>NC_140728.1:5762500-6497500 GCF_050655825.1 Lonchura striata | reverse complement strand
TAGTTCTTCTCAAATTAAAGGCTGCCAGCCTCCCTTTCCCACAGCAAGGGCTGCGTGCTGGCTTGCAGCTGCTTTGGGGACGGATTTGGCAGTGCCTTAACCACTTTCAGAAACAGTTTTGGGGTCTGCACTTCCTACCCCGAGCTCTTTGTCTTTTGAGACAAAATCCTATTGCCAGAGCTGGGGTGTCCTCGAACAAATTCCCCCCTGACCCAAGACCGAAAAGCCTTTTATTTTAAATACTGAATTTGAGGAACTTTCCTTGCACAGAGGCTTGCTCTGATGCTCAAATGTTTTTGATAATTTAAGTGCCTAAAGTGCTTCCACACTGAGCTTCAGGTGAAGGTTGGAAAGGCCTTAAATTGTTCATTTTAAACCCTCAGGTGATAAAAAACAGAGTCAGAGAGGGGCAGAGCCGGGGCTTATAATGGGAGATCAGCGTGAGAGAGCAGGAGGACGAGGAAATCTTTACAAAATCGGCTTTTTTGGCTTCTTCAAAGAAAATTTCTGTGTCAGGATCACATGTAAGACCAGCAATGGATGTTCTGGTATGGGTAAGAGCATCCCTTACCTGCTGGTACCGATATTCCCTGTGTGACCACAGAATTTCTCCAGGATTTGGTCCTGTCTGGCCACAGGTTTGGGTACGAGCTCCTCAGAGCTGGTGAGCAGGAGCTTTTCCTCACAGGTGAATCGTGCCTCACCTTCCCTTTGTCGAGTTGGGAAGGTGGCGGGGGGAGCGCTGTTGTGGAATTCCCTAGGCTAGGGAAGGACTGGCGGGATGGACGGATGCTGGTTTTCCTTTTTGAGGTCACATCCTGCCCGCGAGACATTCGTGGTTTATTTATTGGCTAGAGTGAATATTTTGTATACGGCGCCAGAGGAAGGCTTTTATTATAAATTTTTATGGGGGGAAAAAAGGGAAGGGAAAAATAAAAGATGCGGAAAAAAAAAGGGAAAAACGCCTGAGCTGGCCACGGGGGGGCGCCAACAGCGCGGGGCGGGGGCGTGGCCAGGGGATGATTGATGGGGAGGGGCATGGTCAACTAATAACAGATGGGCGTGGCCAAAGAATGATTGACAGGGAGGGAGCGTGACCAAGTAGTGACTAATGAGAGGGGCGTGGCCAATGAATGACGGTGTGTGGTGGGCGTGGCCAAAGAATGATTGGCATTGCAGGGACGTGGTCAGAGAATTACGGACGTGTTGGGGGCGTGGCCTATTTTTGGGGGTGGGTGAGCAGCGAATGAGGGGAGGGGTTGGGAGCCTGGGCGTGGCCGAGGGGCGTGGCCTGGATGTCAGTTTTGGGATGGGGAAATAGGCGGGAGTAAAGTGGGATGGGCGGGTTTTAATTGGGGAGGAGTCATTAAGGCGTGGCCAGGGACAAAGGGGCGGTGTGGGGTTGATGAGTTGGCGTGGTCATGGGGCGGGGTCGGTGTTTTGTGGGTGGGGACATGGGCATGGAAATTAGCGTGATGGGCGTGGCCAGGAGGGCTCCAGGTCGTGGTGTCGCGGCTCCGGGTGGCACCGGTGTCCCCGCGGCCGTGGAGCCACACAGCCGCTCCTTTTCCCCCAAAAAATCTCCGATCCCGCTCGCCCCGCCAGGCGCGGCACAAACCCCGCGCAGGAGCCACTCCCGGCTGTTGTCCCCAGGAATTTTGTGACACGGTGTAAATCGAAGCCCTCCGTGACCGAACCTGAGGATTCTGAGGAGCTCAGACCTTCCCAAGCCCTGCAAAGCCATAAATGAGTATTATTAATTATTATCAATGTGACACGGGGGCAGTGACACACCCGGGGAGCAGCCACGGGTCGCCCTTTCTGTGCATAACCTTCAGGTTATGTTCATTTTGTTTTGGTTTTTATAAATGTGAAGCCTTCCCCCGGCCCGGGTGTTCTGTTCACACCCAAAATCTCACGTTTCTCCTGGAGCAGAGGAACTCGGTGTGGCTTGGTGGGGCTCAACCCAAAGCCACCCTCAGGGACCCCAAAGCCACGAAAAGGACACACCTGACTCATTGTCCCATCAGCAGCATCCGAGTGCTACGGCCCTGCCCAAAACCCCCTGCACAGCTGGATCCACCTGGATTTAAAATCCCCACCCTGGATCCACCTGGATTCAAAACCTGCTGCACATCTGGATCCACGTTGGTTCAAAACCCCCACATACCTGGATCCACATGGATTTAAAATCGCCACCCTGGATCCACCTGGATTTAAATCTTGAGACACACCCAAATCTGCCTGAATTCAGAACCCCCCGCACACCTGGATCCACCTGGATTTAACAGCAGACGCTTTAAAAACAAAGGCCTCTGCCAGGTTCTGCTGTTTTCTTTTCAGTGCACAGCCCGGTTTTGTTAAAAGTTGAGGTTTGCATGTTTGTTTTCTCGTTTGGAAATAACCTCGGTGCCGTTCCCTTGCAGATGAACGAAGCCTTCCCCAGCTGAGCTCTCCCAGCGGCTCCTGAGCCAAGCGCAGCGTTTGGGGAGGCACCAAATGGTCTCTGTGAGCTGCCAGGACCTGCTGCCCTCCCTGCCCTTCGATATAAGGATTTTTTGCAGTGAGGTCCCTGCCCAGGGCGAGGGGCGCCTGGGCACATCCTTTGGCCATTTTCCCTGGGAAAGAAAACTCAGCAGTCCAGGTTCCAGATGTCAGTTTGTAGGGCTCCCTTGGGTGTATCAGGGCAGCACAAGTTTGAGGTGGGGACAACTTCGGTGTGGGGTCCATCCTTCGATATAAGGATTCTTTGCAGACAGTGCCAGGGCCCCCCGGGCAAGCCTTTGGCTATTATCCCTGGGAAAGAAAACTCAGCAGTCCAGGTTGCTGATGTCAGTTTGTAGGGCTCCCTTGGGTCTATCAGGGCAGCACAAGTTTGAGGTGGGGACAACTTCGGTGTGGGGTCCATCCTTCGATATAAGGATTTTTTGCAGTCAGGGCCAGGGGCCCCTGGGCACAACCTTTTTCCATTTTCCCTGGGAAAGAAAACTCAGCAGTCCAGGTTGCTGATGTCAGTTTGTAGGGCTCCCTTGGGTCTATCAGGGCAGCACAAGTTTGAGGTGGGGACAACTTCGGTGTGGGGCCCATCCTTCGATATAAGGATTTTTTGCAGTCAGGGCCAGGGGCCCCTGGGCACATCCTTTTTCCATTTTCCCTGGGAAAGAAAGCTCGGCAGTCCAGGTTCCTGATGTCAGTTTGTAGGGCTCCCTTGGGTCTATCAGGGCAGCACAAGTTTGAGGTGGGGACAACTTCGGTGTGGGGTCCATCCTTCGATATAAGGATTTTTTGCAGTCAGGGCCAGGGGCCCCCGGGCACATCCTTTTTCCATTTTCCCTGGGAAAGAAAACTCAGCAGTCCAGGTTCCTGATGTCAGTTTGTAGGGCTCCCTTGGGTCTATCAGGGCAGCACAAGTTTGAGGTGGGGACAACTTCGGTGTGGGGTCCATCCTTCGATATAAGGATTCTTTGCAGTCAGTGCCAGGGCCCCCCCGGGCACATCCTTTGGCTATTATCCCTGGGAAAGAAAACTCAGCAGTCCAGGTTGCTGATGTCAGTTTGTAGGGCTCCCTTGGGTGTATCAAGGCAGCACAAGTTTGAGGTGGGGACAACTTCGGTGTGGGGTCCATCCTTCGATATAAGGATTTTTTGCAGTGAGGCCCCTGCCCAGGGCCAGGGTCCCCCGGGCACATACTTTTTCCATCTTCCCTAGGAAAGAAAACTCAGCAGTCCAGGTTCCTGATGTCAGTTTGTAGGGCTCCCTTGGGTCTATCAGGGCAGCACAAGTTTGGGGTGGGGACAACTTCGGTGTGGGGTCCATCCTTCGATATAAGGATTTTTTGCAGTCAGGGCCCTTCCCAGGGCTATGGGCCCCCGGGCACAACCTTTTTCCATTTTCCCTGGGAAAGAAAACTTAGCAGTCCAGGTTCCTGATGTCAGTTTGTAGGGCTCCCTTGGGTCTATCAGGGCAGCACAAGTTTGAGGTGGGGACAACTTCGGTGTGGGGTCCATCCTTCGATATAAGGATTCTTTGCAGTCAGGAGAGAGCCCAGGGCCACGGGCCCCTGGGCACATCCTTTTTCCATTTTCCCTGGGAAAGAAAACTCAGCAGTCCAGGTTCTTGATGTCAGTTTGTAGGGCTCCCTTGGGTCTATCAGGGTAGCACAAGTTTGAGGTGGGGACAACTTCGGTGTGGGGTCCATCCTTCGATATAAGGATTCTTTGCAGTCAGGGCCAGGGGCCTCCGGGCACATCCTTTTCCCATTTTCCCTGGGAAAGAAAACTCAGCAGTCCAGGTTCTTGATGTCAGTTTGTAGGGCTCCCTTGGGTCTATCAGGGTAGCACAAGTTTGAGGTGGGGACAACTTCGGTGTGGGGTCCATCCTTCGATATGATGATTCTTTGCAGTGAGGTCCCTGCCCAGGGCCAGGGGCCCCCGGGCACATCCTTTGGCCATTTTCCCTGGGAAAGAAAACTCAGCAGTCCAGGTTCCTGATGTCAGTTTGTAGGGCTCCCTTGGGTCTATCAGGGCAGCACAAGTTTGAGGTGGGGACAATTTTGGTGTGGGGTCCACCCTTCGATATAAGGATTTTTTGCAGTGAGGGGCCTGCCCAGGGCCAGGGGCCCCTGGGCACATCCTTTGGCCATTTTCCGTGGGAAAGAATACTCAGCAGTCCAGGTTCCTGAAGTCAGTTTGTAGGGCTCCCTTGGGTCTATCAGGGCAGCACAAGTTTGAGGTGGGGACAACTTCGGTGTGGGATCCATCCTTCGATATAAGGATTTTTCGCAGTCAGGGCCAGGGGCCCCCGAGCACATCCTTTTTCCATTTTCCCTGGGAAAGAAAACTCAGCAGTCCAGGTTCCTGATGTCAGTTTGTAGGGCTCCCTTGGGTCTATCAGGGCAGCACAAGTTTGAGGTGGGGACAACTTCGGTGTGGGGTCCATCCTTCGATATAAGGATTTTTTGCAGTCAGGGCCAGGGGCCCCTTGGCACATCCTTTTTCCATTTTCCCTGGGAAAGAAAACTCAGCAGTCCAGGTTCCTGATGTCAGTTTGTAGGGCTCCCTTGGGTCTATCAGGGCAGCACAAGTTTGAGGTGGGGACAACTTTGGTGTGGGGTCCATCCTTCGATATAAGGATTTTTTGCAGTCAGGGCCAGGGGCCCCCGGGCATATCCTTTGGCCATTTTCCCTGGGAAAGAAAACTCAGCAGTCCAGGTTGCTGATGTCAGTTTGTAGGGCTCCCTTGGGTGTATCAGGGCAGCACAAGTTTGAGGTGGGGACAACTTTGGTGTGGGGTCCATCCTTCGATATAAGGATTTTTTGCAGTGAGGGCCCTTCCCCGGGCTATGGGCCCCCGGGCACAAACTTTTTCCATTTTCCCTGGGAAAGAAAACTCAGCAGTCCAGGTTGCTGATGTCAGTTTGTAGGGCTCCCTTGGGTCTATCAAGGCAGCACAAGTTTGAGGTGGGGACAACTTCGGTGTGGGGTCCATCCTTCGATATAAGGATTCTTTGCAGTCAGGGCCCAGCCCAGGGCCAGGGGCCCCTGGGCACATCCTTTTTCCATTTTCCCTGGGAAAGAAAACTCAGCAGTCCAGGTTGCTGATGTCAGTTTGTAGGGCTCCCTTGGGTCTATCAGGGCAGCACAAGTTTGAGGTGTGGACAACTTCGGTGTGGGGTCCATCCTTCGATATAAGGATTCTTTGCAGTCAGGGCCAGGGGCCCCTGGGCACATCCTTTTTCCATTTTCCCTGGGAAAGAAAACTCAGCAGTCCAGGTTCCTGATGTCAGTTTGTAGGGCTCCCTTGGGTCTATCAGGGCAGCACAAGTTTGAGGTGGGGACAACTTCGGTGTGGGGTCCATCCTTCGATATAAGGATTCTTTGCAGTCAGGGCCAGGGGCCCCCGGGCACAACCTTTTTCCATTTTCCCTGGGAAAGAAAACTCAGCAGTCCAGGTTCCTGATGTCAGTTTGTAGGGTTCCCTTGGGTCTATCACGGTGGCACAAGTTTGAGGTGGGGACAACATCGGTGTGGGGTCCATCCTTCGATATAATGATTCTTTGCAGTCAGGGCCAGGGGCCCCTGGGCACATCCTTTTTCCATTTTCCCTGGGAAAGAAAACTCAGCAGTCCAGGTTGCTGATGTCAGTTTGTAGGGCTCCCTTGGGTCTATCAGGGCAGCACAAGTTTGAGGTGGGGACAACTTCGGTGTGGGGTCCATCCTTCGAAATAAGGATTCTTTGCAGTCAGGACACAGCCCAGGGCCAGGGGCCCCTTGGCACGTCCTTTTTCCATTTTCCCTGGGAAAGAAAACTCAGCAGTCCAGGTTCCTGATGTCAGTTTGTAGGGCTCCCTTGGGTCTATCAGGGCAGCACAAGTTTGAGGTGGGGACAACTTCGGTGTGGGGTCCATCCTTCGATATAAGGATTTTTTGCAGTGAGGGGCCTGCCCAGGGCCAGGGGCCCCTGGGCACATCCTTTGGCCATTTTCCGTGGGAAAGAATACTCAGCAGTCCAGGTTCCTGAAGTCAGTTTGTAGGGCTCCCTTGGGTCTATCAGGGCAGCACAAGTTTGAGGTGGGGACAACTTCGGTGTGGGATCCATCCTTCGATATAAGGATTTTTCGCAGTCAGGGCCAGGGGCCCCCGAGCACATCCTTTTTCCATTTTCCCTGGGAAAGAAAACTCAGCAGTCCAGGTTCCTGATGTCAGTTTGTAGGGCTCCCTTGGGTCTATCAGGGCAGCACAAGTTTGAGGTGGGGACAACTTCGGTGTGGGGTCCATCCTTCGATATAAGGATTTTTTGCAGTCAGGGCCAGGGGCCCCCGAGCACATCCATTTTCCATTTTCCCTGGGAAAGAAAACTCAGCAGTCCAGGTTCCTGATGTCAGTTTGTAGGGCTCCCTTGGGTCTATCAGGGCAGCACAAGTTTGAGGTGGGGACAACTTCGGTGTGGGGTCCATCCTTCGATATAAGGATTTTTTGCAGTGACGCTCCTGCCCAGGGCTAGGGGCCCCCGGGCACATCCTTTTTCCATTTTCCCTGGGAAAGAAAACTCAGCAGTCCAGGTTCCTGATGTCAGTTTGTAGGGCTCCCTTGGGTCTATCAGGGCAGCACAACTTTGAGGTGGGGACAACTTTGGTGTGGGGTCCATCCTTCGATATAAGGATTTTTTGCAGTCAGGGCCAGGGGCCCCCAGGCATATCCTTTGGCCATTTTCCCTGGGAAAGAAAACTCAGCAGTCCAGGTTCCTGATGTCAGTTTGTAGGGCTCCCTTGGGTCTATCAGGGCAGCACAAGTTTGAGGTGGGGACAACTTCGGTGTGGGGTCCATCCTTCGATATAAGGATTTTTTGCAGTCAGGGCCCTTCCCAGGGCTATGGGCCCCCGGGCACAACCTTTTTCCATTTTCCCTGGGAAAGAAAACTTAGCAGTCCAGGTTCCTGATGTCAGTTTGTAGGGCTCCCTTGGGTCTATCAGGGCAGCACAAGTTTGAGGTGGGGACAACTTCGGTGTGGGGTCCATCCTTCGATATAAGGATTCTTTGCAGTCAGGGCCCAGCTCAGGGCCAGGGGCCCCTGGGCACATCCTTTTTCCATTTTCCCTGGGAAAGAAAACTCAGCAGTCCAGGTTCCTGATGTCAGTTTGTAGGGCTCCCTTGGGTCTATCAGGGCAGCACAAGTTTGAGGTGGGGACAACTTCGGTGTGGGGTCCATCCTTCGATATAAGGATTCTTTGCAGTCAGGGCCAGGGGCCCCTGGGCACATCCTTTTTCCATTTTCCCTGGGAAAGAAAACTCAGCAGTCCAGGTTCCTGATGTCAGTTTGTAGGGCTCCCTTGGGTCTATCAGGGTAGCACAAGTTTGAGGTGGGGACAAATTTGGTGTGGGGTCCATCCTTCGATATAAGGATTCTTTGCAGTCAGGGCCAGGGGCCCCCGGGCACATCCTTTGGCCATTTTCCCTGGGAAAGAAAACTCAGCAGTCCAGGTTCCTGATGTCAGTTTGTAGGGTTCCCTTGGGTCTATCACGGTGGCACAAGTTTGAGGTGGGGACAACATCGGTGTGGGGTCCATCCTTCGATATAATGATTCTTTGCAGTCAGGGCCAGGGGCCCCTGGGCACATCCTTTTTCCATTTTCCCTGGGAAAGAAAACTCAGCAGTCCAGGTTGCTGATGTCAGTTTGTAGGGCTCCCTTGGGTCTATCAGGGCAGCACAAGTTTGAGGTGGGGACAACTTCGGTGTGGGGTCCATCCTTCGAAATAAGGATTCTTTGCAGTCAGGACACAGCCCAGGGCCAGGGGCCCCTTGGCACGTCCTTTTTCCATTTTCCCTGGGAAAGAAAACTCAGCAGTCCAGGTTCCTGATGTCAGTTTGTAGGGCTCCCTTGGGTCTATCAGGGCAGCACAAGTTTGAGGTGGGGACAACTTCGGTGTGGGGTCCATCCTTCGATATAAGGATTTTTTGCAGTCAGGGCCAGGGGCCCCTTGGCACATCCTTTTTCCATTTTCCCTGGGAAAGAAAACTCAGCAGTCCAGGTTCCTTATGTCAGTTTGTAGGGCTCCCTTGGGTGTATCAGGGCAGCACAAGTTTGAGGTGGGGACAACTTTGGTGTGGGGTCCATCCTTCGATATAAGGATTTTTTGCAGTCAGGGCCCTTCCCCGGGCTATGGGCCCCCGGGCACAACCTTTTTCCATTTTCCCTGGGAAAGAAAACTCAGCAGTCCAGGTTCCTGATGTCAGTTTGTAGGGCTCCCTTGGGTCTATCAGGGCAGCACAAGTTTGAGGTGGGGACAATTTTGGTGTGGGGTCCACCCTTCGATATAAGGATTTTTTGCAGTGAGGGGCCTGCCCAGGGCCAGGGGCCCCTGGGCACATCCTTTGGCCATTTTCCGTGGGAAAGAATACTCAGCAGTCCAGGTTCCTGAAGTCAGTTTGTAGGGCTCCCTTGGGTCTATCAGGGCAGCACAAGTTTGAGGTGGGGACAACTTCGGTGTGGGATCCATCCTTCGATATAAGGATTTTTCGCAGTCAGGGCCAGGGGCCCCCGAGCACATCCTTTTTCCATTTTCCCTGGGAAAGAAAACTCAGCAGTCCAGGTTCCTGATGTCAGTTTGTAGGGCTCCCTTGGGTGTATCAGGGCAGCACAAGTTTGAGGTGGGGACAACTTCGGTGTGGGGTCCATCCTTCGATATAAGGATTTTTTGCAGTCAGGGCCAGGGGCCCCTTGGCACATCCTTTTTCCATTTTCCCTGGGAAAGAAAACTCAGCAGTCCAGGTTCCTGATGTCAGTTTGTAGGGCTCCCTTGGGTCTATCAGGGCAGCACAAGTTTGAGGTGGGGACAACTTCGGTGTGGGGTCCATCCTTCGATATAAGGATTTTTTGCAGTCAGAGCCAGGGGCCCCTTGGCACATCCTTTTTCCATTTTCCCTGGGAAAGAAAACTCAGCAGTCCAGGTTCCTGATGTCAGTTTGTAGGGCTCCCTTGGGTCTATCAGGGCAGCACAAGTTTGAGGTGGGGACAACTTTGGTGTGGGGTCCATCCTTCGATATAAGGATTTTTTGCAGTCAGGGCCAGGGGCCCCCGGGCATATCCTTTGGCCATTTTCCCTGGGAAAGAAAACTCAGCAGTCCAGGTTGCTGATGTCAGTTTGTAGGGCTCCCTTGGGTGTATCAGGGCAGCACAAGTTTGAGGTGGGGACAACTTTGGTGTGGGGTCCATCCTTCGATATAAGGATTTTTTGCAGTGAGGGCCCTTCCCCGGGCTATGGGCCCCCGGGCACAAACTTTTTCCATTTTCCCTGGGAAAGAAAACTCAGCAGTCCAGGTTCCTGATGTCAGTTTGTAGGGCTCCCTTGGGTCTATCAAGGCAGCACAAGTTTGAGGTGGGGACAACTTCGGTGTGGGGTCCATCCTTCGATATAAGGATTCTTTGCAGTCAGGGCCCAGCCCAGGGCCAGGGGCCCCTGGGCACATCCTTTTTCCATTTTCCCTGGGAAAGAAAACTCAGCAGTCCAGGTTGCTGATGTCAGTTTGTAGGGCTCCCTTGGGTCTATCAGGGCAGCACAAGTTTGAGGTGTGGACAACTTCGGTGTGGGGTCCATCCTTCGATATAAGGATTCTCTGCAGTCAGGGCCAGGGGCCCCTGGGCACATCCTTTTTCCATTTTCCCTGGGAAAGAAAACTCAGCAGTCCAGGTTCCTGATGTCAGTTTGTAGGGCTCCCTTGGGTCTATCAGGGCAGCACAAGTTTGAGGTGGGGACAACTTCGGTGTGGGGTCCATCCTTCGATATAAGGATTCTTTGCAGTCAGGGCCAGGGGCCCCCGGGCACAACCTTTTTCCATTTTCCCTGGGAAAGAAAACTCAGCAGTCCAGGTTCCTGATGTCAGTTTGTAGGGTTCCCTTGGGTCTATCACGGTGGCACAAGTTTGAGGTGGGGACAACATCGGTGTGGGGTCCATCCTTCGATATAATGATTCTTTGCAGTCAGGGCCAGGGGCCCCTGGGCACATCCTTTTTCCATTTTCCCTGGGAAAGAAAACTCAGCAGTCCAGGTTGCTGATGTCAGTTTGTAGGGCTCCCTTGGGTCTATCAGGGCAGCACAAGTTTGAGGTGGGGACAACTTCGGTGTGGGGTCCATCCTTCGAAATAAGGATTCTTTGCAGTCAGGACACAGCCCAGGGCCAGGGGCCCCTTGGCACGTCCTTTTTCCATTTTCCCTGGGAAAGAAAACTCAGCAGTCCAGGTTCCTGAAGTCAGTTTGTAGGGCTCCCTTGGGTCTATCAGGGCAGCACAAGTTTGAGGTGGGGACAACTTCGGTGTGGGATCCATCCTTCGATATAAGGATTTTTCGCAGTCAGGGCCAGGGGCCCCCGAGCACATCCTTTTTCCATTTTCCCTGGGAAAGAAAACTTAGCAGTCCAGGTTCCTGATGTCAGTTTGTAGGGCTCCCTTGGGTCTATCAGGGCAGCACAAGTTTGAGGTGGGGACAACTTCGGTGTGGGGTCCATCCTTCGATATAAGGATTTTTTGCAGTCAGGGCCAGGGGCCCCTTGGCACATCCATTTTCCATTTTCCCTGGGAAAGAAAACTCAGCAGTCCAGGTTCCTGATGTCAGTTTGTAGGGCTCCCTTGGGTCTATCAGGGCAGCACAAGTTTGAGGTGGGGACAACTTCGGTGTGGGGTCCATCCTTCGATATAAGGATTTTTTGCAGTGAGGCTCCTGCCCAGGGCTAGGGGCCCCCGGGCACATCCTTTTTCCATTTTCCCTGGGAAAGAAAACTCAGCAGTCCAGGTTCCTGATGTCAGTTTGTAGGGCTCCCTTGGGTGTATCAGGGCAGCACAACTTTGAGGTGGGGACAACTTTGGTGTGGGGTCCATCCTTCGATATAAGGATTTTTTGCAGTCAGGGCCAGGGGCCCCCAGGCATATCCTTTGGCCATTTTCCCTGGGAAAGAAAACTCAGCAGTCCAGGTTCCTGATGTCAGTTTGTAGGGCTCCCTTGGGTCTATCAGGGCAGCACAAGTTTGAGGTGGGGACAACTTCGGTGTGGGGTCCATCCTTCGATATAAGGATTTTTTGCAGTCAGGGCCCTTCCCAGGGCTATGGGCCCCCGGGCACAACCTTTTTCCATTTTCCCTGGGAAAGAAAACTTAGCAGTCCAGGTTCCTGATGTCAGTTTGTAGGGCTCCCTTGGGTCTATCAGGGCAGCACAAGTTTGAGGTGGGGACAACTTCGGTGTGGGGTCCATCCTTCGATATAAGGATTCTTTGCAGTCAGGGCCCAGCTCAGGGCCAGGGGCCCCTGGGCACATCCTTTTTCCATTTTCCCTGGGAAAGAAAACTCAGCAGTCCAGGTTCCTGATGTCAGTTTGTAGGGCTCCCTTGGGTCTATCAGGGCAGCACAAGTTTGAGGTGGGGACAACTTCGGTGTGGGGTCCATCCTTCGATATAAGGATTCTTTGCAGTCAGGGCCAGGGGCCCCTGGGCACATCCTTTTTCCATTTTCCCTGGGAAAGAAAACTCAGCAGTCCAGGTTCCTGATGTCAGTTTGTAGGGCTCCCTTGGGTCTATCAGGGTAGCACAAGTTTGAGGTGGGGACAAATTTGGTGTGGGGTCCATCCTTCGATATAAGGATTCTTTGCAGTCAGGGCCAGGGGCCCCCGGGCACATCCTTTGGCCATTTTCCCTGGGAAAGAAAACTCAGCAGTCCAGGTTCCTGATGTCAGTTTGTAGGGTTCCCTTGGGTCTATCACGGTGGCACAAGTTTGAGGTGGGGACAACATCGGTGTGGGGTCCATCCTTCGATATAATGATTCTTTGCAGTCAGGGCCAGGGGCCCCTGGGCACATCCTTTTTCCATTTTCCCTGAGAAAGAAAACTCAGCAGTCCAGGTTGCTGATGTCAGTTTGTAGGGCTCCCTTGGGTCTATCAGGGCAGCACAAGTTTGAGGTGGGGACAACTTCGGTGTGGGGTCCATCCTTCGAAATAAGGATTCTTTGCAGTCAGGACACAGCCCAGGGCCAGGGGCCCCTTGGCACGTCCTTTTTCCATTTTCCCTGGGAAAGAAAACTCAGCAGTCCAGGTTGCTGATGTCAGTTTGTAGGGCTCCCTTGGGTCTATCAGGGCAGCACAAGTTTGAGGTGGGGACAACTTCGGTGTGGGGTCCATCCTTCGATATAAGGATTTTTTGCAGTCAGGGCCAGGGGCCCCTTGGCACATCCTTTTTCCATTTTCCCTGGGAAAGAAAACTCAGCAGTCCAGGTTCCTGATGTCAGTTTGTAGGGCTCCCTTGGGTGTATCAGGGCAGCACAAGTTTGAGGTGGGGACAACTTTGGTGTGGGGTCCATCCTTCGATATAAGGATTTTTTGCAGTCAGGGCCAGGGGCCCCCGGGCATATCCTTTGGCCATTTTCCCTGGGAAAGAAAACTCAGCAGTCCAGGTTCCTGATGTCAGTTTGTAGGGCTCCCTTGGGTCTATCAGGGCAGCACAAGTTTGAGGTGGGGACAACTTCGGTGTGGGGTCCATCCTTCGATATAAGGATTTTTTGCAGTGAGGGCCCTTCCCCGGGCTATGGGCCCCCGGGCACAACCTTTTTCCATTTTCCCTGGGAAAGAAAACTCAGCAGTCCAGGTTCCTGATGTCAGTTTGTAGGGCTCCCTTGGGTCTATCAGGGCAGCACAAGTTTGAGGTGGGGACAACTTCGGTGTGGGGTCCATCCTTCGATATAAGGATTCTTTGCAGTCAGGGCCCAGCCCAGGGCCAGGGGCCCCTGGGAACATCCTTTTTCCATTTTCCCTGGGAAAGAAAACTCAGCAGTCCAGGTTGCTGATGTCAGTTTGTAGGGCTCCCTTGGGTCTATCAGGGCAGCACAAGTTTGAGGTGGGGACAACTTCGGTGTGGGGTCCATCCTTCGATATAAGGATTCTTTGCAGTCAGGGCCAGGGGCCCCTGGGCACATCCTTTTTCCATTTTCCCTGGGAAAGAAAACTCAGCAGTCCAGGTTCCTGATGTCAGTTTGTAGGGCTCCCTTGGGTCTATCACGGTGGCACAAGTTTGAGGTGGGGACAACATCGGTGTGGGGTCCATCCTTCGATATAATGATTCTTTGCAGTCAGGGCCAGGGGCCCCTGGGCACATCCTTTTTCCATTTTCCCTGGGAAAGAAAACTCAGCAGTCCAGGTTGCTGATGTCAGTTTGTAGGGCTCCCTTGGGTCTATCAGGGCAGCACAAGTTTGAGGTGGGGACAACTTCGGTGTGGGGTCCATCCTTCGAAATAAGGATTCTTTGCTGTCAGGACACAGCCCAGGGCCAGGGGCCCCTTGGCACGTCCTTTTTCCATTTTCCCTGGGAAAGAAAACTCAGCAGTCCAGGTTCCTGATGTCAGTTTGTAGGGCTCCCTTGGGTCTATCAGGGCAGCACAAGTTTGAGGTGGGGACAACTTCGGTGTGGGGTCCATCCTTCGATATAAGGATTTTTTGCAGTCAGGGCCAGGGGCCCCCGGGCACATCCTTTTTCCATTTTCCCTGGGAAAGAAAACTCAGCAGTCCAGGTTGCTGATGTCAGTTTGTAGGGCTCCCTTGGGTCTATCAGGGCAGCACAAGTTTGAGGTGGGGACAACTTCGGTGTGGGGTCCATCCTTCGATATAAGGATTTTTTGCAGTGAGGACCCTGCCCAGGACTAGGGGCCCCCGGGCACATCCTTTTTCCATTTTCCCTGGGAAAGAAAACTCAGCAGTCCAGGTTCCTGATGTCAGTTTGTAGGGCTCCCTTGGGTCTATCAGGGCAGCACAAGTTTGAGGTGGGGACCACTTCGGTGTGGGGTCCATCCTTCGATATAAGGATTTTTTGCAGTGAGGCTCCTGCCCAGGGCTAGGGGCCCCCGGGCACATCCTTTTTCCATTTTCCCTGGGAAAGAAAACTCAGCAGTCCAGGTTCCTGATGTCAGTTTGTAGGGCTCCCTTGGGTCTATCAGGGCAGCACAAGTTTGAGGTGGGGACAACTTTGGTGTGGGGTCCATCCTTCGATATAAGGATTTTTTGCAGTCAGGGCCAGGGGCCCCCAGGCATATCCTTTGGCCATTTTCCCTGGGAAAGAAAACTCAGCAGTCCAGGTTCCTGATGTCAGTTTGTAGGGCTCCCTTGGGTCTATCAGGGCAGCACAAGTTTGAGGTGGGGACAACTTCGGTGTGGGGTCCATCCTTCGATATAAGGATTTTTTGCAGTCAGGGCCCTTCCCAGGGCTATGGGCCCCCGGGCACAACCTTTTTCCATTTTCCCTGGGAAAGAAAACTTAGCAGTCCAGGTTCCTGATGTCAGTTTGTAGGGCTCCCTTGGGTGTATCAGGGCAGCACAAGTTTGAGGTGGGGACAACTTTGGTGTGGGGTCCATCCTTCGATATAAGGATTTTTTGCAGTCAGGGCCAGGGGCCCCCGGGCATATCCTTTGGCCATTTTCCCTGGGAAAGAAAACTCAGCAGTCCAGGTTCCTGATGTCAGTTTGTAGGGCTCCCTTGGGTCTATCAGGGCAGCACAAGTTTGAGGTGGGGACAACTTCGGTGTGGGGTCCATCCTTCGATATAAGGATTCTTTGCAGTCAGGGCCCAGCCCAGGGCCAGGGGCCCCTGGGCACATCCTTTTTCCATTTTCCCTGGGAAAGAAAACTCAGCAGTCCAGGTTCCTGATGTCAGTTTGTAGGGCTCCCTTGGGTCTATCAGGGTAGCACAAGTTTGAGGTGGGGACAAATTTGGTGTGGGGTCCATCCTTCGATATAAGGATTCTTTGCAGTCAGGGCCAGGGGCCCCCGGGCACATCCTTTGGCCATTTTCCCTGGGAAAGAAAACTCAGCAGTCCAGGTTCCTGATGTCAGTTTGTAGGGTTCCCTTGGGTCTATCACGGTGGCACAAGTTTGAGGTGGGGACAACATCGGTGTGGGGTCCATCCTTCGATATAAGCATTCTTTGCAGTCAGGGCCAGGGGCCCCCGGGCACATCCTTTTTCCATTTTCCCTGGGAAAGAAAACTCGGCAGTCCAGGTTCCTGATGTCAGTTTGTAGGGCTCCCTTGGGTCTATCAGGGCAGCACAAGTTTGAGGTGGGGACAACTTCGGTGTGGGGTCCATCCTTCGATATAAGGATTTTTTGCAGTCAGGGCCAGGGGCCCCCGGGCACATCCTTTTTCCATTTTCCTTGGGAAAGAAAACTCAGCAGTCCAGGTTCCTGATGTCAGTTTGTAGGGCTCCCTTGGGTCTATCAGGGCAGCACAAGTTTGAGGTGGGGACAACTTCGGTGTGGGGTCCATCCTTCGATATAAGGATTCTTTGCAGTCAGTGCCAGGGCCCCCCCGGGCACATCCTTTGGCTATTATCCCTGGGAAAGAAAACTCAGCAGTCCAGGTTCCTGATGTCAGTTTGTAGGGCTCCCTTGGGTCTATCAGGGCAGCACAAGTTTGAGGTGGGGACAACTTCGGTGTGGGGTCCATCCTTCGATATAAGGATTTTTTGCAGTCAGGGCCAGGGGCCCCTGGGCACATCCTTTTTCCATTTTCCCTGGGAAAGAAAACTCAGCAGTCCAGGTTCCTGATGTCAGTTTGTAGGGCTCCCTTGGGTCTATCAGGGTAGCACAAGTTTGAGGTGGGGACAACTTTGGTGTGGGGTCCATCCTTCGATATAAGGATTCTTTGCAGTCAGGGGCAGGGGCCTCCGGGCACATCCTTTTCCCATTTTCCCTGGGAAAGAAAACTCAGCAGTCCAGGTTCTTGATGTCAGTTTGTAGGGCTCCCTTGGGTCTATCAGGGTAGCACAAGTTTGAGGTGGGGACAACTTCGGTGTGGGGTCCATCCTTCGATATAAGGATTCTTTGCAGTGAGGTCCCTGCCCAGGGCCAGGGGCCCCCGGGCACATCATTTGGCCATTTTCCCTGGGAAAGAAAACTCAGCAGTCCAGGTTCCTGATGTCAGTTTGTAGGGCTCCCTTGGGTCTATCAGGGCAGCACAAGTTTGAGGTGGGGACAATTTTGGTGTGGGGTCCACCCTTCGATATAAGGATTTTTTGCAGTGAGGGGCCTGCCCAGGGCCAGGGGCCCCTGGGCACATCCTTTGGCCATTTTCCGTGGGAAAGAATACTCAGCAGTCCAGGTTCCTGAAGTCAGTTTGTAGGGCTCCCTTGGGTCTATCAGGGCAGCACAAGTTTGAGGTGGGGACAACTTCGGTGTGGGATCCATCCTTCGATATAAGGATTTTTCGCAGTCAGGGCCAGGGGCCCCCGAGCAGATCCTTTTTACATTTTCCCTGGGAAAGAAAACTCAGCAGTCCAGGTTGCTGATGTCAGTTTGTAGGGCTCCCTTGGGTGTATCAGGGCAGCACAAGTTTGAGGTGGGGACAACTTCGGTGTGGGGTCCATCCTTCGATATAAGGATTTTTTGCAGTCAGGGCCAGGGGCCCCTTGGCACATCCTTTTTCCCTTTTCCCTGGGAAAGAAAACTTAGCAGTCCAGGTTCCTGATGTCAGTTTGCAGGGCTCCCTTGGGTCTATCAGGGAAGCACAAGTTTGAGGTGGGGACAACTTCGGTGTGGGGTCCATCCTTCGATATAAGTATTTTTTGCAGTGAGGCCCCTGCCCAGGGCTAGGGGCCCCCGGGCACATCCTTTTTCCATTTTCCCTGGGAAAGAAAACTCAGCAGTCCAGGTTGCTGATGTCAGTTTGTAGGGCTCCCTTGGGTCTATCAGGGCAGCACAAGTTTGAGGTGGGGACAACTTTGGTGTGGGGTCCATCCTTCGATATAAGGATTTTTTGCAGTCAGGGCCCTTCCCCGGGCTATGGGCCCCCGGGCACAACCTTTTTCCATTTTCCCTGGGAAAGAAAACTCAGCAGTCCAGGTTCCTGATGTCAGTTTGTAGGGCTCCCTTGGGTCTATCAGGGCAGCACAAGTTTGAGGTGGGGACAACTTCGGTGTGGGGTCCATCCTTCGATATAAGGATTCTTTGCAGTCAGGGCCCAGCCCAGGGCCAGGGGCCCCTGGGCACATCCTTTTTCCATTTTCCCTGGGAAAGAAAACTCAGCAGTCCAGGTTGCTGATGTCAGTTTGTAGGGCTCCCTTGGGTCTATCAGGGCAGCACAAGTTTGAGGTGGGGACAACTTCGGTGTGGGGTCCATCCTTCGATATAAGGATTCTTTGCAGTCAGGGCCAGGGGCCCCTGGGCACATCCTTTTTCCATTTTCCCTGGGAAAGAAAACTCAGCAGTCCAGGTTCCTGATGTCAGTTTGTAGGGCTCCCTTGGGTCTATCAGGGTAGCACAAGTTTGAGGTGGGGACAAATTTGGTGTGGGGTCCATCCTTCGATATAAGGATTCTTTGCAGTCAGGGCCAGGGGCCGCCGGGCACATCCTTTGGCCATTTTCCCTGGGAAAGAAAACTTAGCAGTCCAGGTTCCTGATGTCAGTTTGTAGGGCTCCCTTGGGTCTATCAGGGCAGCACAAGTTTGAGGTGGGGACAACTTCGGTGTGGGGTCCATCCTTCGATATAAGGATTTTTTGCAGTGAGGCCCCTGCCCAGGGCTAGGGGCCCCCGGGCACATCCTTTTTCCATTTTCCCTGGGAAAGAAAACTCAGCAGTCCAGGTTCCTGATGTCAGTTTGTAGGGCTCCCTTGGGTCTATCAGGGCAGCACAAGTTTGAGGTGGGGACAACTTTGGTGTGGGGTCCATCCTTCGATATAAGGATTTTTTGCAGTCAGGGCCAGGGGCCCCCGGGCATATCCTTTGGCCATTTTCCCTGGGAAAGAAAACTCAGCAGTCCAGGTTCCTGATGTCAGTTTGTAGGGCTCCCTTGGGTGTATCAGGGCAGCACAAGTTTGAGGTGGGGACAACTTCGGTGTGGGGTCCATCCTTCGATATAAGGATTTTTTGCAGTGAGGGCCCTTCCCCGGGCTATGGGCGCCCGGGCACAACCTTTTTCCATTTTCCCTGGGAAAGAAAACTCAGCAGTCCAGGTTCCTGACGTCAGTTTGTAGGGCTCCCTTGGGTCTATCAGGGCAGCACAAGTTTGAGGTGGGGACAACTTCGGTGTGGGGTCCATCCTTCGATATAAGGATTCTTTGCAGTCAGGGCCCAGCCCAGGGCCAGGGGCCCCTGGGCACATCCTTTTTCCATTTTCCCTGGGAAAGAAAACTCAGCAGTCCAGGTTCCTGATGTCAGTTTGTAGGGCTCCCTTGGGTCTATCAGGGCAGCACAAGTTTGAGGTGGGGACAACTTCGGTGTGGGGTCCATCCTTCGATATAAGGATTCTTTGCAGTCAGGGCCAGGGGCCCCTGGGCACATCCTTTTTCCATTTCCCCTGGGAAAGAAAACTCAGCAGTCCAGGTTCCTGATGTCAGTTTGTAGGGCTCCCTTGGGTCTATCAGGGTAGCACAAGTTTGAGGTGGGGACAACTTTGGTGTGGGGTCCATCCTTCGATATAAGGATTCTTTGCAGTCAGGGCCAGGGGCCCCCGGGCACATCCTTTGGCCATTTTCCCTGGGAAAGAAAACTCAGCAGTCCAGGTTCCTGATGTCAGTTTGTAGGGTTCCCTTGGGTCTATCACGGTGGCACAAGTTTGAGGTGGGGACAACATCGGTGTGGGGTCCATCCTTCGATATAATGATTCTTTGCAGTCAGGGCCAGGGGCCCCTGGGCACATCCTTTTTCCATTTTCCCTGGGAAAGAAAACTCAGCAGTCCAGGTTGCTGATGTCAGTTTGTAGGGCTCCCTTGGGTCTATCAGGGCAGCACAAGTTTGAGGTGGGGACAACTTCGGTGTGGGGTCCATCCTTCGAAATAAGGATTCTTTGCAGTCAGGACACAGCCCAGGGCCAGGGGCCCCTTGGCACGTCCTTTTTCCATTTTCCCTGGGAAAGAAAACTCAGCAGTCCAGGTTCCTGATGTCAGTTTGTAGGGCTCCCTTGGGTCTATCAGGGCAGCACAAGTTTGAGGTGGGGACAACTTCGGTGTGGGGTCCATCCTTCGATATAAGGATTTTTTGCAGGGCCAGGGGCCCCCGGGCACATCCTTTTTCCATTTTCCCTGGGAAAGAAAACTCAGCAGTCCAGGTTCCTGATGTCAGTTTGTAGGGCTCCCTTGGGTCTATCAGGGCAGCACAAGTTTGAGGTGGGGACAACTTCGGTGTGGGGTCCATCCTTCGATATAAGGATTTTTTGCAGTGAGGGGCCTGCCCAGGGCCAGGGGCCCCCGGGCACATCCTTTTTCCATTTTCCCTGGGAAAGAAAACTCAGCAGTCCAGGTTGCTGATGTCAGTTTGTAGGGCTCCCTTGGGTGTATCAGGGCAGCACAAGTTTGAGGTGGGGACAACTTCGGTGTGGGGTCCATCCTTCGATATAAGGATTTTTTGCAGTCAGGGCCAGGGGCCCCTTGGCACATCCTTTTTCCATTTTCCCTGGGAAAGAAAACTTAGCAGTCCAGGTTCCTGATGTCAGTTTGTAGGGCTCCCTTGGGTCTATCAGGGCAGCACAAGTTTGAGGTGGGGACAACTTCGGTGTGGGGTCCATCCTTCGATATAAGGATTTTTTGCAGTGAGGCCCCTGCCCAGGTCTAGGGGCCCCCGGGCACATCCTTTTTCCATTTTCCCTGGGAAAGAAAACTCAGCAGTCCAGGTTCCTGATGTCAGTTTGTAGGGCTCCCTTGGGTCTATCAGGGCAGCACAAGTTTGAGGTGGGGACAACTTTGGTGTGGGGTCCATCCTTCGATATAAGGATTTTTTGCAGTCAGGGCCAGGGGCCCCCGGGCATATCCTTTGGCCATTTTCCCTGGGAAAGAAAACTCAGCAGTCCAGGTTCCTGATGTCAGTTTGTAGGGCTCCCTTGGGTGTATCAGGGCAGCACAAGTTTGAGGTGGGGACAACTTCGGTGTGGGGTCCATCCTTCGATATAAGGATTTTTTGCAGTGAGGGCCCTTCCCCGGGCTATGGACCCCCGGGCACAACCTTTTTCCATTTTCCCTGGGAAAGAAAACTCAGCAGTCCAGGTTCCTGATGTCAGTTTGTAGGGCTCCCTTGGGTCTATCAGGGCAGCACAAGTTTGAGGTGGGGACAACTTTGGTGTGGGGTCCATCCTTCGATATAAGGATTTTTTGCAGTCAGGGCCAGGGGCCCCCGGGCATATCCTTTGGCCATTTTCCCTGGGAAAGAAAACTCAGCAGTCCAGGTTGCTGATGTCAGTTTGTAGGGCTCCCTTGGGTGTATCAGGGCAGCACAAGTTTGAGGTGGGGACAACTTTGGTGTGGGGTCCATCCTTCGATATAAGGATTTTTTGCAGTGAGGGCCCTTCCCCGGGCTATGGGCCCCCGGGCACAACCTTTTTCCATTTTCCCTGGGAAAGAAAACTCAGCAGTCCAGGTTCCTGATGTCAGTTTGTAGGGCTCCCTTGGGTCTATCAAGGCAGCACAAGTTTGAGGTGGGGACAACTTCGGTGTGGGGTCCATCCTTCGATATAAGGATTCTTTGCAGTCAGGGCCCAGCCCAGGGCCAGGGGCCCCTGGGCACATCCTTTTTCCATTTTCCCTGGGAAAGAAAACTCAGCAGTCCAGGTTGCTGATGTCAGTTTGTAGGGCTCCCTTGGGTCTATCAGGGCAGCACAAGTTTGAGGTGTGGACAACTTCGGTGTGGGGTCCATCCTTCGATATAAGGATTCTTTGCAGTCAGGGCCAGGGGCCCCTGGGCACATCCTTTTTCCATTTTCCCTGGGAAAGAAAACTCAGCAGTCCAGGTTCCTGATGTCAGTTTGTAGGGCTCCCTTGGGTCTATCTGGGCAGCACAAGTTTGAGGTGGGGACAACTTCGGTGTGGGGTCCATCCTTCGATATAAGGATTCTTTGCAGTCAGGGCCAGGGGCCCCCGGGCACAACCTTTTTCCATTTTCCCTGGGAAAGAAAACTCAGCAGTCCAGGTTCCTGATGTCAGTTTGTAGGGCTCACTTGGGTCTATCAGGGTAGCACAAGTTTGAGGTGGGGACAACATCGGTGTGGGGTCCATCCTTCGATATAATGATTCTTTGCAGTCAGGGCCAGGGGCCCCTGGGCACATCCTTTTTCCATTTTCCCTGGGAAAGAAAACTCAGCAGTCCAGGTTGCTGATGTCAGTTTGTAGGGCTCCCTTGGGTCTATCAGGGCAGCACAAGTTTGAGGTGGGGACAACTTCGGTGTGGGGTCCATCCTTCGAAATAAGGATTCTTTGCAGTCAGGACACAGCCCAGGGCCAGGGGCCCCTGGGCACGTCCTTTTTCCATTTTCCCTGGGAAAGAAAACTCAGCAGTCCAGGTTCCTGATGTCAGTTTGTAGGGCTCCCTTGGGTCTATCAGGGCAGCACAAGTTTGAGGTGGGGACAACTTCGGTGTGGGGTCCATCCTTCGATATAAGGATTTTTTGCAGTGAGGGGCCTGCCCAGGGCCAGGGGCCCCTGGGCACATCCTTTGGCCATTTTCCGTGGGAAAGAATACTCAGCAGTCCAGGTTCCTGAAGTCAGTTTGTAGGGCTCCCTTGGGTCTATCAGGGCAGCACAAGTTTGAGGTGGGGACAACTTCGGTGTGGGATCCATCCTTCGATATAAGGATTTTTCGCAGTCAGGGCCAGGGGCCCCCGAGCACATCCTTTTTCCATTTTCCCTGGGAAAGAAAACTCAGCAGTCCAGGTTCCTGATGTCAGTTTGTAGGGCTCCCTTGGGTCTATCAGGGCAGCACAAGTTTGAGGTGGGGACAACTTCGGTGTGGGGTCCATCCTTCGATATAAGGATTTTTTGCAGTCAGGGCCAGGGGCCCCCGAGCACATCCATTTTCCATTTTCCCTGGGAAAGAAAACTCAGCAGTCCAGGTTCCTGATGTCAGTTTGTAGGGCTCCCTTGGGTCTATCAGGGCAGCACAAGTTTGAGGTGGGGACAACTTCGGTGTGGGGTCCATCCTTCGATATAAGGATTTTTTGCAGTGAGGCTCCTGCCCAGGGCTAGGGGCCCCCGGGCACATCCTTTTTCCATTTTCCCTGGGAAAGAAAACTCAGCAGTCCAGGTTCCTGATGTCAGTTTGTAGGGCTCCCTTGGGTCTATCAGGGCAGCACAACTTTGAGGTGGGGACAACTTTGGTGTGGGGTCCATCCTTCGATATAAGGATTTTTTGCAGTCAGGGCCAGGGGCCCCCAGGCATATCCTTTGGCCATTTTCCCTGGGAAAGAAAACTCAGCAGTCCAGGTTCCTGATGTCAGTTTGTAGGGCTCCCTTGGGTCTATCAGGGCAGCACAAGTTTGAGGTGGGGACAACTTCGGTGTGGGGTCCATCCTTCGATATAAGGATTTTTTGCAGTCAGGGCCCTTCCCAGGGCTATGGGCCCCCGGGCACAACCTTTTTCCATTTTCCCTGGGAAAGAAAACTTAGCAGTCCAGGTTCCTGATGTCAGTTTGTAGGGCTCCCTTGGGTCTATCAGGGCAGCACAAGTTTGAGGTGGGGACAACTTCGGTGTGGGGTCCATCCTTCGATATAAGGATTCTTTGCAGTCAGGGCCCAGCTCAGGGCCAGGGGCCCCTGGGCACATCCTTTTTCCATTTTCCCTGGGAAAGAAAACTCAGCAGTCCAGGTTCCTGATGTCAGTTTGTAGGGCTCCCTTGGGTCTATCAGGGCAGCACAAGTTTGAGGTGGGGACAACTTCGGTGTGGGGTCCATCCTTCGATATAAGGATTCTTTGCAGTCAGGGCCAGGGGCCCCTGGGCACATCCTTTTTCCATTTTCCCTGGGAAAGAAAACTCAGCAGTCCAGGTTCCTGATGTCAGTTTGTAGGGCTCCCTTGGGTCTATCAGGGTAGTACAAGTTTGAGGTGGGGACAAATTTGGTGTGGGGTCCATCCTTCGATATAAGGATTCTTTGCAGTCAGGGCCAGGGGCCCCCGGGCACATCCTTTGGCCATTTTCCCTGGGAAAGAAAACTCAGCAGTCCAGGTTCCTGATGTCAGTTTGTAGGGTTCCCTTGGGTCTATCACGGTGGCACAAGTTTGAGGTGGGGACAACATCGGTGTGGGGTCCATCCTTCGATATAATGATTCTTTGCAGTCAGGGCCAGGGGCCCCTGGGCACATCCTTTTTCCATTTTCCCTGGGAAAGAAAACTCAGCAGTCCAGGTTGCTGATGTCAGTTTGTAGGGCTCCCTTGGGTCTATCAGGGCAGCACAAGTTTGAGGTGGGGACAACTTCGGTGTGGGGTCCATCCTTCGAAATAAGGATTCTTTGCAGTCAGGACACAGCCCAGGGCCAGGGGCCCCTTGGCACGTCCTTTTTCCATTTTCCCTGGGAAAGAAAACTCAGCAGTCCAGGTTCCTGATGTCAGTTTGTAGGGCTCCCTTGGGTCTATCAGGGCAGCACAAGTTTGAGGTGGGGACAACTTCGGTGTGGGGTCCATCCTTCGATATAAGGATTTTTTGCAGTGAGGGGCCTGCCCAGGGCCAGGGGCCCCTGGGCACATCCTTTGGCCATTTTCCGTGGGAAAGAATACTCAGCAGTCCAGGTTCCTGAAGTCAGTTTGTAGGGCTCCCTTGGGTCTATCAGGGCAGCACAAGTTTGAGGTGGGGACAACTTCGGTGTGGGATCCATCCTTCGATATAAGGATTTTTCGCAGTCAGGGCCAGGGGCCCCCGAGCAGATCCTTTTTACATTTTCCCTGGGAAAGAAAACTCAGCAGTCCAGGTTGCTGATGTCAGTTTGTAGGGCTCCCTTGGGTGTATCAGGGCAGCACAAGTTTGAGGTGGGGACAACTTCGGTGTGGGGTCCATCCTTCGATATAAGGATTTTTTGCAGTCAGGGCCAGGGGCCCCTTGGCACATCCTTTTTCCCTTTTCCCTGGGAAAGAAAACTTAGCAGTCCAGGTTCCTGATGTCAGTTTGTAGGGCTCCCTTGGGTCTATCAGGGAAGCACAAGTTTGAGGTGGGGACAACTTCGGTGTGGGGTCCATCCTTCGATATAAGTATTTTTTGCAGTGAGGCCCCTGCCCAGGGCTAGGGGCCCCCGGGCACATCCTTTTTCCATTTTCCCTGGGAAAGAAAACTCAGCAGTCCAGGTTCCTGATGTCAGTTTGTAGGGCTCCCTTGGGTCTATCAGGGCAGCACAAGTTTGAGGTGGGGACAACTTTGGTGTGGGGTCCATCCTTCGATATAAGGATTTTTTGCAGTCAGGGCCCTTCCCCGGGCTATGGGCCCCCGGGCACAACCTTTTTCCATTTTCCCTGGGAAAGAAAACTCAGCAGTCCAGGTTCCTGATGTCAGTTTGTAGGGCTCCCTTGGGTCTATCAGGGCAGCACAAGTTTGAGGTGGGGACAACTTCGGTGTGGGGTCCATCCTTCGATATAAGGATTCTTTGCAGTCAGGGCCCAGCCCAGGGCCAGGGGCCCCTGGGCACATCCTTTTTCCATTTTCCCTGGGAAAGAAAACTCAGCAGTCCAGGTTGCTGATGTCAGTTTGTAGGGCTCCCTTGGGTCTATCAGGGCAGCACAAGTTTGAGGTGGGGACAACTTCGGTGTGGGGTCCATCCTTCGATATAAGGATTCTTTGCAGTCAGGGCCAGGGGCCCCTGGGCACATCCTTTTTCCATTTTCCCTGGGAAAGAAAACTCAGCAGTCCAGGTTCCTGATGTCAGTTTGTAGGGCTCCCTTGGGTCTATCAGGGTAGCACAAGTTTGAGGTGGGGACAAATTTGGTGTGGGGTCCATCCTTCGATATAAGGATTCTTTGCAGTCAGGGCCAGGGGCCGCCGGGCACATCCTTTGGCCATTTTCCCTGGGAAAGAAAACTCAGCAGTCCAGGTTCCTGATGTCAGTTTGTAGGGTTCCCTTGGGTCTATCACGGTGGCACAAGTTTGAGGTGGGGACAACATCGGTGTGGGGTCCATCCTTCGATATAATGATTCTTTGCAGTCAGGGCCAGGGGCCCCTGGGCACATCCTTTTTCCATTTTCCCTGGGAAAGAAAACTCAGCAGTCCAGGTTGCTGATGTCAGTTTGTAGGGCTCCCTTGGGTCTATCAGGGCAGCACAAGTTTGAGGTGGGGACAACTTCGGTGTGGGGTCCATCCTTCGAAATAAGGATTCTTTGCAGTCAGGACACAGCCCAGGGCCAGGGGCCCCTTGGCACGTCCTTTTTCCATTTTCCCTGGGAAAGAAAACTCAGCAGTCCAGGTTCCTGATGTCAGTTTGTAGGGCTCCCTTGGGTCTATCAGGGCAGCACAAGTTTGAGGTGGGGACAACTTCGGTGTGGGGTCCATCCTTCGATATAAGGATTTTTTGCAGTCAGGGCCAGGGGCCCCCGGGCACATCCTTTTTCCATTTTCCCTGGGAAAGAAAACTCAGCAGTCCAGGTTCCTGATGTCAGTTTGTAGGGCTCCCTTGGGTCTATCAGGGCAGCACAAGTTTGAGGTGGGGACAACTTCGGTGTGGGGTCCATCCTTTGATATAAGGATTTTTTGCAGTGAGGGGCCTGCCCAGGGCCAGGGGCCCCCGGGCACATCCTTTTTCCATTTTCCCTGGGAAAGAAAACTTAGCAGTCCAGGTTCCTGATGTCAGTTTGTAGGGCTCCCTTGGGTCTATCAGGGCAGCACAAGTTTGAGGTGGGGACAACTTCGGTGTGGGGTCCATCCTTCGATATAAGGATTTTTTGCAGTGAGGCCCCTGCCCAGGGCTAGGGGCCCCCGGGCACATCCTTTTTCCATTTTCCCTGGGAAAGAAAACTCAGCAGTCCAGGTTCCTGATGTCAGTTTGTAGGGCTCCCTTGGGTCTATCAGGGCAGCACAAGTTTGAGGTGGGGACAACTTTGGTGTGGGGTCCATCCTTCGATATAAGGATTTTTTGCAGTCAGGGCCAGGGGCCCCCGGGCATATCCTTTGGCCATTTTCCCTGGGAAAGAAAACTCAGCAGTCCAGGTTGCTGATGTCAGTTTGTAGGGCTCCCTTGGGTGTATCAGGGCAGCACAAGTTTGAGGTGGGGACAACTTCGGTGTGGGGTCCATCCTTCGATATAAGGATTTTTTGCAGTGAGGGCCCTTCCCCGGGCTATGGGCCCCCGGGCACAACCTTTTTCCATTTTCCCTGGGAAAGAAAACTCAGCAGTCCAGGTTCCTGATGTCAGTTTGTAGGGCTCCCTTGGGTCTATCAAGGCAGCACAAGTTTGAGGTGGGGACAACTTCGGTGTGGGGTCCATCCTTCGATATAAGGATTCTTTGCAGTCAGGGCCCAGCCCAGGGCCAGGGGCCCCTGGGCACATCCTTTTTCCATTTTCCCTGGGAAAGAAAACTCAGCAGTCCAGGTTGCTGATGTCAGTTTGTAGGGCTCCCTTGGGTCTATCAGGGCAGCACAAGTTTGAGGTGTGGACAACTTCGGTGTGGGGTCCATCCTTCGATATAAGGATTCTTTGCAGTCAGGGCCAGGGGCCCCTGGGCACATCCTTTTTCCATTTTCCCTGGGAAAGAAAACTCAGCAGTCCAGGTTCCTGATGTCAGTTTGTAGGGCTCCCTTGGGTCTATCTGGGCAGCACAAGTTTGAGGTGGGGACAACTTCGGTGTGGGGTCCATCCTTCGATATAAGGATTCTTTGCAGTCAGGGCCAGGGGCCCCCGGGCAAAACCTTTTTCCATTTTCCCTGGGAAAGAAAACTCAGCAGTCCAGGTTCCTGATGTCAGTTTGTAGGGCTCACTTGGGTCTATCAGGGTAGCACAAGTTTGAGGTGGGGACAACATCGGTGTGGGGTCCATCCTTCGATATAATGATTCTTTGCAGTCAGGGCCAGGGGCCCCTGGGCACATCCTTTTTCCATTTTCCCTGGGAAAGAAAACTCAGCAGTCCAGGTTGCTGATGTCAGTTTGTAGGGCTCCCTTGGGTCTATCAGGGCAGCACAAGTTTGAGGTGGGGACAACTTCGGTGTGGGGTCCATCCTTCGAAATAAGGATTCTTTGCAGTCAGGACACAGCCCAGGGCCAGGGGCCCCTTGGCACGTCCTTTTTCCATTTTCCCTGGGAAAGAAAACTCAGCAGTCCAGGTTCCTGATGTCAGTTTGTAGGGCTCCCTTGGGTCTATCAGGGCAGCACAAGTTTGAGGTGGGGACAACTTCGGTGTGGGGTCCATCCTTCGATATAAGGATTTTTTGCAGTGAGGGGCCTGCCCAGGGCCAGGGGCCCCTGGGCACATCCTTTGGCCATTTTCCGTGGGAAAGAATACTCAGCAGTCCAGGTTCCTGAAGTCAGTTTGTAGGGCTCCCTTGGGTCTATCAGGGCAGCACAAGTTTGAGGTGGGGACAACTTCGGTGTGGGATCCATCCTTCGATATAAGGATTTTTCGCAGTCAGGGCCAGGGGCCCCCGAGCACATCCTTTTTCCATTTTCCCTGGGAAAGAAAACTCAGCAGTCCAGGTTCCTGATGTCAGTTTGTAGGGCTCCCTTGGGTCTATCAGGGCAGCACAAGTTTGAGGTGGGGACAACTTCGGTGTGGGGTCCATCCTTCGATATAAGGATTTTTTGCAGTCAGGGCCAGGGGCCCCCGAGCACATCCATTTTCCATTTTCCCTGGGAAAGAAAACTCAGCAGTCCAGGTTCCTGATGTCAGTTTGTAGGGCTCCCTTGGGTCTATCAGGGCAGCACAAGTTTGAGGTGGGGACAACTTCGGTGTGGGGTCCATCCTTCGATATAAGGATTTTTTGCAGTGAGGCTCCTGCCCAGGGCTAGGGGCCCCCGGGCACATCCTTTTTCCATTTTCCCTGGGAAAGAAAACTCAGCAGTCCAGGTTCCTGATGTCAGTTTGTAGGGCTCCCTTGGGTCTATCAGGGCAGCACAACTTTGAGGTGGGGACAACTTTGGTGTGGGGTCCATCCTTCGATATAAGGATTTTTTGCAGTCAGGGCCAGGGGCCCCCAGGCATATCCTTTGGCCATTTTCCCTGGGAAAGAAAACTCAGCAGTCCAGGTTCCTGATGTCAGTTTGTAGGGCTCCCTTGGGTCTATCAGGGCAGCACAAGTTTGAGGTGGGGACAACTTCGGTGTGGGGTCCATCCTTCGATATAAGGATTTTTTGCAGTCAGGGCCCTTCCCAGGGCTATGGGCCCCCGGGCACAACCTTTTTCCATTTTCCCTGGGAAAGAAAACTTAGCAGTCCAGGTTCCTGATGTCAGTTTGTAGGGCTCCCTTGGGTCTATCAGGGCAGCACAAGTTTGAGGTGGGGACAACTTCGGTGTGGGGTCCATCCTTCGATATAAGGATTCTTTGCAGTCAGGGCCCAGCTCAGGGCCAGGGGCCCCTGGGCACATCCTTTTTCCATTTTCCCTGGGAAAGAAAACTCAGCAGTCCAGGTTCCTGATGTCAGTTTGTAGGGCTCCCTTGGGTCTATCAGGGCAGCACAAGTTTGAGGTGGGGACAACTTCGGTGTGGGGTCCATCCTTCGATATAAGGATTCTTTGCAGTCAGGGCCAGGGGCCCCTGGGCACATCCTTTTTCCATTTTCCCTGGGAAAGAAAACTCAGCAGTCCAGGTTCCTGATGTCAGTTTGTAGGGCTCCCTTGGGTCTATCAGGGTAGTACAAGTTTGAGGTGGGGACAAATTTGGTGTGGGGTCCATCCTTCGATATAAGGATTTTTTGCAGTCAGGGCCAGGGGCCCCCGGGCACATCCTTTGGCCATTTTCCCTGGGAAAGAAAACTCAGCAGTCCAGGTTCCTGATGTCAGTTTGTAGGGTTCCCTTGGGTCTATCACGGTGGCACAAGTTTGAGGTGGGGACAACATCGGTGTGGGGTCCATCCTTCGATATAATGATTCTTTGCAGTCAGGGCCAGGGGCCCCTGGGCACATCCTTTTTCCATTTTCCCTGGGAAAGAAAACTCAGCAGTCCAGGTTGCTGATGTCAGTTTGTAGGGCTCCCTTGGGTCTATCAGGGCAGCACAAGTTTGAGGTGGGGACAACTTCGGTGTGGGGTCCATCCTTCGAAATAAGGATTCTTTGCAGTCAGGACACAGCCCAGGGCCAGGGGCCCCTTGGCACGTCCTTTTTCCATTTTCCCTGGGAAAGAAAACTCAGCAGTCCAGGTTCCTGATGTCAGTTTGTAGGGCTCCCTTGGGTCTATCAGGGCAGCACAAGTTTGAGGTGGGGACAACTTCGGTGTGGGGTCCATCCTTCGAAATAAGGATTTTTTGCAGTGAGGGGCCTGCCCAGGGCCAGGGGCCCCTGGGCACATCCTTTGGCCATTTTCCGTGGGAAAGAATACTCAGCAGTCCAGGTTCCTGAAGTCAGTTTGTAGGGCTCCCTTGGGTCTATCAGGGCAGCACAAGTTTGAGGTGGGGACAACTTCGGTGTGGGATCCATCCTTCGATATAAGGATTTTTCGCAGTCAGGGCCAGGGGCCCCCGAGCAGATCCTTTTTCCATTTTCCCTGGGAAAGAAAACTCAGCAGTCCAGGTTGCTGATGTCAGTTTGTAGGGCTCCCTTGGGTGTATCAGGGCAGCACAAGTTTGAGGTGGGGACAACTTCGGTGTGGGGTCCATCCTTCGATATAAGGATTTTTTGCAGTCAGGGCCAGGGGCCCCTTGGCACATCCTTTTTCCCTTTTCCCTGGGAAAGAAAACTTAGCAGTCCAGGTTCCTGATGTCAGTTTGTAGGGCTCCCTTGGGTCTATCAGGGAAGCACAAGTTTGAGGTGGGGACAACTTCGGTGTGGGGTCCATCCTTCGATATAAGTATTTTTTGCAGTGAGGCCCCTGCCCAGGGCTAGGGGCCCCCGGGCACATCCTTTTTCCATTTTCCCTGGGAAAGAAAACTCAGCAGTCCAGGTTCCTGATGTCAGTTTGTAGGGCTCCCTTGGGTCTATCAGGGCAGCACAAGTTTGAGGTGGGGACAACTTTGGTGTGGGGTCCATCCTTCGATATAAGGATTTTTTGCAGTCAGGGCCCTTCCCCGGGCTATGGGCCCCCGGGCACAACCTTTTTCCATTTTCCCTGGGAAAGAAAACTCAGCAGTCCAGGTTCCTGATGTCAGTTTGTAGGGCTCCCTTGGGTCTATCAGGGCAGCACAAGTTTGAGGTGGGGACAACTTCGGTGTGGGGTCCATCCTTCGATATAAGGATTCTTTGCAGTCAGGGCCCAGCCCAGGGCCAGGGGCCCCTGGGCACATCCTTTTTCCATTTTCCCTGGGAAAGAAAACTCAGCAGTCCAGGTTGCTGATGTCAGTTTGTAGGGCTCCCTTGGGTCTATCAGGGCAGCACAAGTTTGAGGTGGGGACAACTTCGGTGTGGGGTCCATCCTTCGATATAAGGATTCTTTGCAGTCAGGGCCAGGGGCCCCTGGGCACATCCTTTTTCCATTTTCCCTGGGAAAGAAAACTCAGCAGTCCAGGTTCCTGATGTCAGTTTGTAGGGCTCCCTTGGGTCTATCAGGGTAGCACAAGTTTGAGGTGGGGACAAATTTGGTGTGGGGTCCATCCTTCGATATAAGGATTCTTTGCAGTCAGGGCCAGGGGCCGCCGGGCACATCCTTTGGCCATTTTCCCTGGGAAAGAAAACTCAGCAGTCCAGGTTCCTGATGTCAGTTTGTAGGGTTCCCTTGGGTCTATCACGGTGGCACAAGTTTGAGGTGGGGACAACATCGGTGTGGGGTCCATCCTTCGATATAATGATTCTTTGCAGTCAGGGCCAGGGGCCCCTGGGCACATCCTTTTTCCATTTTCCCTGGGAAAGAAAACTCAGCAGTCCAGGTTGCTGATGTCAGTTTGTAGGGCTCCCTTGGGTCTATCAGGGCAGCACAAGTTTGAGGTGGGGACAACTTCGGTGTGGGGTCCATCCTTCGAAATAAGGATTCTTTGCAGTCAGGACACAGCCCAGGGCCAGGGGCCCCTTGGCACGTCCTTTTTCCATTTTCCCTGGGAAAGAAAACTCAGCAGTCCAGGTTCCTGATGTCAGTTTGTAGGGCTCCCTTGGGTCTATCAGGGCAGCACAAGTTTGAGGTGGGGACAACTTCGGTGTGGGGTCCATCCTTCGATATAAGGATTTTTTGCAGTCAGGGCCAGGGGCCCCCGGGCACATCCTTTTTCCATTTTCCCTGGGAAAGAAAACTCAGCAGTCCAGGTTCCTGATGTCAGTTTGTAGGGCTCCCTTGGGTCTATCAGGGCAGCACAAGTTTGAGGTGGGGACAACTTCGGTGTGGGGTCCATCCTTTGATATAAGGATTTTTTGCAGTGAGGGGCCTGCCCAGGGCCAGGGGCCCCCGGGCACATCCTTTTTCCATTTTCCCTGGGAAAGAAAACTTAGCAGTCCAGGTTCCTGATGTCAGTTTGTAGGGCTCCCTTGGGTCTATCAGGGCAGCACAAGTTTGAGGTGGGGACAACTTCGGTGTGGGGTCCATCCTTCGATATAAGGATTTTTTGCAGTGAGGCCCCTGCCCAGGGCTAGGGGCCCCCGGGCACATCCTTTTTCCATTTTCCCTGGGAAAGAAAACTCAGCAGTCCAGGTTCCTGATGTCAGTTTGTAGGGCTCCCTTGGGTCTATCAGGGCAGCACAAGTTTGAGGTGGGGACAACTTTGGTGTGGGGTCCATCCTTCGATATAAGGATTTTTTGCAGTCAGGGCCAGGGGCCCCCGGGCATATCCTTTGGCCATTTTCCCTGGGAAAGAAAACTCAGCAGTCCAGGTTGCTGATGTCAGTTTGTAAAGCTCCCTTGGGTGTATCAGGGCAGCACAAGTTTGAGGTGGGGACAACTTCGGTGTGGGGTCCATCCTTCGATATAAGGATTTTTTGCAGTGAGGGCCCTTCCCCGGGCTATGGGCCCCCGGGCACAACCTTTTTCCATTTTCCCTGGGAAAGAAAACTCAGCAGTCCAGGTTCCTGATGTCAGTTTGTAGGGCTCCCTTGGGTCTATCAGGGCAGCACAAGTTTGAGGTGGGGACAACTTCGGTGTGGGGTCCATCCTTCGATATAAGGATTCTTTGCAGTCAGGGCCAGGGGCCCCTGGGCACATCCTTTTTCCATTTCCCCTGGGAAAGAAAACTCAGCAGTCCAGGTTGCTGATGTCAGTTTGTAGGGCTCCCTTGGGTCTATCAGGGTAGCACAAGTTTGAGGTGGGGACAACTTTGGTGTGGGGTCCATCCTTCGATATAAGGATTCTTTGCAGTCAGGGCCAGGGGCCCCCGGGCACAACCTTTTTCCATTTTCCCTGGGAAAGAAAACTCAGCAGTCCAGGTTCCTGATGTCAGTTTGTAGGGTTCCCTTGGGTCTATCACGGTGGCACAAGTTTGAGGTGGGGACAACATCGGTGTGGGGTCCATCCTTCGATATAATGATTCTTTGCAGTCAGGGCCAGGGGCCCCTGGGCACATCCTTTTTCCATTTTCTTTGGGAAAGAAAACTCAGCAGTCCAGGTTGCTGATGTCAGTTTGTAGGGCTCCCTTGGGTCTATCAGGGCAGCACAAGTTTGAGGTGGGGACAACTTCGGTGTGGGGTCCATCCTTCGAAATAAGGATTCTTTGCAGTCAGGACACAGCCCAGGGCCAGGGGCCCCTTGGCACGTCCTTTTTCCATTTTCCCTGGGAAAGAAAACTCAGCAGTCCAGGTTCCTGATGTCAGTTTGTAGGGCTCCCTTGGGTCTATCAGGGCAGCACAAGTTTGAGGTGGGGACAACTTCGGTGTGGGGTCCATCCTTCGATATAAGGATTTTTTGCAGGGCCAGGGGCCCCCGGGCACATCCTTTTTCCATTTTCCCTGGGAAAGAAAACTCAGCAGTCCAGGTTCCTGATGTCAGTTTGTAGGGCTCCCTTGGGTCTATCAGGGCAGCACAAGTTTGAGGTGGGGACAACTTCGGTGTGGGGTCCATCCTTCGATATAAGGATTTTTTGCAGTGAGGGGCCTGCCCAGGGCCAGGGGCCCCCGGGCACATCCTTTTTCCATTTTCCCTGGGAAAGAAAACTCAGCAGTCCAGGTTGCTGATGTCAGTTTGTAGGGCTCCCTTGGGTGTATCAGGGCAGCACAAGTTTGAGGTGGGGACAACTTCGGTGTGGGGTCCATCCTTCGATATAAGGATTTTTTGCAGTCAGGGCCAGGGGCCCCTTGGCACATCCTTTTTCCATTTTCCCTGGGAAAGAAAACTTAGCAGTCCAGGTTCCTGATGTCAGTTTGTAGGGCTCCCTTGGGTCTATCAGGGCAGCACAAGTTTGAGGTGGGGACAACTTCGGTGTGGGGTCCATCCTTCGATATAAGGATTTTTTGCAGTGAGGCCCCTGCCCAGGTCTAGGGGCCCCCGGGCACATCCTTTTTCCATTTTCCCTGGGAAAGAAAACTCAGCAGTCCAGGTTCCTGATGTCAGTTTGTAGGGCTCCCTTGGGTCTATCAGGGCAGCACAAGTTTGAGGTGGGGACAACTTTGGTGTGGGGTCCATCCTTCGATATAAGGATTTTTTGCAGTCAGGGCCAGGGGCCCCCGGGCATATCCTTTGGCCATTTTCCCTGGGAAAGAAAACTCAGCAGTCCAGGTTCCTGATGTCAGTTTGTAGGGCTCCCTTGGGTGTATCAGGGCAGCACAAGTTTGAGGTGGGGACAACTTCGGTGTGGGGTCCATCCTTCGATATAAGGATTTTTTGCAGTGAGGGCCCTTCCCCGGGCTATGGGCCCCCGGGCACAACCTTTTTCCATTTTCCCTGGGAAAGAAAACTCAGCAGTCCAGGTTCCTGATGTCAGTTTGTAGGGCTCCCTTGGGTCTATCAGGGCAGCACAAGTTTGAGGTGGGGACAACTTTGGTGTGGGGTCCATCCTTCGATATAAGGATTTTTTGCAGTCAGGGCCAGGGGCCCCCGGGCATATCCTTTGGCCATTTTCCCTGGGAAAGAAAACTCAGCAGTCCAGGTTGCTGATGTCAGTTTGTAGGGCTCCCTTGGGTGTATCAGGGCAGCACAAGTTTGAGGTGGGGACAAGTTTGGTGTGGGGTCCATCCTTCGATATAAGGATTTTTTGCAGTGAGGGCCCTTCCCCGGGCTATGGGCCCCCGGGCACAACCTTTTTCCATTTTCCCTGGGAAAGAAAACTCAGCAGTCCAGGTTCCTGATGTCAGTTTGTAGGGCTCCCTTGGGTCTATCAAGGCAGCACAAGTTTGAGGTGGGGACAACTTCGGTGTGGGGTCCATCCTTCGATATAAGGATTCTTTGCAGTCAGGGCCAAGCCCAGGGCCAGGGGCCCCTGGGCACATCCTTTTTCCATTTTCCCTGGGAAAGAAAACTCAGCAGTCCAGGTTGCTGATGTCAGTTTGTAGGGCTCCCTTGGGTCTCTCAGGGCAGCACAAGTTTGAGGTGTGGACAACTTCGGTGTGGGGTCCATCCTTCGATATAAGGATTCTTTGCAGTCAGGGCCAGGGGCCCCTGGGCACATCCTTTTTCCATTTTCCCTGGGAAAGAAAACTCAGCAGTCCAGGTTCCTGATGTCAGTTTGTAGGGCTCCCTTGGGTCTATCTGGGCAGCACAAGTTTGAGGTGGGGACAACTTCGGTGTGGGGTCCATCCTTCGATATAAGGATTCTTTGCAGTCAGGGCCAGGGGCCCCCGGGCACAACCTTTTTCCATTTTCCCTGGGAAAGAAAACTCAGCAGTCCAGGTTCCTGATGTCAGTTTGTAGGGCTCACTTGGGTCTATCAGGGTAGCACAAGTTTGAGGTGGGGACAACATCGGTGTGGGGTCCATCCTTCGATATAATGATTCTTTGCAGTCAGGGCCAGGGGCCCCTGGGCACATCCTTTTTCCATTTTCCCTGGGAAAGAAAACTCAGCAGTCCAGGTTGCTGATGTCAGTTTGTAGGGCTCCCTTGGGTCTATCAGGGCAGCACAAGTTTGAGGTGGGGACAACTTCGGTGTGGGGTCCATCCTTCGAAATAAGGATTCTTTGCAGTCAGGACACAGCCCAGGGCCAGGGGCCCCTTGGCACGTCCTTTTTCCATTTTCCCTGGGAAAGAAAACTCAGCAGTCCAGGTTCCTGATGTCAGTTTGTAGGGCTCCCTTGGGTCTATCAGGGCAGCACAAGTTTGAGGTGGGGACAACTTCGGTGTGGGGTCCATCCTTCGATATAAGGATTTTTTGCAGTGAGGGGCCTGCCCAGGGCCAGGGGCCCCTGGGCACATCCTTTGGCCATTTTCCGTGGGAAAGAATACTCAGCAGTCCAGGTTCCTGAAGTCAGTTTGTAGGGCTCCCTTGGGTCTATCAGGGCAGCACAAGTTTGAGGTGAGGACAACTTCGGTGTGGGATCCATCCTTCGATATAAGGATTTTTCGCAGTCAGGGCCAGGGGCCCCCGAGCACATCCTTTTTCCATTTTCCCTGGGAAAGAAAACTCAGCAGTCCAGGTTCCTGATGTCAGTTTGTAGGGCTCCCTTGGGTCTATCAGGGCAGCACAAGTTTGAGGTGGGGACAACTTCGGTGTGGGGTCCATCCTTCGATATAAGGATTTTTTGCAGTCAGGGCCAGGGGCCCCCGAGCACATCCATTTTCCATTTTCCCTGGGAAAGAAAACTCAGCAGTCCAGGTTCCTGATGTCAGTTTGTAGGGCTCCCTTGGGTCTATCAGGGCAGCACAAGTTTGAGGTGGGGACAACTTCGGTGTGGGGTCCATCCTTCGATATAAGGATTTTTTGCAGTGAGGCTCCTGCCCAGGGCTAGGGGCCCCCGGGCACATCCTTTTTCCATTTTCCCTGGGAAAGAAAACTCAGCAGTCCAGGTTCCTGATGTCAGTTTGTAGGGCTCCCTTGGGTCTATCAGGGCAGCACAACTTTGAGGTGGGGACAACTTTGGTGTGGGGTCCATCCTTCGATATAAGGATTTTTTGCAGTCAGGGCCAGGGGCCCCCAGGCATATCCTTTGGCCATTTTCCCTGGGAAAGAAAACTCAGCAGTCCAGGTTCCTGATGTCAGTTTGTAGGGCTCCCTTGGGTCTATCAGGGCAGCACAAGTTTGAGGTGGGGACAACTTCGGTGTGGGGTCCATCCTTCGATATAAGGATTTTTTGCAGTCAGGGCCCTTCCCAGGGCTATGGGCCCCCGGGCACATCCTTTTTCCATTTTCCCTGGGAAAGAAAACTTAGCAGTCCAGGTTCCTGATGTCAGTTTGTAGGGCTCCCTTGGGTCTATCAGGGCAGCACAAGTTTGAGGTGGGGACAACTTCGGTGTGGGGTCCATCCTTCGATATAAGGATTCTTTGCAGTCAGGGCCCAGCTCAGGGCCAGGGGCCCCTGGGCACATCCTTTTTCCATTTTCCCTGGGAAAGAAAACTCAGCAGTCCAGGTTCCTGATGTCAGTTTGTAGGGCTCCCTTGGGTCTATCAGGGCAGCACAAGTTTGAGGTGGGGACAACTTCGGTGTGGGGTCCATCCTTCGATATAAGGATTCTTTGCAGTCAGGGCCAGGGGCCCCTGGGCACATCCTTTTTCCATTTTCCCTGGGAAAGAAAACTCAGCAGTCCAGGTTCCTGATGTCAGTTTGTAGGGCTCCCTTGGGTCTATCAGGGTAGCACAAGTTTGAGGTGGGGACAAATTTGGTGTGGGGTCCATCCTTCGATATAAGGATTCTTTGCAGTCAGGGCCAGGGGCCCCCGGGCACATCCTTTGGCCATTTTCCCTGGGAAAGAAAACTCAGCAGTCCAGGTTCCTGATGTCAGTTTGTAGGGTTCCCTTGGGTCTATCACGGTGGCACAAGTTTGAGGTGGGGACAACATCGGTGTGGGGTCCATCCTTCGATATAATGATTCTTTGCAGTCAGGGCCAGGGGCCCCTGGGCACATCCTTTTTCCATTTTCCCTGGGAAAGAAAACTCAGCAGTCCAGGTTGCTGATGTCAGTTTGTAGGGCTCCCTTGGGTCTATCAGGGCAGCACAAGTTTGAGGTGGGGACAACTTCGGTGTGGGGTCCATCCTTCGATATAATGATTCTTTGCAGTCAGGACACAGCCCAGGGCCAGGGGCCCCTTGGCACGTCCTTTTTCCATTTTCCCTGGGAAAGAAAACTCAGCAGTCCAGGTTCCTGATGTCAGTTTGTAGGGCTCCCTTGGGTCTATCAGGGCAGCACAAGTTTGAGGTGGGGACAACTTCGGTGTGGGGTCCATCCTTCGATATAAGGATTTTTTGCAGTGAGGGCCCTTCCCCGGGCTATGGGCCCCCGGGCACAACCTTTTTCCATTTTCCCTGGGAAAGAAAACTCAGCAGTCCAGGTTCCTGATGTCAGTTTGTAGGGCTCCCTTGGGTCTATCAGGGCAGCACAAGTTTGAGGTGGGGACAACTTTGGTGTGGGGTCCATCCTTCGATATAAGGATTTTTTGCAGTCAGGGCCAGGGGCCCCCGGGCATATCCTTTGGCCATTTTCCGTGGGAAAGAAAACTCAGCAGTCCAGGTTCCTGATGTCAGTTTGTAGGGCTCCCTTGGGTCTATCAGGGCAGCACAAGTTTGAGGTGGGGACAACTTCGGTGTGGGGTCCATCCTTCGATATAAGGATTTTTTGCAGTCAGGGCCCTTCCCCGGGCTATGGGCCCCCGGGCACAACCTTTTTCCATTTTCCCTGGGAAAGAAAACTCAGCAGTCCAGGTTCCTGATGTCAGTTTGTAGGGCTCCCTTGGGTCTATCAGGGCAGCACAAGTTTGAGGTGGGGACAACTTCGGTGTGGGGTCCATCCTTCGATATAAGGATTTTTTGCAGTGAGGGGCCTGCCCAGGGCCAGGGGCCCCCGGGCACATCCTTTTTCCATTTTCCCTGGGAAAGAAAACTCAGCAGTCCAGGTTGCTGATGTCAGTTTGTAGGGCTCCCTTGGGTGTATCAGGGCAGCACAAGTTTGAGGTGGGGACAACTTCGGTGTGGGGTCCATCCTTCGATATAAGGATTTTTTGCAGTCAGGGCCAGGGGCCCCTTGGCACATCCTTTTTCCATTTTCCCTGGGAAAGAAAACTTAGCAGTCCAGGTTCCTGATGTCAGTTTGTAGGGCTCCCTTGGGTCTATCAGGGCAGCACAAGTTTGAGGTGGGGACAACTTCGGTGTGGGGTCCATCCTTCGATATAAGGATTTTTTGCAGTGAGGCCCCTGCCCAGGTCTAGGGGCCCCCGGGCACATCCTTTTTCCATTTTCCCTGGGAAAGAAAACTCAGCAGTCCAGGTTCCTGATGTCAGTTTGTAGGGCTCCCTTGGGTCTATCAGGGCAGCACAAGTTTGAGGTGGGGACAACTTTGGTGTGGGGTCCATCCTTCGATATAAGGATTTTTTGCAGTCAGGGCCAGGGGCCCCCGGGCATATCCTTTGGCCATTTTCCCTGGGAAAGAAAACTCAGCAGTCCAGGTTCCTGATGTCAGTTTGTAGGGCTCCCTTGGGTCTATCAAGGCAGCACAAGTTTGAGGTGGGGACAACTTCGGTGTGGGGTCCATCCTTCGATATAAGGATTCTTTGCAGTCAGGGCCCAGCCCAGGGCCAGGGGCCCCTGGGCACATCCTTTTTCCATTTTCCCTGGGAAAGAAAACTCAGCAGTCCAGGTTGCTGATGTCAGTTTGTAGGGCTCCCTTGGGTCTATCAGGGCAGCACAAGTTTGAGGTGTGGACAACTTCGGTGTGGGGTCCATCCTTCGATATAAGGATTCTTTGCAGTCAGGGCCAGGGGCCCCTGGGCACATCCTTTTTCCATTTTCCCTGGGAAAGAAAACTCAGCAGTCCAGGTTCCTGATGTCAGTTTGTAGGGCTCCCTTGGGTCTATCTGGGCAGCACAAGTTTGAGGTGGGGACAACTTCGGTGTGGGGTCCATCCTTCGATATAAGGATTCTTTGCAGTCAGGGCCAGGGGCCCCCGGGCACAACCTTTTTCCATTTTCCCTGGGAAAGAAAACTCAGCAGTCCAGGTTCCTGATGTCAGTTTGTAGGGTTCCCTTGGGTCTATCACGGTGGCACAAGTTTGAGGTGGGGACAACATCGGTGTGGGGTCCATCCTTCGATATAATGATTCTTTGCAGTCAGGGCCAGGGGCCCCTGGGCACATCCTTTTTCCATTTTCCCTGGGAAAGAAAACTCAGCAGTCCAGGTTGCTGATGTCAGTTTGTAGGGCTCCCTTGGGTCTATCAGGGCAGCACAAGTTTGAGGTGGGGACAACTTCGGTGTGGGGTCCATCCTTCGAAATAAGGATTCTTTGCAGTCAGGACACAGCCCAGGGCCAGGGGCCCCTTGGCACGTCCTTTTTCCATTTTCCCTGGGAAAGAAAACTCAGCAGTCCAGGTTCCTGATGTCAGTTTGTAGGGCTCCCTTGGGTCTATCAGGGCAGCACAAGTTTGAGGTGGGGACAACTTCGGTGTGGGGTCCATCCTTCGATATAAGGATTTTTTGCAGTGAGGGGCCTGCCCAGGGCCAGGGGCCCCTGGGCACATCCTTTGGCCATTTTCCGTGGGAAAGAATACTCAGCAGTCCAGGTTCCTGAAGTCAGTTTGTAGGGCTCCCTTGGGTCTATCAGGGCAGCACAAGTTTGAGGTGGGGACAACTTCGGTGTGGGATCCATCCTTCGATATAAGGATTTTTCGCAGTCAGGGCCAGGGGCCCCCGAGCACATCCTTTTTCCATTTTCCCTGGGAAAGAAAACTCAGCAGTCCAGGTTCCTGATGTCAGTTTGTAGGGCTCCCTTGGGTCTATCAGGGCAGCACAAGTTTGAGGTGGGGACAACTTCGGTGTGGGGTCCATCCTTCGATATAAGGATTTTTTGCAGTCAGGGCCAGGGGCCCCCGAGCACATCCATTTTCCATTTTCCCTGGGAAAGAAAACTCAGCAGTCCAGGTTCCTGATGTCAGTTTGTAGGGCTCCCTTGGGTCTATCAGGGCAGCACAAGTTTGAGGTGGGGACAACTTCGGTGTGGGGTCCATCCTTCGATATAAGGATTTTTTGCAGTGAGGCTCCTGCCCAGGGCTAGGGGCCCCCGGGCACAACCTTTTTCCATTTTCCCTGGGAAAGAAAACTCAGCAGTCCAGGTTCCTGATGTCAGTTTGTAGGGCTCCCTTGGGTCTATCAGGGCAGCACAAGTTTGAGGTGGGGACAACTTTGGTGTGGGGTCCATCCTTCGATATAAGGATTTTTTGCAGTCAGGGCCAGGGGCCCCCAGGCATATCCTTTGGCCATTTTCCCTGGGAAAGAAAACTCAGCAGTCCAGGTTCCTGATGTCAGTTTGTAGGGCTCCCTTGGGTCTATCAGGGCAGCACAAGTTTGAGGTGGGGACAACTTCGGTGTGGGGTCCATCCTTCGATATAAGGATTCTTTGCAGTCAGGGCCCAGCTCAGGGCCAGGGGCCCCTGGGCACATCCTTTTTCCATTTTCCCTGGGAAAGAAAACTCAGCAGTCCAGGTTCCTGATGTCAGTTTGTAGGGCTCCCTTGGGTCTATCAGGGCAGCACAAGTTTGAGGTGGGGACAACTTCGGTGTGGGGTCCATCCTTCGATATAAGGATTCTTTGCAGTCAGGGCCAGGGGCCCCTGGGCACATCCTTTTTCCATTTTCCCTGGGAAAGAAAACTCAGCAGTCCAGGTTCCTGATGTCAGTTTGTAGGGCTCCCTTGGGTCTATCAGGGTAGCACAAGTTTGAGGTGGGGACAAATTTGGTGTGGGGTCCATCCTTCGATATAAGGATTCTTTGCAGTCCGGGCCAGGGGCCCCCGGGCACATCCTTTGGCCATTTTCCCTGGGAAAGAAAACTCAGCAGTCCAGGTTCCTGATGTCAGTTTGTAGGGTTCCCTTGGGTCTATCACGGTGGCACAAGTTTGAGGTGGGGACAACATCGGTGTGGGGTCCATCCTTCGATATAAGGATTTTTTGCAGTGAGGGCCCTTCCCCGGGCTATGGGCCCCCGGGCACAACCTTTTTCCATTTTCCCTGGGAAAGAAAACTCAGCAGTCCAGGTTCCTGATGTCAGTTTGTAGGGCTCCCTTGGGTCTATCAGGGCAGCACAAGTTTGAGGTGGGGACAACTTTGGTGTGGGGTCCATCCTTCGATATAAGGATTTTTTGCAGTCAGGGCCAAGGGCCCCCGGGCATATCCTTTGGCCATTTTCCCTGGGAAAGAAAACTCAGCAGTCCAGGTTGCTGATGTCAGTTTGTAGGGCTCCCTTGGGTGTATCAGGGCAGCACAAGTTTGAGGTGGGGACAACTTTGGTGTGGGGTCCATCCTTCGATATAAGGATTTTTTGCAGTGAGGGCCCTTCCCCGGGCTATGGGCCCCCGGGCACAACCTTTTTCCATTTTCCCTGGGAAAGAAAACTCAGCAGTCCAGGTTCCTGATGTCAGTTTGTAGGGCTCCCTTGGGTCTATCAAGGCAGCACAAGTTTGAGGTGGGGACAACTTCGGTGTGGGGTCCATCCTTCGATATAAGGATTCTTTGCAGTCAGGGCCCAGCCCAGGGCCAGGGGCCCCTGGGCACATCCTTTTTCCATTTTCCCTGGGAAAGAAAACTCAGCAGTCCAGGTTGCTGATGTCAGTTTGTAGGGCTCCCTTGGGTCTATCAGGGCAGCACAAGTTTGAGGTGTGGACAACTTCGGTGTGGGGTCCATCCTTCGATATAAGGATTCTTTGCAGTCAGGGCCAGGGGCCCCTGGGCACATCCTTTTTCCATTTTCCCTGGGAAAGAAAACTCAGCAGTCCAGGTTCCTGATGTCAGTTTGTAGGGCTCCCTTGGGTCTATCTGGGCAGCACAAGTTTGAGGTGGGGACAACTTCGGTGTGGGGTCCATCCTTCGATATAAGGATTCTTTGCAGTCAGGGCCAGGGGCCCCCGGGCACAACCTTTTTCCATTTTCCCTGGGAAAGAAAACTCAGCAGTCCAGGTTCCTGATGTCAGTTTGTAGGGCTCACTTGGGTCTATCAGGGTAGCACAAGTTTGAGGTGGGGACAACATCGGTGTGGGGTCCATCCTTCGATATAATGATTCTTTGCAGTCAGGGCCAGGGGCCCCTGGGCACATCCTTTTTCCATTTTCCCTGGGAAAGAAAACTCAGCAGTCCAGGTTGCTGATGTCAGTTTGTAGGGCTCCCTTGGGTCTATCAGGGCAGCACAAGTTTGAGGTGGGGACAACTTCGGTGTGGGGTCCATCCTTCGAAATAAGGATTCTTTGCAGTCAGGACACAGCCCAGGGCCAGGGGCCCCTTGGCACGTCCTTTTTCCATTTTCCCTGGGAAAGAAAACTCAGCAGTCCAGGTTCCTGATGTCAGTTTGTAGGGCTCCCTTGGGTCTATCAGGGCAGCACAAGTTTGAGGTGGGGACAACTTCGGTGTGGGGTCCATCCTTCGATATAAGGATTTTTTGCAGTGATGGGCCTGCCCAGGGCCAGGGGCCCCTGGGCACATCCTTTGGCCATTTTCCGTGGGAAAGAATACTCAGCAGTCCAGGTTCCTGAAGTCAGTTTGTAGGGCTCCCTTGGGTCTATCAGGGCAGCACAAGTTTGAGGTGGGGACAACTTCGGTGTGGGATCCATCCTTCGATATAAGGATTTTTCGCAGTCAGGGCCAGGGGCCCCCGAGCACATCCTTTTTCCATTTTCCCTGGGAAAGAAAACTCAGCAGTCCAGGTTCCTGATGTCAGTTTGTAGGGCTCCCTTGGGTCTATCAGGGCAGCACAAGTTTGAGGTGGGGACAACTTCGGTGTGGGGTCCATCCTTCGATATAAGGATTTTTTGCAGTCAGGGCCAGGGGCCCCCGAGCACATCCATTTTCCATTTTCCCTGGGAAAGAAAACTCAGCAGTCCAGGTTCCTGATGTCAGTTTGTAGGGCTCCCTTGGGTCTATCAGGGCAGCACAAGTTTGAGGTGGGGACAACTTCGGTGTGGGGTCCATCCTTCGATATAAGGATTTTTTGCAGTGAGGCTCCTGCCCAGGGCTAGGGGCCCCCGGGCACATCCTTTTTCCATTTTCCCTGGGAAAGAAAACTCAGCAGTCCAGGTTCCTGATGTCAGTTTGTAGGGCTCCCTTGGGTCTATCAGGGCAGCACAACTTTGAGGTGGGGACAACTTTGGTGTGGGGTCCATCCTTCGATATAAGGATTTTTTGCAGTCAGGGCCAGGGGCCCCCAGGCATATCCTTTGGCCATTTTCCCTGGGAAAGAAAACTCAGCAGTCCAGGTTCCTGATGTCAGTTTGTAGGGCTCCCTTGGGTCTATCAGGGCAGCACAAGTTTGAGGTGGGGACAACTTCGGTGTGGGGTCCATCCTTCGATATAAGGATTTTTTGCAGTCAGGGCCCTTCCCAGGGCTATGGGCCCCCGGGCACAACCTTTTTCCATTTTCCCTGGGAAAGAAAACTTAGCAGTCCAGGTTCCTGATGTCAGTTTGTAGGGCTCCCTTGGGTCTATCAGGGCAGCACAAGTTTGAGGTGGGGACAACTTCGGTGTGGGGTCCATCCTTCGATATAAGGATTCTTTGCAGTCAGGGCCCAGCTCAGGGCCAGGGGCCCCTGGGCACATCCTTTTTCCATTTTCCCTGGGAAAGAAAACTCAGCAGTCCAGGTTCCTGATGTCAGTTTGTAGGGCTCCCTTGGGTCTATCAGGGCAGCACAAGTTTGAGGTGGGGACAACTTCGGTGTGGGGTCCATCCTTCGATATAAGGATTCTTTGCAGTCAGGGCCAGCGGCCCCTGGGCACATCCTTTTTCCATTTTCCCTGGGAAAGAAAACTCAGCAGTCCAGGTTCCTGATGTCAGTTTGTAGGGCTCCCTTGGGTCTATCAGGGTAGCACAAGTTTGAGGTGGGGACAAGTTTGGTGTGGGGTCCATCCTTCGATATAAGGATTCTTTGCAGTCAGGGCCAGGGTCCCCCGGGCACATCCTTTTTCCATTTTCCCTGGGAAAGAAAACTCAGCAGTCCAGGTTCCTGATGTCAGTTTGTAGGGTTCCCTTGGGTCTATCACGGTGGCACAAGTTTGAGGTGGGGACAACATCGGTGTGGGGTCCATCCTTCGATATAATGATTCTTTGCAGTCAGGGCCAGGGGCCCCTGGGCACATCCTTTTTCCATTTTCCCTGGGAAAGAAAACTCAGCAGTCCAGGTTGCTGATGTCAGTTTGTAGGGCTCCCTTGGGTCTATCAGGGCAGCACAAGTTTGAGGTGGGGACAACTTCGGTGTGGGGTCCATCCTTCGAAATAAGGATTCTTTGCAGTCAGGACACAGCCCAGGGCCAGGGGCCCCTTGGCACGTCCTTTTTCCATTTTCCCTGGGAAAGAAAACTCAGCAGTCCAGGTTCCTGATGTCAGTTTGTAGGGCTCCCTTGGGTCTATCAGGGCAGCACAAGTTTGAGGTGGGGACAACTTCGGTGTGGGGTCCATCCTTCGATATAAGGATTTTTTGCAGTCAGGGCCAGGGGCCCCTTGGCACATCCTTTTTCCATTTTCCCTGGGAAAGAAAACTCAGCAGTCCAGGTTCCTGATGTCAGTTTGTAGGGCTCCCTTGGGTGTATCAGGGCAGCACAAGTTTGAGGTGGGGACAACTTCGGTGTGGGGTCCATCCTTCGATATAAGGATTTTTTGCAGTGAGGGCCCTTCCCCGGGCTATGGGCCCCCGGGCACAACCTTTTTCCATTTTCCCTGGGAAAGAAAACTCAGCAGTCCAGGTTGCTGATGTCAGTTTGTAGGGCTCCCTTGGGTCTATCAGGGCAGCACAAGTTTGAGGTGGGGACAACTTTGGTGTGGGGTCCATCCTTCGATATAAGGATTTTTTGCAGTCAGGGCCCTTCCCCGGGCTATGGGCCCCCGGGCACAACCTTTTTCCATTTTCCCTGGGAAAGAAAACTCAGCAGTCCAGGTTCCTGATGTCAGTTTGTAGGGCTCCCTTGGGTCTATCAGGGCAGCACAAGTTTGAGGTGGGGACAACTTCGGTGTGGGGTCCATCCTTCGATATAAGGATTTTTTGCAGTGAGGGGCCTGCCCAGGGCCAGGGGCCCCTGGGCACATCCTTTTTCCATTTTCCCTGGGAAAGAAAACTCAGCAGTCCAGGTTGCTGATGTCAGTTTGTAGGGCTCCCTTGGGTGTATCAGGGCAGCACAAGTTTGAGGTGGGGACAACTTCGGTGTGGGGTCCATCCTTCGATATAAGGATTTTTTGCAGTCAGGGCCAGGGGCCCCTTGGCACATCCTTTTTCCATTTTCCCTGGGAAAGAAAACTTAGCAGTCCAGGTTCCTGATGTCAGTTTGTAGGGCTCCCTTGGGTCTATCAGGGCAGCACAAGTTTGAGGTGGGGACAACTTCGGTGTGGGGTCCATCCTTCGATATAAGGATTTTTTGCAGTGAGGCCCCTGCCCAGGTCTAGGGGCCCCCGGGCACATCCTTTTTCCATTTTCCCTGGGAAAGAAAACTCAGCAGTCCAGGTTCCTGATGTCAGTTTGTAGGGCTCCCTTGGGTCTATCAGGGCAGCACAAGTTTGAGGTGGGGACAACTTTGGTGTGGGGTCCATCCTTCGATATAAGGATTTTTTGCAGTCAGGGCCAGGGGCCCCCGGGCATATCCTTTGGCCATTTTCCCTGAGAAAGAAAACTCAGCAGTCCAGGTTCCTGATGTCAGTTTGTAGGGCTCCCTTGGGTGTATCAGGGCAGCACAAGTTTGAGGTGGGGACAACTTCGGTGTGGGGTCCATCCTTCGATATAAGGATTTTTTGCAGTGAGGGCCCTTCCCCGGGCTATGGGCCCCCGGGCACAACCTTTTTCCATTTTCCCTGGGAAAGAAAACTCAGCAGTCCAGGTTCCTGATGTCAGTTTGTAGGGCTCCCTTGGGTCTATCAAGGCAGCACAAGTTTGAGGTGGGGACAACTTCGGTGTGGGGTCCATCCTTCGATATAAGGATTCTTTGCAGTCAGGGCCCAGCCCAGGGCTAGGGGCCCCTGGGCACATCCTTTTTCCATTTTCCCTGGGAAAGAAAACTCAGCAGTCCAGGTTGCTGATGTCAGTTTGTAGGGCTCCCTTGGGTCTATCAGGGCAGCACAAGTTTGAGGTGTGGACAACTTCGGTGTGGGGTCCATCCTTCGATATAAGGATTCTTTGCAGTCAGGGCCAGGGGCCCCTGGGCACATCCTTTTTCCATTTTCCCTGGGAAAGAAAACTCAGCAGTCCAGGTTCCTGATGTCAGTTTGTAGGGCTCCCTTGGGTCTATCTGGGCAGCACAAGTTTGAGGTGGGGACAACTTCGGTGTGGGGTCCATCCTTCGATATAAGGATTCTTTGCAGTCAGGGCCAGGGGCCCCCGGGCACAACCTTTTTCCATTTTCCCTGGGAAAGAAAACTCAGCAGTCCAGGTTCCTGATGTCAGTTTGTAGGGTTCCCTTGGGTCTATCACGGTGGCACAAGTTTGAGGTGGGGACAACATCGGTGTGGGGTCCATCCTTCGATATAATGATTCTTTGCAGTCAGGGCCAGGGGCCCCTGGGCACATCCTTTTTCCATTTTCCCTGGGAAAGAAAACTCAGCAGTCCAGGTTGCTGATGTCAGTTTGTAGGGCTCCCTTGGGTCTATCAGGGCAGCACAAGTTTGAGGTGGGGACAACTTCGGTGTGGGGTCCATCCTTCGAAATAAGGATTCTTTGCAGTCAGGACACAGCCCAGGGCCAGGGGCCCCTTGGCACGTCCTTTTTCCATTTTCCCTGGGAAAGAAAACTCAGCAGTCCAGGTTCCTGATGTCAGTTTGTAGGGCTCCCTTGGGTCTATCAGGGCAGCACAAGTTTGAGGTGGGGACAACTTCGGTGTGGGGTCCATCCTTCGATATAAGGATTTTTTGCAGTGAGGGGCCTGTCCAGGGCCAGGGGCCCCTGGGCACATCCTTTGGCCATTTTCCGTGGGAAAGAATACTCAGCAGTCCAGGTTCCTGAAGTCAGTTTGTAGGGCTCCCTTGGGTCTATCAGGGCAGCACAAGTTTGAGGTGGGGACAACTTCGGTGTGGGATCCATCCTTCGATATAAGGATTTTTCGCAGTCAGGGCCAGGGGCCCCCGAGCACATCCTTTTTCCATTTTCCCTGGGAAAGAAAACTCAGCAGTCCAGGTTCCTGATGTCAGTTTGTAGGGCTCCCTTGGGTCTATCAGGGCAGCACAAGTTTGAGGTGGGGACAACTTCGGTGTGGGGTCCATCCTTCGATATAAGGATTTTTTGCAGTCAGGGCCAGGGGCCCCTTGGCACATCCATTTTCCATTTTCCCTGGGAAAGAAAACTCAGCAGTCCAGGTTCCTGATGTCAGTTTGTAGGGCTCCCTTGGGTCTATCAGGGCAGCACAAGTTTGAGGTGGGGACAACTTCGGTGTGGGGTCCATCCTTCGATATAAGGATTTTTTGCAGTGAGGCTCCTGCCCAGGGCTAGGGGCCCCCGGGCACATCCTTTTTCCATTTTCCCTGGGAAAGAAAACTCAGCAGTCCAGGTTCCTGATGTCAGTTTGTAGTGCTCCCTTGGGTCTATCAGGGTAGCACAAGTTTGAGGTGGGGACAAATTTGGTGTGGGGTCCATCCTTCGATATAAGGATTCTTTGCAGTCCGGGCCAGGGGCCCCCGGGCACATCCTTTGGCCATTTTCCCTGGGAAAGAAAACTCAGCAGTCCAGGTTCCTGATGTCAGTTTGTAGGGTTCCCTTGGGTCTATCACGGTGGCACAAGTTTGAGGTGGGGACAACATCGGTGTGGGGTCCATCCTTCGATATAATGATTCTTTGCAGTCAGGGCCAGGGGCCCCTGGGCACATCCTTTTTCCATTTTCCCTGGGAAAGAAAACTCAGCAGTCCAGGTTGCTGATGTCAGTTTGTAGGGCTCCCTTAGGTCTATCAGGGCAGCACAAGTTTGAGGTGGGGACAACTTCGGTGTGGGGTCCATCCTTCGAAATAAGGATTCTTTGCAGTCAGGACAAAGCCCAGGGCCAGGGGCCCCTTGGCACGTCCTTTTTCCATTTTCCCTGGGAAAGAAAACTCAGCAGTCCAGGTTCCTGATGTCAGTTTGTAGGGCTCCCTTGGGTCTATCAGGGCAGCACAAGTTTGAGGTGGGGACAACTTCGGTGTGGGGTCCATCCTTCGATATAAGGATTTTTTGCAGTCAGGGCCAGGGGCCCCTTGGCACATCCTTTTTCCATTTTCCCTGGGAAAGAAAACTCAGCAGTCCAGGTTCCTGATGTCAGTTTGTAGGGCTCCCTTGGGTGTATCAGGGCAGCACAAGTTTGAGGTGGGGACAACTTTGGTGTGGGGTCCATCCTTCGATATAAGGATTTTTTGCAGTCAGGGCCAGGGGCCCCCGGGCATATCCTTTGGCCATTTTCCCTGGGAAAGAAAACTCAGCAGTCCAGGTTCCTGATGTCAGTTTGTAGGGCTCCCTTGGGTCTATCAGGGCAGCACAAGTTTGAGGTGGGGACAACTTCGGTGTGGGGTCCATCCTTCGATATAAGGATTTTTTGCAGTGAGGACCCTGCCCAGGGCTAGGGGCCCCCGGGCACATCCTTTTTCCATTTTCCCTGGGAAAGAAAACTCAGCAGTCCAGGTTCCTGATGTCAGTTTGTAGGGCTCCCTTGGGTCTATCAGGGCAGCACAAGTTTGAGGTGGGGACAACTTCGGTGTGGGGTCCATCCTTCGATATAAGGATTTTTTGCAGTGAGGCTCCTGCCCAGGGCTAGGGGCCCCCGGGCACATCCTTTTTCCATTTTCCCTGGGAAAGAAAACTCAGCAGTCCAGGTTCCTGATGTCAGTTTGTAGGGCTCCCTTGGGTCTATCAGGGCAGCACAAGTTTGAGGTGGGGACAACTTTGGTGTGGGGTCCATCCTTCGATATAAGGATTTTTTGCAGTCAGGGCCAGGGGCCCCCAGGCATATCCTTTGGCCATTTTCCCTGGGAAAGAAAACTCAGCAGTCCAGGTTCCTGATGTCAGTTTGTAGGGCTCCCTTGGGTCTATCAGGGCAGCACAAGTTTGAGGTGGGGACAACTTCGGTGTGGGGTCCATCCTTCGATATAAGGATTTTTTGCAGTCAGGGCCCTTCCCAGGGCTATGGGCCCCCAAGCACAAACTTTTTCCATTTTCCCTGGGAAAGAAAACTTAGCAGTCCAGGTTCCTGATGTCAGTTTGTAGGGCTCCCTTGGGTCTATCAGGGCAGCACAAGTTTGAGGTGGGGACAACTTTGGTGTGGGGTCCATCCTTCGATATAAGGATTTTTTGCAGTCAGGGCCAGGGGCCCCCGGGCATATCCTTTGGCCATTTTCCCTGGGAAAGAAAACTCAGCAGTCCAGGTTCCTGATGTCAGTTTGTAGGGTTCCCTTGGGTCTATCACGGTGGCACAAGTTTGAGGTGGGGACAACATCGGTGTGGGGTCCATCCTTCGATATAATGATTCTTTGCAGTCAGGGCCAGGGGCCCCTGGGCACATCCTTTTTCCATTTTCCCTGGGAAAGAAAACTCAGCAGTCCAGGTTGCTGATGTCAGTTTGTAGGGCTCCCTTGGGTCTATCAGGGCAGCACAAGTTTGAGGTGGGGACAACTTCGGTGTGGGGTCCATCCTTCGATATAAGGATTCTTTGCAGTCAGGGCCCAGCCCAGGGCCAGGGGCCCCTGGGCACATCCTTTTTCCATTTTCCCTGGGAAAGAAAACTCAGCAGTCCAGGTTCCTGATGTCAGTTTGTAGGGCTCACTTGGGTCTATCAGGGTAGCACAAGTTTGAGGTGGGGACAAATTTGGTGTGGGGTCCATCCTTCGATATAAGGATTCTTTGCAGTCAGGGCCAGGGGCCCCCGGGCACATCCTTTGGCCATTTTCCCTGGGAAAGAAAACTCAGCAGTCCAGGTTCCTGATGTCAGTTTGTAGGGTTCCCTTGGGTCTATCACGGTGGCACAAGTTTGAGGTGGGGACAACTTCGGTGTGGGGTCCATCCTTCGATATAATGATTCTTTGCAGTCAGGGCCAGGGGCCCCTGGGCACATCCTTTTTCCATTTTCCCTGGGAAAGAAAACTCAGCAGTCCAGGTTGCTGATGTCAGTTTGTAGGGCTCCCTTGGGTCTATCAGGGCAGCACAAGTTTGAGGTGGGGACAACTTGGGTGTGGGTTCCATCCTTCGATATAAGCATTCTTTGCAGTCAGGGCCAGGGGCCCCCGGGCACATCCTTTTTCCATTTTCCCTGGGAAAGAAAACTCGGCAGTCCAGGTTCCTGATGTCAGTTTGTAGGGCTCCCTTGGGTCTATCAGGGCAGCACAAGTTTGAGGTGGGGACAACTTCGGTGTGGGGTCCATCCTTTGATATAAGGATTTTTTGCAGTCAGGGCCAGGGGCCCCCGGGCACATCCTTTTTCCATTTTCCTTGGGAAAGAAAACTCAGCAGTCCAGGTTCCTGATGTCAGTTTGTAGGGCTCCCTTGGGTCTATCAGGGCAGCACAAGTTTGAGGTGGGGACAACTTCGGTGTGGGGTCCATCCTTCGATATAAGGATTCTTTGCAGTCAGTGCCAGGGCCCCCCCGGGCACATCCTTTGGCTATTATCCCTGGGAAAGAAAACTCAGCAGTCCAGGTTCCTGATGTCAGTTTGTAGGGCTCCCTTGGGTCTATCAGGGCAGCACAAGTTTGAGGTGGGGACAACTTCGGTGTGGGGTCCATCCTTCGATATAAGGATTTTTTGCAGTCAGGGCCAGGGGCCCCTGGGCACATCCTTTTTCCATTTTCCCTGGGAAAGAAAACTCAGCAGTCCAGGTTCCTGATGTCAGTTTGTAGGGCTCCCTTGGGTCTATCAGGGTAGCACAAGTTTGAGGTGGGGACAACTTCGGTGTGGGGTCCATCCTTCGATATAAGGATTCTTTGCAGTCAGGGGCAGGGGCCTCCGGGCACATCCTTTTCCCATTTTCCCTGGGAAAGAAAACTCAGCAGTCCAGGTTCTTGATGTCAGTTTGTAGGGCTCCCTTGGGTCTATCAGGGTAGCACAAGTTTGAGGTGGGGATAACTTCGGTGTGGGGTCCATCCTTCGATATAAGGATTCTTTGCAGTGAGGTCCCTGCCCAGGGCCAGGGGCCCCCGGGCACATCATTTGGCCATTTTCCCTGGGAAAGAAAACTCAGCAGTCCAGGTTCCTGATGTCAGTTTGTAGGGCTCCCTTGGGTCTATCAGGGCAGCACAAGTTTGAGGTGGGGACAATTTTGGTGTGGGGTCCACCCTTCGATATAAGGATTTTTTGCAGTGAGGGGCCTGCCCAGGGCCAGGGGCCCCTGGGCACATCCTTTGGCCATTTTCCGTGGGAAAGAATACTCAGCAGTCCAGGTTCCTGAAGTCAGTTTGTAGGGCTCCCTTGGGTCTATCAGGGCAGCACAAGTTTGAGGTGGGGACAACTTCGGTGTGGGATCCATCCTTCGATATAAGGATTTTTCGCAGTCAGGGCCAGGGGCCCCCGAGCACATCCTTTTTACATTTTCCCTGGGAAAGAAAACTCAGCAGTCCAGGTTGCTGATGTCAGTTTGTAGGGCTCCCTTGGGTGTATCAGGGCAGCACAAGTTTGAGGTGGGGACAACTTCGGTGTGGGGTCCATCCTTCGATATAAGGATTTTTTGCAGTCAGGGCCAGGGGCCCCTTGGCACATCCTTTTTCCCTTTTCCCTGGGAAAGAAAACTTAGCAGTCCAGGTTCCTGATGTCAGTTTGTAGGGCTCCCTTGGGTCTATCAGGGAAGCACAAGTTTGAGGTGGGGACAACTTCGGTGTGGGGTCCATCCTTCGATATAAGGATTTTTTGCAGTGAGGCCCCTGCCCAGGGCTAGGGGCCCCCGGGCACATCCTTTTTCCATTTTCCCTGGGAAAGAAAACTCAGCAGTCCAGGTTCCTGATGTCAGTTTGTAGGGCTCCCTTGGGTCTATCAGGGCAGCACAAGTTTGAGGTGGGGACAACTTTGGTGTGGGGTCCATCCTTCGATATAAGGATTTTTTGCAGTCAGGGCCCTTCCCCGGGCTATGGGCCCCCGGGCACAACCTTTTTCCATTTTCCCTGGGAAAGAAAACTCAGCAGTCCAGGTTCCTGATGTCAGTTTGTAGGGCTCCCTTGGGTCTATCAGGGCAGCACAAGTTTGAGGTGGGGACAACTTCGGTGTGGGGTCCATCCTTCGATATAAGGATTCTTTGCAGTCAGGGCCCAGCCCAGGGCCAGAAGCCCCTGGGCACATCCTTTTTCCATTTTCCCTGGGAAAGAAAACTCAGCAGTCCAGGTTCCTGATGTCAGTTTGTAGGGCTCCCTTGGGTCTATCAGGGCAGCACAAGTTTGAGGTGGGGACAACTTCGGTGTGGGGTCCATCCTTCGAAATAAGGATTTTTTGCAGTCAGGACACAGCCCAGGGCCAGGGGCCCCTTGGCACGTCCTTTTTCCATTTTCCCTGGGAAAGAAAACTCAGCAGTCCAGGTTCCTGATGTCAGTTTGTAGGGCTCCCTTGGGTCTATCAGGGCAGCACAAGTTTGAGGTGGGGACAACTTCGGTGTGGGGTCCATCCTTCGATATAAGGATTTTTTGCAGTCAGGGCCAGGGGCCCCCGGGCACATCCTTTTTCCATTTTCCCTGGGAAAGAAAACTCAGCAGTCCAGGTTCCTGATGTCAGTTTGTAGGGCTCCCTTGGGTCTATCAGGGCAGCACAAGTTTGAGGTGGGGACAACTTCGGTGTGGGGTCCATCCTTCGATATAAGGATTTTTTGCAGTGAGGGGCCTGCCCAGGGCCAGGGGCCCCCGGGCACATCCTTTTTCCATTTTCCCTGGGAAAGAAAACTCAGCAGTCCAGGTTGCTGATGTCAGTTTGTAGGGCTCCCTTGGGTGTATCAGGGCAGCACAAGTTTGAGGTGGGGACAACTTCGGTGTGGGGTCCATCCTTCGATATAAGGATTTTTTGCAGTCAGGGCCAGGGGCCCCTTGGCACATCCTTTTTCCATTTTCCCTGGGAAAGAAAACTCAGCAGTCCAGGTTCCTGATGTCAGTTTGTAGGGCTCCCTTGGGTCTATCAGGGCAGCACAAGTTTGAGGTGGGGACAACTTCGGTGTGGGGTCCATCCTTCGATATAAGGATTTTTTGCAGTGAGGCCCCTGCCCAGGTCTAGGGGCCCCCGGGCACATCCTTTTTCCATTTTCCCTGGGAAAGAAAACTCAGCAGTCCAGGTTCCTGATGTCAGTTTGTAGGGCTCCCTTGGGTCTATCAGGGCAGCACAAGTTTGAGGTGGGGACAACTTTGGTGTGGGGTCCATCCTTCGATATAAGGATTTTTTGCAGTCAGGGCCAGGGGCCCCCGGGCATATCCTTTGGCCATTTTCCCTGGGAAAGAAAACTCAGCAGTCCAGGTTCCTGATGTCAGTTTGTAGGGCTCCCTTGGGTGTATCAGGGCAGCACAAGTTTGAGGTGGGGACAACTTCGGTGTGGGGTCCATCCTTCGATATAAGGATTTTTTGTAGTGAGGGCCCTTCCCCGGGCTATGGGCCCCCGGGCACAACCTTTTTCCATTTTCCCTGGGAAAGAAAACTCAGCAGTCCAGGTTCCTGATGTCAGTTTGTAGGGCTCCCTTGGGTCTATCAGGGCAGCACAAGTTTGAGGTGGGGACAACTTCGGTGTGGGGTCCATCCTTCGATATAAGGATTCTTTGCAGTCAGGGCCCAGCCCAGGGCCAGGGGCCCCTGGGCACATCCTTTTTCCATTTTCCCTGGGAAAGAAAACTCAGCAGTCCAGGTTCCTGATGTCAGTTTGTAGGGCTCCCTTGGGTCTATCAGGGCAGCACAAGTTTGAGGTGGGGACAACTTCGGTGTGGGGTCCATCCTTCGATATAAGGATTCTTTGCAGTCAGGGCCAGGGGCCCCTGGGCACATCCTTTTTCCATTTTCCCTGGGAAAGAAAACTCAGCAGTCCAGGTTCCTGATGTCAGTTTGTAGGGCTCCCTTGGGTCTATCAGGGTAGCACAAGTTTGAGGTGGGGACAAATTTGGTGTGGGGTCCATCCTTCGATATAAGGATTCTTTGCAGTCAGGGCCAGGGGCCCCCGGGCACATCCTTTGGCCATTTTCCCTGGGAAAGAAAACTCAGCAGTCCAGGTTCCTGATGTCAGTTTGTAGGGTTCCCTTGGGTCTATCACGGTGGCACAAGTTTGAGGTGGGGACAACTTCGGTGTGGGGTCCATCCTTCAATATAAGAATTTTGTGCAGTCAGGGCCAGGGGCCCCCGGGCATATCCTTTGGCCATTTTCCCTGGGAAAGGAAACTCAGCAGTCCAGGTTGCTGATGTCAGTTTGTAGGGCTCCCTTGGGTGTATCAAGGCAGCACATGTTTGAGGTGGGGACAACATCGGTGTGGGGTCCATCCTTCGATATAAGGATTTTTTGCAGTGAGGCCCCTGCCCAGGGCCAGGGTCCCCCGGGCACATCCTTTTTCCATCTTCCCTAGGAAAGAAAACTCAGCAGTCCAGGTTCCTGATGTCAGTTTGTAGGGCTCCCTTGGGTCTATCAGGGCAGCACAAGTTTGAGGTGGGGACAACTTCGGTGTGGGGTCCATCCTTCGATATAAGGATTTTTTACAGTGAGGCCCCTGCCCAGGGCTATGGGCCCCCGGGCACAACCTTTTTCCATTTTCCCTGGGAAAGAAAACTCAGCAGTCCAGGTTCCTGATGTCAGTTTGTAGGGCTCCCTTGGGTCTATCAGGGCAGCACAAGTTTGAGGTGGGGACAACTTCGGTGTGGGGTCCATCCTTCGATATAAGGATTCTTTGCAGTGAGGCCCCTGCCCAGGGCCAGGGGCCCCCGGGCACATCCTTTGGCCATTTTCCCTGGGAAAGAAAACTCAACAGTCCAGGTTCCTGATGTCAGTTTGTAGGGCTCCCTTGGGTCTATCAGGGCAGCACAACTTTGGGGTGGGGACAATTTTGGTGTGGGGTCCACCCTTCGATATAAGGATTTTTTGCAGTGAGGGGCCTGCCCAGGGCCAGGGGCCCCTGGGCACATCCTTTGGCCATTTTCCGTGGGAAAGAATACTCAGCAGTCCAGGTTCCTGAAGTCAGTTTGTAGGGCTCCCTTGGGTCTATCAGGGCAGCACAAGTTTGAGGTGGGGACAACTTCGGTGTGGGATCCATCCTTCGATATAAGGATTTTTCGCAGTCAGGGCCAGTGGCCCCCGAGAACATCCTTTTTCCATTTTCCCTGGGAAAGAAAACTCAGCAGTCCAGGTTGCTGATGTCAGTTTGTAGGGCTCCCTTGGGTGTATCAGGGCAGCACAAGTTTGAGGTGGGGACAACTTCGGTGTGGGGTCCATCCTTCGATATAAGGATTTTTTGCAGTCAGGGCCAGGGGCCCCTTGGCACATCCTTTTTCCATTTTCCCTGGGAAAGAAAACTTAGCAGTCCAGGTTCCTGATGTCAGTTTGTAGGGCTCCCTTGGGTCTATCAGGGCAGCACAAGTTTGAGGTGGGGACAACTTCGGTGTGGGGTCCATCCTTCGATATAAGGATTTTTTGCAGTGAGGCCCCTGCCCAGGGCTAGGGGCCCCCGGGCACATCCTTTTTCCATTTTCCCTGGGAAAGAAAACTCAGCAGTCCAGGTTCCTGATGTCAGTTTGTAGGGCTCCCTTGGGTCTATCAGGGCAGCACAAGTTTGAGTTGGGGACAACTTTGGTGTGGGGTCCATCCTTCGATATAAGGATTTTTTGCAGTCAGGGCCAGGGGCCCCCGGGCATATCCTTTGGCCATTTTCCCTGGGAAAGAAAACTCAGCAGTCCAGGTTCCTGATGTCAGTTTGTAGGGCTCCCTTGGGTCTATCAGGGCAGCACAAGTTTGAGGTGGGGACAACTTCGGTGTGGGGTCCATCCTTCGATATAAGGATTTTTTGCAGTCAGGGCCAGGGGCCCCCGGGCACATCCTTTTTCCATTTTCCCTGGGAAAGAAAACTCAGCAGTCCAGGTTCCTGATGTCAGTTTGTAGGGCTCCCTTGGGTCTATCAGGGCAGCACAAGTTTGAGGTGGGGACAACTTCGGTGTGGGGTCCATCCTTCGATATAAGGATTTTTTGCAGTGAGGGGCCTGCCCAGGGCCAGGGGCCCCCGGGCACATCCTTTTTCCATTTTCCCTGGGAAAGAAAACTCAGCAGTCCAGGTTGCTGATGTCAGTTTGTAGGGCTCCCTTGGGTGTATCAGGGCAGCACAAGTTTGAGGTGGGGACAACTTCGGTGTGGGGTCCATCCTTCGATATAAGGATTTTTTGCAGTCAGGGCCAGGGGCCCCTTGGCACATCCTTTTTCCATTTTCCCTGGGAAAGAAAACTTAGCAGTCCAGGTTCCTGATGTCAGTTTGTAGGGCTCCCTTGGGTCTATCAGGGCAGCACAAGTTTGAGGTGGGGACAACTTCGGTGTGGGGTCCATCCTTCGATATAAGGATTTTTTGCAGTGAGGCCCCTGCCCAGGGCTAGGGGCCCCCGGGCACATCCTTTTTCCATTTTCCCTGGGAAAGAAAACTCAGCAGTCCAGGTTCCTGATGTCAGTTTGTAGGGCTCCCTTGGGTCTATCAGGGCAGCACAAGTTTGAGTTGGGGACAACTTTGGTGTGGGGTCCATCCTTCGATATAAGGATTTTTTGCAGTCAGGGCCAGGGGCCCCCGGGCATATCCTTTTTCCATTTTCCCTGGGAAAGAAAACTCAGCAGTCCAGGTTCCTGATGTCAGTTTGTAGGGCTCCCTTGGGTCTATCAGGGCAGCACAAGTTTGAGGTGGGGACAACTTCGGTGTGGGGTCCATCCTTCGATATAAGGATTCTTTGCAGTGAGGTCCCTGCCCAGGGCCAGGGGCCCCCGGGCACATCATTTGGCCATTTTCCCTGGGAAAGAAAACTCAGCAGTCCAGGTTCCTGATGTCAGTTTGTAGGGCTCCCTTGGGTCTATCAGGGCAGCACAAGTTTGAGGTGGGGACAATTTTGGTGTGGGGTCCACCCTTCGATATAAGGATTTTTTGCAGTGAGGGGCCTGCCCAGGGCCAGGGGCCCCCGGGCACATCCTTTGGCCATTTTCCGTGGGAAAGAATACTCAGCAGTCCAGGTTCCTGAAGTCAGTTTGTAGGGCTCCCTTGGGTCTATCAGGGCAGCACAAGTTTGAGGTGGGGACAACTTCGGTGTGGGATCCATCCTTCGATATAAGGATTTTTCGCAGTCAGGGCCAGGGGCCCCCGAGCACATCCTTTTTACATTTTCCCTGGGAAAGAAAACTCAGCAGTCCAGGTTGCTGATGTCAGTTTGTAGGGCTCCCTTGGGTGTATCAGGGCAGCACAAGTTTGAGGTGGGGACAACTTCGGTGTGGGGTCCATCCTTCGATATAAGGATTTTTTGCAGTCAGGGCCAGGGGCCCCTTGGCACATCCTTTTCCCCTTTTCCCTGGGAAAGACAACTCAGCAGTCCAGGTTCCTGATGTCAGTTTGTAGGGCTCCCTTGGGTCTATCAGGGAAGCACAAGTTTGAGGTGGGGACAACTTCGGTGTGGGGTCCATCCTTCGATATAAGTATTTTTTGCAGTGAGGCCCCTGCCCAGGGCTAGGGGCCCCCGGGCACATCCTTTTTCCATTTTCCCTGGGAAAGAAAACTCAGCAGTCCAGGTTCCTGATGTCAGTTTGTAGGGCTCCCTTGGGTCTATCAGGGCAGCACAAGTTTGAGGTGGGGACAACTTTGGTGTGGGGTCCATCCTTCGATATAAGGATTTTTTGCAGTCAGGGCCCTTCCCCGGGCTATGGGCCCCCGGGCACAACCTTTTTCCATTTTCCCTGGGAAAGAAAACTCAGCAGTCCAGGTTCCTGATGTCAGTTTGTAGGGCTCCCTTGGGTCTATCAGGGCAGCACAAGTTTGAGGTGGGGACAACTTCGGTGTGGGGTCCATCCTTCGATATAAGGATTCTTTGCAGTCAGGGCCCAGCCCAGGGCCAGGGGCCCCTGGGCACACCCTTTTTCCATTTTCCCTGGGAAAGAAAACTCAGCAGTCCAGGTTGCTGATGTCAGTTTGTAGGGCTCCCTTGGGTCTATCAGGGCAGCACAAGTTTGAGGTGGGGACAACTTCGGTGTGGGGTCCATCCTTCGATATAAGGATTCTTTGCAGTCAGGGCCAGGGGCCCCTGGGCACATCCTTTTTCCATTTTCCCTGGGAAAGAAAACTCAGCAGTCCACGTTCCTGATGTCAGTTTGTAGGGCTCCCTTGGGTCTATCAGGGTAGCACAAGTTTGAGGTGGGGACAAATTTGGTGTGGGGTCCATCCTTCGATATAAGGATTCTTTGCAGTCAGGGCCAGGGGCCGCCGGGCACATCCTTTGGCCATTTTCCCTGGGAAAGAAAACTCAGCAGTCCAGGTTCCTGATGTCAGTTTGTAGGGTTCCCTTGGGTCTATCACGGTGGCACAAGTTTGAGGTGGGGACAACATCGGTGTGGGGTCCATCCTTCGATATAATGATTCTTTGCAGTCAGGGCCAGGGGCCCCTGGGCACATCCTTTTTCCATTTTCCCTGGGAAAGAAAACTCAGCAGTCCAGGTTGCTGATATCAGTTTGTAGGGCTCCCTTGGGTCTATCAGGGCAGCACAAGTTTGAGGTGGGGACAACTTCGGTGTGGGGTCCATCCTTCGAAATAAGGATTCTTTGCAGTCAGGACACAGCCCAGGGCCAGGGGCCCCTTGGCACGTCCTTTTTCCATTTTCCCTGGGAAAGAAAACTCAGCAGTCCAGGTTCCTGATGTCAGTTTGTAGGGCTCCCTTGGGTCTATCAGGGCAGCACAAGTTTGAGGTGGGGACAACTTCGGTGTGGGGTCCATCCTTCGATATAAGGATTTTTTGCAGTCAGGGCCAGGGGCCCCCGGGCACATCCTTTTTCCATTTTCCCTGGGAAAGAAAACTCAGCAGTCCAGGTTCCTGATGTCAGTTTGTAGGGCTCCCTTGGGTCTATCAGGGCAGCACAAGTTTGAGGTGGGGACAACTTCGGTGTGGGGTCCATCCTTTGATATAAGGATTTTTTGCAGTGAGGGGCCGGCCCAGGGCCAGGGGCCCCCGGGCACATCCTTTTTCCATTTTCCCTGGGAAAGAAAACTTAGCAGTCCAGGTTCCTGATGTCAGTTTGTAGGGCTCCCTTGGGTCTATCAGGGCAGCACAAGTTTGAGGTGGGGACAACTTCGGTGTGGGGTCCATCCTTCGATATAAGGATTTTTTGCAGTGAGGCCCCTGCCCAGGGCTAGGGGCCCCCGGGCACATCCTTTTTCCATTTTCCCTGGGAAAGAAAACTCAGCAGTCCAGGTTCCTGATGTCAGTTTGTAGGGCTCCCTTGGGTCTATCAGGGCAGCACAAGTTTGAGGTGGGGACAACTTTGGTGTGGGGTCCATCCTTCGATATAAGGATTTTTTGCAGTCAGGGCCAGGGGCCCCCGGGCATATCCTTTTTCCATTTTCCCTGGGAAAGAAAACTCAGCAGTCCAGGTTCCTGATGTCAGTTTGTAGGGCTCCCTTGGGTGTATCAGGGCAGCACAAGTTTGAGGTGGGGACAACTTCGGTGTGGGGTCCATCCTTCGATATAAGGATTTTTTGCAGTCAGGACACAGCCCAGGGCCAGGGGCCCCCGGGCACAACCTTTTTCCATTTTCCCTGGGAAAGAAAACTCAGCAGTCCAGGTTCCTGATGTCAGTTTGTAGGGCTCCCTTGGGTCTATCAGGGCAGCACAAGTTTGAGGTGGGGACAACTTCGGTGTGGGGTCCATCCTTCGATATAAGGATTCTTTGCAGTCAGGGCCCAGCCCAGGGCCAGGGGCCCCTGGGCACATCCTTTTTCCATTTTCCCTGGGAAAGAAAACTCAGCAGTCCAGGTTGCTGATGTCAGTTTGTAGGGCTCCCTTGGGTCTATCAGGGCAGCACAAGTTTGAGGTGGGGACAACTTCGGTGTGGGGTCCATCCTTCGATATAAGGATTTTTTGCAGTCAGGGCCAGGGGCGCCTTGGCACATCCTTTTTCCATTTTCCCTGGGAAAGAAAACTTAGCAGTCCAGGTTCCTGATGTCAGTTTGTAGGGCTCCCTTGGGTCTATCAGGGCAGCACAAGTTTGAGGTGGGGACAACTTCGGTGTGGGGTCCATCCTTCGATATAAGGATTTTTTGCAGTGAGGCCCCTGCCCAGGGCTAGGGGCCCCCGGGCACATCCTTTTTCCATTTTCCCTGGGAAAGAAAACTCAGCAGTCCAGGTTCCTGATGTCAGTTTGTAGGGCTCCCTTGGGTCTATCAGGGCAGCACAAGTTTGAATTGGGGACAACTTTGGTGTGGGGTCCATCCTTCGATATAAGGATTTTTTGCAGTCAGGGCCAGGGGCCCCCGGGCATATCCTTTGGCCATTTTCCCTGGGAAAGAAAACTCAGCAGTCCAGGTTCCTGATGTCAGTTTGTAGGGCTCCCTTGGGTCTATCAGGGCAGCACAAGTTTGAGGTGGGGACAACTTCGGTGTGGGGTCCATCCTTCGATATAAGGATTTTTTGCAGTCAGGGCCAGGGGCCCCCGGGCACATCCTTTTTCCATTTTCCCTGGGAAAGAAAACTCAGCAGTCCAGGTTCCTGATGTCAGTTTGTAGGGCTCCCTTGGGTGTATCAGGGCAGCACAAGTTTGAGGTGGGGACAACTTCGGTGTGGGGTCCATCCTTCGATATAAGGATTTTTTGCAGTGAGGGGCCTGCCCAGGGCCAGGGGCCCCCGGGCACATCCTTTTTCCATTTTCCCTGGGAAAGAAAACTCAGCAGTCCAGGTTGCTGATGTCAGTTTGTAGGGCTCCCTTGGGTGTATCAGGGCAGCACAAGTTTGAGGTGGGGACAACTTCGGTGTGGGGTCCATCCTTCGATATAAGGATTTTTTGCAGTCAGGGCCAGGGGCCCCTTGGCACATCCTTTTTCCATTTTCCCTGGGAAAGAAAACTTAGCAGTCCAGGTTCCTGATGTCAGTTTGTAGGGCTCCCTTGGGTCTATCAGGGCAGCACAAGTTTGAGGTGGGGACAACTTCGGTGTGGGGTCCATCCTTCGATATAAGGATTTTTTGCAGTGAGGCCCCTGCCCAGGGCTAGGGGCCCCCGGGCACATCCTTTTTCCATTTTCCCTGGGAAAGAAAACTCAGCAGTCCAGGTTCCTGATGTCAGTTTGTAGGGCTCCCTTGGGTCTATCAGGGCAGCACAAGTTTGAGGTGGGGACAACTTCGGTGTGGGGTCCATCCTTCGATATAAGGATTTTTCGCAGTCAGGGCCAGTGGCCCCCGAGAACATCCTTTTTCCATTTTCCCTGGGAAAGAAAACTCAGCAGTCCAGGTTGCTGATGTCAGTTTGTAGGGCTCCCTTGGGTGTATCAGGGCAGCACAAGTTTGAGGTGGGGACAACTTCGGTGTGGGGTCCATCCTTCGATATAAGGATTTTTTGCAGTCAGGGCCAGGGGCCCCTTGGCACATCCTTTTTCCATTTTCCCTGGGAAAGAAAACTTAGCAGTCCAGGTTCCTGATGTCAGTTTGTAGGGCTCCCTTGGGTCTATCAGGGCAGCACAAGTTTGAGGTGGGGACAACTTCGGTGTGGGGTCCATCCTTCGATATAAGGATTTTTTGCAGTGAGGCCCCTGCCCAGGGCTAGGGGCCCCCGGGCACATCCTTTTTCCATTTTCCCTGGGAAAGAAAACTCAGCAGTCCAGGTTCCTGATGTCAGTTTGTAGGGCTCCCTTGGGTCTATCAGGGCAGCACAAGTTTGAGTTGGGGACAACTTTGGTGTGGGGTCCATCCTTCGATATAAGGATTTTTTGCAGTCAGGGCCAGGGGCCCCCGGGCATATCCTTTGGCCATTTTCCCTGGGAAAGAAAACTCAGCAGTCCAGGTTCCTGATGTCAGTTTGTAGGGCTCCCTTGGGTCTATCAGGGCAGCACAAGTTTGAGGTGGGGACAACTTCGGTGTGGGGTCCATCCTTCGATATAAGGATTTTTTGCAGTCAGGGCCAGGGGCCCCCGGGCACATCCTTTTTCCATTTTCCCTGGGAAAGAAAACTCAGCAGTCCAGGTTCCTGATGTCAGTTTGTAGGGCTCCCTTGGGTCTATCAGGGCAGCACAAGTTTGAGGTGGGGACAACTTCGGTGTGGGGTCCATCCTTCGATATAAGGATTTTTTGCAGTGAGGGGCCTGCCCAGGGCCAGGGGCCCCCGGGCACATCCTTTTTCCATTTTCCCTGGGAAAGAAAACTCAGCAGTCCAGGTTGCTGATGTCAGTTTGTAGGGCTCCCTTGGGTGTATCAGGGCAGCACAAGTTTGAGGTGGGGACAACTTCGGTGTGGGGTCCATCCTTCGATATAAGGATTTTTTGCAGTCAGGGCCAGGGGCCCCTTGGCACATCCTTTTTCCATTTTCCCTGGGAAAGAAAACTTAGCAGTCCAGGTTCCTGATGTCAGTTTGTAGGGCTCCCTTGGGTCTATCAGGGCAGCACAAGTTTGAGGTGGGGACAACTTCGGTGTGGGGTCCATCCTTCGATATAAGGATTTTTTGCAGTGAGGCCCCTGCCCAGGGCTAGGGGCCCCCGGGCACATCCTTTTTCCATTTTCCCTGGGAAAGAAAACTCAGCAGTCCAGGTTCCTGATGTCAGTTTGTAGGGCTCCCTTGGGTCTATCAGGGCAGCACAAGTTTGAGTTGGGGACAACTTTGGTGTGGGGTCCATCCTTCGATATAAGGATTTTTTGCAGTCAGGGCCAGGGGCCCCCGGGCATATCCTTTTTCCATTTTCCCTGGGAAAGAAAACTCAGCAGTCCAGGTTCCTGATGTCAGTTTGTAGGGCTCCCTTGGGTCTATCAGGGCAGCACAAGTTTGAGGTGGGGACAACTTCGGTGTGGGGTCCATCCTTCGATATAAGGATTCTTTGCAGTGAGGTCCCTGCCCAGGGCCAGGGGCCCCCGGGCACATCATTTGGCCATTTTCCCTGGGAAAGAAAACTCAGCAGTCCAGGTTCCTGATGTCAGTTTGTAGGGCTCCCTTGGGTCTATCAGGGCAGCACAAGTTTGAGGTGGGGACAATTTTGGTGTGGGGTCCACCCTTCGATATAAGGATTTTTTGCAGTGAGGGGCCTGCCCAGGGCCAGGGGCCCCCGGGCACATCCTTTGGCCATTTTCCGTGGGAAAGAATACTCAGCAGTCCAGGTTCCTGAAGTCAGTTTGTAGGGCTCCCTTGGGTCTATCAGGGCAGCACAAGTTTGAGGTGGGGACAACTTCGGTGTGGGATCCATCCTTCGATATAAGGATTTTTCGCAGTCAGGGCCAGGGGCCCCCGAGCACATCCTTTTTACATTTTCCCTGGGAAAGAAAACTCAGCAGTCCAGGTTGCTGATGTCAGTTTGTAGGGCTCCCTTGGGTGTATCAGGGCAGCACAAGTTTGAGGTGGGGACAACTTCGGTGTGGGGTCCATCCTTCGATATAAGGATTTTTTGCAGTCAGGGCCAGGGGCCCCTTGGCACATCCTTTTCCCCTTTTCCCTGGGAAAGACAACTCAGCAGTCCAGGTTCCTGATGTCAGTTTGTAGGGCTCCCTTGGGTCTATCAGGGAAGCACAAGTTTGAGGTGGGGACAACTTCGGTGTGGGGTCCATCCTTCGATATAAGTATTTTTTGCAGTGAGGCCCCTGCCCAGGGCTAGGGGCCCCCGGGCACATCCTTTTTCCATTTTCCCTGGGAAAGAAAACTCAGCAGTCCAGGTTCCTGATGTCAGTTTGTAGGGCTCCCTTGGGTCTATCAGGGCAGCACAAGTTTGAGGTGGGGACAACTTTGGTGTGGGGTCCATCCTTCGATATAAGGATTTTTTGCAGTCAGGGCCCTTCCCCGGGCTATGGGCCCCCGGGCACAACCTTTTTCCATTTTCCCTGGGAAAGAAAACTCAGCAGTCCAGGTTCCTGATGTCAGTTTGTAGGGCTCCCTTGGGTCTATCAGGGCAGCACAAGTTTGAGGTGGGGACAACTTCGGTGTGGGGTCCATCCTTCGATATAAGGATTCTTTGCAGTCAGGGCCCAGCCCAGGGCCAGGGGCCCCTGGGCACACCCTTTTTCCATTTTCCCTGGGAAAGAAAACTCAGCAGTCCAGGTTGCTGATGTCAGTTTGTAGGGCTCCCTTGGGTCTATCAGGGCAGCACAAGTTTGAGGTGGGGACAACTTCGGTGTGGGGTCCATCCTTCGATATAAGGATTCTTTGCAGTCAGGGCCAGGGGCCCCTGGGCACATCCTTTTTCCATTTTCCCTGGGAAAGAAAACTCAGCAGTCCACGTTCCTGATGTCAGTTTGTAGGGCTCCCTTGGGTCTATCAGGGTAGCACAAGTTTGAGGTGGGGACAAATTTGGTGTGGGGTCCATCCTTCGATATAAGGATTCTTTGCAGTCAGGGCCAGGGGCCGCCGGGCACATCCTTTGGCCATTTTCCCTGGGAAAGAAAACTCAGCAGTCCAGGTTCCTGATGTCAGTTTGTAGGGTTCCCTTGGGTCTATCACGGTGGCACAAGTTTGAGGTGGGGACAACATCGGTGTGGGGTCCATCCTTCGATATAATGATTCTTTGCAGTCAGGGCCAGGGGCCCCTGGGCACATCCTTTTTCCATTTTCCCTGGGAAAGAAAACTCAGCAGTCCAGGTTGCTGATATCAGTTTGTAGGGCTCCCTTGGGTCTATCAGGGCAGCACAAGTTTGAGGTGGGGACAACTTCGGTGTGGGGTCCATCCTTCGAAATAAGGATTCTTTGCAGTCAGGACACAGCCCAGGGCCAGGGGCCCCTTGGCACGTCCTTTTTCCATTTTCCCTGGGAAAGAAAACTCAGCAGTCCAGGTTCCTGATGTCAGTTTGTAGGGCTCCCTTGGGTCTATCAGGGCAGCACAAGTTTGAGGTGGGGACAACTTCGGTGTGGGGTCCATCCTTCGATATAAGGATTTTTTGCAGTCAGGGCCAGGGGCCCCCGGGCACATCCTTTTTCCATTTTCCCTGGGAAAGAAAACTTAGCAGTCCAGGTTCCTGATGTCAGTTTGTAGGGCTCCCTTGGGTCTATCAGGGCAGCACAAGTTTGAGGTGGGGACAACTTCGGTGTGGGGTCCATCCTTCGATATAAGGATTTTTTGCAGTGAGGCCCCTGCCCAGGGCTAGGGGCCCCCGGGCACATCCTTTTTCCATTTTCCCTGGGAAAGAAAACTCAGCAGTCCAGGTTCCTGATGTCAGTTTGTAGGGCTCCCTTGGGTCTATCAGGGCAGCACAAGTTTGAGGTGGGGACAACTTTGGTGTGGGGTCCATCCTTCGATATAAGGATTTTTTGCAGTCAGGGCCAGGGGCCCCCGGGCATATCCTTTTTCCATTTTCCCTGGGAAAGAAAACTCAGCAGTCCAGGTTCCTGATGTCAGTTTGTAGGGCTCCCTTGGGTGTATCAGGGCAGCACAAGTTTGAGGTGGGGACAACTTCGGTGTGGGGTCCATCCTTCGATATAAGGATTTTTTGCAGTCAGGACACAGCCCAGGGCCAGGGGCCCCCGGGCACAACCTTTTTCCATTTTCCCTGGGAAAGAAAACTCAGCAGTCCAGGTTCCTGATGTCAGTTTGTAGGGCTCCCTTGGGTCTATCAGGGCAGCACAAGTTTGAGGTGGGGACAACTTCGGTGTGGGGTCCATCCTTCGATATAAGGATTCTTTGCAGTCAGGGCCCAGCCCAGGGCCAGGGGCCCCTGGGCACATCCTTTTTCCATTTTCCCTGGGAAAGAAAACTCAGCAGTCCAGGTTGCTGATGTCAGTTTGTAGGGCTCCCTTGGGTCTATCAGGGCAGCACAAGTTTGAGGTGGGGACAACTTCGGTGTGGGGTCCATCCTTCGATATAAGGATTTTTTGCAGTCAGGGCCAGGGGCCCCTTGGCACATCCTTTTTCCATTTTCCCTGGGAAAGAAAACTTAGCAGTCCAGGTTCCTGATGTCAGTTTGTAGGGCTCCCTTGGGTCTATCAGGGCAGCACAAGTTTGAGGTGGGGACAACTTCGGTGTGGGGTCCATCCTTCGATATAAGGATTTTTTGCAGTGAGGCCCCTGCCCAGGGCTAGGGGCCCCCGGGCACATCCTTTTTCCATTTTCCCTGGGAAAGAAAACTCAGCAGTCCAGGTTCCTGATGTCAGTTTGTAGGGCTCCCTTGGGTCTATCAGGGCAGCACAAGTTTGAATTGGGGACAACTTTGGTGTGGGGTCCATCCTTCGATATAAGGATTTTTTGCAGTCAGGGCCAGGGGCCCCCGGGCATATCCTTTGGCCATTTTCCCTGGGAAAGAAAACTCAGCAGTCCAGGTTCCTGATGTCAGTTTGTAGGGCTCCCTTGGGTCTATCAGGGCAGCACAAGTTTGAGGTGGGGACAACTTCGGTGTGGGGTCCATCCTTCGATATAAGGATTTTTTGCAGTCAGGGCCAGGGGCCCCCGGGCACATCCTTTTTCCATTTTCCCTGGGAAAGAAAACTCAGCAGTCCAGGTTCCTGATGTCAGTTTGTAGGGCTCCCTTGGGTGTATCAGGGCAGCACAAGTTTGAGGTGGGGACAACTTCGGTGTGGGGTCCATCCTTCGATATAAGGATTTTTTGCAGTGAGGGGCCTGCCCAGGGCCAGGGGCCCCCGGGCACATCCTTTTTCCATTTTCCCTGGGAAAGAAAACTCAGCAGTCCAGGTTGCTGATGTCAGTTTGTAGGGCTCCCTTGGGTGTATCAGGGCAGCACAAGTTTGAGGTGGGGACAACTTCGGTGTGGGGTCCATCCTTCGATATAAGGATTTTTTGCAGTCAGGGCCAGGGGCCCCTTGGCACATCCTTTTTCCATTTTCCCTGAGAAAGAAAACTTAGCAGTCCAGGTTCCTGATGTCAGTTTGTAGGGCTCCCTTGGGTCTATCAGGGCAGCACAAGTTTGAGGTGGGGACAACTTCGGTGTGGGGTCCATCCTTCGATATAAGGATTTTTTGCAGTGAGGCCCCTGCCCAGGGCTAGGGGCCCCCGGGCACATCCTTTTTCCATTTTCCCTGGGAAAGAAAACTCAGCAGTCCAGGTTCCTGATGTCAGTTTGTAGGGCTCCCTTGGGTCTATCAGGGCAGCACAAGTTTGAGGTGGGGACAACTTCGGTGTGGGGTCCATCCTTCGATATAAGGATTTTTTGCAGTCAGGGCCAGGGGCCCCCGGGCATATCCTTTGGCCATTTTCCCTGGGAAAGAAAACTCAGCAGTCCAGGTTCCTGATGTCAGTTTGTAGGGCTCCCTTGGGTGTATCAGGGCAGCACAAGTTTGAGGTGGGGACAACTTCGGTGTGGGGTCCATCCTTCGATATAAGGATTTTTTGCAGTGAGGGCCCTTCCCCGGGCTATGGGCCCCCGGGCACAACCTTTTTCCATTTTCCCTGGGAAAGAAAACTCAGCAGTCCAGGTTGCTGATGTCAGTTTGTAGGGCTCCCTTGGGTCTATCAGGGCAGCACAAGTTTGAGGTGGGGACAACTTCGGTGTGGGGTCCATCCTTCGATATAAGGATTCTTTGCAGTCAGGGCCCAGCCCAGGGCCAGGGGCCCCTGGGCACATCCTTTTTCCATTTTCCCTGGGAAAGAAAACTCAGCAGTCCAGGTTGCTGATGTCAGTTTGTAGGGCTCCCTTGGGTCTATCAGGGCAGCACAAGTTTGAGGTGGGGACAACTTCGGTGTGGGGTCCATCCTTCGATATAAGGATTTTTCGCAGTCAGGGCCAGGGGCCCCTGGGCACATCCTTTTTCCATTTTCCCTGGGAAAGAAAACTCAGCAGTCCAGGTTCCTGATGTCAGTTTGTAGGGCTCCCTTGGGTCTATCAGGGTAGCACAAGTTTGAGGTGGGGAGAAATTTGGTGTGGGGTCCATCCTTCGATATAAGGATTCTTTGCAGTCAGGGCCAGGGGCCCCCGGGCACATCCTTTGGCCATTTTCCCTGGGAAAGAAAACTCAGCAGTCCAGGTTCCTGATGTCAGTTTGTAGGGTTCCCTTGGGTCTATCACGGTGGCACAAGTTTGAGGTGGGGACAACTTTGGTGTGGGGTCCATCCTTCGATATAAGGATTTTTTGCAGTGAGGGCACTTCCCCGGGCTATGGGCCCCCGGGCACAACCTTTTTCCATTTTCCCTGGGAAAGAAAACTCAGCAGTCCAGGTTCCTGATGTCAGTTTGTAGGGCTCCCTTGGGTCTATCAGGGCAGCACAAGTTTGAGGTGGGGACAACTTTGGTGTGGGGTCCATCCTTCGATATAAGGATTTTTTGCAGTGAGGGCCCTTCCCCGGGCTATGGGCCCCCGGGCACAACCTTTTTCCATTTTCCCTGGGAAAGAAAACTCAGCAGTCCAGGTTCCTGATGTCAGTTTGTAGGGCTCCCTTGGGTCTATCAGGGCAGCACAAGTTTGAGGTGGGGACAACTTCGGTGTGGGGTCCATCCTTCGATATAAGGATTCTTTGCAGTCAGGGCCCAGCCCAGGGCCAGGGGCCCCTGGGCACATCCTTTTTCCATTTTCCCTGGGAAAGAAAACTCAGCAGTCCAGGTTGCTGATGTCAGTTTGTAGGGCTCCCTTGGGTCTATCAGGGCAGCACAAGTTTGAGGTGGGGACAACTTCGGTGTGGGGTCCATCCTTCGATATAAGGATTCTTTGCAGTCAGGGCCAGGGGCCCCTGGGCACATCCTTTTTCCATTTTCCCTGGGAAAGAAAACTCAGCAGTCCAGGTTCCTGATGTCAGTTTGTAGGGCTCCCTTGGGTCTATCAGGGCAGCACAAGTTTGAGTTGGGGACAACTTTGGTGTGGGGTCCATCCTTCGATATAAGGATTTTTTGCAGTCAGGGCCAGGGGCCCCCGGGCATATCCTTTGGCCATTTTCCCTGGGAAAGAAAACTCAGCAGTCCAGGTTCCTGATGTCAGTTTGTAGGGCTCCCTTGGGTCTATCAGGGCAGCACAAGTTTGAGGTGGGGACAACTTCGGTGTGGGGTCCATCCTTCGATATAAGGATTCTTTGCAGTCAGGGCCAGGGGCCCCTGGGCACATCCTTTTTCCATTTTCCCTGGGAAAGAAAACTCAGCAGTCCAGGTTCCTGATGTCAGTTTGTAGGGCTCCCTTGGGTCTATCAGGGTAGCACAAGTTTGAGGTGGGGAGAAATTTGGTGTGGGGTCCATCCTTCGATATAAGGATTCTTTGCAGTCAGGGCCAGGGGCCCCCGGGCACAACCTTTTTCCATTTTCCCTGGGAAAGAAAACTCAGCAGTCCAGGTTCCTGATGTCAGTTTGTAGGGTTCCCTTGGGTCTATCACGGTGGCACAAGTTTGAGGTGGGGACAACATCGGTGTGGGGTCCATCCTTCGATATAAGGATTCTTTGCAGTCAGGACACAGCCCAGGGCCAGGGGCCCCTTGGCACGTCCTTTTTCCATTTTCCCTGGGAAAGAAAACTCAGCAGTCCAGGTTCCTGATGTCAGTTTGTAGGGCTCCCTTGGGTCTATCAGGGCAGCACAAGTTTGAGGTGGGGACAACTTCGGTGTGGGGTCCATCCTTCGATATAAGGATTTTTTGCAGTGAGGCCCCTGCCCAGGGCTAGGGGCCCCCGGGCACATCCTTTTTCCATTTTCCCTGGGAAAGAAAACTCAGCAGTCCAGGTTCCTGATGTCAGTTTGTAGGGCTCCCTTGGGTCTATCAGGGCAGCACAAGTTTGAGTTGGGGACAACTTTGGTGTGGGGTCCATCCTTCGATATAAGGATTTTTTGCAGTCAGGGCCAGGGGCCCCCGGGCATATCCTTTGGCCATTTTCCCTGGGAAAGAAAACTCAGCAGTCCAGGTTCCTGATGTCAGTTTGTAGGGCTCCCTTGGGTCTATCAGGGCAGCACAAGTTTGAGGTGGGGACAACTTCGGTGTGGGGTCCATCCTTCGATATAAGGATTCTTTGCAGTCAGGGCCAGGGGCCCCTGGGAACATCCTTTTTCCATTTTCCCTGGGAAAGAAAACTCAGCAGTCCAGGTTCCTGATGTCAGTTTGTAGGGCTCCCTTGGGTCTATCAGGGTAGCACAAGTTTGAGGTGGGGACAAATTTGGTGTGGGGTCCATCCTTCGATATAAGGATTCTTTGCAGTCAGGGCCAGGGGCCCCCGGGCACATCCTTTGGCCATTTTCCCTGGGAAAGAAAACTCAGCAGTCCAGGTTCCTGATGTCAGTTTGTAGGGTTCCCTTGGGTCTATCACGGTGGCACAAGTTTGAGGTGGGGACAACATCGGTGTGGGGTCCATCCTTCGATATATTGATTCTTTGCAGTCAGGGCCAGGGGCCCCTGGGCACATCCTTTTTCCATTTTCCCTGGGAAAGAAAACTCAGCAGTCCAGGTTGCTGATGTCAGTTTGTAGGGCTCCCTTGGGTCTATCAGGGCAGCACAAGTTTGATTTGGGGACAACTTCGGTGTGGGGTCCATCCTTCGAAATAAGGATTCTTTGCAGTCAGGACACAGCCCAGGTCCAGGGGCCCCTTGGCACGTCCTTTTTCCATTTTCCCTGGGAAAGAAAACTCAGCAGTCCAGGTTCCTGATGTCAGTTTGTAGGGCTCCCTTGGGTCTATCAGGGCAGCACAAGTTTGAGGTGGGGACAACTTCGGTGTGGGGTCCATCCTTCGATATAAGGATTTTTTGCAGTCAGGGCCAGGGGCCCCTTGGCACATCCTTTTTCCATTTTCCCTGGGAAAGAAAACTCAGCAGTCCAGGTTCCTGATGTCAGTTTGTAGGGCTCCCTTGGGTCTATCAGGGCAGCACAAGTTTGAGGTGGGGACAACTTCGGTGTGGGGTCCATCCTTCGATATAAGGATTTTTTGCAGTGAGGGGCCTGCCCAGGGCCAGGGGCCCCCGGGCACATCCTTTTTCCATTTTCCCTGGGAAAGAAAACTCAGCAGTCCAGGTTCCTGATTTCAGTTTGTAGGGCTCCCTTGGGTGTATCAGGGCAGCACAAGTTTGAGGTGGGGACAACTTCGGTGTGGGGTCCATCCTTCGATATAAGGATTTTTTGCAGTCAGGGCCAGGGGCGCCTTGGCACATCCTTTTTCCATTTTCCCTGGGAAAGAAAACTTAGCAGTCCAGGTTCCTGATGTCAGTTTGTAGGGCTCCCTTGGGTCTATCAGGGCAGCACAAGTTTGAGGTGGGGACAACTTCGGTGTGGGGTCCATCCTTCGATATAAGGATTTTTTGCAGTGAGGCCCCTGCCCAGGGCTAGGGGCCCCCGGGCACATCCTTTTTCCATTTTCGCTGGGAAAGAAAACTCAGCAGTCCAGGTTCCTGATGTCAGTTTGTAGGGCTCCCTTGGGTCTATCAGGGCAGCACAAGTTTGAGTTGGGGACAACTTTGGTGTGGGGTCCATCCTTCGATATAAGGATTTTTTGCAGTCAGGGCCAGGGGCCCCCGGGCATATCCTTTGGCCATTTTCCCTGGGAAAGAAAACTCAGCAGTCCAGGTTCCTGATGTCAGTTTGTAGGGCTCCCTTGGGTCTATCAGGGCAGCACAAGTTTGAGGTGGGGACAACTTCGGTGTGGGGTCCATCCTTCGATATAAGGATTCTTTGCAGTCAGGGCCCAGCCCAGGGCCAGGGGCCCCTGGGCACATCCTTTTTCCATTTTCCCTGGGAAAGAAAACTCAGCAGTCCAGGTTGCTGATGTCAGTTTGTAGGGCTCCCTTGGGTCTATCAGGGCAGCACAAGTTTGAGGTGGGGACAACTTCGGTGTGGGGTCCATCCTTCGATATAAGGATTCTTTGCAGTCAGGGCCAGGGGCCCCTGGGCACATCCTTTTTCCATTTTCCCTGGGAAAGAAAACTCAGCAGTCCAGGTTCCTGATGTCAGTTTGTAGGGCTCCCTTGGGTCTATCAGGGTAGCACAAGTTTGAGGTGGGGACAAATTTGGTGTGGGGTCCATCCTTCGATATAAGGATTCTTTGCAGTCAGGGCCAGGGGCCCCCGGGCACATCCTTTGGCCATTTTCCCTGGGAAAGAAAACTCAGCAGTCCAGGTTCCTGATGTCAGTTTGTAGGGTTCCCTTGGGTCTATCACGGTGGCACAAGTTTGAGGTGGGGACAACATCGGTGTGGGGTCCATCCTTCAATATAATGATTCTTTGCAGTCAGGGCCAGGGGCCCCTGGGCACATCCTTTTTCTATTTTCCCTGGGAAAGAAAACTCAGCAGTCCAGGTTGCTGATGTCAGTTTGTAGGGCTCCCTTGGGTCTATCAGGGCAGCACAAGTTTGAGGTGGGGACAACTTCGGTGTGGGGTCCATCCTTCGAAATAAGGATTCTTTGCAGTCAGGACACAGCCCAGGTCCAGGGGCCCCTTGGCACGTCCTTTTTCCATTTTCCCTGGGAAAGAAAACTCAGCAGTCCAGGTTCCTGATGTCAGTTTGTAGGGCTCCCTTGGGTCTATCAGGGCAGCACAAGTTTGAGGTGGGGACAACTTCGGTGTGGGGTCCATCCTTCGATATAAGGATTTTTTGCAGTCAGGGCCAGGGGCCCCCGGGCACATCCTTTGGCCATTTTCCCTGGGAAAGAAAACTCAGCAGTCCAGGTTCCTGATGTCAGTTTGTAGGGCTCCCTTGGGTCTATCAGGGCAGCACAAGTTTGAGGTGGGGACAACTTCGGTGTGGGGTCCATCCTTCGATATAAGGATTTTTTGCAGTGAGGGGCCTGCCCAGGGCCAGGGGCCCCCGGGCACATCCTTTTTCCATTTTCCCTGGGAAAGAAAACTCAGCAGTCCAGGTTGCTGATGTCAGTTTGTAGGGCTCCCTTGGGTGTATCAGGGCAGCACAAGTTTGAGGTGGGGACAACTTCGGTGTGGGGTCCATCCTTCGATATAAGGATTCTTTGCAGTCAGGGCCAGGGGCCCCTTGGCACATCCTTTTTCCATTTTCCCTGGGAAAGAAAACTTAGCAGTCCAGGTTCCTGATGTCAGTTTGTAGGGCTCCCTTGGGTCTATCAGGGCAGCACAAGTTTGAGGTGGGGACAACTTCGGTGTGGGGTCCATCCTTCGATATAAGGATTTTTTACAGTGAGGCCCCTGCCCAGGGCTATGGGCCCCCGGGCACAACCTTTTTCCATTTTCCCTGGGAAAGAAAACTCAGCAGTCCAGGTTCCTGATGTCAGTTTGTAGGGCTCCCTTGGGTCTATCAGGGCAGCACAAGTTTGAGGTGGGGACAACTTCGGTGTGGGGTCCATCCTTCGATATAAGGATTCTTTGCAGTGAGGCCCCTGCCCAGGGCCAGGGGCCCCCGGGCACATCCTTTGGCCATTTTCCCTGGGAAAGAAAACTCAACAGTCCAGGTTCCTGATGTCAGTTTGTAGGGCTCCCTTGGGTCTATCAGAGCAGCACAACTTTGAGGTGGGGACAATTTTGGTGTGGGGTCCACCCTTCGATATAAGGATTTTTTGCAGTGAGGGGCCTGCCCAGGGCCAGGGGCCCCTGGGCACATCCTTTGGCCATTTTCCGTGGGAAAGAATACTCAGCAGTCCAGGTTCCTGAAGTCAGTTTGTAGGGCTCCCTTGGGTCTATCAGGGCAGCACAAGTTTGAGGTGGGGACAACTTCGGTGTGGGATCCATCCTTCGATATAAGGATTTTTCGCAGTCAGGGCCAGTGGCCCCCGAGAACATCCTTTTTCCATTTTCCCTGGGAAAGAAAACTCAGCAGTCCAGGTTCCTGATGTCAGTTTGTAGGGCTCCCTTGGGTCTATCAGGGCAGCACAAGTTTGAGGTGGGGACAACTTCGGTGTGGGGTCCATCCTTCGATATAAGGATTTTTTGCAGTCAGGGCCAGGGGCCCCTTGGCACATCCTTTTTCCATTTTCCCTGGGAAAGAAAACTTAGCAGTCCAGGTTCCTGATGTCAGTTTGTAGGGCTCCCTTGGGTCTATCAGGGCAGCACAAGTTTGAGGTGGGGACAACTTCGGTGTGGGGTCCATCCTTCGATATAAGGATTTTTTGCAGTGAGGCCCCTGCCCAGGGCTAGGGGCCCCCGGGCACATCCTTTTTCCATTTTCCCTGGGAAAGAAAACTCAGCAGTCCAGGTTCCTGATGTCAGTTTGTAGGGCTCCCTTGGGTCTATCAGGGCAGCACAAGTTTGAGGTGGGGACAACTTTGGTGTGGGGTCCATCCTTCGATATAAGGATTTTTTGCAGTCAGGGCCAGGGGCCCCCGGGCATATCCTTTTTCCATTTTCCCTGGGAAAGAAAACTCAGCAGTCCAGGTTCCTGATGTCAGTTTGTAGGGCTCCCTTGGGTCTATCAGGGCAGCACAAGTTTGAGGTGGGGACAACTTCGGTGTGGGGTCCATCCTTCGATATAAGGATTTTTTGCAGTCAGGGCCAGGGGCCCCCGGGCACATCCTTTTTCCATTTTCCTTGGGAAAGAAAACTCAGCAGTCCAGGTTCCTGATGTCAGTTTGTAGGGCTCCCTTGGGTCTATCAGGGCAGCACAAGTTTGAGGTGGGGACAACTTCGGTGTGGGGTCCATCCTTCGATATAAGGATTCTTTGCAGTCAGTGCCAGGGCCCCCCCGGGCACATCCTTTGGCTATTATCCCTGGGAAAGAAAACTCAGCAGTCCAGGTTCCTGATGTCAGTTTGTAGGGCTCCCTTGGGTCTATCAGGGCAGCACAAGTTTGAGGTGGGGACAACTTCGGTGTGGGGTCCATCCTTCGATATAAGGATTCTTTGCAGTCAGGGCCAGGGGCCCCTGGGCACATCCTTTTTCCATTTTCCCTGGGAAAGAAAACTCAGCAGTCCAGGTTGCTGATGTCAGTTTGTAGGGCTCCCTTGGGTCTATCAGGGCAGCACAAGTTTGAGGTGGGGACAACTTCGGTGTGGGGTCCATCCTTCAATATAAGGATTCTTTGCAGTCAGGGGCAGGGGCCTCCGGGCACATCCTTTTCCCATTTTCCCTGGGAAAGAAAACTCAGCAGTCCAGGTTCTTGATGTCAGTTTGTAGGGCTCCCTTGGGTCTATCAGGGTAGCACAAGTTTGAGGTGGGGACAACTTCGGTGTGGGGTCCATCCTTCGATATAAGGATTCTTTGCAGTGAGGTCCCTGCCCAGGGCCAGGGGCCCCCGGGCACATCATTTGGCCATTTTCCCTGGGAAAGAAAACTCAGCAGTCCAGGTTCCTGATGTCAGTTTGTAGGGCTCCCTTGGGTCTATCAGGGCAGCACAAGTTTGAGGTGGGGACAATTTTGGTGTGGGGTCCACCCTTCGATATAAGGATTTTTTGCAGTGAGGGGCCTGCCCAGGGCCAGGGGCCCCCGGGCACATCCTTTGGCCATTTTCCGTGGGAAAGAATACTCAGCAGTCCAGGTTCCTGAAGTCAGTTTGTAGGGCTCCCTTGGGTCTATCAGGGCAGCACAAGTTTGAGGTGGGGACAACTTCGGTGTGGGATCCATCCTTCGATATAAGGATTTTTCGCAGTCAGGGCCAGGGGCCCCCGAGCACATCCTTTTTACATTTTCCCTGGGAAAGAAAACTCAGCAGTCCAGGTTGCTGATGTCAGTTTGTAGGGCTCCCTTGGGTGTATCAGGGCAGCACAAGTTTGAGGTGGGGACAACTTCGGTGTGGGGTCCATCCTTCGATATAAGGATTTTTTGCAGTCAGGGCCAGGGGCCCCTTGGCACATCCTTTTCCCCTTTTCCCTGGGAAAGACAACTCAGCAGTCCAGGTTCCTGATGTCAGTTTGTAGGGCTCCCTTGGGTCTATCAGGGAAGCACAAGTTTGAGGTGGGGACAACTTCGGTGTGGGGTCCATCCTTCGATATAAGTATTTTTTGCAGTGAGGCCCCTGCCCAGGGCTAGGGGCCCCCGGGCACATCCTTTTTCCATTTTCCCTGGGAAAGAAAACTCAGCAGTCCAGGTTCCTGATGTCAGTTTGTAGGGCTCCCTTGGGTCTATCAGGGCAGCACAAGTTTGAGGTGGGGACAACTTTGGTGTGGGGTCCATCCTTCGATATAAGGATTTTTTGCAGTCAGGGCCCTTCCCCGGGCTATGGGCCCCCGGGCACAACCTTTTTCCATTTTCCCTGGGAAAGAAAACTCAGCAGTCCAGGTTCCTGATGTCAGTTTGTAGGGCTCCCTTGGGTCTATCAGGGCAGCACAAGTTTGAGGTGGGGACAACTTCGGTGTGGGGTCCATCCTTCGATATAAGGATTCTTTGCAGTCAGGGCCCAGCCCAGGGCCAGGGGCCCCTGGGCACATCCTTTTTCCATTTTCCCTGGGAAAGAAAACTCAGCAGTCCAGGTTGCTGATGTCAGTTTGTAGGGCTCCCTTGGGTCTATCAGGGCAGCACAAGTTTGAGGTGGGGACAACTTCGGTGTGGGGTCCATCCTTCGATATAAGGATTCTTTGCAGTCAGGGCCAGGGGCCCCTGGGCACATCCTTTTTCCATTTTCCCTGGGAAAGAAAACTCAGCAGTCCACGTTCCTGATGTCAGTTTGTAGGGCTCCCTTGGGTCTATCAGGGTAGCACAAGTTTGAGGTGGGGACAAATTTGGTGTGGGGTCCATCCTTCGATATAAGGATTCTTTGCAGTCAGGTCCAGGGGCCGCCGGGCACATCCTTTGGCCATTTTCCCTGGGAAAGAAAACTCAGCAGTCCAGGTTCCTGATGTCAGTTTGTAGGGTTCCCTTGGGTCTATCACGGTGGCACAAGTTTGAGGTGGGGACAACATCGGTGTGGGGTCCATCCTTCGATATAATGATTCTTTGCAGTCAGGGCCAGGGGCCCCTGGGCACATCCTTTTTCCATTTTCCCTGGGAAAGAAAACTCAGCAGTCCAGGTTGCTGATGTCAGTTTGTAGGGCTCCCTTGGGTCTATCAGGGCAGCACAAGTTTGAGGTGGGGACAACTTCGGTGTGGGGTCCATCCTTCGAAATAAGGATTCTTTGCAGTCAGGACACAGCCCAGGGCCAGGGGCCCCTTGGCACGTCCTTTTTCCATTTTCCCTGGGAAAGAAAACTCAGCAGTCCAGGTTCCTGATGTCAGTTTGTAGGGCTCCCTTGGGTCTATCAGGGCAGCACAAGTTTGAGGTGGGGACAACTTCGGTGTGGGGTCCATCCTTCGATATAAGGATTTTTTGCAGTCAGGGCCAGGGGCCCCCGGGCACATCCTTTTTCCATTTTCCCTGGGAAAGAAAACTCAGCAGTCCAGGTTCCTGATGTCAGTTTGTAGGGCTCCCTTGGGTCTATCAGGGCAGCACAAGTTTGAGTTGGGGACAACTTTGGTGTGGGGTCCATCCTTCGATATAAGGATTTTTTGCAGTCAGGGCCAGGGGCCCCCGGGCATATCCTTTTTCCATTTTCCCTGGGAAAGAAAACTCAGCAGTCCAGGTTCCTGATGTCAGTTTGTAGGGCTCCCTTGGGTCTATCAGGGCAGCACAAGTTTGAGGTGGGGACAACTTCGGTGTGGGGTCCATCCTTCGATATAAGGATTCTTTGCAGTGAGGTCCCTGCCCAGGGCCAGGGGCCCCCGGGCACATCATTTGGCCATTTTCCCTGGGAAAGAAAACTCAGCAGTCCAGGTTCCTGATGTCAGTTTGTAGGGCTCCCTTGGGTCTATCAGGGCAGCACAAGTTTGAGGTGGGGACAATTTTGGTGTGGGGTCCACCCTTCGATATAAGGATTTTTTGCAGTGAGGGGCCTGCCCAGGGCCAGGGGCCCCCGGGCACATCCTTTGGCCATTTTCCGTGGGAAAGAATACTCAGCAGTCCAGGTTCCTGAAGTCAGTTTGTAGGGCTCCCTTGGGTCTATCAGGGCAGCACAAGTTTGAGGTGGGGACAACTTCGGTGTGGGATCCATCCTTCGATATAAGGATTTTTCGCAGTCAGGGCCAGGGGCCCCCGAGCACATCCTTTTTACATTTTCCCTGGGAAAGAAAACTCAGCAGTCCAGGTTGCTGATGTCAGTTTGTAGGGCTCCCTTGGGTGTATCAGGGCAGCACAAGTTTGAGGTGGGGACAACTTCGGTGTGGGGTCCATCCTTCGATATAAGGATTTTTTGCAGTCAGGGCCAGGGGCCCCTTGGCACATCCTTTTCCCCTTTTCCCTGGGAAAGACAACTCAGCAGTCCAGGTTCCTGATGTCAGTTTGTAGGGCTCCCTTGGGTCTATCAGGGAAGCACAAGTTTGAGGTGGGGACAACTTCGGTGTGGGGTCCATCCTTCGATATAAGTATTTTTTGCAGTGAGGCCCCTGCCCAGGGCTAGGGGCCCCCGGGCACATCCTTTTTCCATTTTCCCTGGGAAAGAAAACTCAGCAGTCCAGGTTCCTGATGTCAGTTTGTAGGGCTCCCTTGGGTCTATCAGGGCAGCACAAGTTTGAGGTGGGGACAACTTTGGTGTGGGGTCCATCCTTCGATATAAGGATTTTTTGCAGTCAGGGCCCTTCCCCGGGCTATGGGCCCCCGGGCACAACCTTTTTCCATTTTCCCTGGGAAAGAAAACTCAGCAGTCCAGGTTCCTGATGTCAGTTTGTAGGGCTCCCTTGGGTCTATCAGGGCAGCACAAGTTTGAGGTGGGGACAACTTCGGTGTGGGGTCCATCCTTCGATATAAGGATTCTTTGCAGTCAGGGCCCAGCCCAGGGCCAGGGGCCCCTGGGCACACCCTTTTTCCATTTTCCCTGGGAAAGAAAACTCAGCAGTCCAGGTTGCTGATGTCAGTTTGTAGGGCTCCCTTGGGTCTATCAGGGCAGCACAAGTTTGAGGTGGGGACAACTTCGGTGTGGGGTCCATCCTTCGATATAAGGATTCTTTGCAGTCAGGGCCAGGGGCCCCTGGGCACATCCTTTTTCCATTTTCCCTGGGAAAGAAAACTCAGCAGTCCACGTTCCTGATGTCAGTTTGTAGGGCTCCCTTGGGTCTATCAGGGTAGCACAAGTTTGAGGTGGGGACAAATTTGGTGTGGGGTCCATCCTTCGATATAAGGATTCTTTGCAGTCAGGGCCAGGGGCCGCCGGGCACATCCTTTGGCCATTTTCCCTGGGAAAGAAAACTCAGCAGTCCAGGTTCCTGATGTCAGTTTGTAGGGTTCCCTTGGGTCTATCACGGTGGCACAAGTTTGAGGTGGGGACAACATCGGTGTGGGGTCCATCCTTCGATATAATGATTCTTTGCAGTCAGGGCCAGGGGCCCCTGGGCACATCCTTTTTCCATTTTCCCTGGGAAAGAAAACTCAGCAGTCCAGGTTGCTGATATCAGTTTGTAGGGCTCCCTTGGGTCTATCAGGGCAGCACAAGTTTGAGGTGGGGACAACTTCGGTGTGGGGTCCATCCTTCGAAATAAGGATTCTTTGCAGTCAGGACACAGCCCAGGGCCAGGGGCCCCTTGGCACGTCCTTTTTCCATTTTCCCTGGGAAAGAAAACTCAGCAGTCCAGGTTCCTGATGTCAGTTTGTAGGGCTCCCTTGGGTCTATCAGGGCAGCACAAGTTTGAGGTGGGGACAACTTCGGTGTGGGGTCCATCCTTCGATATAAGGATTTTTTGCAGTCAGGGCCAGGGGCCCCCGGGCACATCCTTTTTCCATTTTCCCTGGGAAAGAAAACTTAGCAGTCCAGGTTCCTGATGTCAGTTTGTAGGGCTCCCTTGGGTCTATCAGGGCAGCACAAGTTTGAGGTGGGGACAACTTCGGTGTGGGGTCCATCCTTCGATATAAGGATTTTTTGCAGTGAGGCCCCTGCCCAGGGCTAGGGGCCCCCGGGCACATCCTTTTTCCATTTTCCCTGGGAAAGAAAACTCAGCAGTCCAGGTTCCTGATGTCAGTTTGTAGGGCTCCCTTGGGTCTATCAGGGCAGCACAAGTTTGAGGTGGGGACAACTTTGGTGTGGGGTCCATCCTTCGATATAAGGATTTTTTGCAGTCAGGGCCAGGGGCCCCCGGGCATATCCTTTTTCCATTTTCCCTGGGAAAGAAAACTCAGCAGTCCAGGTTCCTGATGTCAGTTTGTAGGGCTCCCTTGGGTGTATCAGGGCAGCACAAGTTTGAGGTGGGGACAACTTCGGTGTGGGGTCCATCCTTCGATATAAGGATTTTTTGCAGTCAGGACACAGCCCAGGGCCAGGGGCCCCCGGGCACAACCTTTTTCCATTTTCCCTGGGAAAGAAAACTCAGCAGTCCAGGTTGCTGATGTCAGTTTGTAGGGCTCCCTTGGGTCTATCAGGGCAGCACAAGTTTGAGGTGGGGACAACTTCGGTGTGGGGTCCATCCTTCGATATAAGGATTCTTTGCAGTCAGGGCCCAGCCCAGGGCCAGGGGCCCCTGGGCACATCCTTTTTCCATTTTCCCTGGGAAAGAAAACTCAGCAGTCCAGGTTGCTGATGTCAGTTTGTAGGGCTCCCTTGGGTCTATCAGGGCAGCACAAGTTTGAGGTGGGGACAACTTCGGTGTGGGGTCCATCCTTCGATATAAGGATTTTTTGCAGTCAGGGCCAGGGGCCCCTTGGCACATCCTTTTTCCATTTTCCCTGGGAAAGAAAACTTAGCAGTCCAGGTTCCTGATGTCAGTTTGTAGGGCTCCCTTGGGTCTATCAGGGCAGCACAAGTTTGAGGTGGGGACAACTTCGGTGTGGGGTCCATCCTTCGATATAAGGATTTTTTGCAGTGAGGCCCCTGCCCAGGGCTAGGGGCCCCCGGGCACATCCTTTTTCCATTTTCCCTGGGAAAGAAAACTCAGCAGTCCAGGTTCCTGATGTCAGTTTGTAGGGCTCCCTTGGGTCTATCAGGGCAGCACAAGTTTGAATTGGGGACAACTTTGGTGTGGGGTCCATCCTTCGATATAAGGATTTTTTGCAGTCAGGGCCAGGGGCCCCCGGGCATATCCTTTGGCCATTTTCCCTGGGAAAGAAAACTCAGCAGTCCAGGTTCCTGATGTCAGTTTGTAGGGCTCCCTTGGGTCTATCAGGGCAGCACAAGTTTGAGGTGGGGACAACTTCGGTGTGGGGTCCATCCTTCGATATAAGGATTTTTTGCAGTCAGGGCCAGGGGCCCCCGGGCACATCCTTTTTCCATTTTCCCTGGGAAAGAAAACTCAGCAGTCCAGGTTCCTGATGTCAGTTTGTAGGGCTCCCTTGGGTGTATCAGGGCAGCACAAGTTTGAGGTGGGGACAACTTCGGTGTGGGGTCCATCCTTCGATATAAGGATTTTTTGCAGTGAGGGGCCTGCCCAGGGCCAGGGGCCCCCGGGCACATCCTTTTTCCATTTTCCCTGGGAAAGAAAACTCAGCAGTCCAGGTTGCTGATGTCAGTTTGTAGGGCTCCCTTGGGTGTATCAGGGCAGCACAAGTTTGAGGTGGGGACAACTTCGGTGTGGGGTCCATCCTTCGATATAAGGATTTTTTGCAGTCAGGGCCAGGGGCCCCTTGGCACATCCTTTTTCCATTTTCCCTGGGAAAGAAAACTTAGCAGTCCAGGTTCCTGATGTCAGTTTGTAGGGCTCCCTTGGGTCTATCAGGGCAGCACAAGTTTGAGGTGGGGACAACTTCGGTGTGGGGTCCATCCTTCGATATAAGGATTTTTTGCAGTGAGGCCCCTGCCCAGGGCTAGGGGCCCCCGGGCACATCCTTTTTCCATTTTCCCTGGGAAAGAAAACTCAGCAGTCCAGGTTCCTGATGTCAGTTTGTAGGGCTCCCTTGGGTCTATCAGGGCAGCACAAGTTTGAGGTGGGGACAACTTCGGTGTGGGGTCCATCCTTCGATATAAGGATTTTTTGCAGTCAGGGCCAGGGGCCCCCGGGCATATCCTTTGGCCATTTTCCCTGGGAAAGAAAACTCAGCAGTCCAGGTTCCTGATGTCAGTTTGTAGGGCTCCCTTGGGTGTATCAGGGCAGCACAAGTTTGAGGTGGGGACAACTTCGGTGTGGGGTCCATCCTTCGATATAAGGATTTTTTGCAGTGAGGGCCCTTCCCCGGGCTATGGGCCCCCGGGCACAACCTTTTTCCATTTTCCCTGGGAAAGAAAACTCAGCAGTCCAGGTTGCTGATGTCAGTTTGTAGGGCTCCCTTGGGTCTATCAGGGCAGCACAAGTTTGAGGTGGGGACAACTTCGGTGTGGGGTCCATCCTTCGATATAAGGATTCTTTGCAGTCAGGGCCCAGCCCAGGGCCAGGGGCCCCTGGGCACATCCTTTTTCCATTTTCCCTGGGAAAGAAAACTCAGCAGTCCAGGTTGCTGATGTCAGTTTGTAGGGCTCCCTTGGGTCTATCAGGGCAGCACAAGTTTGAGGTGGGGACAACTTCGGTGTGGGGTCCATCCTTCGATATAAGGATTTTTCGCAGTCAGGGCCAGGGGCCCCTGGGCACATCCTTTTTCCATTTTCCCTGGGAAAGAAAACTCAGCAGTCCAGGTTCCTGATGTCAGTTTGTAGGGCTCCCTTGGGTCTATCAGGGTAGCACAAGTTTGAGGTGGGGAGAAATTTGGTGTGGGGTCCATCCTTCGATATAAGGATTCTTTGCAGTCAGGGCCAGGGGCCCCCGGGCACATCCTTTGGCCATTTTCCCTGGGAAAGAAAACTCAGCAGTCCAGGTTCCTGATGTCAGTTTGTAGGGTTCCCTTGGGTCTATCACGGTGGCACAAGTTTGAGGTGGGGACAACTTTGGTGTGGGGTCCATCCTTCGATATAAGGATTTTTTGCAGTGAGGGCACTTCCCCGGGCTATGGGCCCCCGGGCACAACCTTTTTCCATTTTCCCTGGGAAAGAAAACTCAGCAGTCCAGGTTCCTGATGTCAGTTTGTAGGGCTCCCTTGGGTCTATCAGGGCAGCACAAGTTTGAGGTGGGGACAACTTTGGTGTGGGGTCCATCCTTCGATATAAGGATTTTTTGCAGTGAGGGCCCTTCCCCGGGCTATGGGCCCCCGGGCACAACCTTTTTCCATTTTCCCTGGGAAAGAAAACTCAGCAGTCCAGGTTCCTGATGTCAGTTTGTAGGGCTCCCTTGGGTCTATCAGGGCAGCACAAGTTTGAGGTGGGGACAACTTCGGTGTGGGGTCCATCCTTCGATATAAGGATTCTTTGCAGTCAGGGCCCAGCCCAGGGCCAGGGGCCCCTGGGCACACCCTTTTTCCATTTTCCCTGGGAAAGAAAACTCAGCAGTCCAGGTTGCTGATGTCAGTTTGTAGGGCTCCCTTGGGTCTATCAGGGCAGCACAAGTTTGAGGTGGGGACAACTTCGGTGTGGGGTCCATCCTTCGATATAAGGATTCTTTGCAGTCAGGGCCAGGGGCCCCTGGGCACATCCTTTTTCCATTTTCCCTGGGAAAGAAAACTCAGCAGTCCAGGTTCCTGATGTCAGTTTGTAGGGCTCCCTTGGGTCTATCAGGGCAGCACAAGTTTGAGTTGGGGACAACTTTGGTGTGGGGTCCATCCTTCGATATAAGGATTTTTTGCAGTCAGGGCCAGGGGCCCCCGAGCATATCCTTTGGCCATTTTCCCTGGGAAAGAAAACTCAGCAGTCCAGGTTCCTGATGTCAGTTTGTAGGGCTCCCTTGGGTCTATCAGGGCAGCACAAGTTTGAGGTGGGGACAACTTCGGTGTGGGGTCCATCCTTCGATATAAGGATTCTTTGCAGTCAGGGCCAGGGGCCCCTGGGCACATCCTTTTTCCATTTTCCCTGGGAAAGAAAACTCAGCAGTCCAGGTTCCTGATGTCAGTTTGTAGGGCTCCCTTGGGTCTATCAGGGTAGCACAAGTTTGAGGTGGGGAGAAATTTGGTGTGGGGTCCATCCTTCGATATAAGGATTCTTTGCAGTCAGGGCCAGGGGCCCCCGGGCACAACCTTTTTCCATTTTCCCTGGGAAAGAAAACTCAGCAGTCCAGGTTCCTGATGTCAGTTTGTAGGGTTCCCTTGGGTCTATCACGGTGGCACAAGTTTGAGGTGGGGACAACATCGGTGTGGGGTCCATCCTTCGATATAAGGATTCTTTGCAGTCAGGACACAGCCCAGGGCCAGGGGCCCCTTGGCACGTCCTTTTTCCATTTTCCCTGGGAAAGAAAACTCAGCAGTCCAGGTTCCTGATGTCAGTTTGTAGGGCTCCCTTGGGTCTATCAGGGCAGCACAAGTTTGAGGTGGGGACAACTTCGGTGTGGGGTCCATCCTTCGATATAAGGATTTTTTGCAGTGAGGCCCCTGCCCAGGGCTAGGGGCCCCCGGGCACATCCTTTTTCCATTTTCCCTGGGAAAGAAAACTCAGCAGTCCAGGTTCCTGATGTCAGTTTGTAGGGCTCCCTTGGGTCTATCAGGGCAGCACAAGTTTGAGTTGGGGACAACTTTGGTGTGGGGTCCATCCTTCGATATAAGGATTTTTTGCAGTCAGGGCCAGGGGCCCCCGGGCATATCCTTTGGCCATTTTCCCTGGGAAAGAAAACTCAGCAGTCCAGGTTCCTGATGTCAGTTTGTAGGGCTCCCTTGGGTCTATCAGGGCAGCACAAGTTTGAGGTGGGGACAACTTCGGTGTGGGGTCCATCCTTCGATATAAGGATTCTTTGCAGTCAGGGCCAGGGGCCCCTGGGAACATCCTTTTTCCATTTTCCCTGGGAAAGAAAACTCAGCAGTCCAGGTTCCTGATGTCAGTTTGTAGGGCTCCCTTGGGTCTATCAGGGTAGCACAAGTTTGAGGTGGGGACAAATTTGGTGTGGGGTCCATCCTTCGATATAAGGATTCTTTGCAGTCAGGGCCAGGGGCCCCCGGGCACATCCTTTGGCCATTTTCCCTGGGAAAGAAAACTCAGCAGTCCAGGTTCCTGATGTCAGTTTGTAGGGTTCCCTTGGGTCTATCACGGTGGCACAAGTTTGAGGTGGGGACAACATCGGTGTGGGGTCCATCCTTCGATATATTGATTCTTTGCAGTCAGGGCCAGGGGCCCCTGGGCACATCCTTTTTCCATTTTCCCTGGGAAAGAAAACTCAGCAGTCCAGGTTGCTGATGTCAGTTTGTAGGGCTCCCTTGGGTCTATCAGGGCAGCACAAGTTTGATTTGGGGACAACTTCGGTGTGGGGTCCATCCTTCGAAATAAGGATTCTTTGCAGTCAGGACACAGCCCAGGTCCAGGGGCCCCTTGGCACGTCCTTTTTCCATTTTCCCTGGGAAAGAAAACTCAGCAGTCCAGGTTCCTGATGTCAGTTTGTAGGGCTCCCTTGGGTCTATCAGGGCAGCACAAGTTTGAGGTGGGGACAACTTCGGTGTGGGGTCCATCCTTCGATATAAGGATTTTTTGCAGTCAGGGCCAGGGGCCCCTTGGCACATCCTTTTTCCATTTTCCCTGGGAAAGAAAACTCAGCAGTCCAGGTTCCTGATGTCAGTTTGTAGGGCTCCCTTGGGTCTATCAGGGCAGCACAAGTTTGAGGTGGGGACAACTTCGGTGTGGGGTCCATCCTTCGATATAAGGATTTTTTGCAGTGAGGGGCCTGCCCAGGGCCAGGGGCCCCCGGGCACATCCTTTTTCCATTTTCCCTGGGAAAGAAAACTCAGCAGTCCAGGTTCCTGATTTCAGTTTGTAGGGCTCCCTTGGGTGTATCAGGGCAGCACAAGTTTGAGGTGGGGACAACTTCGGTGTGGGGTCCATCCTTCGATATAAGGATTTTTTGCAGTCAGGGCCAGGGGCGCCTTGGCACATCCTTTTTCCATTTTCCCTGGGAAAGAAAACTTAGCAGTCCAGGTTCCTGATGTCAGTTTGTAGGGCTCCCTTGGGTCTATCAGGGCAGCACAAGTTTGAGGTGGGGACAACTTCGGTGTGGGGTCCATCCTTCGATATAAGGATTTTTTGCAGTGAGGCCCCTGCCCAGGGCTAGGGGCCCCCGGGCACATCCTTTTTCCATTTTCCCTGGGAAAGAAAACTCAGCAGTCCAGGTTCCTGATGTCAGTTTGTAGGGCTCCCTTGGGTCTATCAGGGCAGCACAAGTTTGAGTTGGGGACAACTTTGGTGTGGGGTCCATCCTTCGATATAAGGATTTTTTGCAGTCAGGGCCAGGGGCCCCCGGGCATATCCTTTGGCCATTTTCCCTGGGAAAGAAAACTCAGCAGTCCAGGTTCCTGATGTCAGTTTGTAGGGCTCCCTTGGGTCTATCAGGGCAGCACAAGTTTGAGGTGGGGACAACTTCGGTGTGGGGTCCATCCTTCGATATAAGGATTCTTTGCAGTCAGGGCCCAGCCCAGGGCCAGGGGCCCCTGGGCACATCCTTTTTCCATTTTCCCTGGGAAAGAAAACTCAGCAGTCCAGGTTGCTGATGTCAGTTTGTAGGGCTCCCTTGGGTCTATCAGGGCAGCACAAGTTTGAGGTGGGGACAACTTCGGTGTGGGGTCCATCCTTCGATATAAGGATTCTTTGCAGTCAGGGCCAGGGGCCCCTGGGCACATCCTTTTTCCATTTTCCCTGGGAAAGAAAACTCAGCAGTCCAGGTTCCTGATGTCAGTTTGTAGGGCTCCCTTGGGTCTATCAGGGTAGCACAAGTTTGAGGTGGGGACAAATTTGGTGTGGGGTCCATCCTTCGATATAAGGATTCTTTGCAGTCAGGGCCAGGGGCCCCCGGGCACATCCTTTGGCCATTTTCCCTGGGAAAGAAAACTCAGCAGTCCAGGTTCCTGATGTCAGTTTGTAGGGTTCCCTTGGGTCTATCACGGTGGCACAAGTTTGAGGTGGGGACAACATCGGTGTGGGGTCCATCCTTCAATATAATGATTCTTTGCAGTCAGGGCCAGGGGCCCCTGGGCACATCCTTTTTCTATTTTCCCTGGGAAAGAAAACTCAGCAGTCCAGGTTGCTGATGTCAGTTTGTAGGGCTCCCTTGGGTCTATCAGGGCAGCACAAGTTTGAGGTGGGGACAACTTCGGTGTGGGGTCCATCCTTCGAAATAAGGATTCTTTGCAGTCAGGACACAGCCCAGGTCCAGGGGCCCCTTGGCACGTCCTTTTTCCATTTTCCCTGGGAAAGAAAACTCAGCAGTCCAGGTTCCTGATGTCAGTTTGTAGGGCTCCCTTGGGTCTATCAGGGCAGCACAAGTTTGAGGTGGGGACAACTTCGGTGTGGGGTCCATCCTTCGATATAAGGATTTTTTGCAGTGAGGGGCCTGCCCAGGGCCAGGGGCCCCCGGGCACATCCTTTTTCCATTTTCCCTGGGAAAGAAAACTCAGCAGTCCAGGTTGCTGATGTCAGTTTGTAGGGCTCCCTTGGGTGTATCAGGGCAGCACAAGTTTGAGGTGGGGACAACTTCGGTGTGGGGTCCATCCTTCGATATAAGGATTTTTTGCAGTCAGGGCCAGGGGCCCCTTGGCACATCCTTTTTCCATTTTCCCTGGGAAAGAAAACTTAGCAGTCCAGGTTCCTGATGTCAGTTTGTAGGGCTCCCTTGGGTCTATCAGGGCAGCACAAGTTTGAGGTGGGGACAACTTCGGTGTGGGGTCCATCCTTCGATATAAGGATTTTTTACAGTGAGGCCCCTGCCCAGGGCTATGGGCCCCCGGGCACAACCTTTTTCCATTTTCCCTGGGAAAGAAAACTCAGCAGTCCAGGTTCCTGATGTCAGTTTGTAGGGCTCCCTTGGGTCTATCAGGGCAGCACAAGTTTGAGGTGGGGACAACTTCGGTGTGGGGTCCATCCTTCGATATAAGGATTCTTTGCAGTGAGGCCCCTGCCCAGGGCCAGGGGCCCCCGGGCACATCCTTTGGCCATTTTCCCTGGGAAAGAAAACTCAACAGTCCAGGTTCCTGATGTCAGTTTGTAGGGCTCCCTTGGGTCTATCAGAGCAGCACAACTTTGAGGTGGGGACAATTTTGGTGTGGGGTCCACCCTTCGATATAAGGATTTTTTGCAGTGAGGGGCCTGCCCAGGGCCAGGGGCCCCTGGGCACATCCTTTGGCCATTTTCCGTGGGAAAGAATACTCAGCAGTCCAGGTTCCTGAAGTCAGTTTGTAGGGCTCCCTTGGGTCTATCAGGGCAGCACAAGTTTGAGGTGGGGACAACTTCGGTGTGGGATCCATCCTTCGATATAAGGATTTTTCGCAGTCAGGGCCAGTGGCCCCCGAGAACATCCTTTTTCCATTTTCCCTGGGAAAGAAAACTCAGCAGTCCAGGTTCCTGATGTCAGTTTGTAGGGCTCCCTTGGGTCTATCAGGGCAGCACAAGTTTGAGGTGGGGACAACTTCGGTGTGGGGTCCATCCTTCGATATAAGGATTTTTTGCAGTCAGGGCCAGGGGCCCCTTGGCACATCCTTTTTCCATTTTCCCTGGGAAAGAAAACTTAGCAGTCCAGGTTCCTGATGTCAGTTTGTAGGGCTCCCTTGGGTCTATCAGGGCAGCACAAGTTTGAGGTGGGGACAACTTCGGTGTGGGGTCCATCCTTCGATATAAGGATTTTTTGCAGTGAGGCCCCTGCCCAGGGCTAGGGGCCCCCGGGCACATCCTTTTTCCATTTTCCCTGGGAAAGAAAACTCAGCAGTCCAGGTTCCTGATGTCAGTTTGTAGGGCTCCCTTGGGTCTATCAGGGCAGCACAAGTTTGAGTTGGGGACAACTTTGGTGTGGGGTCCATCCTTCGATATAAGGATTTTTTGCAGTCAGGGCCAGGGGCCCCCGGGCATATCCTTTTTCCATTTTCCCTGGGAAAGAAAACTCAGCAGTCCAGGTTCCTGATGTCAGTTTGTAGGGCTCCCTTGGGTCTATCAGGGCAGCACAAGTTTGAGGTGGGGACAACTTCGGTGTGGGGTCCATCCTTCGATATAAGGATTTTTTGCAGTCAGGGCCAGGGGCCCCCGGGCACATCCTTTTTCCATTTTCCTTGGGAAAGAAAACTCAGCAGTCCAGGTTCCTGATGTCAGTTTGTAGGGCTCCCTTGGGTCTATCAGGGCAGCACAAGTTTGAGGTGGGGACAACTTCGGTGTGGGGTCCATCCTTCGATATAAGGATTCTTTGCAGTCAGTGCCAGGGCCCCCCCGGGCACATCCTTTGGCTATTATCCCTGGGAAAGAAAACTCAGCAGTCCAGGTTCCTGATGTCAGTTTGTAGGGCTCCCTTGGGTCTATCAGGGCAGCACAAGTTTGAGGTGGGGACAACTTCGGTGTGGGGTCCATCCTTCGATATAAGGATTCTTTGCAGTCAGGGCCAGGGGCCCCTGGGCACATCCTTTTTCCATTTTCCCTGGGAAAGAAAACTCAGCAGTCCAGGTTGCTGATGTCAGTTTGTAGGGCTCCCTTGGGTCTATCAGGGCAGCACAAGTTTGAGGTGGGGACAACTTCGGTGTGGGGTCCATCCTTCAATATAAGGATTCTTTGCAGTCAGGGGCAGGGGCCTCCGGGCACATCCTTTTCCCATTTTCCCTGGGAAAGAAAACTCAGCAGTCCAGGTTCTTGATGTCAGTTTGTAGGGCTCCCTTGGGTCTATCAGGGTAGCACAAGTTTGAGGTGGGGACAACTTCGGTGTGGGGTCCATCCTTCGATATAAGGATTCTTTGCAGTGAGGTCCCTGCCCAGGGCCAGGGGCCCCCGGGCACATCATTTGGCCATTTTCCCTGGGAAAGAAAACTCAGCAGTCCAGGTTCCTGATGTCAGTTTGTAGGGCTCCCTTGGGTCTATCAGGGCAGCACAAGTTTGAGGTGGGGACAATTTTGGTGTGGGGTCCACCCTTCGATATAAGGATTTTTTGCAGTGAGGGGCCTGCCCAGGGCCAGGGGCCCCCGGGCACATCCTTTGGCCATTTTCCGTGGGAAAGAATACTCAGCAGTCCAGGTTCCTGAAGTCAGTTTGTAGGGCTCCCTTGGGTCTATCAGGGCAGCACAAGTTTGAGGTGGGGACAACTTCGGTGTGGGATCCATCCTTCGATATAAGGATTTTTCGCAGTCAGGGCCAGGGGCCCCCGAGCACATCCTTTTTACATTTTCCCTGGGAAAGAAAACTCAGCAGTCCAGGTTGCTGATGTCAGTTTGTAGGGCTCCCTTGGGTGTATCAGGGCAGCACAAGTTTGAGGTGGGGACAACTTCGGTGTGGGGTCCATCCTTCGATATAAGGATTTTTTGCAGTCAGGGCCAGGGGCCCCTTGGCACATCCTTTTCCCCTTTTCCCTGGGAAAGACAACTCAGCAGTCCAGGTTCCTGATGTCAGTTTGTAGGGCTCCCTTGGGTCTATCAGGGAAGCACAAGTTTGAGGTGGGGACAACTTCGGTGTGGGGTCCATCCTTCGATATAAGTATTTTTTGCAGTGAGGCCCCTGCCCAGGGCTAGGGGCCCCCGGGCACATCCTTTTTCCATTTTCCCTGGGAAAGAAAACTCAGCAGTCCAGGTTCCTGATGTCAGTTTGTAGGGCTCCCTTGGGTCTATCAGGGCAGCACAAGTTTGAGGTGGGGACAACTTTGGTGTGGGGTCCATCCTTCGATATAAGGATTTTTTGCAGTCAGGGCCCTTCCCCGGGCTATGGGCCCCCGGGCACAACCTTTTTCCATTTTCCCTGGGAAAGAAAACTCAGCAGTCCAGGTTCCTGATGTCAGTTTGTAGGGCTCCCTTGGGTCTATCAGGGCAGCACAAGTTTGAGGTGGGGACAACTTCGGTGTGGGGTCCATCCTTCGATATAAGGATTCTTTGCAGTCAGGGCCCAGCCCAGGGCCAGGGGCCCCTGGGCACAACCTTTTTCCATTTTCCCTGGGAAAGAAAACTCAGCAGTCCAGGTTGCTGATGTCAGTTTGTAGGGCTCCCTTGGGTCTATCAGGGCAGCACAAGTTTGAGGTGGGGACAACTTCGGTGTGGGGTCCATCCTTCGATATAAGGATTCTTTGCAGTCAGGGCCAGGGGCCCCTGGGCACATCCTTTTTCCATTTTCCCTGGGAAAGAAAACTCAGCAGTCCACGTTCCTGATGTCAGTTTGTAGGGCTCCCTTGGGTCTATCAGGGTAGCACAAGTTTGAGGTGGGGACAAATTTGGTGTGGGGTCCATCCTTCGATATAAGGATTCTTTGCAGTCAGGTCCAGGGGCCGCCGGGCACATCCTTTGGCCATTTTCCCTGGGAAAGAAAACTCAGCAGTCCAGGTTCCTGATGTCAGTTTGTAGGGTTCCCTTGGGTCTATCACGGTGGCACAAGTTTGAGGTGGGGACAACATCGGTGTGGGGTCCATCCTTCGATATAATGATTCTTTGCAGTCAGGGCCAGGGGCCCCTGGGCACATCCTTTTTCCATTTTCCCTGGGAAAGAAAACTCAGCAGTCCAGGTTGCTGATGTCAGTTTGTAGGGCTCCCTTGGGTCTATCAGGGCAGCACAAGTTTGAGGTGGGGACAACTTCGGTGTGGGGTCCATCCTTCGAAATAAGGATTCTTTGCAGTCAGGACACAGCCCAGGGCCAGGGGCCCCTTGGCACGTCCTTTTTCCATTTTCCCTGGGAAAGAAAACTCAGCAGTCCAGGTTCCTGATGTCAGTTTGTAGGTCTCCCTTGGGTCTATCAGGGCAGCACAAGTTTGAGGTGGGGACAACTTCGGTGTGGGGTCCATCCTTCGATATAAGGATTTTTTGCAGTCAGGGCCAGGGGCCCCCGGGCACATCCTTTTTCCATTTTCCCTGGGAAAGAAAACTCAGCAGTCCAGGTTCCTGATGTCAGTTTGTAGGGCTCCCTTGGGTCTATCAGGGCAGCACAAGTTTGAGGTGGGGACAACTTCGGTGTGGGGTCCATCCTTTGATATAAGGATTTTTTGCAGTGAGGGGCCTGCCCAGGGCCAGGGGCCCCCGGGCACATCCTTTTTCCATTTTCCCTGGGAAAGAAAACTTAGCAGTCCAGGTTCCTGATGTCAGTTTGTAGGGCTCCCTTGGGTCTATCAGGGCAGCACAAGTTTGAGGTGGGGACAACTTCGGTGTGGGGTCCATCCTTCGATATAAGGATTTTTTGCAGTGAGGCCCCTGCCCAGGGCTAGGGGCCCCCGGGCACATCCTTTTTCCATTTTCCCTGGGAAAGAAAACTCAGCAGTCCAGGTTCCTGATGTCAGTTTGTAGGGCTCCCTTGGGTCTATCAGGGCAGCACAAGTTTGAGGTGGGGACAACTTTGGTGTGGGGTCCATCCTTCGATATAAGGATTTTTTGCAGTCAGGGCCAGGGGCCCCCGGGCATATCCTTTTTCCATTTTCCCTGGGAAAGAAAACTCAGCAGTCCAGGTTCCTGATGTCAGTTTGTAGGGCTCCCTTGGGTGTATCAGGGCAGCACAAGTTTGAGGTGGGGACAACTTCGGTGTGGGGTCCATCCTTCGATATAAGGATTTTTTGCAGTCAGGACACAGCCCAGGGCCAGGGGCCCCCGGGCACAACCTTTTTCCATTTTCCCTGGGAAAGAAAACTCAGCAGTCCAGGTTCCTGATGTCAGTTTGTAGGGCTCCCTTGGGTCTATCAGGGCAGCACAAGTTTGAGGTGGGGACAACTTCGGTGTGGGGTCCATCCTTCGATATAAGGATTCTTTGCAGTCAGGGCCCAGCCCAGGGCCAGGGGCCCCTGGGCACATCCTTTTTCCATTTTCCCTGGGAAAGAAAACTCAGCAGTCCAGGTTCCTGATGTCAGTTTGTAGGGCTCCCTTGGGTCTATCAGGGCAGCACAAGTTTGAGGTGGGGACAACTTCGGTGTGGGGTCCATCCTTCGATATAAGGATTCTTTGCAGTCAGGGCCAGGGGCCCCTGGGCACATCCTTTTTCCATTTCCCCTGGGAAAGAAAACTCAGCAGTCCAGGTTCCTGATGTCAGTTTGTAGGGCTCCCTTGGGTCTATCAGGGTAGCACAAGTTTGAGGTGGGGACAACTTTGGTGTGGGGTCCATCCTTCGATATAAGGATTCTTTGCAGTCAGGGCCAGGGGCCCCCGGGCACATCCTTTGGCCATTTTCCCTGGGAAAGAAAACTCAGCAGTCCAGGTTCCTGATGTCAGTTTGTAGGGTTCCCTTGGGTCTATCACGGTGGCACAAGTTTGAGGTGGGGACAACATCGGTGTGGGGTCCATCCTTCGATATAATGATTCTTTGCAGTCAGGGCCAGGGGCCCCTGGGCACATCCTTTTTCCATTTTCCCTGGGAAAGAAAACTCAGCAGTCCAGGTTGCTGATGTCAGTTTGTAGGGCTCCCTTGGGTCTATCAGGGCAGCACAAGTTTGAGGTGGGGACAACTTCGGTGTGGGGTCCATCCTTCGATATAAGGATTCTTTGCAGTCAGGGCCAGGGGCCCCTGGGCACATCCTTTTTCCATTTTCCCTGGGAAAGAAAACTCAGCAGTCCAGGTTCCTGATGTCAGTTTGTAGGGCTCCCTTGGGTCTATCAGGGTAGCACAAGTTTGAGGTGGGGACAAATTTGGTGTGGGGTCCATCCTTCGATATAAGGATTCTTTGCAGTCAGGGCCAGGGGCCCCCGGGCACATCCCTTGGCCATTTTCCCTGGGAAAGAAAACTCAGCAGTCCAGGTTCCTGATGTCAGTTTGTAGGGTTCCCTTGGGTCTATCACGGTGGCACAAGTTTGAGGTGGGGACAACATCGGTGTGGGGTCCATCCTTCGATATAATGATTCTTTGCAGTCAGGGCCAGGGGCCCCTGGGCACATCCTTTTTCCATTTTCCCTGGGAAAGAAAACTCAGCAGTCCAGGTTCCTGATGTCAGTTTGTAGGGCTCCCTTGGGTCTATCAGGGCAGCACAAGTTTGAGGTGGGGACAACTTCGGTGTGGGGTCCATCCTTCAATATAAGAATTTTGTGCAGTCAGGGCCAGGGGCCCCCGGGCATATCCTTTGGCCATTTTCCCTGGGAAAGGAAACTCAGCAGTCCAGGTTGCTGATGTCAGTTTGTAGGGCTCCCTTGGGTGTATCAAGGCAGCACAAGTTTGAGGTGGGGACAACATCGGTGTGGGGTCCATCCTTCGATATAAGGATTTTTTGCAGTGAGGCCCCTGCCCAGGGCCAGGGTCCCCCGGGCACATCCTTTTTCCATCTTCCCTAGGAAAGAAAACTCAGCAGTCCAGGTTCCTGATGTCAGTTTGTAGGGCTCCCTTGGGTCTATCAGGGCAGCACAAGTTTGAGGTGGGGACAACTTCGGTGTGGGGTCCATCCTTCGATATAAGGATTTTTTACAGTGAGGCCCCTGCCCAGGGCTATGGGCCCCCGGGCACAACCTTTTTCCATTTTCCCTGGGAAAGAAAACTTAGCAGTCCAGGTTGCTGATGTCAGTTTGTAGGGCTCCCTTGGGTGTATCAGGGCAGCACAAGTTTGAGGTGGGGACAACTTCGGTGTGGGGTCCATCCTTCGATATAAGGATTTTTTGCAGTCAGGGCCAGGGGCCCCTTGGCACATCCTTTTTCCATTTTCCCTGGGAAAGAAAACTTAGCAGTCCAGGTTCCTGATGTCAGTTTGTAGGGCTCCCTTGGGTCTATCAGGGCAGCACAAGTTTGAGGTGGGGACAACTTCGGTGTGGGGTCCATCCTTCGATATAAGGATTTTTTGCAGTGAGGCCCCTGCCCAGGGCTAGGGGCCCCCGGGCACATCCTTTTTCCATTTTCCCTGGGAAAGAAAACTCAGCAGTCCAGGTTCCTGATGTCAGTTTGTAGGGCTCCCTTGGGTCTATCAGGGCAGCACAAGTTTGAGTTGGGGACAACTTTGGTGTGGGGTCCATCCTTCGATATAAGGATTTTTTGCAGTCAGGGCCAGGGGCCCCCGGGCATATCCTTTGGCCATTTTCCCTGGGAAAGAAAACTCAGCAGTCCAGGTTCCTGATGTCAGTTTGTAGGGCTCCCTTGGGTCTATCAGGGCAGCACAAGTTTGAGGTGGGGACAACTTCGGTGTGGGGTCCATCCTTCGATATAAGGATTTTTTGCAGTCAGGGCCAGGGGCCCCCGGGCACATCCTTTTTCCATTTTCCCTGGGAAAGAAAACTCAGCAGTCCAGGTTCCTGATGTCAGTTTGTAGGGCTCCCTTGGGTGTATCAGGGCAGCACAAGTTTGAGGTGGGGACAACTTCGGTGTGGGGTCCATCCTTCGATATAAGGATTTTTTGCAGTGAGGGGCCTGCCCAGGGCCAGGGGCCCCCGGGCACATCCTTTTTCCATTTTCCCTGGGAAAGAAAACTCAGCAGTCCAGGTTCCTGATGTCAGTTTGTAGGGCTCCCTTGGGTGTATCAGGGCAGCACAAGTTTGAGGTGGGGACAACTTCGGTGTGGGGTCCATCCTTCGATATAAGGATTTTTTGCAGTCAGGGCCAGGGGCCCCTTGGCACATCCTTTTTCCATTTTCCCTGGGAAAGAAAACTTAGCAGTCCAGGTTCCTGATGTCAGTTTGTAGGGCTCCCTTGGGTCTATCAGGGCAGCACAAGTTTGAGGTGGGGACAACTTCGGTGTGGGGTCCATCCTTCGATATAAGGATTTTTTGCAGTGAGGCCCCTGCCCAGGGCTAGGGGCCCCCGGGCACATCCTTTTTCCATTTTCCCTGGGAAAGAAAACTCAGCAGTCCAGGTTCCTGATGTCAGTTTGTAGGGCTCCCTTGGGTCTATCAGGGCAGCACAAGTTTGAGGTGGGGACAACTTTGGTGTGGGGTCCATCCTTCGATATAAGGATTTTTTGCAGTCAGGGCCAGGGGCCCCCGGGCATATCCTTTGGCCATTTTCCCTGGGAAAGAAAACTCAGCAGTCCAGGTTCCTGATGTCAGTTTGTAGGGCTCCCTTGGGTGTATCAGGGCAGCACAAGTTTGAGGTGGGGACAACTTCGGTGTGGGGTCCATCCTTCGATATAAGGATTTTTTGCAGTGAGGGCCCTTCCCCGGGCTATGGGCCCCCGGGCACAACCTTTTTCCATTTTCCCTGGGAAAGAAAACTCAGCAGTCCAGGTTGCTGATGTCAGTTTGTAGGGCTCCCTTGGGTCTATCAGGGCAGCACAAGTTTGAGGTGGGGACAACTTCGGTGTGGGGTCCATCCTTCGATATAAGGATTCTTTGCAGTCAGGGCCCAGCCCAGGGCCAGGGGCCCCTGGGCACATCCTTTTTCCATTTTCCCTGGGAAAGAAAACTCAGCAGTCCAGGTTGCTGATGTCAGTTTGTAGGGCTCCCTTGGGTCTATCAGGGCAGCACAAGTTTGAGGTGGGGACAACTTCGGTGTGGGGTCCATCCTTCGATATAAGGATTTTTCGCAGTCAGGGCCAGGGGCCCCTGGGCACATCCTTTTTCCATTTTCCCTGGGAAAGAAAACTCAGCAGTCCAGGTTCCTGATGTCAGTTTGTAGGGCTCCCTTGGGTCTATCAGGGTAGCACAAGTTTGAGGTGGGGACAAATTTGGTGTGGGGTCCATCCTTCGATATAAGGATTCTTTGCAGTCAGGGCCAGGGGCCCCCGGGCACATCCTTTGGCCATTTTCCCTGGGAAAGAAAACTCAGCAGTCCAGGTTCCTGATGTCAGTTTGTAGGGTTCCCTTGGGTCTATCACGGTGGCACAAGTTTGAGGTGGGGACAACTTTGGTGTGGGGTCCATCCTTCGATATAAGGATTTTTTGCAGTGAGGGCACTTCCCCGGGCTATGGGCTCCCGGGCACAACCTTTTTCCATTTTCCCTGGGAAAGAAAACTCAGCAGTCCAGGTTCCTGATGTCAGTTTGTAGGGCTCCCTTGGGTCTATCAGGGCAGCACAAGTTTGAGGTGGGGACAACTTTGGTGTGGGGTCCATCCTTCGATATAAGGATTTTTTGCAGTGAGGGCCCTTCCCCGGGCTATGGGCCCCCGGGCACAACCTTTTTCCATTTTCCCTGGGAAAGAAAACTCAGCAGTCCAGGTTCCTGATGTCAGTTTGTAGGGCTCCCTTGGGTCTATCAGGGCAGCACAAGTTTGAGGTGGGGACAACTTCGGTGTGGGGTCCATCCTTCGATATAAGGATTCTTTGCAGTCAGGGCCCAGCCCAGGGCCAGGGGCCCCTGGGCACATCCTTTTTCCATTTTCCCTGGGAAAGAAAACTCAGCAGTCCAGGTTGCTGATGTCAGTTTGTAGGGCTCCCTTGGGTCTATCAGGGCAGCACAAGTTTGAGGTGGGGACAACTTCGGTGTGGGGTCCATCCTTCGATATAAGGATTCTTTGCAGTCAGGGCCAGGGGCCCCTGGGCACATCCTTTTTCCATTTTCCCTGGGAAAGAAAACTCAGCAGTCCAGGTTCCTGATGTCAGTTTGTAGGGCTCCCTTGGGTCTATCAGGGTAGCACAAGTTTGAGGTGGGGAGAAATTTGGTGTGGGGTCCATCCTTCGATATAAGGATTCTTTGCAGTCAGGGCCAGGGGCCCCCGGGCACAACCTTTTTCCATTTTCCCTGGGAAAGAAAACTCAGCAGTCCAGGTTCCTGATGTCAGTTTGTAGGGTTCCCTTGGGTCTATCACGGTGGCACAAGTTTGAGGTGGGGACAACATCGGTGTGGGGTCCATCCTTCGATATAATGATTCTTTGCAGTCAGGGCCAGGGGCCCCTGGGCACATCCTTTTTCCATTTTCCCTGGGAAAGAAAACTCAGCAGTCCAGGTTGCTGATGTCAGTTTGTAGGGCTCCCTTGGGTCTATCAGGGCAGCACAAGTTTGAGGTGGGGACAACTTCGGTGTGGGGTCCATCCTTCGAAATAAGGATTCTTTGCAGTCAGGACACAGCCCAGGGCCAGGGGCCCCTTGGCACGTCCTTTTTCCATTTTCCCTGGGAAAGAAAACTCAGCAGTCCAGGTTCCTGATGTCAGTTTGTAGGGCTCCCTTGGGTCTATCAGGGCAGCACAAGTTTGAGGTGGGGACAACTTCGGTGTGGGGTCCATCCTTCGATATAAGGATTTTTTGCAGTGAGGCCCCTGCCCAGGGCTAGGGGCCCCCGGGCACATCCTTTTTCCATTTTCCCTGGGAAAGAAAACTCAGCAGTCCAGGTTCCTGATGTCAGTTTGTAGGGCTCCCTTGGGTCTATCAGGGCAGCACAAGTTTGAGTTGGGGACAACTTTGGTGTGGGGTCCATCCTTCGATATAAGGATTCTTTGCAGTCAGGGCCAGGGGCCCCCGGGCATATCCTTTGGCCATTTTCCCTGGGAAAGAAAACTCAGCAGTCCAGGTTCCTGATGTCAGTTTGTAGGGCTCCCTTGGGTCTATCAGGGCAGCACAAGTTTGAGGTGGGGACAACTTCGGTGTGGGGTCCATCCTTCGATATAAGGATTCTTTGCAGTCAGGGCCAGGGGCCCCTGGGCACATCCTTTTTCCATTTTCCCTGGGAAAGAAAACTCAGCAGTCCAGGTTCCTGATGTCAGTTTGTAGGGCTCCCTTGGGTCTATCAGGGTAGCACAAGTTTGAGGTGGGGACAAATTTGGTGTGGGGTCCATCCTTCGATATAAGGATTCTTTGCAGTCAGGGCCAGGGGCCCCCGGGCACATCCTTTGGCCATTTTCCCTGGGAAAGAAAACTCAGCAGTCCAGGTTCCTGATGTCAGTTTGTAGGGTTCCCTTGGGTCTATCACGGTGGCACAAGTTTGAGGTGGGGACAACATCGGTGTGGGGTCCATCCTTCGATATAATGATTCTTTGCAGTCAGGGCCAGGGGCCCCTGGGCACATCCTTTTTCCATTTTCCCTGGGAAAGAAAACTCAGCAGTCCAGGTTGCTGATGTCAGTTTGTAGGGCTCCCTTGGGTCTATCAGGGCAGCACAAGTTTGATTTGGGGACAACTTCGGTGTGGGGTCCATCCTTCGAAATAAGGATTCTTTGCAGTCAGGACACAGCCCAGGTCCAGGGGCCCCTTGGCACGTCCTTTTTCCATTTTCCCTGGGAAAGAAAACTCAGCAGTCCAGGTTCCTGATGTCAGTTTGTAGGGCTCCCTTGGGTCTATCAGGGCAGCACAAGTTTGAGGTGGGGACAACTTCGGTGTGGGGTCCATCCTTCGATATAAGGATTTTTTGCAGTCAGGGCCAGGGGCCCCCGGGCACATCCTTTTTCCATTTTCCCTGGGAAAGAAAACTCAGCAGTCCAGGTTCCTGATGTCAGTTTGTAGGGCTCCCTTGGGTCTATCAGGGCAGCACAAGTTTGAGGTGGGGACAACTTCGGTGTGGGGTCCATCCTTCGATATAAGGATTTTTTGCAGTGAGGGGCCTGCCCAGGGCCAGGGGCCCCCGGGCACATCCTTTTTCCATTTTCCCTGGGAAAGAAAACTCAGCAGTCCAGGTTCCTGATTTCAGTTTGTAGGGCTCCCTTGGGTGTATCAGGGCAGCACAAGTTTGAGGTGGGGACAACTTCGGTGTGGGGTCCATCCTTCGATATAAGGATTTTTTGCAGTCAGGGCCAGGGGCGCCTTGGCACATCCTTTTTCCATTTTCCCTGGGAAAGAAAACTTAGCAGTCCAGGTTCCTGATGTCAGTTTGTAGGGCTCCCTTGGGTCTATCAGGGCAGCACAAGTTTGAGGTGGGGACAACTTCGGTGTGGGGTCCATCCTTCGATATAAGGATTTTTTGCAGTGAGGCCCCTGCCCAGGGCTAGGGGCCCCCGGGCACATCCTTTTTCCATTTTCGCTGGGAAAGAAAACTCAGCAGTCCAGGTTCCTGATGTCAGTTTGTAGGGCTCCCTTGGGTCTATCAGGGCAGCACAAGTTTGAGTTGGGGACAACTTTGGTGTGGGGTCCATCCTTCGATATAAGGATTTTTTGCAGTCAGGGCCAGGGGCCCCCGGGCATATCCTTTGGCCATTTTCCCTGGGAAAGAAAACTCAGCAGTCCAGGTTCCTGATGTCAGTTTGTAGGGCTCCCTTGGGTCTATCAGGGCAGCACAAGTTTGAGGTGGGGACAACTTCGGTGTGGGGTCCATCCTTCGATATAAGGATTCTTTGCAGTCAGGGCCCAGCCCAGGGCCAGGGGCCCCTGGGCACATCCTTTTTCCATTTTCCCTGGGAAAGAAAACTCAGCAGTCCAGGTTGCTGATGTCAGTTTGTAGGGCTCCCTTGGGTCTATCAGGGCAGCACAAGTTTGAGGTGGGGACAACTTCGGTGTGGGGTCCATCCTTCGATATAAGGATTCTTTGCAGTCAGGGCCAGGGGCCCCTGGGCACATCCTTTTTCCATTTTCCCTGGGAAAGAAAACTCAGCAGTCCAGGTTCCTGATGTCAGTTTGTAGGGCTCCCTTGGGTCTATCAGGGTAGCACAAGTTTGAGGTGGGGACAAATTTGGTGTGGGGTCCATCCTTCGATATAAGGATTCTTTGCAGTCAGGGCCAGGGGCCCCCGGGCACATCCTTTGGCCATTTTCCCTGGGAAAGAAAACTCAGCAGTCCAGGTTCCTGATGTCAGTTTGTAGGGTTCCCTTGGGTCTATCACGGTGGCACAAGTTTGAGGTGGGGACAACATCGGTGTGGGGTCCATCCTTCAATATAATGATTCTTTGCAGTCAGGGCCAGGGGCCCCTGGGCACATCCTTTTTCTATTTTCCCTGGGAAAGAAAACTCAGCAGTCCAGGTTGCTGATGTCAGTTTGTAGGGCTCCCTTGGGTCTATCAGGGCAGCACAAGTTTGAGGTGGGGACAACTTCGGTGTGGGGTCCATCCTTCGAAATAAGGATTCTTTGCAGTCAGGACACAGCCCAGGTCCAGGGGCCCCTTGGCACGTCCTTTTTCCATTTTCCCTGGGAAAGAAAACTCAGCAGTCCAGGTTGCTGATGTCAGTTTGTAGGGCTCCCTTGGGTCTATCAGGGCAGCACAAGTTTGAGGTGGGGACAACTTCGGTGTGGGGTCCATCCTTCGATATAAGGATTTTTTGCAGTCAGGGCCAGGGGCCCCCGGGCACATCCTTTGGCCATTTTCCCTGGGAAAGAAAACTCAGCAGTCCAGGTTCCTGATGTCAGTTTGTAGGGCTCCCTTGGGTCTATCAGGGCAGCACAAGTTTGAGGTGGGGACAACTTCGGTGTGGGGTCCATCCTTCGATATAAGGATTTTTTGCAGTGAGGGGCCTGCCCAGGGCCAGGGGCCCCCGGGCACATCCTTTTTCCATTTTCCCTGGGAAAGAAAACTCAGCAGTCCAGGTTGCTGATGTCAGTTTGTAGGGCTCCCTTGGGTGTATCAGGGCAGCACAAGTTTGAGGTGGGGACAACTTCGGTGTGGGGTCCATCCTTCGATATAAGGATTTTTTGCAGTCAGGGCCAGGGGCCCCTTGGCACATCCTTTTTCCATTTTCCCTGGGAAAGAAAACTTAGCAGTCCAGGTTCCTGATGTCAGTTTGTAGGGCTCCCTTGGGTCTATCAGGGCAGCACAAGTTTGAGGTGGGGACAACTTCGGTGTGGGGTCCATCCTTCGATATAAGGATTTTTTGCAGTGAGGCCCCTGCCCAGGGCTAGGGGCCCCCGGGCACATCCTTTTTCCATTTTCCCTGGGAAAGAAAACTCAGCAGTCCAGGTTCCTGATGTCAGTTTGTAGGGCTCCCTTGGGTCTATCAGGGCAGCACAAGTTTGAGTTGGGGACAACTTTGGTGTGGGGTCCATCCTTCGATATAAGGATTTTTTGCAGTCAGGGCCAGGGGCCCCCGGACATATCCTTTGGCCATTTTCCCTGGGAAAGAAAACTCAGCAGTCCAGGTTCCTGATGTCAGTTTGTAGGGCTCCCTTGGGTCTATCAGGGCAGCACAAGTTTGAGGTGGGGACAACTTCGGTGTGGGGTCCATCCTTCGATATAAGGATTTTTTGCAGTCAGGGCCAGGGGCCCCCGGGCACATCCTTTTTCCATTTTCCCTGGGAAAGAAAACTCAGCAGTCCAGGTTCCTGATGTCAGTTTGTAGGGCTCCCTTGGGTGTATCAGGGCAGCACAAGTTTGAGGTGGGGACAACTTCGGTGTGGGGTCCATCCTTCGATATAAGGATTTTTTGCAGTGAGGGGCCTGCCCAGGGCCAGGGGCCCCCGGGCACATCCTTTTTCCATTTTCCCTGGGAAAGAAAACTCAGCAGTCCAGGTTGCTGATGTCAGTTTGTAGGGCTCCCTTGGGTGTATCAGGGCAGCACAAGTTTGAGGTGGGGACAACTTCGGTGTGGGGTCCATCCTTCGATATAAGGATTTTTTGCAGTCAGGGCCAGGGGCGCCTTGGCACATCCTTTTTCCATTTTCCCTGGGAAAGAAAACTTAGCAGTCCAGGTTCCTGATGTCAGTTTGTAGGGCTCCCTTGGGTCTATCAGGGCAGCACAAGTTTGAGGTGGGGACAACTTCGGTGTGGGGTCCATCCTTCGATATAAGGATTTTTTGCAGTGAGGCCCCTGCCCAGGGCTAGGGGCCCCCGGGCACATCCTTTTTCCATTTTCGCTGGGAAAGAAAACTCAGCAGTCCAGGTTCCTGATGTCAGTTTGTAGGGCTCCCTTGGGTCTATCAGGGCAGCACAAGTTTGAGTTGGGGACAACTTTGGTGTGGGGTCCATCCTTCGATATAAGGATTTTTTGCAGTCAGGGCCAGGGGCCCCCGGGCATATCCTTTGGCCATTTTCCCTGGGAAAGAAAACTCAGCAGTCCAGGTTCCTGATGTCAGTTTGTAGGGCTCCCTTGGGTCTATCAGGGCAGCACAAGTTTGAGGTGGGGACAACTTCGGTGTGGGGTCCATCCTTCGATATAAGGATTCTTTGCAGTCAGGGCCCAGCCCAGGGCCAGGGGCCCCTGGGCACATCCTTTTTCCATTTTCCCTAGGAAAGAAAACTCAGCAGTCCAGGTTGCTGATGTCAGTTTGTAGGGCTCCCTTGGGTCTATCAGGGCAGCACAAGTTTGAGGTGGGGACAACTTCGGTGTGGGGTCCATCCTTCGATATAAGGATTCTTTGCAGTCAGGGCCAGGGGCCCCTGGGCACATCCTTTTTCCATTTTCCCTGGGAAAGAAAACTCAGCAGTCCAGGTTCCTGATGTCAGTTTGTAGGGCTCCCTTGGGTCTATCAGGGTAGCACAAGTTTGAGGTGGGGACAAATTTGGTGTGGGGTCCATCCTTCGATATAAGGATTCTTTGCAGTCAGGGCCAGGGGCCCCCGGGCACATCCTTTGGCCATTTTCCCTGGGAAAGAAAACTCAGCAGTCCAGGTTCCTGATGTCAGTTTGTAGGGTTCCCTTGGGTCTATCACGGTGGCACAAGTTTGAGGTGGGGACAACATCGGTGTGGGGTCCATCCTTCAATATAATGATTCTTTGCAGTCAGGGCCAGGGGCCCCTGGGCACATCCTTTTTCTATTTTCCCTGGGAAAGAAAACTCAGCAGTCCAGGTTGCTGATGTCAGTTTGTAGGGCTCCCTTGGGTCTATCAGGGCAGCACAAGTTTGAGGTGGGGACAACTTCGGTGTGGGGTCCATCCTTCGAAATAAGGATTCTTTGCAGTCAGGACACAGCCCAGGTCCAGGGGCCCCTTGGCACGTCCTTTTTCCATTTTCCCTGGGAAAGAAAACTCAGCAGTCCAGGTTGCTGATGTCAGTTTGTAGGGCTCCCTTGGGTCTATCAGGGCAGCACAAGTTTGAGGTGGGGACAACTTCGGTGTGGGGTCCATCCTTCGATATAAGGATTTTTTGCAGTCAGGGCCAGGGGCCCCCGGGCACATCCTTTGGCCATTTTCCCTGGGAAAGAAAACTCAGCAGTCCAGGTTCCTGATGTCAGTTTGTAGGGCTCCCTTGGGTCTATCAGGGCAGCACAAGTTTGAGGTGGGGACAACTTCGGTGTGGGGTCCATCCTTCGATATAAGGATTTTTTGCAGTGAGGGGCCTGCCCAGGGCCAGGGGCCCCCGGGCACATCCTTTTTCCATTTTCCCTGGGAAAGAAAACTCAGCAGTCCAGGTTGCTGATGTCAGTTTGTAGGGCTCCCTTGGGTGTATCAGGGCAGCACAAGTTTGAGGTGGGGACAACTTCGGTGTGGGGTCCATCCTTCGATATAAGGATTTTTTGCAGTCAGGGCCAGGGGCCCCTTGGCACATCCTTTTTCCATTTTCCCTGGGAAAGAAAACTCAGCAGTCCAGGTTCCTGATGTCAGTTTGTAGGGCTCCCTTGGGTCTATCAGGGCAGCACAAGTTTGAGGTGGGGACAACTTCGGTGTGGGGTCCATCCTTCGATATAAGGATTTTTTGCAGTGAGGCCCCTGCCCAGGGCTAGGGGCCCCCGGGCACATCCTTTTTCCATTTTCCCTGGGAAAGAAAACTCAGCAGTCCAGGTTCCTGATGTCAGTTTGTAGGGCTCCCTTGGGTCTATCAGGGCAGCACAAGTTTGAGTTGGGGACAACTTTGGTGTGGGGTCCATCCTTCGATATAAGGATTTTTTGCAGTCAGGGCCAGGGGCCCCCGGACATATCCTTTGGCCATTTTCCCTGGGAAAGAAAACTCAGCAGTCCAGGTTCCTGATGTCAGTTTGTAGGGCTCCCTTGGGTCTATCAGGGCAGCACAAGTTTGAGGTGGGGACAACTTCGGTGTGGGGTCCATCCTTCGATATAAGGATTTTTTGCAGTCAGGGCCAGGGGCCCCCGGGCACATCCTTTTTCCATTTTCCCTGGGAAAGAAAACTCAGCAGTCCAGGTTCCTGATGTCAGTTTGTAGGGCTCCCTTGGGTGTATCAGGGCAGCACAAGTTTGAGGTGGGGACAACTTCGGTGTGGGGTCCATCCTTCGATATAAGGATTTTTTGCAGTGAGGGGCCTGCCCAGGGCCAGGGGCCCCCGGGCACATCCTTTTTCCATTTTCCCTGGGAAAGAAAACTCAGCAGTCCAGGTTGCTGATGTCAGTTTGTAGGGCTCCCTTGGGTGTATCAGGGCAGCACAAGTTTGAGGTGGGGACAACTTCGGTGTGGGGTCCATCCTTCGATATAAGGATTTTTTGCAGTCAGGGCCAGGGGCCCCTTGGCACATCCTTTTTCCATTTTCCCTGGGAAAGAAAACTTAGCAGTCCAGGTTCCTGATGTCAGTTTGTAGGGCTCCCTTGGGTCTATCAGGGCAGCACAAGTTTGAGGTGGGGACAACTTCGGTGTGGGGTCCATCCTTCGATATAAGGATTTTTTGCAGTGAGGCCCCTGCCCAGGGCTAGGGGCCCCCGGGCACATCCTTTTTCCATTTTCCCTGGGAAAGAAAACTCAGCAGTCCAGGTTCCTGATGTCAGTTTGTAGGGCTCCCTTGGGTCTATCAGGGCAGCACAAGTTTGAGGTGGGGACAACTTTGGTGTGGGGTCCATCCTTCGATATAAGGATTTTTTGCAGTCAGGGCCAGGGGCCCCCGGGCATACCCTTTGGCCATTTTCCCTGGGAAAGAAAACTCAGCAGTCCAGGTTCCTGATGTCAGTTTGTAGGGCTCCCTTGGGTGTATCAGGGCAGCACAAGTTTGAGGTGGGGACAACTTCGGTGTGGGGTCCATCCTTCGATATAAGGATTTTTTGCAGTGAGGGCCCTTCCCCGGGCTATGGGCCCCCGGGCACAACCTTTTTCCATTTTCCCTGGGAAAGAAAACTCAGCAGTCCAGGTTGCTGATGTCAGTTTGTAGGGCTCCCTTGGGTCTATCAGGGCAGCACAAGTTTGAGGTGGGGACAACTTCGGTGTGGGGTCCATCCTTCGATATAAGGATTCTTTGCAGTCAGGGCCCAGCCCAGGGCCAGGGGCCCCTGGGCACATCCTTTTTCCATTTTCCCTGGGAAAGAAAACTCAGCAGTCCAGGTTCCTGATGTCAGTTTGTAGGGCTCCCTTGGGTCTATCAGGGCAGCACAAGTTTGAGGTGGGGACAACTTCGGTGTGGGGTCCATCCTTCGATATAAGGATTTTTTGCAGTCAGGGCCAGGGGCCCCCGGGCACATCCTTTTTCCATTTTCCCTGGGAAAGAAAACTCAGCAGTCCAGGTTCCTGATGTCAGTTTGTAGGGCTCCCTTGGGTGTATCAGGGCAGCACAAGTTTGAGGTGGGGACAACTTCGGTGTGGGGTCCATCCTTCGATATAAGGATTTTTTGCAGTGAGGGGCCTGCCCAGGGCCAGGGGCCCCCGGGCACATCCTTTTTCCATTTTCCCTGGGAAAGAAAACTCAGCAGTCCAGGTTGCTGATGTCAGTTTGTAGGGCTCCCTTGGGTGTATCAGGGCAGCACAAGTTTGAGGTGGGGACAACTTCGGTGTGGGGTCCATCCTTCGATATAAGGATTTTTTGCAGTCAGGGCCAGGGGCCCCTTGGCACATCCTTTTTCCATTTTCCCTGGGAAAGAAAACTTAGCAGTCCAGGTTCCTGATGTCAGTTTGTAGGGCTCCCTTGGGTCTATCAGGGCAGCACAAGTTTGAGGTGGGGACAACTTCGGTGTGGGGTCCATCCTTCGATATAAGGATTTTTTGCAGTGAGGCCCCTGCCCAGGGCTAGGGGCCCCCGGGCACATCCTTTTTCCATTTTCCCTGGGAAAGAAAACTCAGCAGTCCAGGTTCCTGATGTCAGTTTGTAGGGCTCCCTTGGGTCTATCAGGGCAGCACAAGTTTGAGGTGGGGACAACTTTGGTGTGGGGTCCATCCTTCGATATAAGGATTTTTTGCAGTCAGGGCCAGGGGCCCCCGGGCATATCCTTTGGCCATTTTCCCTGGGAAAGAAAACTCAGCAGTCCAGGTTCCTGATGTCAGTTTGTAGGGCTCCCTTGGGTGTATCAGGGCAGCACAAGTTTGAGGTGGGGACAACTTCGGTGTGGGGTCCATCCTTCGATATAAGGATTTTTTGCAGTGAGGGCCCTTCCCCGGGCTATGGGCCCCCGGGCACAACCTTTTTCCATTTTCCCTGGGAAAGAAAACTCAGCAGTCCAGGTTCGTGATGTCAGTTTGTAGGGCTCCCTTGGGTCTATCAGGGCAGCACAAGTTTGAGGTGGGGACAACTTCGGTGTGGGGTCCATCCTTCGATATAAGGATTCTTTGCAGTCAGGGCCCAGCCCAGGGCCAGGGGCCCCTGGGCACATCCTTTTTCCATTTTCCCTGGGAAAGAAAACTCAGCAGTCCAGGTTCCTGATGTCAGTTTGTAGGGCTCCCTTGGGTCTATCAGGGCAGCACAAGTTTGAGGTGGGGACAACTTCGGTGTGGGGTCCATCCTTCGATATAAGGATTTTTCGCAGTCAGGGCCAGGGGCCCCTGGGCACATCCTTTTTCCATTTTCCCTGGGAAAGAAAACTCAGCAGTCCAGGTTCCTGATGTCAGTTTGTAGGGCTCCCTTGGGTCTATCAGGGTAGCACAAGTTTGAGGTGGGGACAAATTTGGTGTGGGGTCCATCCTTCGATATAAGGATTCTTTGCAGTCAGGGCCAGGGGCCCCCGGGCACATCCTTTGGCCATTTTCCCTGGGAAAGAAAACTCAGCAGTCCAGGTTCCTGATGTCAGTTTGTAGGGTTCCCTTGGGTCTATCACGGTGGCACAAGTTTGAGGTGGGGACAACTTTGGTGTGGGGTCCATCCTTCGATATAAGGATTTTTTGCAGTGAGGGCACTTCCCCGGGCTATGGGCCCCCGGGCACAACCTTTTTCCATTTTCCCTGGGAAAGAAAACTCAGCAGTCCAGGTTCCTGATGTCAGTTTGTAGGGCTCCCTTGGGTCTATCAGGGCAGCACAAGTTTGAGGTGGGGACAACTTTGGTGTGGGGTCCATCCTTCGATATAAGGATTTTTTGCAGTGAGGGCCCTTCCCCGGGCTATGGGCCCCCGGGCACAACCTTTTTCCATTTTCCCTGGGAAAGAAAACTCAGCAGTCCAGGTTCCTGATGTCAGTTTGTAGGGCTCCCTTGGGTCTATCAGGGCAGCACAAGTTTGAGGTGGGGACAACTTCGGTGTGGGGTCCATCCTTCGATATAAGGATTCTTTGCAGTCAGGGCCCAGCCCAGGGCCAGGGGCCCCTGGGCACATCCTTTTTCCATTTTCCCTGGGAAAGAAAACTCAGCAGTCCAGGTTGCTGATGTCAGTTTGTAGGGCTCCCTTGGGTCTATCAGGGCAGCACAAGTTTGAGGTGGGGACAACTTCGGTGTGGGGTCCATCCTTCGATATAAGGATTCTTTGCAGTCAGGGCCAGGGGCCCCTGGGCACATCCTTTTTCCATTTTCCCTGGGAAAGAAAACTCAGCAGTCCAGGTTCCTGATGTCAGTTTGTAGGGCTCCCTTGGGTCTATCAGGGTAGCACAAGTTTGAGGTGGGGAGAAATTTGGTGTGGGGTCCATCCTTCGATATAAGGATTTTTTGCAGTCAGGGCCAGGGGCCCCCGGGCATATCCTTTGGCCATTTTCCCTGGGAAAGAAAACTCAGCAGTCCAGGTTCCTGATGTCAGTTTGTAGGGCTCCCTTGGGTGTATCAGGGCAGCACAAGTTTGAGGTGGGGACAACTTCGGTGTGGGGTCCATCCTTCGATATAAGGATTTTTTGCAGTGAGGGCCCTTCCCCGGGCTATGGGCCCCCGGGCACAACCTTTTTCCATTTTCCCTGGGAAAGAAAACTCAGCAGTCCAGGTTGCTGATGTCAGTTTGTAGGGCTCCCTTGGGTCTATCAGGGCAGCACAAGTTTGAGGTGGGGACAACTTCGGTGTGGGGTCCATCCTTCGATATAAGGATTCTTTGCAGTCAGGGCCCAGCCCAGGGCCAGGGGCCCCTGGGCACATCCTTTTTCCATTTTCCCTGGGAAAGAAAACTCAGCAGTCCAGGTTCCTGATGTCAGTTTGTAGGGCTCCCTTGGGTCTATCAGGGCAGCACAAGTTTGAGGTGGGGACAACTTCGGTGTGGGGTCCATCCTTCGATATAAGGATTTTTTGCAGTCAGGGCCAGGGGCCCCCGGGCACATCCTTTTTCCATTTTCCCTGGGAAAGAAAACTCAGCAGTCCAGGTTCCTGATGTCAGTTTGTAGGGCTCCCTTGGGTGTATCAGGGCAGCACAAGTTTGAGGTGGGGACAACTTCGGTGTGGGGTCCATCCTTCGATATAAGGATTTTTTGCAGTGAGGGGCCTGCCCAGGGCCAGGGGCCCCCGGGCACATCCTTTTTCCATTTTCCCTGGGAAAGAAAACTCAGCAGTCCAGGTTGCTGATGTCAGTTTGTAGGGCTCCCTTGGGTGTATCAGGGCAGCACAAGTTTGAGGTGGGGACAACTTCGGTGTGGGGTCCATCCTTCGATATAAGGATTTTTTGCAGTCAGGGCCAGGGGCCCCTTGGCACATCCTTTTTCCATTTTCCCTGGGAAAGAAAACTTAGCAGTCCAGGTTCCTGATGTCAGTTTGTAGGGCTCCCTTGGGTCTATCAGGGCAGCACAAGTTTGAGGTGGGGACAACTTCGGTGTGGGGTCCATCCTTCGATATAAGGATTTTTTGCAGTGAGGCCCCTGCCCAGGGCTAGGGGCCCCCGGGCACATCCTTTTTCCATTTTCCCTGGGAAAGAAAACTCAGCAGTCCAGGTTCCTGATGTCAGTTTGTAGGGCTCCCTTGGGTCTATCAGGGCAGCACAAGTTTGAGGTGGGGACAACTTTGGTGTGGGGTCCATCCTTCGATATAAGGATTTTTTGCAGTCAGGGCCAGGGGCCCCCGGGCATATCCTTTGGCCATTTTCCCTGGGAAAGAAAACTCAGCAGTCCAGGTTCCTGATGTCAGTTTGTAGGGCTCCCTTGGGTGTATCAGGGCAGCACAAGTTTGAGGTGGGGACAACTTCGGTGTGGGGTCCATCCTTCGATATAAGGATTTTTTGCAGTGAGGGCCCTTCCCCGGGCTATGGGCCCCCGGGCACAACCTTTTTCCATTTTCCCTGGGAAAGAAAACTCAGCAGTCCAGGTTCGTGATGTCAGTTTGTAGGGCTCCCTTGGGTCTATCAGGGCAGCACAAGTTTGAGGTGGGGACAACTTCGGTGTGGGGTCCATCCTTCGATATAAGGATTCTTTGCAGTCAGGGCCCAGCCCAGGGCCAGGGGCCCCTGGGCACATCCTTTTTCCATTTTCCCTGGGAAAGAAAACTCAGCAGTCCAGGTTCCTGATGTCAGTTTGTAGGGCTCCCTTGGGTCTATCAGGGCAGCACAAGTTTGAGGTGGGGACAACTTCGGTGTGGGGTCCATCCTTCGATATAAGGATTTTTCGCAGTCAGGGCCAGGGGCCCCTGGGCACATCCTTTTTCCATTTTCCCTGGGAAAGAAAACTCAGCAGTCCAGGTTCCTGATGTCAGTTTGTAGGGCTCCCTTGGGTCTATCAGGGTAGCACAAGTTTGAGGTGGGGACAAATTTGGTGTGGGGTCCATCCTTCGATATAAGGATTCTTTGCAGTCAGGGCCAGGGGCCCCCGGGCACATCCTTTGGCCATTTTCCCTGGGAAAGAAAACTCAGCAGTCCAGGTTCCTGATGTCAGTTTGTAGGGTTCCCTTGGGTCTATCACGGTGGCACAAGTTTGAGGTGGGGACAACTTTGGTGTGGGGTCCATCCTTCGATATAAGGATTTTTTGCAGTCAGGGCACTTCCCCGGGCTATGGGCCCCCGGGCACAACCTTTTTCCATTTTCCCTGGGAAAGAAAACTCAGCAGTCCAGGTTCCTGATGTCAGTTTGTAGGGCTCCCTTGGGTCTATCAGGGCAGCACAAGTTTGAGGTGGGGACAACTTTGGTGTGGGGTCCATCCTTCGATATAAGGATTTTTTGCAGTGAGGGCCCTTCCCCGGGCTATGGGCCCCCGGGCACAACCTTTTTCCATTTTCCCTGGGAAAGAAAACTCAGCAGTCCAGGTTCCTGATGTCAGTTTGTAGGGCTCCCTTGGGTCTATCAGGGCAGCACAAGTTTGAGGTGGGGACAACTTCGGTGTGGGGTCCATCCTTCGATATAAGGATTCTTTGCAGTCAGGGCCCAGCCCAGGGCCAGGGGCCCCTGGGCACATCCTTTTTCCATTTTCCCTGGGAAAGAAAACTCAGCAGTCCAGGTTGCTGATGTCAGTTTGTAGGGCTCCCTTGGGTCTATCAGGGCAGCACAAGTTTGAGGTGGGGACAACTTCGGTGTGGGGTCCATCCTTCGATATAAGGATTCTTTGCAGTCAGGGCCAGGGGCCCCTGGGCACATCCTTTTTCCATTTTCCCTGGGAAAGAAAACTCAGCAGTCCAGGTTCCTGATGTCAGTTTGTAGGGCTCCCTTGGGTCTATCAGGGTAGCACAAGTTTGAGGTGGGGAGAAATTTGGTGTGGGGTCCATCCTTCGATATAAGGATTCTTTGCAGTCAGGGCCAGGGGCCCCCGGGCACAACCTTTTTCCATTTTCCCTGGGAAAGAAAACTCAGCAGTCCAGGTTCCTGATGTCAGTTTGTAGGGTTCCCTTGGGTCTATCACGGTGGCACAAGTTTGAGGTGGGGACAACATCGGTGTGCGGTCCATCCTTCGATATAATGATTCTTTGCAGTCAGGGCCAGGGGCCCCTGGGCACATCCTTTTTCCATTTTCCCTGGGAAAGAAAACTCAGCAGTCCAGGTTGCTGATGTCAGTTTGTAGGGCTCCCTTGGGTCTATCAGGGCAGCACAAGTTTGAGGTGGGGACAACTTCGGTGTGGGGTCCATCCTTCGAAATAAGGATTCTTTGCAGTCAGGACACAGCCCAGGGCCAGGGGCCCCTTGGCACGTCCTTTTTCCATTTTCCCTGGGAAAGAAAACTCAGCAGTCCAGGTTCCTGATGTCAGTTTGTAGGGCTCCCTTGGGTCTATCAGGGCAGCACAAGTTTGAGGTGGGGACAACTTCGGTGTGGGGTCCATCCTTCGATATAAGGATTTTTTGCAGTGAGGCCCCTGCCCAGGGCTAGGGGCCCCCGGGCACATCCTTTTTCCATTTTCCCTGGGAAAGAAAACTCAGCAGTCCAGGTTCCTGATGTCAGTTTGTAGGGCTCCCTTGGGTCTATCAGGGCAGCACAAGTTTGAGTTGGGGACAACTTTGGTGTGGGGTCCATCCTTCGATATAAGGATTTTTTGCAGTCAGGGCCAGGGGCCCCCGGGCATATCCTTTGGCCATTTTCCCTGGGAAAGAAAACTCAGCAGTCCAGGTTCCTGATGTCAGTTTGTAGGGCTCCCTTGGGTGTATCAGGGCAGCACAAGTTTGAGGTGGGGACAACTTCGGTGTGGGGTCCATCCTTCGATATAAGGATTCTTTGCAGTCAGGGCCAGGGGCCCCTGGGCACATCCTTTTTCCATTTTCCCTGGGAAAGAAAACTCAGCAGTCCAGGTTCCTGATGTCAGTTTGTAGGGCTCCCTTGGGTCTATCAGGGTAGCACAAGTTTGAGGTGGGGACAAATTTGGTGTGGGGTCCATCCTTCGATATAAGGATTCTTTGCAGTCAGGGCCAGGGGCCCCCGGGCACATCCTTTGGCCATTTTCCCTGGGAAAGAAAACTCAGCAGTCCAGGTTCCTGATGTCAGTTTGTAGGGTTCCCTTGGGTCTATCACGGTGGCACAAGTTTGAGGTGGGGACAACATCGGTGTGGGGTCCATCCTTCGATATAATGATTCTTTGCAGTCAGGGCCAGGGGCCCCTGGGCACATCCTTTTTCCATTTTCCCTGGGAAAGAAAACTCAGCAGTCCAGGTTGCTGATGTCAGTTTGTAGGGCTCCCTTGGGTCTATCAGGGCAGCACAAGTTTGATTTGGGGACAACTTCGGTGTGGGGTCCATCCTTCGAAATAAGGATTCTTTGCAGTCAGGACACAGCCCAGGTCCAGGGGCCCCTTGGCACGTCCTTTTTCCATTTTCCCTGGGAAAGAAAACTCAGCAGTCCAGGTTCCTGATGTCAGTTTGTAGGGCTCCCTTGGGTCTATCAGGGCAGCACAAGTTTGAGGTGGGGACAACTTCGGTGTGGGGTCCATCCTTCGATATAAGGATTTTTTGCAGTCAGGGCCAGGGGCCCCCGGGCACATCCTTTTTCCAATTTCCCTGGGAAAGAAAACTCAGCAGTCCAGGTTCCTGATGTCAGTTTGTAGGGCTCCCTTGGGTCTATCAGGGCAGCACAAGTTTGAGGTGGGGACAACTTCGGTGTGGGGTCCATCCTTCGATATAAGGATTTTTTGCAGTGAGGGGCCTGCCCAGGGCCAGGGGCCCCCGGGCACATCCTTTTTCCATTTTCCCTGGGAAAGAAAACTCAGCAGTCCAGGTTCCTGATTTCAGTTTGTAGGGCTCCCTTGGGTGTATCAGGGCAGCACAAGTTTGAGGTGGGGACAACTTCGGTGTGGGGTCCATCCTTCGATATAAGGATTTTTTGCAGTCAGGGCCAGGGGCGCCTTGGCACATCCTTTTTCCATTTTCCCTGGGAAAGAAAACTTAGCAGTCCAGGTTCCTGATGTCAGTTTGTAGGGCTCCCTTGGGTCTATCAGGGCAGCACAAGTTTGAGGTGGGGACAACTTTGGTGTGGGGTCCATCCTTCGATATAAGGATTTTTTGCAGTGAGGCCCCTGCCCAGGGCTAGGGGCCCCCGGGCACATCCTTTTTCCATTTTCGCTGGGAAAGAAAACTCAGCAGTCCAGGTTCCTGATGTCAGTTTGTAGGGCTCCCTTGGGTCTATCAGGGCAGCACAAGTTTGAGTTGGGGACAACTTTGGTGTGGGGTCCATCCTTCGATATAAGGATTTTTTGCAGTCAGGGCCAGGGGCCCCCGGGCATATCCTTTGGCCATTTTCCCTGGGAAAGAAAACTCAGCAGTCCAGGTTCCTGATGTCAGTTTGTAGGGCTCCCTTGGGTCTATCAGGGCAGCACAAGTTTGAGGTGGGGACAACTTCGGTGTGGGGTCCATCCTTCGATATAAGGATTCTTTGCAGTCAGGGCCCAGCCCAGGGCCAGGGGCCCCTGGGCACATCCTTTTTCCATTTTCCCTGGGAAAGAAAACTCAGCAGTCCAGGTTGCTGATGTCAGTTTGTAGGGCTCCCTTGGGTCTATCAGGGCAGCACAAGTTTGAGGTGGGGACAACTTCGGTGTGGGGTCCATCCTTCGATATAAGGATTCTTTGCAGTCAGGGCCAGGGGCCCCTGGGCACATCCTTTTTCCATTTTCCCTGGGAAAGAAAACTCAGCAGTCCAGGTTCCTGATGTCAGTTTGTAGGGCTCCCTTGGGTCTATCAGGGTAGCACAAGTTTGAGGTGGGGACAAATTTGGTGTGGGGTCCATCCTTCGATATAAGGATTCTTTGCAGTCAGGGCCAGGGGCCCCCGGGCACATCCTTTGGCCATTTTCCCTGGGAAAGAAAACTCAGCAGTCCAGGTTCCTGATGTCAGTTTGTAGGGTTCCCTTGGGTCTATCACGGTGGCACAAGTTTGAGGTGGGGACAACATCGGTGTGGGGTCCATCCTTCAATATAATGATTCTTTGCAGTCAGGGCCAGGGGCCCCTGGGCACATCCTTTTTCTATTTTCCCTGGGAAAGAAAACTCAGCAGTCCAGGTTGCTGATGTCAGTTTGTAGGGCTCCCTTGGGTCTATCAGGGCAGCACAAGTTTGAGGTGGGGACAACTTCGGTGTGGGGTCCATCCTTCGAAATAAGGATTCTTTGCAGTCAGGACACAGCCCAGGTCCAGGGGCCCCTTGGCACGTCCTTTTTCCATTTTCCCTGGGAAAGAAAACTCAGCAGTCCAGGTTCCTGATGTCAGTTTGTAGGGCTCCCTTGGGTCTATCAGGGCAGCACAAGTTTGAGGTGGGGACAACTTCGGTGTGGGGTCCATCCTTCGATATAAGGATTTTTTGCAGTCAGGGCCAGGGGCCCCCGGGCACATCCTTTGGCCATTTTCCCTGGGAAAGAAAACTCAGCAGTCCAGGTTCCTGATGTCAGTTTGTAGGGCTCCCTTGGGTCTATCAGGGCAGCACAAGTTTGAGGTGGGGACAACTTCGGTGTGGGGTCCATCCTTCGATATAAGGATTTTTTGCAGTGAGGGGCCTGCCCAGGGCCAGGGGCCCCCGGGCACATCCTTTTTCCATTTTCCCTGGGAAAGAAAACTCAGCAGTCCAGGTTGCTGATGTCAGTTTGTAGGGCTCCCTTGGGTCTATCAGGGCAGCACAAGTTTGAGGTGGGGACAACTTCGGTGTGGGGTCCATCCTTCGATATAAGGATTCTTTGCAGTCAGGGCCAGGGGCCCCTGGGCACATCCTTTTTCCATTTTCCCTGGGAAAGAAAACTCAGCAGTCCAGGTTCCTGATGTCAGTTTGTAGGGCTCCCTTGGGTCTATCAGGGTAGCACAAGTTTGAGGTGGGGAGAAATTTGGTGTGGGGTCCATCCTTCGATATAAGGATTCTTTGCAGTCAGGGCCAGGGGCCCCCGGGCACAACCTTTTTCCATTTTCCCTGGGAAAGAAAACTCAGCAGTCCAGGTTCCTGATGTCAGTTTGTAGGGTTCCCTTGGGTCTATCACGGTGGCACAAGTTTGAGGTGGGGACAACATCGGTGTGGGGTCCATCCTTCGATATAATGATTCTTTGCAGTCAGGGCCAGGGGCCCCTGGGCACATCCTTTTTCCATTTTCCCTGGGAAAGAAAACTCAGCAGTCCAGGTTGCTGATGTCAGTTTGTAGGGCTCCCTTGGGTCTATCAGGGCAGCACAAGTTTGAGGTGGGGACAACTTCGGTGTGGGGTCCATCCTTCGAAATAAGGATTCTTTGCAGTCAGGACACAGCCCAGGGCCAGGGGCCCCTTGGCACGTCCTTTTTCCATTTTCCCTGGGAAAGAAAACTCAGCAGTCCAGGTTCCTGATGTCAGTTTGTAGGGCTCCCTTGGGTCTATCAGGGCAGCACAAGTTTGAGGTGGGGACAACTTCGGTGTGGGGTCCATCCTTCGATATAAGGATTTTTTGCAGTGAGGCCCCTGCCCAGGGCTAGGGGCCCCCGGGCACATCCTTTTTCCATTTTCCCTGGGAAAGAAAACTCAGCAGTCCAGGTTCCTGATGTCAGTTTGTAGGGCTCCCTTGGGTCTATCAGGGCAGCACAAGTTTGAGTTGGGGACAACTTTGGTGTGGGGTCCATCCTTCGATATAAGGATTTTTTGCAGTCAGGGCCAGGGGCCCCCGGGCATATCCTTTGGCCATTTTCCCTGGGAAAGAAAACTCAGCAGTCCAGGTTCCTGATGTCAGTTTGTAGGGCTCCCTTGGGTCTATCAGGGCAGCACAAGTTTGAGGTGGGGACAACTTCGGTGTGGGGTCCATCCTTCGATATAAGGATTCTTTGCAGTCAGGGCCAGGGGCCCCTGGGCACATCCTTTTTCCATTTTCCCTGGGAAAGAAAACTCAGCAGTCCAGGTTCCTGATGTCAGTTTGTAGGGCTCCCTTGGGTCTATCAGGGTAGCACAAGTTTGAGGTGGGGACAAATTTGGTGTGGGGTCCATCCTTCGATATAAGGATTCTTTGCAGTCAGGGCCAGGGGCCCCCGGGCACATCCTTTGGCCATTTTCCCTGGGAAAGAAAACTCAGCAGTCCAGGTTCCTGATGTCAGTTTGTAGGGTTCCCTTGGGTCTATCACGGTGGCACAAGTTTGAGGTGGGGACAACATCGGTGTGGGGTCCATCCTTCGATATAATGATTCTTTGCAGTCAGGGCCAGGGGCCCCTGGGCACATCCTTTTTCCATTTTCCCTGGGAAAGAAAACTCAGCAGTCCAGGTTGCTGATGTCAGTTTGTAGGGCTCCCTTGGGTCTATCAGGGCAGCACAAGTTTGATTTGGGGACAACTTCGGTGTGGGGTCCATCCTTCGAAATAAGGATTCTTTGCAGTCAGGACACAGCCCAGGTCCAGGGGCCCCTTGGCACGTCCTTTTTCCATTTTCCCTGGGAAAGAAAACTCAGCAGTCCAGGTTCCTGATGTCAGTTTGTAGGGCTCCCTTGGGTCTATCAGGGCAGCACAAGTTTGAGGTGGGGACAACTTCGGTGTGGGGTCCATCCTTCGATATAAGGATTTTTTGCAGTCAGGGCCAGGGGCCCCCGGGCACATCCTTTTTCCAATTTCCCTGGGAAAGAAAACTCAGCAGTCCAGGTTCCTGATGTCAGTTTGTAGGGCTCCCTTGGGTCTATCAGGGCAGCACAAGTTTGAGGTGGGGACAACTTCGGTGTGGGGTCCATCCTTCGATATAAGGATTTTTTGCAGTGAGGGGCCTGCCCAGGGCCAGGGGCCCCCGGGCACATCCTTTTTCCATTTTCCCTGGGAAAGAAAACTCAGCAGTCCAGGTTCCTGATTTCAGTTTGTAGGGCTCCCTTGGGTGTATCAGGGCAGCACAAGTTTGAGGTGGGGACAACTTCGGTGTGGGGTCCATCCTTCGATATAAGGATTTTTTGCAGTCAGGGCCAGGGGCGCCTTGGCACATCCTTTTTCCATTTTCCCTGGGAAAGAAAACTTAGCAGTCCAGGTTCCTGATGTCAGTTTGTAGGGCTCCCTTGGGTCTATCAGGGCAGCACAAGTTTGAGGTGGGGACAACTTTGGTGTGGGGTCCATCCTTCGATATAAGGATTTTTTGCAGTGAGGCCCCTGCCCAGGGCTAGGGGCCCCCGGGCACATCCTTTTTCCATTTTCGCTGGGAAAGAAAACTCAGCAGTCCAGGTTCCTGATGTCAGTTTGTAGGGCTCCCTTGGGTCTATCAGGGCAGCACAAGTTTGAGTTGGGGACAACTTTGGTGTGGGGTCCATCCTTCGATATAAGGATTTTTTGCAGTCAGGGCCAGGGGCCCCCGGGCATATCCTTTGGCCATTTTCCCTGGGAAAGAAAACTCAGCAGTCCAGGTTCCTGATGTCAGTTTGTAGGGCTCCCTTGGGTCTATCAGGGCAGCACAAGTTTGAGGTGGGGACAACTTCGGTGTGGGGTCCATCCTTCGATATAAGGATTCTTTGCAGTCAGGGCCCAGCCCAGGGCCAGGGGCCCCTGGGCACATCCTTTTTCCATTTTCCCTGGGAAAGAAAACTCAGCAGTCCAGGTTGCTGATGTCAGTTTGTAGGGCTCCCTTGGGTCTATCAGGGCAGCACAAGTTTGAGGTGGGGACAACTTCGGTGTGGGGTCCATCCTTCGATATAAGGATTCTTTGCAGTCAGGGCCAGGGGCCCCTGGGCACATCCTTTTTCCATTTTCCCTGGGAAAGAAAACTCAGCAGTCCAGGTTCCTGATGTCAGTTTGTAGGGCTCCCTTGGGTCTATCAGGGTAGCACAAGTTTGAGGTGGGGACAAATTTGGTGTGGGGTCCATCCTTCGATATAAGGATTCTTTGCAGTCAGGGCCAGGGGCCCCCGGGCACATCCTTTGGCCATTTTCCCTGGGAAAGAAAACTCAGCAGTCCAGGTTCCTGATGTCAGTTTGTAGGGTTCCCTTGGGTCTATCACGGTGGCACAAGTTTGAGGTGGGGACAACATCGGTGTGGGGTCCATCCTTCAATATAATGATTCTTTGCAGTCAGGGCCAGGGGCCCCTGGGCACATCCTTTTTCTATTTTCCCTGGGAAAGAAAACTCAGCAGTCCAGGTTGCTGATGTCAGTTTGTAGGGCTCCCTTGGGTCTATCAGGGCAGCACAAGTTTGAGGTGGGGACAACTTCGGTGTGGGGTCCATCCTTCGAAATAAGGATTCTTTGCAGTCAGGACACAGCCCAGGTCCAGGGGCCCCTTGGCACGTCCTTTTTCCATTTTCCCTGGGAAAGAAAACTCAGCAGTCCAGGTTCCTGATGTCAGTTTGTAGGGCTCCCTTGGGTCTATCAGGGCAGCACAAGTTTGAGGTGGGGACAACTTCGGTGTGGGGTCCATCCTTCGATATAAGGATTTTTTGCAGTCAGGGCCAGGGGCCCCCGGGCACATCCTTTGGCCATTTTCCCTGGGAAAGAAAACTCAGCAGTCCAGGTTCCTGATGTCAGTTTGTAGGGCTCCCTTGGGTCTATCAGGGCAGCACAAGTTTGAGGTGGGGACAACTTCGGTGTGGGGTCCATCCTTCGATATAAGGATTTTTTGCAGTGAGGGGCCTGCCCAGGGCCAGGGGCCCCCGGGCACATCCTTTTTCCATTTTCCCTGGGAAAGAAAACTCAGCAGTCCAGGTTGCTGATGTCAGTTTGTAGGGCTCCCTTGGGTGTATCAGGGCAGCACAAGTTTGAGGTGGGGACAACTTCGGTGTGGGGTCCATCCTTCGATATAAGGATTTTTTGCAGTCAGGGCCAGGGGCCCCTTGGCACATCCTTTTTCCATTTTCCCTGGGAAAGAAAACTTAGCAGTCCAGGTTCCTGATGTCAGTTTGTAGGGCTCCCTTGGGTCTATCAGGGTAGCACAAGTTTGAGGTGGGGACAACTTCGGTGTGGGGTCCATCCTTCGATATAAGGATTTTTTGCAGTGAGGCCCCTGCCCAGCGCTAGGGGCCCCCGGGCACATCCTTTTTCCATTTTCCCTGGGAAAGAAAACTCAGCAGTCCAGGTTCCTGATGTCAGTTTGTAGGGCTCCCTTGGGTCTATCAGGGCAGCACAAGTTTGAGGTGGGGACAACTTTGGTGTGGGGTCCATCCTTCGATATAAGGATTTTTTGCAGTGAGGGCCAGGGGCCCCCGGGCATATCCTTTGGCCATTTTCCCTGGGAAAGAAAACTCAGCAGTCCAGGTTCCTGATGTCAGTTTGTAGGGCTCCCTTGGGTGTATCAGGGCAGCACAAGTTTGAGGTGGGGACAACTTCGGTGTGGGGTCCATCCTTCGATATAAGGATTTTTTGCAGTGAGGGCCCTTCCCCGGGCTATGGGCCCCTGGGCACATCCTTTTTCCATTTTCCCTGGGAAAGAAAACTCAGCAGTCCAGGTTCCTGATGTCAGTTTGTAGGGCTCCCTTGGGTCTATCAGGGCAGCACAAGTTTGAGGTGGGGACAACTTCGGTGTGGGGTCCATCCTTCGATATAAGGATTCTTTGCAGTCAGGGCCCAGCCCAGGGCCAGGGGCCCCTGGGCACATCCTTTTTCCATTTTCCCTGGGAAAGAAAACTCAGCAGTCCAGGTTGCTGATGTCAGTTTGTAGGGCTCCCTTGGGTCTATCAGGGCAGCACAAGTTTGAGGTGGGGACAACTTCGGTGTGGGGTCCATCCTTCGATATAAGGATTCTTTGCAGTCAGGGCCAGGGGCCCCTGGGCACATCCTTTTTCCATTTTCCCTGGGAAAGAAAACTCAGCAGTCCAGGTTGCTGATGTCAGTTTGTAGGGCTCCCTTGGGTCTATCAGGGTAGCACAAGTTTGAGGTGGGGACAAATTTGGTGTGGGGTCCATCCTTCGATATAAGGATTCTTTGCAGTCAGGGCCAGGGGCCCCCGGGCACATCCTTTGGCCATTTTCCCTGGGAAAGAAAACTCAGCAGTCCAGGTTCCTGATGTCAGTTTGTAGGGCTCCCTTGGGTCTATCAGGGCAGCACAAGTTTGAGGTGGGGACAACTTTGGTGTGGGGTCCATCCTTCGATATAAGGATTTTTTGCAGTGAGGGCCCTTCCCCGGGCTATGGGCCCCCGGGCACAACCTTTTTCCATTTTCCCTGGGAAAGAAAACTCAGCAGTCCAGGTTCCTGATGTCAGTTTGTAGGGCTCCCTTGGGTCTATCAGGGCAGCACAAGTTTGAGGTGGGGACAACTTTGGTGTGGGGTCCATCCTTCGATATAAGGATTTTTTGCAGTGAGGGCCCTTCCCCGGGCTATGGGCCCCCGGGCACAACCTTTTTCCATTTTCCCTGGGAAAGAAAACTCAGCAGTCCAGGTTCCTGATGTCAGTTTGTAGGGCTCCCTTGGGTCTATCAGGGCAGCACAAGTTTGAGGTGGGGACAACTTCGGTGTGGGGTCCATCCTTCGATATAAGGATTCTTTGCAGTCAGGGCCCAGCCCAGGGCCAGGGGCCCCTGGGCACATCCTTTTTCCATTTTCCCTGGGAAAGAAAACTCAGCAGTCCAGGTTGCTGATGTCAGTTTGTAGGGCTCCCTTGGGTCTATCAGGGCAGCACAAGTTTGAGGTGGGGACAACTTCGGTGTGGGGTCCATCCTTCGATATAAGGATTTTTTGCAGTCAGGGCCAGGGGCCCCTGGGCACATCCTTTTTCCATTTTCCCTGGGAAAGAAAACTCAGCAGTCCAGGTTCCTGATGTCAGTTTGTAGGGCTCCCTTGGGTCTATCAGGGTAGCACAAGTTTGAGGTGGGGAGAAATTTGGTGTGGGGTCCATCCTTCGATATAAGGATTCTTTGCAGTCAGGGCCAGGGGCCCCCGGGCACATCCTTTGGCCATTTTCCCTGGGAAAGAAAACTCAGCAGTCCAGGTTCCTGATGTCAGTTTGTAGGGTTCCCTTGGGTCTATCACGGTGGCACAAGTTTGAGGTGGGGACAACATCGGTGTGGGGTCCATCCTTCGATATAATGATTCTTTGCAGTCAGGGCCAGGGGCCCCTGGGCACATCCTTTTTCCATTTTCCCTGGGAAAGAAAACTCAGCAGTCCAGGTTCCTGATGTCAGTTTGTAGGGCTCCCTTGGGTCTATCAGGGCAGCACAAGTTTGAGGTGGGGACAACTTCGGTGTGGGGTCCATCCTTCGATATAAGGATTCTTTGCAGTCAGGGCCCAGCCCAGGGCCAGGGGCCCCTGGGCACATCCTTTTTCCATTTTCCCTGGGAAAGAAAACTCAGCAGTCCAGGTTCCTGATGTCAGTTTGTAGGGCTCCCTTGGGTCTATCAGGGTAGCACAAGTTTGAGGTGGGGACAAATTTGGTGTGGGGTCCATCCTTCGATATAAGGATTCTTTGCAGTCAGGGCCAGGGGCCCCCGGGCACATCCTTTGGCCATTTTCCCTGGGAAAGAAAACTCAGCAGTCCAGGTTCCTGATGTCAGTTTGTAGGGCTCCCTTGGGTCTATCAGGGCAGCACAAGTTTGAGGTGGGGACAACTTCGGTGTGGGGTCCATCCTTCGATATAAGGATTTTTTGCAGTCAGGGCCAGGGGCCCCCGGGCGCAACCTTTTTCCATTTTCCTTGGGAAAGAAAACTCAGCAGTCCAGGTTCCTGATGTCAGTTTGTAGGGCTCCCTTGGGTCTATCAGGGCAGCACAAGTTTGAGGTGGGGACAACTTCGGTGTGGGGTCCATCCTTCGATATAAGGATTCTTTGCAGTCAGTGCCAGGGCCCCCCCGGGCACATACTTTGGCTATTATCCCTGGGAAAGAAAACTCAGCAGTCCAGGTTCCTGATGTCAGTTTGTAGGGCTCCCTTGGGTCTATCAGGGCAGCACAAGTTTGAGGTGGGGACAACTTCGGTGTGGGGTCCATCCTTCGATATAAGGATTTTTTGCAGTCAGGGCCAGGGGCCCCTGGGCACATCCTTTTTCCATTTTCCCTGGGAAAGAAAACTCAGCAGTCCAGGTTCCTGATGTCAGTTTGTAGGGCTCCCTTGGGTCTATCAGGGTAGCACAAGTTTGAGGTGCGGACAACTTCGGTGTGGGGTCCATCCTTCGATATAAGGATTTTTTGCAGTCAGGGCCAGGGGCCTCCGGGCACATCCTTTTCCCATTTTCCCTGGGAAAGAAAACTCAGCAGTCCAGGTTCTTGATGTCAGTTTGTAGGGCTCCCTTGGGTCTATCAGGGTAGCACAAGTTTGAGGTGGGGACAACTTCGGTGTGGGGTCCATCCTTCGATATAAGGATTCTTTGCAGTGAGGTCCCTGCCCAGGGCCAGGGGCCCCCGGGCACATCATTTGGCCATTTTCCCTGGGAAAGAAAACTCAGCAGTCCAGGTTCCTGATGTCAGTTTGTAGGGCTCCCTTGGGTCTATCAGGGCAGCACAAGTTTGAGGTGGGGACAATTTTGGTGTGGGGTCCACCCTTCGATATAAGGATTTTTTGCAGTGAGGGGCCTGCCCAGGGCCAGGGGCCCCTGGGCACATCCTTTGGCCATTTTCCGTGGGAAAGAATACTCAGCAGTCCAGGTTCCTGAAGTCAGTTTGTAGGGCTCCCTTGGGTCTATCAGGGCAGCACAAGTTTGAGGTGGGGACAACTTCGGTGTGGGATCCATCCTTCGATATAAGGATTTTTCGCAGTCAGGGCCAGGGGCCCCCGAGCACATCCTTTTTCCATTTTCCCTGGGAAAGAAAACTCAGCAGTCCAGGTTCCTGATGTCAGTTTGTAGGGCTCCCTTGGGTCTATCAGGGCAGCACAAGTTTGAGGTGGGGACAACTTCGGTGTGGGGTCCATCCTTCGATATAAGGATTTTTTGCAGTCAGGGCCAGGGGCCCCTTGGCACATCCTTTTTCCATTTTCCCTGGGAAAGAAAACTTAGCAGTCCAGGTTCCTCATGTCAGTTTGTAGGGCTCCCTTGGGTCTATCAGGGTAGCACAAGTTTGAGGTGGGGACAACTTCGGTGTGGGGTCCATCCTTCGATATAAGTATTTTTTGCAGTGAGGCCACTGCCCAGGGCTAGGGGCCCCCGGGCACATCCTTTTTCCATTTTCCCTGGGAAAGAAAACTCAGCAGTCCAGGTTCCTGATGTCAGTTTGTAGGGCTCCCTTGGGTCTATCAGGGCAGCACAAGTTTGAGGTGGGGACAACTTTGGTGTGGGGTCCATCCTTCGATATAAGGATTTTTTGCAGTCAGGGCCCTTCCCCGGGCTATGGGCCCCCGGGCACAACCTTTTTCCATTTTCCCTGGGAAAGAAAACTCAGCAGTCCAGGTTCCTGATGTCAGTTTGTAGGGCTCCCTTGGGTCTATCAGGGCAGCACAAGTTTGAGGTGGGGACAACTTCGGTGTGGGGTCCATCCTTCGATATAAGGATTCTTTGCAGTCAGGGCCCAGCCCAGGTCCAGGGGCCCCTGGGCACATCCTTTTTCCATTTTCCCTGGGAAAGAAAACTCAGCAGTCCAGGTTGCTGATGTCAGTTTGTAGGGCTCCCTTGGGTCTATCAGGGCAGCACAAGTTTGAGGTGGGGACAACTTCAGTGTGGGGTCCATCCTTCGATATAAGGATTCTTTGCAGTCAGGGCCCAGCCCAGGGCCAGGGGCCCCTGGGCACATCCTTTTTCCATTTTCCCTGGGAAAGAAAACTCAGCAGTCCAGGTTGCTGATGTCAGTTTGTAGGGCTCCCTTGGGTCTATCAGGGCAGCACAAGTTTGAGGTGGGGACAACTTCGGTGTGGGGTCCATCCTTCGATATAAGGATTCTTTGCAGTCAGGGCCAGGGGCCCCTGGGCACATCCTTTTTCCATTTTCCCTGGGAAAGAAAACTCAGGAGTCCAGGTTCTTGATGTCAGTTTGTAGGGCTCCCTTGGGTCTATCAGGGTAGCACAAGTTTGAGGTGGGGACAAATTTGGTGTGGGGTCCATCCTTCGATATAAGGATTCTTTGCAGTCAGGGCCAGGGGCCCCCGGGCACATCCTTTGGCCATTTTCCCTGGGAAAGAAAACTCAGCAGTCCAGGTTCCTGATGTCAGTTTGTAGGGTTCCCTTGGGTCTATCACGGTGGCACAAGTTTGAGGTGGGGACAACATCGGTGTGGGGTCCATCCTTCGATATAATGATTCTTTGCAGTCAGGGCCAGGGGCCCCTGGGCACATCCTTTTTCCATTTTCCCTGGGAAAGAAAACTCAGAAGTCCAGGTTGCTGATGTCAGTTTGTAGGGCTCCCTTGGGTCTATCAGGGCAGCACAAGTTTGATTTGGGGACAACTTCGGTGTGGGGTCCATCCTTCGAAATAAGGATTCTTTGCAGTCAGGACACAGCCCAGGGCCAGGGGCCCCTTGGCACGTCCTTTTTCCATTTTCCCTGGGAAAGAAAACTCAGCAGTCCAGGTTGCTGATGTCAGTTTGTAGGGCTCCCTTGGGTCTATCAGGGCAGCACAAGTTTGAGGTGGGGACAACTTTGGTGTGGGGTCCATCCTTCGATATAAGGATTTTTTGCAGTCAGGGCCAGGGGCCCCCGGGCACATCCTTTTTCCATTTTCCCTGGGAAAGAAAACTCAGCAGTCCAGGTTCCTGATGTCAGTTTGTAGGGCTCCCTTGGGTCTATCAGGGCAGCACAAGTTTGAGGTGGGGACAACTTCGGTGTGGGGTCCATCCTTCGATATAAGGATTTTTTGCAGTGAGGGGCCTGCCCAGGGCCAGGGGCCCCCGGGCACATCCTTTTTCCATTTTCCCTGGGAAAGAAAACTGAGCAGTCCAGGTTGCTGATGTCAGTTTGTAGGGCTCCCTTGGGTGTATCAGGGCAGCACAAGTTTGAGGTGGGGACAACTTCGGTGTGGGGTCCATCCTTCGATATAAGGATTTTTTGCAGTCAGGGCCAGGGGCCCCTTGGCACAACCTTTTTCCATTTTCCCTGGGAAAGAAAACTTAGCAGTCCAGGTTCCTGATGTCAGTTTGTAGGGCTCCCTTGGGTCTATCAGGGCAGCACAAGTTTGAGGTGGGGACAACTTCGGTGTGGGGTCCATCCTTCGATATAAGGATTTTTTGCAGTGAGGCCCCTGCCCAGGGCTAGGGGCCCCCGGGCACATCCTTTTTCCATTTTCCCTGGGAAAGAAAACTCAGCAGTCCAGGTTCCTGATGTCAGTTTGTAGGGCTCCCTTGGGTCTATCAGGGCAGCACAAGTTTGAGGTGGGGACAACTTCGGTGTGGGGTCCATCCTTCGATATAAGGATTTTTTGCAGTGAGGGCCCTTCCCCGGGCTATGGGCCCCCGGGCACAACCTTTTTCCATTTTCCCTGGGAAAGAAAACTCAGCAGTCCAGGTTCCTGATGTCAGTTTGTAGGGCTCCCTTGGGTCTATCAGGGCAGCACAAGTTTGAGGTGGGGACAACTTTGGTGTGGGGTCCATCCTTCGATATAAGGATTTTTTGCAGTGAGGGCCCTTCCCCGGGCTATGGGCCCCTTGGCACGTCCTTTTTCCATTTTCCCTGGGAAAGAAAACTCAGCAGTCCAGGTTCCTGATGTCAGTTTGTAGGGCTCCCTTGGGTCTATCAGGGCAGCACAAGTTTGAGGTGGGGACAACTTCGGTGTGGGGTCCATCCTTCGATATAAGGATTCTTTGCAGTCAGGGCCCAGCCCAGGGCCAGGGGCCCCTGGGCACATCCTTTTTCCATTTTCCCTGGGAAAGAAAACTCAGCAGTCCAGGTTGCTGATGTCAGTTTGTAGGGCTCCCTTGGGTCTATCAGGGCAGCACAAGTTTGAGGTGGGGACAACTTCAGTGTGGGGTCCATCCTTCGATATAAGGATTCTTTGCAGTCAGGGCCAGGGGCCCCTGGGCACATCCTTTTTCCATTTTCCCTGGGAAAGAAAACTCAGCAGTCCAGGTTCCTGATGTCAGTTTGTAGGGCTCCCTTGGGTCTATCAGGGTAGCACAAGTTTGAGGTGGGGAGAAATTTGGTGTGGGGTCCATCCTTCGATATAAGGATTCTTTGCAGTCAGGGCCAGGGGCCCCCGGGCACATCCTTTGGCCATTTTCCCTGGGAAAGAAAACTCAGCAGTCCAGGTTCCTGATGTCAGTTTGTAGGGTTCCCTTGGGTCTATCACGGTGGCACAAGTTTGAGGTGGGGACAACATCGGTGTGGGGTCCATCCTTCGATATAAGGATTCTTTGCAGTCAGGGCCAGGGGCCCCTGGGCACATCCTTTTTCCATTTTCCCTGGGAAAGAAAACTCAGCAGTCCAGGTTGCTGATGTCAGTTTGTAGGGCTCCCTTGGGTCTATCAGGGCAGCACAAGTTTGAGGTGGGGACAACTTCGGTGTGGGGTCCATCCTTCGAAATAAGGATTCTTTGCAGTCAGGACACAGCCCAGGGCCAGGGGCCCCTTGGCACGTCCTTTTTCCATTTTCCCTGGGAAAGAAAACTCAGCAGTCCAGGTTCCTGATGTCAGTTTGTAGTGCTCCCTTGGGTCTATCAGGGCAGCACAAGTTTGAGGTGGGGACAACTTCGGTGTGGGGTCCATCCTTCGATATAAGGATTTTTTGCAGTCAGGGCCAGGGGCCCCCGGGCACATCCTTTTTCCATTTTCCCTGGGAAAGAAAACTCAGCAGTCCAGGTTCCTGATTTCAGTTTGTAGGGCTCCCTTGGGTGTATCAGGGCAGCACAAGTTTGAGGTGGGGACAACTTCGGTGTGGGGTCCATCCTTCGATATAAGGATTTTTTGCAGTCAGGGCCAGGGGCCCCTTGGCACATCCTTTTTCCATTTTCCCTGGGAAAGAAAACTTAGCAGTCCAGGTTCCTGATGTCAGTTTGTAGGGCTCCCTTGGGTCTATCAGGGCAGCACAAGTTTGAGGTGGGGACAACTTCGGTGTGGGGTCCATCCTTCGATATAAGGATTTTTTGCAGTGAGGCCCCTGCCCAGGGCTAGGGGCCCCCGGGCACATCCTTTTTCCATTTTCCCTGGGAAAGAAAACTCAGCAGTCCAGGTTCCTGATGTCAGTTTGTAGGGCTCCCTTGGTTCTATCAGGGCAGCACAAGTTTGAGTTGGGGACAACTTTGGTGTGGGGTCCATCCTTCGATATAAGGATTTTTTGCAGTCAGGGCCAGGGGCCCCCGGGCATATCCTTTGGCCATTTTCCCTGGGAAAGAAAACTCAGCAGTCCAGGTTCCTGATGTCAGTTTGTAGGGCTCCCTTGGGTCTATCAGGGCAGCACAAGTTTGAGGTGGGGACAACTTCGGTGTGGGGTCCATCCTTCGATATAAGGATTCTTTGCAGTCAGGGCCCAGCCCAGGGCCAGGGGCCCCTGGGCACATCCTTTTTCCATTTTCCCTGGGAAAGAAAACTCAGCAGTCCAGGTTGCTGATGTCAGTTTGTAGGGCTCCCTTGGGTCTATCAGGGCAGCACAAGTTCGAGGTGGGGACAACTTCGGTGTGGGGTCCATCCTTCGATATAAGGATTCTTTGCAGTCAGGGCCAGGGGCCCCTGGGCACATCCTTTTTCCATTTTCCCTGGGAAAGAAAACTCAGCAGTCCAGGTTCCTGATGTCAGTTTGTAGGGCTCCCTTGGGTCTATCAGGGTAGCACAAGTTTGAGGTGGGGACAAATTTGGTGTGGGGTCCATCCTTCGATATAAGGATTCTTTGCAGTCAGGGCCAGGGGCCCCCGGGCACATCCTTTGGCCATTTTCCCTGGGAAAGAAAACTCAGCAGTCCAGGTTCCTGATGTCAGTTTGTAGGGTTCCCTTGGGTCTATCACGGTGGCACAAGTTTGAGGTGGGGACAACATCGGTGTGGGGTCCATCCTTCGATATAATGATTCTTTGCAGTCAGGGCCAGGGGCCCCCGGGCACATCCTTTTTCCATTTTCCCTGGGAAAGAAAACTCAGCAGTCCAGGTTCCTGATGTCAGTTTGTAGGGCTCCCTTGGGTCTATCAGGGCAGCACAAGTTTGAGGTGGGGACAACTTCGGTGTGGGGTCCATCCTTCGATATAAGGATTTTTTGCAGTGAGGGGCCTGCCCAGGGCCAGGGGCCCCCGGGCACATCCTTTTTCCATTTTCCCTGGGAAAGAAAACTCAGCAGTCCAGGTTGCTGATGTCAGTTTGTAGGGCTCCCTTGGGTGTATCAGGGCAGCACAAGTTTGAGGTGGGGACAACTTCGGTGTGGGGTCCATCCTTCGATATAAGGATTTTTTGCAGTCAGGGCCAGGGGCCCCTTGGCACATCCTTTTTCCATTTTCCCTGGGAAAGAAAACTTAGCAGTCCAGGTTCCTGATGTCAGTTTGTAGGGCTCCCTTGGGTCTATCAGGGCAGCACAAGTTTGAGGTGGGGACAACTTCGGTGTGGGGTCCATCCTTCGATATAAGGATTTTTTGCAGTGAGGCCCCTGCCCAGGGCTAGGGGCCCCCGGGCACAACCTTTTTCCATTTTCCCTGGGAAAGAAAACTCAGCAGTCCAGGTTCCTGATGTCAGTTTGTAGGGCTCCCTTGGGTCTATCAGGGCAGCACAAGTTTGAGGTGGGGACAACTTTGGTGTGGGGTCCATCCTTCGATATAAGGATTTTTTGCAGTCAGGGCCAGGGGCCCCCGGGCATATCCTTTGGCCATTTTCCCTGGGAAAGAAAACTCAGCAGTCCAGGTTCCTGATGTCAGTTTGTAGGGCTCCCTTGGGTGTATCAGGGCAGCACAAGTTTGAGGTGGGGACAACTTCGGTGTGGGGTCCATCCTTCGATATAAGGATTTTTTGCAGTGAGGGCCCTTCCCCGGGCTATGGGCCCCCGGGCACAACCTTTTTCCATTTTCCCTGGGAAAGAAAACTCAGCAGTCCAGGTTCCTGATGTCAGTTTGTAGGGCTCCCTTGGGTCTATCAGGGCAGCACAAGTTTGAGGTGGGGACAACTTCGGTGTGGGGTCCATCCTTCGATATAAGGATTCTTTGCAGTCAGGGCCCAGCCCAGGGCCAGGGGCCCCTGGGCACATCCTTTTTCCATTTTCCCTGGGAAAGAAAACTCAGCAGTCCAGGTTCCTGATGTCAGTTTGTAGGGTTCCCTTGGGTCTATCACGGTGGCACAAGTTTGAGGTGGGGACAACATCGGTGTGGGGTCCATCCTTCGATATAATGATTCTTTGCAGTCAGGGCCAGGGGCCCCTGGGCACATCCTTTTTCCATTTTCCCTGGGAAAGAAAACTCAGCAGTCCAGGTTGCTGATGTCAGTTTGTAGGGCTCCCTTGGGTCTATCAGGGCAGCACAAGTTTGAGGTGGGGACAACTTCGGTGTGGGGTCCATCCTTCGATATAAGGATTCTTTGCAGTGAGGTCCCTGCCCAGGGCCCGGGGCCCCCGGGCACATCCTTTGGCCATTTTCCCTGGGAAAGAAAACGCAGCAGTCCAGGTTCCTGATGTCAGTTTGTAGGGCTCCCTTGGGTGTATCAGGGCAGCACAAGTTTGAGGTGGGGACAACTTCGGTGTGGGGTCCATCCTTCGATATAAGGATTCTTTGCAGTGAGGGCCCTTCCCAGGGCTATGGGCCCCCGGGCACATCCTTTGGCCATTTTCCCTGGGAAAGAAAACTCAGCAGTCCAGGTTGCTGATGTCAGTTTGTAGGGCTCCCTTGGGTCTATCAGGGCAGCACAAGTTTGAGGTGGGGACAACTTCGGTGTGGGGTCCATCCTTCGATATAAGGATTTTTTGCAGTCAGGGCCAGGGGCCCCTGGGCACATCCTTTTTCCATTTTCCCTGGGAAAGAAAACTCAGCAGTCCAGGTTCCTGATGTCAGTTTGTAGGGCTCCCTTGGGTCTATCAGGGTAGCACAAGTTTGAGGTGGGGACAACTTCGGTGTGGGGTCCATCCTTCGATATAAGGATTCTTTGCAGTCAGGGCCAAGGGACCCAGGGCATATCCTTTTCCATTTTCCCTGGGAAAGAAAACTCAGCAGTCCAGGTTCCTGATGTCAATTTGTAGGGCTCCCTTGGGTCTATCAGGGCAGCACAAGTTTGAGGTGGGGACAACTTCGGTGTGGGGTCCATCCTTCGATATAAGGATTCTTTGCAGTGAGGCCCCTGCCCAGGGCCAGGGGCCCCCGGGCACATCCTTTGGCCATTTTCCCTGGGAAAGAAAACTCAGCAGTCCAGGTTCCGGATGTCAGTTTGTAGGGCTCCCTTGGGTCTATCAGGGTAGCACAAGTTTGAGGTGGGGACAACTTCGGTGTGGGGTCCATCCTTCGATATAAGGATTCTTGCAGTCAGGGCCAGGGGCCCCTGGACATATCCTTTGGCCATTTTCCCTGGGAAAGAATACTCAGCAGTCCAGGTTCCTGATGTCAGTTTGTAGGGCTCCCTTGGGTCTATCAGGGCAGCACAAGTTTGAGGTGGGGACAACTTCGGTGTGGGGTCCATCCTTCGATATAAGGATTTTTCGCAGTCAGGGCCAGGGGCCCCCGAGCACATCCTTTTTCCATTTTCCCTGGGAAAGAAAACTCAGCAGTCCAGGTTCCTGATGTCAGTTTGTAGGGCTTCCTTGGGTCTATCAGGGCAGCACAAGTTTGAGGTGGGGACAACTTCGGTGTGGGGTCCATCCTTCGATATAAGGATTTTTTGCAGTCAGGGCCAGGGGCCCCTTGGCACATCCTTTTTCCATTTTCCCTGGGAAAGAAAACTCAGCAGTCCAGGTTCCTGATGTCAGTTTGTAGGGCTCCCTTGGGTCTATCAGGGCAGCACAAGTTTGAGGTGGGGACAACTTCGGTGTGGGGTCCATCCTTCGAAATAAGGATTCTTTGCAGTCAGGACACAGCCCAGGTCCAGGGGCCCCTTGGCACATCCTTTTTCCATTTTCCCTGGGAAAGAAAACTCAGCAGTCCAGGTTCCTGATGTCAGTTTGTAGGGCTCCCTTGGGTCTATCAGGGCAGCACAAGTTTGAGGTGGGGACAACTTCGGTGTGGGGTCCATCCTTCGATATAAGGATTTTTTGCAGTCAGGGCCAGGGGCCCCTGGGCACATCCTTTTTCCATTTTCCCTGGGAAAGAAAACTCAGCAGTCCAGGTTCCTGATGTCTGTTTGTAGGGCTCCCTTGGGTCTATCAGGGCAGCACAAGTTTGAGGTGGGGACAACTTCGGTGTGGGGTCCATCCTTCGATATAAGGATTTTTTGCAGTGAGGGGCCTGCCCAGGGCCAGGGGCCCCTTGGCACATCCTTTTTCCATTTTCCCTGGGAAAGAAAACTCAGCAGTCCAGGTTGCTGATGTCAGTTTGTAGGGCTCCCTTGGGTGTATCAGGGCAGCACAAGTTTGAGGTGGGGACAACTTCGGTGTGGGGTCCATCCTTCGATATAAGGATTTTTTGCAGTCAGGGCCAGGGGCCCCTTGGCACATCCTTTTTCCATTTTCCCTGGGAAAGAAAACTTAGCAGTCCAGGTTCCTGATGTCAGTTTGTAGGGCTCCCTTGGGTCTATCAGGGCAGCACAAGTTTGAGGTGGGGACAACTTCGGTGTGGGGTCCATCCTTCGATATAAGGATTTTTTGCAGTGAGGCCCCTGCCCAGGGCTAGGGGCCCCCGGGCACATCCTTTTTCCATTTTCCCTGGGAAAGAAAACTCAGCAGTCCAGGTTCCTGATGTCAGTTTGTAGGGCTCCCTTGGGTCTATCAGGGCAGCACAAGTTTGAGGTGGGGACAACTTTGGTGTGGGGTCCATCCTTCGATATAAGGATTTTTTGCAGTCAGGGCCAGGGGCCCCCGGGCATATCCTTTTTCCATTTTCCCTGGGAAAGAAAACTCAGCAGTCCAGGTTGCTGATGTCAGTTTGTAGGGCTCCCTTGGGTCTATCAGGGCAGCACAAGTTTGAGGTGGGGACAACTTCGGTGTGGGGTCCATCCTTCGAAATAAGGATTCTTTGCAGTCAGGACACAGCCCAGGGCCAGGGGCCCCTTGGCACGTCCTTTTTCCATATTCCCTGGGAAAGAAAACTCAGCAGTCCAGGTTCCTGATGTCAGTTTGTAGGGCTCCCTTGGGTCTATCAGGGCAGCACAAGTTTGAGGTGGGGACAACTTCGGTGTGGGGTCCATCCTTCGATATAAGGATTCTTTGCAGTCAGGGCCAGGGGCCGCCGGGCACATCCTTTGGCCATTTTCCCTGGGAAAGAAAACTCAGCAGTCCAGGTTCCTGATGTCAGTTTGTAGGGTTCCCTTGGGTCTATCACGGTGGCACAAGTTTGAGGTGGGGACAACTTCGGTGTGGGGTCCATCCTTCGAAATAAGGATTCTTTGCAGTCAGGACACAGCCCAGGGCCAGGGGCCCCTTGGCACATCCTTTTTCCATTTTCCCTGGGAAAGAAAACTCAGCAGTCCAGGTTCCTGATGTCAGTTTGTAGGGCTCCCTTGGGTCTATCAGGGCAGCACAAGTTTGAGGTGGGGACAACTTCGGTGTGGGGTCCATCATTCGATATAAGGATTCTTTGCAGTCAGGGCCCAGCCCAGGGCCAGGGGCCCCTGGGCACATCCTTTTTCCATTTTCCCTGGGAAAGAAAACTCAGCAGTCCAGGTTCCTGATGTCAGTTTGTAGGGCTCCCTTGGGTCTATCAGGGCAGCACAAGTTTGAGGTGGGGACAACTTCGGTGTGGGGTCCATCCTTCGATATAAGGATTCTTTGCAGTCAGGGCCAGGGGCCCCTGGGCACATCCTTTTTCCATTTCCCCTGGGAAAGAAAACTCAGCAGTCCAGGTTCCTGATGTCAGTTTGTAGGGCTCCCTTGGGTCTATCAGGGTAGCACAAGTTTGAGGTGGGGACAATTTTGGTGTGGGGTCCATCCTTCGATATAAGGATTCTTTGCAGTCAGGGCCAGGGGCCCCCGCTCACATCCTTTGGCCATTTTCCCTGGGAAAGAAAACTCAGCAGTCCAGGTTCCTGATGTCAGTTTGTAGGGTTCCCTTGGGTCTATCACGGTGGCACAAGTTTGAGGTGGGGACAACATCGGTGTGGGGTCCATCCTTCGATATAATGATTCTTTGCAGTCAGGGCCAGGGGCCCCTGGGCACATCCTTTTTCCATTTTCCCTGGGAAAGAAAACTCAGCAGTCCAGGTTCCTGATGTCAGTTTGTAGGGCTCCCTTGGGTCTATCAGGGCAGCACAAGTTTGAGGTGGGGACAACTTCGGTGTGGGGTCCATCCTTCGAAATAAGGATTCTTTGCAGTCAGGACACAGCCCAGGGCCAGGGGCCCCTTGGCACGTCCTTTTTCCATTTTCCCTGGGAAAGAAAACTCAGCAGTCCAGGTTCCTGATGTCAGTTTGTAGGGCTCCCTTGGGTCTATCAGGGCAGCACAAGTTTGAGGTGGGGACAACTTCGGTGTGGGGTCCATCCTTCGATATAAGGATTTTTTGCAGTGAGGGGCCTGCCCAGGGCCAGGGGCCCCCGGGCACATCCTTTTTCCATTTTCCCTGGGAAAGAAAACTCAGCAGTCCAGGTTGCTGATGTCAGTTTGTAGGGCTCCCTTGGGTGTATCAGGGCAGCACAAGTTTGAGGTGGGGACAACTTCGGTGTGGGGTCCATCCTTCGATATAAGGATTTTTTGCAGTCAGGGCCAGGGGCCCCTTGGCACATCCTTTTTCCATTTTCCCTGGGAAAGAAAACTCAGCAGTCCAGGTTCCTGATGTCAGTTTGTAGGGCTCCCTTGGGTCTATCAGGGCAGCACAAGTTTGAGGTGGGGACAACTTCGGTGTGGGGTCCATCCTTCGATATAAGGATTTTTTGCAGTGAGGGGCCTGCCCAGGGCCAGGGGCCCCCGGGCACATCCTTTTTCCATTTTCCCTGGGAAAGAAAACTCAGCAGTCCAGGTTCCTGATGTCAGTTTGTAGGGCTCCCTTGGGTCTATCAGGGCAGCACAAGTTTGAGGTGGGGACAACTTCGGTGTGGGGTCCATCCTTCGATATAAGGATTTTTTGCAGTCAGGGCCAGGGGCCCCTTGGCACATCCTTTTTCCATTTTCCCTGGGAAAGAAAACTTAGCAGTCCAGGTTCCTGATGTCAGTTTGTAGGGCTCCCTTGGGTCTATCAGGGCAGCACAAGTTTGAGGTGGGGACAACTTCGGTGTGGGGTCCATCCTTCGATATAAGGATTTTTTGCAGTGAGGCCCCTGCCCAGGGCTAGGGGCCCCCGGGCACATCCTTTTTCCATTTTCCCTGGGAAAGAAAACTCAGCAGTCCAGGTTCCTGATGTCAGTTTGTAGGGCTCCCTTGGGTCTATCAGGGCAGCACAAGTTTGAGGTGGGGACAACTTTGGTGTGGGGTCCATCCTTCGATATAAGGATTTTTTGCAGTCAGGGCCAGGGGCCCCCGGGCATATCCTTTGGCCATTTTCCCTGGGAAAGAAAACTCAGCAGTCCAGGTTCCTGATGTCAGTTTGTAGGGCTCCCTTGGGTGTATCAGGGCAGCACAAGTTTGAGGTGGGGACAACTTTGGTGTGGGGTCCATCCTTCGATATAAGGATTTTTTGCAGTGAGGGCCCTTCCCCGGGCTATGGGCCCCCGGGCACAACCTTTTTCCATTTTCCCTGGGAAAGAAAACTCAGCAGTCCAGGTTCCTGATGTCAGTTTGTAGGGCTCCCTTGGGTCTATCAGGGCAGCACAAGTTTGAGGTGGGGACAACTTCGGTGTGGGGTCCATCCTTCGATATAAGGATTTTTTACAGTGAGGCCCCTGCCCAGGGCTATGGGCCCCCGGGCACAACCTTTTTCCATTTTCCCTGGGAAAGAAAACTTAGCAGTCCAGGTTCCTGATGTCAGTTTGTAGGGCTCCCTTGGGTCTATCAGGGCAGCACAAGTTTGAGGTGGGGACAACTTCGGTGTGGGGTCCATCCTTCGATATAAGGATTCTTTGCAGTCAGGAGAGAGCCCAGGGCCACGGGCCCCTGGGCACATCCTTTTTCCATTTTCCCTGGGAAAGAAAACTCAGCAGTCCAGGTTCTTGATGTCAGTTTGTAGGGCTCCCTTGGGTCTATCAGGGCAGCACAAGTTTGAGGTGGGGACAACTTTGGTGTGGGGTCCATCCTTCGATATAAGGATTCTTTGCAGTGAGGCCCCTGCCCAGGGCCAGGGGCCCCCGGGCACATCCTTTGGCCATTTTCCCTGGGAAAGAAAACTCAACAGTCCAGGTTCCTGATGTCAGTTTGTAGGGCTCCCTTGGGTCTATCAGGGCAGCACAAGTTTGAGGTGGGGACAACTTCGGTGTGGGGTCCATCCTTCGATATAAGGATTCTTTGCAGTCAGGGCCCAGCCCAGGGCCAGGGGCCCCTGGGCACATCCTTTTTCCATTTTCCCTGGGAAAGAAAACTCAGCAGTCCAGGTTGCTGATGTCAGTTTGTAGGGCTCCCTTGGGTCTATCAGGGCAGCACAAGTTTGAGGTGGGGACAACTTCGGTGTGGGGTCCATCCTTCGATATAAGGATTCTTTGCAGTCAGGGCCAGGGGCCCCTGGGCACATCCTTTTTCCATTTTCCCTGGGAAAGAAAACTCAGGAGTCCAGGTTCTTGATGTCAGTTTGTAGGGCTCCCTTGGGTCTATCAGGGTAGCACAAGTTTGAGGTGGGGACAAATTTGGTGTGGGGTCCATCCTTCGATATAAGGATTCTTTGCAGTCAGGGCCAGGGGCCCCCGGGCACATCCTTTGGCCATTTTCCCTGGGAAAGAAAACTCAGCAGTCCAGGTTCCTGATGTCAGTTTGTAGGGTTCCCTTGGGTCTATCACGGTGGCACAAGTTTGAGGTGGGGACAACATCGGTGTGGGGTCCATCCTTCGATATAATGATTCTTTGCAGTCAGGGCCAGGGGCCCCTGGGCACATCCTTTTTCCATTTTCCCTGGGAAAGAAAACTCAGAAGTCCAGGTTGCTGATGTCAGTTTGTAGGGCTCCCTTGGGTCTATCAGGGCAGCACAAGTTTGATTTGGGGACAACTTCGGTGTGGGGTCCATCCTTCGAAATAAGGATTCTTTGCAGTCAGGACACAGCCCAGGGCCAGGGGCCCCTTGGCACGTCCTTTTTCCATTTTCCCTGGGAAAGAAAACTCAGCAGTCCAGGTTGCTGATGTCAGTTTGTAGGGCTCCCTTGGGTCTATCAGGGCAGCACAAGTTTGAGGTGGGGACAACTTTGGTGTGGGGTCCATCCTTCGATATAAGGATTTTTTGCAGTCAGGGCCAGGGGCCCCCGGGCACATCCTTTTTCCATTTTCCCTGGGAAAGAAAACTCAGCAGTCCAGGTTCCTGATGTCAGTTTGTAGGGCTCCCTTGGGTCTATCAGGGCAGCACAAGTTTGAGGTGGGGACAACTTCGGTGTGGGGTCCATCCTTCGATATAAGGATTTTTTGCAGTGAGGGGCCTGCCCAGGGCCAGGGGCCCCCGGGCACATCCTTTTTCCATTTTCCCTGGGAAAGAAAACTGAGCAGTCCAGGTTGCTGATGTCAGTTTGTAGGGCTCCCTTGGGTGTATCAGGGCAGCACAAGTTTGAGGTGGGGACAACTTCGGTGTGGGGTCCATCCTTCGATATAAGGATTTTTTGCAGTCAGGGCCAGGGGCCCCTTGGCACATCCTTTTTCCATTTTCCCTGGGAAAGAAAACTTAGCAGTCCAGGTTCCTGATGTCAGTTTGTAGGGCTCCCTTGGGTCTATCAGGGCAGCACAAGTTTGAGGTGGGGACAACTTCGGTGTGGGGTCCATCCTTCGATATAAGGATTTTTTGCAGTGAGGCCCCTGCCCAGGGCTAGGGGCCCCCGGGCACATCCTTTTTCCATTTTCCCTGGGAAAGAAAACTCAGCAGTCCAGGTTCCTGATGTCAGTTTGTAGGGCTCCCTTGGGTCTATCAGGGCAGCACAAGTTTGAGGTGGGGACAACTTCGGTGTGGGGTCCATCCTTCGATATAAGGATTTTTTGCAGTGAGGGCCCTTCCCCGGGCTATGGGCCCCCGGGCACAACCTTTTTCCATTTTCCCTGGGAAAGAAAACTCAGCAGTCCAGGTTCCTGATGTCAGTTTGTAGGGCTCCCTTGGGTCTATCAGGGCAGCACAAGTTTGAGGTGGGGACAACTTTGGTGTGGGGTCCATCCTTCGATATAAGGATTTTTTGCAGTGAGGGCCCTTCCCCGGGCTATGGGCCCCCGGGCACAACCTTTTTCCATTTTCCCTGGGAAAGAAAACTCAGCAGTCCAGGTTCCTGATGTCAGTTTGTAGGGCTCCCTTGGGTCTATCAGGGCAGCACAAGTTTGAGGTGGGGACAACTTCGGTGTGGGGTCCATCCTTCGATATAAGGATTCTTTGCAGTCAGGGCCCAGCCCAGGGCCAGGGGCCCCTGGGCACATCCTTTTTCCATTTTCCCTGGGAAAGAAAACTCAGCAGTCCAGGTTGCTGATGTCAGTTTGTAGGGCTCCCTTGGGTCTATCAGGGCAGCACAAGTTTGAGGTGGGGACAACTTCAGTGTGGGGTCCATCCTTCGATATAAGGATTCTTTGCAGTCAGGGCCAGGGGCCCCTGGGCACATCCTTTTTCCATTTTCCCTGGGAAAGAAAACTCAGCAGTCCAGGTTCCTGATGTCAGTTTGTAGGGCTCCCTTGGGTCTATCAGGGTAGCACAAGTTTGAGGTGGGGAGAAATTTGGTGTGGGGTCCATCCTTCGATATAAGGATTCCTTGCAGTCAGGGCCAGGGGCCCCCGGGCACATCCTTTGGCCATTTTCCCTGGGAAAGAAAACTCAGCAGTCCAGGTTCCTGATGTCAGTTTGTAGGGTTCCCTTGGGTCTATCACGGTGGCACAAGTTTGAGGTGGGGACAACATCGGTGTGGGGTCCATCCTTCGATATAAGGATTCTTTGCAGTCAGGGCCAGGGGCCCCTGGGCACATCCTTTTTCCATTTTCCCTGGGAAAGAAAACTCAGCAGTCCAGGTTGCTGATGTCAGTTTGTAGGGCTCCCTTGGGTCTATCAGGGCAGCACAAGTTTGAGGTGGGGACAACTTCGGTGTGGGGTCCATCCTTCGAAATAAGGATTCTTTGCAGTCAGGACACAGCCCAGGGCCAGGGGCCCCTTGGCACGTCCTTTTTCCATTTTCCCTGGGAAAGAAAACTCAGCAGTCCAGGTTCCTGATGTCAGTTTGTAGTGCTCCCTTGGGTCTATCAGGGCAGCACAAGTTTGAGGTGGGGACAACTTCGGTGTGGGGTCCATCCTTCGATATAAGGATTTTTTGCAGTCAGGGCCAGGGGCCCCCGGGCACATCCTTTTTCCATTTTCCCTGGGAAAGAAAACTCAGCAGTCCAGGTTCCTGATTTCAGTTTGTAGGGCTCCCTTGGGTGTATCAGGGCAGCACAAGTTTGAGGTGGGGACAACTTCGGTGTGGGGTCCATCCTTCGATATAAGGATTTTTTGCAGTCAGGGCCAGGGGCCCCTTGGCACATCCTTTTTCCATTTTCCCTGGGAAAGAAAACTTAGCAGTCCAGGTTCCTGATGTCAGTTTGTAGGGCTCCCTTGGGTCTATCAGGGCAGCACAAGTTTGAGGTGGGGACAACTTCGGTGTGGGGTCCATCCTTCGATATAAGGATTTTTTGCAGTGAGGCCCCTGCCCAGGGCTAGCGGCCCCCGGGCACATCCTTTTTCCATTTTCCCTGGGAAAGAAAACTCAGCAGTCCAGGTTCCTGATGTCAGTTTGTAGGGCTCCCTTGGTTCTATCAGGGCAGCACAAGTTTGAGTTGGGGACAACTTTGGTGTGGGGTCCATCCTTCGATATAAGGATTTTTTGCAGTCAGGGCCAGGGGCCCCCGGGCATATCCTTTGGCCATTTTCCCTGGGAAAGAAAACTCAGCAGTCCAGGTTCCTGATGTCAGTTTGTAGGGCTCCCTTGGGTCTATCAGGGCAGCACAAGTTTGAGGTGGGGACAACTGCGGTGTGGGTTCCATCCTTCGATATAAGGATTCTTTGCAGTCAGGGCCCAGCCCAGGGCCAGGGGCCCCTGGGCACATCCTTTTTCCATTTTCCCTGGGAAAGAAAACTCAGCAGTCCAGGTTGCTGATGTCAGTTTGTAGGGCTCCCTTGGGTCTATCAGGGCAGCACAAGTTCGAGGTGGGGACAACTTCGGTGTGGGGTCCATCCTTCGATATAAGGATTCTTTGCAGTCAGGGCCAGGGGCCCCTGGGCACATCCTTTTTCCATTTTCCCTGGGAAAGAAAACTCAGCAGTCCAGGTTCCTGATGTCAGTTTGTAGGGCTCCCTTGGGTCTATCAGGGTAGCACAAGTTTGAGGTGGGGACAAATTTGGTGTGGGGTCCATCCTTCGATATAAGGATTCTTTGCAGTCAGGGCCAGGGGCCCCCGGGCACATCCTTTGGCCATTTTCCCTGGGAAAGAAAACTCAGCAGTCCAGGTTCCTGATGTCAGTTTGTAGGGTTCCCTTGGGTCTATCACGGTGGCACAAGTTTGAGGTGGGGACAACATCGGTGTGGGGTCCATCCTTCGATATAATGATTCTTTGCAGTCAGGGCCAGGGGCCCCCGGGCACATCCTTTTTCCATTTTCCCTGGGAAAGAAAACTCAGCAGTCCAGGTTCCTGATGTCAGTTTGTAGGGCTCCCTTGGGTCTATCAGGGCAGCACAAGTTTGAGGTGGGGACAACTTCGGTGTGGGGTCCATCCTTCGATATAAGGATTTTTTGCAGTGAGGGGCCTGCCCAGGGCCAGGGGCCCCCGGGCACATCCTTTTTCCATTTTCCCTGGGAAAGAAAACTCAGCAGTCCAGGTTGCTGATGTCAGTTTGTAGGGCTCCCTTGGGTGTATCAGGGCAGCACAAGTTTGAGGTGGGGACAACTTCGGTGTGGGGTCCATCCTTCGATATAAGGATTTTTTGCAGTCAGGGCCAGGGGCCCCTTGGCACATCCTTTTTCCATTTTCCCTGGGAAAGAAAACTTAGCAGTCCAGGTTCCTGATGTCAGTTTGTAGGGCTCCCTTGGGTCTATCAGGGCAGCACAAGTTTGAGGTGGGGACAACTTCGGTGTGGGGTCCATCCTTCGATATAAGGATTTTTTGCAGTGAGGCCCCTGCCCAGGGCTAGGGGCCCCCGGGCACAACCTTTTTCCATTTTCCCTGGGAAAGAAAACTCAGCAGTCCAGGTTCCTGATGTCAGTTTGTAGGGCTCCCTTGGGTCTATCAGGGCAGCACAAGTTTGAGGTGGGGACAACTTTGGTGTGGGGTCCATCCTTCGATATAAGGATTTTTTGCAGTCAGGGCCAGGGGCCCCCGGGCATATCCTTTGGCCATTTTCCCTGGGAAAGAAAACTCAGCAGTCCAGGTTCCTGATGTCAGTTTGTAGGGCTCCCTTGGGTGTATCAGGGCAGCACAAGTTTGAGGTGGGGACAACTTCGGTGTGGGGTCCATCCTTCGATATAAGGATTTTTTGCAGTGAGGGCCCTTCCCCGGGCTATGGGCCCCCGGGCACAACCTTTTTCCATTTTCCCTGGGAAAGAAAACTCAGCAGTCCAGGTTCCTGATGTCAGTTTGTAGGGCTCCCTTGGGTCTATCAGGGCAGCACAAGTTTGAGGTGGGGACAACTTCGGTGTGGGGTCCATCCTTCGATATAAGGATTCTTTGCAGTCAGGGCCCAGCCCAGGGCCAGGGGCCCCTGGGCACATCCTTTTTCCATTTTCCCTGGGAAAGAAAACTCAGCAGTCCAGGTTCCTGATGTCAGTTTGTAGGGTTCCCTTGGGTCTATCACGGTGGCACAAGTTTGAGGTGGGGACAACATCGGTGTGGGGTCCATCCTTCGATATAATGATTCTTTGCAGTCAGGGCCAGGGGCCCCTGGGCACATCCTTTTTCCATTTTCCCTGGGAAAGAAAACTCAGCAGTCCAGGTTGCTGATGTCAGTTTGTAGGGCTCCCTTGGGTCTATCAGGGCAGCACAAGTTTGAGGTGGGGACAACTTCGGTGTGGGGTCCATCCTTCGATATAAGGATTCTTTGCAGTGAGGTCCCTGCCCAGGGCCCGGGGCCCCCGGGCACATCCTTTGGCCATTTTCCCTGGGAAAGAAAACGCAGCAGTCCAGGTTCCTGATGTCAGTTTGTAGGGCTCCCTTGGGTGTATCAGGGCAGCACAAGTTTGAGGTGGGGACAACTTCGGTGTGGGGTCCATCCTTCGATATAAGGATTCTTTGCAGTGAGGGCCCTTCCCAGGGCTATGGGCCCCCGGGCACATCCTTTGGCCATTTTCCCTGGGAAAGAAAACTCAGCAGTCCAGGTTGCTGATGTCAGTTTGTAGGGCTCCCTTGGGTCTATCAGGGCAGCACAAGTTTGAGGTGGGGACAACTTCGGTGTGGGGTCCATCCTTCGATATAAGGATTTTTTGCAGTCAGGGCCAGGGGCCCCTGGGCACATCCTTTTTCCATTTTCCCTGGGAAAGAAAACTCAGCAGTCCAGGTTCCTGATGTCAGTTTGTAGGGCTCCCTTGGGTCTATCAGGGTAGCACAAGTTTGAGGTGGGGACAACTTCGGTGTGGGGTCCATCCTTCGATATAAGGATTCTTTGCAGTCAGGGCCAAGGGACCCAGGGCATATCCTTTTCCATTTTCCCTGGGAAAGAAAACTCAGCAGTCCAGGTTCCTGATGTCAATTTGTAGGGCTCCCTTGGGTCTATCAGGGCAGCACAAGTTTGAGGTGGGGACAACTTCGGTGTGGGGTCCATCCTTCGATATAAGGATTCTTTGCAGTGAGGCCCCTGCCCAGGGCCAGGGGCCCCCGGGCACATCCTTTGGCCATTTTCCCTGGGAAAGAAAACTCAGCAGTCCAGGTTCCGGATGTCAGTTTGTAGGGCTCCCTTGGGTCTATCAGGGTAGCACAAGTTTGAGGTGGGGACAACTTCGGTGTGGGGTCCATCCTTCGATATAAGGATTCTTGCAGTCAGGGCCAGGGGCCCCTGGACATATCCTTTGGCCATTTTCCCTGGGAAAGAATACTCAGCAGTCCAGGTTCCTGATGTCAGTTTGTAGGGCTCCCTTGGGTCTATCAGGGCAGCACAAGTTTGAGGTGGGGACAACTTCGGTGTGGGGTCCATCCTTCGATATAAGGATTTTTCGCAGTCAGGGCCAGGGGCCCCCGAGCACATCCTTTTTCCATTTTCCCTGGGAAAGAAAACTCAGCAGTCCAGGTTCCTGATGTCAGTTTGTAGGGCTTCCTTGGGTCTATCAGGGCAGCACAAGTTTGAGGTGGGGACAACTTCGGTGTGGGGTCCATCCTTCGATATAAGGATTTTTTGCAGTCAGGGCCAGGGGCCCCTTGGCACATCCTTTTTCCATTTTCCCTGGGAAAGAAAACTCAGCAGTCCAGGTTCCTGATGTCAGTTTGTAGGGCTCCCTTGGGTCTATCAGGGCAGCACAAGTTTGAGGTGGGGACAACTTCGGTGTGGGGTCCATCCTTCGAAATAAGGATTCTTTGCAGTCAGGACACAGCCCAGGTCCAGGGGCCCCTTGGCACATCCTTTTTCCATTTTCCCTGGGAAAGAAAACTCAGCAGTCCAGGTTCCTGATGTCAGTTTGTAGGGCTCCCTTGGGTCTATCAGGGCAGCACAAGTTTGAGGTGGGGACAACTTCGGTGTGGGGTCCATCCTTCGATATAAGGATTTTTTGCAGTCAGGGCCAGGGGCCCCTGGGCACATCCTTTTTCCATTTTCCCTGGGAAAGAAAACTCAGCAGTCCAGGTTCCTGATGTCTGTTTGTAGGGCTCCCTTGGGTCTATCAGGGCAGCACAAGTTTGAGGTGGGGACAACTTCGGTGTGGGGTCCATCCTTCGATATAAGGATTTTTTGCAGTGAGGGGCCTGCCCAGGGCCAGGGGCCCCTTGGCACATCCTTTTTCCATTTTCCCTGGGAAAGAAAACTCAGCAGTCCAGGTTCCTGATGTCAGTTTGTAGGGTTCCCTTGGGTCTATCACGGTGGCACAAGTTTGAGGTGGGGACAACATCGGTGTGGGGTCCATCCTTCGATATAATGATTCTTTGCAGTCAGGGCCAGGGGCCCCTGGGCACATCCTTTTTCCATTTTCCCTGGGAAAGAAAACTCAGCAGTCCAGGTTCCGGATGTCAGTTTGTAGGGCTCCCTTGGGTCTATCAGGGTAGCACAAGTTTGAGGTGGGGACAACTTCGGTGTGGGGTCCATCCTTCGAAATAAGGATTCTTTGCAGTCAGGACACAGCCCAGGGCCAGGGGCCCCTTGGCACGTCCTTTTTCCATTTTCCCTGGGAAAGAAAACTCAGCAGTCCAGGTTCCTGATGTCAGTTTGTAGGGCTCCCTTGGGTCTATCAGGGCAGCACAAGTTTGAGGTGGGGACAACTTCGGTGTGGGGTCCATCCTTCGATATAAGGATTCTTTGCAGTGAGGTCCCTGCCCAGGGCCCGGGGCCCCCGGGCACATCCTTTGGCCATTTTCCCTGGGAAAGAAAACGCAGCAGTCCAGGTTCCTGATGTCAGTTTGTAGGGCTCCCTTGGGTCTATCAGGGCAGCACAAGTTTGAGGTGGGGACAACTTCGGTGTGGGGTCCATCCTTCGATATAAGGATTCTTTGCAGTGAGGGCCCTTCCCAGGGCTATGGGCCCCCGGGCACATCCTTTGGCCATTTCCCCTGGGAAAGAAAACTCAGCAGTCCAGGTTGCTGATGTCAGTTTGTAGGGCTCCCTTGGGTCTATCAGGGCAGCACAAGTTTGAGGTGGGGACAACTTCGGTGTGGGGTCCATCCTTCGATATAAGGATTTTTTGCAGTCAGGGCCAGGGGCCCCTGGGCACATCCTTTTTCCATTTTCCCTGGTAAAGAAAACTCAGCAGTCCAGGTTCCTGATGTCAGTTTGTAGGGCTCCCTTGGGTCTATCAGGGTAGCACAAGTTTGAGGTGGGGACAACTTCGGTGTGGGGTCCATCCTTCGATATAAGGATTCTTTGCAGTCAGGGCCAAGGTACCCAGGGCACATCCTTTTCCATTTTCCCTGGGAAAGAAAACTCAGCAGTCCAGGTTCCTGATGTCAATTTGTAGGGCTCCCTTGGGTCTATCAGGACAGCACAAGTTTGAGGTGGGGACAACTTCGGTGTGGGGTCCATCCCTCGATATAAGGATTCTTTGCAGTGAGGTCCCTGCCCAGGGCCATGGGCCCCCGGGCACATCCTTTGGCCATTTTCCCTGGGAAAGAAAACTCAGCAGTCCAGGTTCCGGATGTCAGTTTGTAGGGCTCCCTTGGGTCTATCAGGGTAGCACAAGTTTGAGGTGGGGACAACTTCGGTGTGGGGTCCATCCTTCGATATAAGGATTCTTGCAGTCAGGGCCAGGGGCCCCTGGACATATCCTTTGGCCATTTTCCCTGCGAAAGAATACTCAGCAGTCCAGGTTCCTGAAGTCAGTTTGTAGGGCTCCCTTGGGTCTATCAGGGCAGCACAAGTTTGAGGTGGGGACAACTTCGGTGTGGGATCCATCCTTCGATATAAGGATTTTTCGCAGTCAGGGCCAGGGGCCCCCGAGCACATCCTTTTTCCATTTTCCCTGGGAAAGAAAACTCAGCAGTCCAGGTTCCTGATGTCAGTTTGTAGGGCTCCCTTGGGTCTATCAGGGCAGCACAAGTTTGAGGTGGGGACAACTTCGGTGTGGGGTCCATCCTTCGATATAAGGATTTTTTGCAGTCAGGGCCAGGGGCCCCTTGGCACATCCTTTTTCCATTTTCCCTGGGAAAGAAAACTCAGCAGTCCAGGTTGCTGATGTCAGTTTGTAGGGCTCCCTTGGGTCTATCAGGGCAGCACAAGTTTGAGGTGGGGACAACTTCGGTGTGGGGTCCATCCTTCGATATAAGGATTCTTTGCAGTCAGGACACAGCCCAGGGCCAGGGGCACCTTGGCACATCCTTTTTCCATTTTCCCTGGGAAAGAAAACTCAGCAGTCCAGGTTCCTGATGTCAGTTTGTAGGGCTCCCTTGGGTCTATCAGGGCAGCACAAGTTTGAGGTGGGGACAACTTCGGTGTGGGGTCCATCCTTCGATATAAGGATTTTTTGCAGTCAGGGCCAGGGGCCCCCGGGCACATCCTTTTTCCATTTTCCCTGGGAAAGAAAACTCAGCAGTCCAGGTTCCTGATGTCTGTTTGTAGGGCTCCCTTGGGTCTATCAGGGCAGCACAAGTTTGAGGTGGGGACAACTTCGGTGTGGGGTCCATCCTTCGATATAAGGATTTTTTGCAGTTAGGGGCCTGCCCAGGGCCAGGGGCCCCTTGGCACATCCTTTTTCCATTTTCCCTGGGAAAGAAAACTCAGCAGTCCAGGTTGCTGATGTCAGTTTGTAGGGCTCCCTTGGGTGTATCAGGGCAGCACAAGTTTGAGGTGGGGACAACTTCGGTGTGGGGTCCATCCTTCGATATAAGGATTTTTTGCAGTCAGGGCCAGGGGCCCCTTGGCACATCCTTTTTCCATTTTCCCTGGGAAAGAAAACTTAGCAGTCCAGGTTCCTGATGTCAGTTTGTAGGGCTCCCTTGGGTCTATCAGGGCAGCACAAGTTTGAGGTGGGGACAACTTCGGTGTGGGGTCCATCCTTCGATATAAGGATTTTTTGCAGTGAGGCCCCTGCCCAGGGCTAGGGGCCCCCGGGCACATCCTTTTTCCATTTTCCCTGGGAAAGAAAACTCAGCAGTCCAGGTTCCTGATGTCAGTTTGTAGGGCTCCCTTGGGTCTATCAGGGCAGCACAAGTTTGAGGTGGGGACAACTTTGGTGTGGGGTCCATCCTTCGATATAAGGATTTTTTGCAGTCAGGGCCAGGGGCCCCCGGGCATATCCTTTTTCCATTTTCCCTGGGAAAGAAAACTCAGCAGTCCAGGTTGCTGATGTCAGTTTGTAGGGCTCCCTTGGGTCTATCAGGGCAGCACAAGTTTGAGGTGGGGACAACTTCGGTGTGGGGTCCATCCTTCGAAATAAGGATTCTTTGCAGTCAGGACACAGCCCAGGGCCAGGGGCCCCTTGGCACGTCCTTTTTCCATATTCCCTGGGAAAGAAAACTCAGCAGTCCAGGTTCCTGATGTCAGTTTGTAGGGCTCCCTTGGGTCTATCAGGGCAGCACAAGTTTGAGGTGGGGACAACTTCGGTGTGGGGTCCATCCTTCGATATAAGGATTCTTTGCAGTGAGGACCCTGCCCAGGGCCAGGGGCCCCCGGGCACAACCTTTGGCCATTTTCCCTGGGAACGAAAACTCAGCAGTCCAGGTTCCTGATGTCAGTTTGTAGGGCTCCCTTGGGTCTATCAGGGCAGCACAAGTTTGAGGTGGGGACAACTTCGGTGTGGGGTCCATCCTTCGATATAAGGATTCTTTGCAGTCAGGGCCAGGGGCCCCTGGGCACATCCTTTTTCCATTTTCCCTGGGAAAGAAAACTCAGCAGTCCAGGTTCCTGATGTCAGTTTGTAGGGCTCCCTTGGGTCTATCAGCGTAGCACAATTTTGAGGTGGGGACAAATTTGGTGTGGGGTCCATCCTTCGATATAAGGATTCTTTGCAGTCAGGGCCAGGGGCCCCTGGGCACATCCTTTGGCCATTTTCCCTGGGAAAGAAAACTCAGCAGTCCAGGTTCCTGATGTCAGTTTGTAGGGTTCCCTTGGGTCTATCACGGTGGCACAAGTTTGAGGTGGGGACAACATCGGTGTGGGGTCCATCCTTCGATATAAGGATTTTTTGCAGTCAGGGCCAGAGGCCCCCGGGCACATCCTTTTTCCATTTTCCCTGGGAAAGAAAACTCAGCAGTCCAGGTTCCTGATGTCAGTTTGTAGGGCTCCCTTGGGTCTATCAGGGCAGCACAAGTTTGAGGTGGGGACAACTTCGGTGTGGGGTCCATCCTTCGATATAAGGATTTTTTGCAGTCAGGGCCAGGGGCCCCTGGGCACATCCTTTTTCCATTTTCCCTGGGAAAGAAAACTCAGCAGTCCAGGTTCCTGATGTCAGTTTGTAGGGCTCCCTTGGGTCTATCAGGGCAGCACAAGTTTGAGGTGGGGACAACTTCGGTGTGGGGTCCATCCTTCAATATAAGAATTTTTTGCAGTCAGGGCCAGGGGCCCCCGGTCATATCCTTTGGCCATTTTCCCTGGGAAAGGAAACTCAGCAGTCCAGGTTGCTGATGTCAGTTTGTAGGGCTCCCTTGGGTGTATCAGGGCAGCACAAGTTTGAGGTGGGGACAACTTCGGTGTGGGGTCCATCCTTCGATATAAGGATTTTTTGCAGTCAGGGCCAGGGGCCCCTTGGCACATCCTTTTTCCATTTTCCCTGGGAAAGAAAACTCAGCAGTCCAGGTTCCTGATGTCAGTTTGTAGGGCTCCCTTGGGTCTATCAGGGCAGCACAAGTTTGAGGTGGGGACAACTTCGGTGTGGGGTCCATCCTTCGATATAAGGATTTTTTGCAGTGAGGGGCCTGCCCAGGGCCAGGGGCCCCCGGGCACATCCTTTTTCCATTTTCCCTGGGAAAGAAAACTCAGCAGTCCAGGTTCCTGATGTCAGTTTGTAGGGCTCCCTTGGGTCTATCAGGGCAGCACAAGTTTGAGGTGGGGACAACTTCGGTGTGGGGTCCATCCTTCGATATAAGGATTTTTTGCAGTCAGGGCCAGGGGCCCCTTGGCACATCCTTTTTCCATTTTCCCTGGGAAAGAAAACTTAGCAGTCCAGGTTCCTGATGTCAGTTTGTAGGGCTCCCTTGGGTCTATCAGGGCAGCACAAGTTTGAGGTGGGGACAACTTCGGTGTGGGGTCCATCCTTCGATATAAGGATTTTTTGCAGTGAGGCCCCTGCCCAGGGCTAGGGGCCCCCGGGCACATCCTTTTTCCATTTTCCCTGGGAAAGAAAACTCAGCAGTCCAGGTTCCTGATGTCAGTTTGTAGGGCTCCCTTGGGTCTATCAGGGCAGCACAAGTTTGAGGTGGGGACAACTTTGGTGTGGGGTCCATCCTTCGATATAAGGATTTTTTGCAGTCAGGGCCAGGGGCCCCCGGGCATATCCTTTGGCCATTTTCCCTGGGAAAGAAAACTCAGCAGTCCAGGTTCCTGATGTCAGTTTGTAGGGCTCCCTTGGGTGTATCAGGGCAGCACAAGTTTGAGGTGGGGACAACTTTGGTGTGGGGTCCATCCTTCGATATAAGGATTTTTTGCAGTGAGGGCCCTTCCCCGGGCTATGGGCCCCCGGGCACAACCTTTTTCCATTTTCCCTGGGAAAGAAAACTCAGCAGTCCAGGTTCCTGATGTCAGTTTGTAGGGCTCCCTTGGGTCTATCAGGGCAGCACAAGTTTGAGGTGGGGACAACTTCGGTGTGGGGTCCATCCTTCGATATAAGGATTTTTTACAGTGAGGCCCCTGCCCAGGGCTATGGGCCCCCGGGCACAACCTTTTTCCATTTTCCCTGGGAAAGAAAACTTAGCAGTCCAGGTTCCTGATGTCAGTTTGTAGGGCTCCCTTGGGTCTATCAGGGCAGCACAAGTTTGAGGTGGGGACAACTTCGGTGTGGGGTCCATCCTTCGATATAAGGATTCTTTGCAGTCAGGAGAGAGCCCAGGGCCACGGGCCCCTGGGCACATCCTTTTTCCATTTTCCCTGGGAAAGAAAACTCAGCAGTCCAGGTTCTTGATGTCAGTTTGTAGGGCTCCCTTGGGTCTATCAGGGCAGCACAAGTTTGAGGTGGGGACAACTTTGGTGTGGGGTCCATCCTTCGATATAAGGATTCTTTGCAGTGAGGCCCCTGCCCAGGGCCAGGGGCCCCCGGGCACATCCTTTGGCCATTTTCCCTGGGAAAGAAAACTCAACAGTCCAGGTTCCTGATGTCAGTTTGTAGGGCTCCCTTGGGTCTATCAGGGCAGCACAAGTTTGAGGTGGGGACAACTTCGGTGTGGGGTCCATCCTTCGATATAAGGATTCTTTGCAGTCAGGGCCCAGCCCAGGGCCAGGGGCCCCTGGGCACATCCTTTTTCCATTTTCCCTGGGAAAGAAAACTCAGCAGTCCAGGTTGCTGATGTCAGTTTGTAGGGCTCCCTTGGGTCTATCAGGGCAGCACAAGTTTGAGGTGGGGACAACTTCGGTGTGGGGTCCATCCTTCGATATAAGGATTCTTTGCAGTCAGGGCCAGGGGCCCCTGGGCACATCCTTTTTCCATTTTCCCTGGGAAAGAAAACTCAGGAGTCCAGGTTCTTGATGTCAGTTTGTAGGGCTCCCTTGGGTCTATCAGGGTAGCACAAGTTTGAGGTGGGGACAAATTTGGTGTGGGGTCCATCCTTCGATATAAGGATTCTTTGCAGTCAGGGCCAGGGGCCCCCGGGCACATCCTTTGGCCATTTTCCCTGGGAAAGAAAACTCAGCAGTCCAGGTTCCTGATGTCAGTTTGTAGGGTTCCCTTGGGTCTATCACGGTGGCACAAGTTTGAGGTGGGGACAACATCGGTGTGGGGTCCATCCTTCGATATAATGATTCTTTGCAGTCAGGGCCAGGGGCCCCTGGGCACATCCTTTTTCCATTTTCCCTGGGAAAGAAAACTCAGAAGTCCAGGTTGCTGATGTCAGTTTGTAGGGCTCCCTTGGGTCTATCAGGGCAGCACAAGTTTGATTTGGGGACAACTTCGGTGTGGGGTCCATCCTTCGAAATAAGGATTCTTTGCAGTCAGGACACAGCCCAGGGCCAGGGGCCCCTTGGCACGTCCTTTTTCCATTTTCCCTGGGAAAGAAAACTCAGCAGTCCAGGTTGCTGATGTCAGTTTGTAGGGCTCCCTTGGGTCTATCAGGGCAGCACAAGTTTGAGGTGGGGACAACTTTGGTGTGGGGTCCATCCTTCGATATAAGGATTTTTTGCAGTCAGGGCCAGGGGCCCCCGGGCACATCCTTTTTCCATTTTCCCTGGGAAAGAAAACTCAGCAGTCCAGGTTCCTGATGTCAGTTTGTAGGGCTCCCTTGGGTCTATCAGGGCAGCACAAGTTTGAGGTGGGGACAACTTCGGTGTGGGGTCCATCCTTCGATATAAGGATTTTTTGCAGTGAGGGGCCTGCCCAGGGCCAGGGGCCCCCGGGCACATCCTTTTTCCATTTTCCCTGGGAAAGAAAACTGAGCAGTCCAGGTTGCTGATGTCAGTTTGTAGGGCTCCCTTGGGTGTATCAGGGCAGCACAAGTTTGAGGTGGGGACAACTTCGGTGTGGGGTCCATCCTTCGATATAAGGATTTTTTGCAGTCAGGGCCAGGGGCCCCTTGGCACATCCTTTTTCCATTTTCCCTGGGAAAGAAAACTTAGCAGTCCAGGTTCCTGATGTCAGTTTGTAGGGCTCCCTTGGGTCTATCAGGGCAGCACAAGTTTGAGGTGGGGACAACTTCGGTGTGGGGTCCATCCTTCGATATAAGGATTTTTTGCAGTGAGGCCCCTGCCCAGGGCTAGGGGCCCCCGGGCACATCCTTTTTCCATTTTCCCTGGGAAAGAAAACTCAGCAGTCCAGGTTCCTGATGTCAGTTTGTAGGGCTCCCTTGGGTCTATCAGGGCAGCACAAGTTTGAGGTGGGGACAACTTCGGTGTGGGGTCCATCCTTCGATATAAGGATTTTTTGCAGTGAGGGCCCTTCCCCGGGCTATGGGCCCCCGGGCACAACCTTTTTCCATTTTCCCTGGGAAAGAAAACTCAGCAGTCCAGGTTCCTGATGTCAGTTTGTAGGGCTCCCTTGGGTCTATCAGGGCAGCACAAGTTTGAGGTGGGGACAACTTTGGTGTGGGGTCCATCCTTCGATATAAGGATTTTTTGCAGTGAGGGCCCTTCCCCGGGCTATGGGCCCCCGGGCACAACCTTTTTCCATTTTCCCTGGGAAAGAAAACTCAGCAGTCCAGGTTCCTGATGTCAGTTTGTAGGGCTCCCTTGGGTCTATCAGGGCAGCACAAGTTTGAGGTGGGGACAACTTCGGTGTGGGGTCCATCCTTCGATATAAGGATTCTTTGCAGTCAGGGCCCAGCCCAGGGCCAGGGGCCCCTGGGCACATCCTTTTTCCATTTTCCCTGGGAAAGAAAACTCAGCAGTCCAGGTTGCTGATGTCAGTTTGTAGGGCTCCCTTGGGTCTATCAGGGCAGCACAAGTTTGAGGTGGGGACAACTTCAGTGTGGGGTCCATCCTTCGATATAAGGATTCTTTGCAGTCAGGGCCAGGGGCCCCTGGGCACATCCTTTTTCCATTTTCCCTGGGAAAGAAAACTCAGCAGTCCAGGTTCCTGATGTCAGTTTGTAGGGCTCCCTTGGGTCTATCAGGGTAGCACAAGTTTGAGGTGGGGAGAAATTTGGTGTGGGGTCCATCCTTCGATATAAGGATTCTTTGCAGTCAGGGCCAGGGGCCCCCGGGCACATCCTTTGGCCATTTTCCCTGGGAAAGAAAACTCAGCAGTCCAGGTTCCTGATGTCAGTTTGTAGGGTTCCCTTGGGTCTATCACGGTGGCACAAGTTTGAGGTGGGGACAACATCGGTGTGGGGTCCATCCTTCGATATAAGGATTCTTTGCAGTCAGGGCCAGGGGCCCCTGGGCACATCCTTTTTCCATTTTCCCTGGGAAAGAAAACTCAGCAGTCCAGGTTGCTGATGTCAGTTTGTAGGGCTCCCTTGGGTCTATCAGGGCAGCACAAGTTTGAGGTGGGGACAACTTCGGTGTGGGGTCCATCCTTCGAAATAAGGATTCTTTGCAGTCAGGACACAGCCCAGGGCCAGGGGCCCCTTGGCACGTCCTTTTTCCATTTTCCCTGGGAAAGAAAACTCAGCAGTCCAGGTTCCTGATGTCAGTTTGTAGTGCTCCCTTGGGTCTATCAGGGCAGCACAAGTTTGAGGTGGGGACAACTTCGGTGTGGGGTCCATCCTTCGATATAAGGATTTTTTGCAGTCAGGGCCAGGGGCCCCCGGGCACATCCTTTTTCCATTTTCCCTGGGAAAGGAAACTCAGCAGTCCAGGTTCCTGATTTCAGTTTGTAGGGCTCCCTTGGGTGTATCAGGGCAGCACAAGTTTGAGGTGGGGACAACTTCGGTGTGGGGTCCATCCTTCGATATAAGGATTTTTTGCAGTCAGGGCCAGGGGCCCCTTGGCACATCCTTTTTCCATTTTCCCTGGGAAAGAAAACTTAGCAGTCCAGGTTCCTGATGTCAGTTTGTAGGGCTCCCTTGGGTCTATCAGGGCAGCACAAGTTTGAGGTGGGGACAACTTCGGTGTGGGGTCCATCCTTCGATATAAGGATTTTTTGCAGTGAGGCCCCTGCCCAGGGCTAGCGGCCCCCGGGCACATCCTTTTTCCATTTTCCCTGGGAAAGAAAACTCAGCAGTCCAGGTTCCTGATGTCAGTTTGTAGGGCTCCCTTGGTTCTATCAGGGCAGCACAAGTTTGAGTTGGGGACAACTTTGGTGTGGGGTCCATCCTTCGATATAAGGATTTTTTGCAGTCAGGGCCAGGGGCCCCCGGGCATATCCTTTGGCCATTTTCCCTGGGAAAGAAAACTCAGCAGTCCAGGTTCCTGATGTCAGTTTGTAGGGCTCCCTTGGGTCTATCAGGGCAGCACAAGTTTGAGGTGGGGACAACTGCGGTGTGGGTTCCATCCTTCGATATAAGGATTCTTTGCAGTCAGGGCCCAGCCCAGGGCCAGGGGCCCCTGGGCACATCCTTTTTCCATTTTCCCTGGGAAAGAAAACTCAGCAGTCCAGGTTGCTGATGTCAGTTTGTAGGGCTCCCTTGGGTCTATCAGGGCAGCACAAGTTCGAGGTGGGGACAACTTCGGTGTGGGGTCCATCCTTCGATATAAGGATTCTTTGCAGTCAGGGCCAGGGGCCCCTGGGCACATCCTTTTTCCATTTTCCCTGGGAAAGAAAACTCAGCAGTCCAGGTTCCTGATGTCAGTTTGTAGGGCTCCCTTGGGTCTATCAGGGTAGCACAAGTTTGAGGTGGGGACAAATTTGGTGTGGGGTCCATCCTTCGATATAAGGATTCTTTGCAGTCAGGGCCAGGGGCCCCCGGGCACATCCTTTGGCCATTTTCCCTGGGAAAGAAAACTCAGCAGTCCAGGTTCCTGATGTCAGTTTGTAGGGTTCCCTTGGGTCTATCACGGTGGCACAAGTTTGAGGTGGGGACAACATCGGTGTGGGGTCCATCCTTCGATATAATGATTCTTTGCAGTCAGGGCCAGGGGCCCCCGGGCACATCCTTTTTCCATTTTCCCTGGGAAAGAAAACTCAGCAGTCCAGGTTCCTGATGTCAGTTTGTAGGGCTCCCTTGGGTCTATCAGGGCAGCACAAGTTTGAGGTGGGGACAACTTCGGTGTGGGGTCCATCCTTCGATATAAGGATTTTTTGCAGTGAGGGGCCTGCCCAGGGCCAGGGGCCCCCGGGCACATCCTTTTTCCATTTTCCCTGGGAAAGAAAACTCAGCAGTCCAGGTTGCTGATGTCAGTTTGTAGGGCTCCCTTGGGTGTATCAGGGCAGCACAAGTTTGAGGTGGGGACAACTTCGGTGTGGGGTCCATCCTTCGATATAAGGATTTTTTGCAGTCAGGGCCAGGGGCCCCTTGGCACATCCTTTTTCCATTTTCCCTGGGAAAGAAAACTTAGCAGTCCAGGTTCCTGATGTCAGTTTGTAGGGCTCCCTTGGGTCTATCAGGGCAGCACAAGTTTGAGGTGGGGACAACTTCGGTGTGGGGTCCATCCTTCGATATAAGGATTTTTTGCAGTGAGGCCCCTGCCCAGGGCTAGGGGCCCCCGGGCACAACCTTTTTCCATTTTCCCTGGGAAAGAAAACTCAGCAGTCCAGGTTCCTGATGTCAGTTTGTAGGGCTCCCTTGGGTCTATCAGGGCAGCACAAGTTTGAGGTGGGGACAACTTTGGTGTGGGGTCCATCCTTCGATATAAGGATTTTTTGCAGTCAGGGCCAGGGGCCCCCGGGCATATCCTTTGGCCATTTTCCCTGGGAAAGAAAACTCAGCAGTCCAGGTTCCTGATGTCAGTTTGTAGGGCTCCCTTGGGTGTATCAGGGCAGCACAAGTTTGAGGTGGGGACAACTTCGGTGTGGGGTCCATCCTTCGATATAAGGATTTTTTGCAGTGAGGGCCCTTCCCCGGGCTATGGGCCCCCGGGCACAACCTTTTTCCATTTTCCCTGGGAAAGAAAACTCAGCAGTCCAGGTTCCTGATGTCAGTTTGTAGGGCTCCCTTGGGTCTATCAGGGCAGCACAAGTTTGAGGTGGGGACAACTTCGGTGTGGGGTCCATCCTTCGATATAAGGATTCTTTGCAGTCAGGGCCCAGCCCAGGGCCAGGGGCCCCTGGGCACATCCTTTTTCCATTTTCCCTGGGAAAGAAAACTCAGCAGTCCAGGTTCCTGATGTCAGTTTGTAGGGTTCCCTTGGGTCTATCACGGTGGCACAAGTTTGAGGTGGGGACAACATCGGTGTGGGGTCCATCCTTCGATATAATGATTCTTTGCAGTCAGGGCCAGGGGCCCCTGGGCACATCCTTTTTCCATTTTCCCTGGGAAAGAAAACTCAGCAGTCCAGGTTGCTGATGTCAGTTTGTAGGGCTCCCTTGGGTCTATCAGGGCAGCACAAGTTTGAGGTGGGGACAACTTCGGTGTGGGGTCCATCCTTCGATATAAGGATTCTTTGCAGTGAGGTCCCTGCCCAGGGCCCGGGGCCCCCGGGCACATCCTTTGGCCATTTTCCCTGGGAAAGAAAACGCAGCAGTCCAGGTTCCTGATGTCAGTTTGTAGGGCTCCCTTGGGTGTATCAGGGCAGCACAAGTTTGAGGTGGGGACAACTTCGGTGTGGGGTCCATCCTTCGATATAAGGATTCTTTGCAGTGAGGGCCCTTCCCAGGGCTATGGGCCCCCGGGCACATCCTTTGGCCATTTTCCCTGGGAAAGAAAACTCAGCAGTCCAGGTTGCTGATGTCAGTTTGTAGGGCTCCCTTGGGTCTATCAGGGCAGCACAAGTTTGAGGTGGGGACAACTTCGGTGTGGGGTCCATCCTTCGATATAAGGATTTTTTGCAGTCAGGGCCAGGGGCCCCTGGGCACATCCTTTTTCCATTTTCCCTGGGAAAGAAAACTCAGCAGTCCAGGTTCCTGATGTCAGTTTGTAGGGCTCCCTTGGGTCTATCAGGGTAGCACAAGTTTGAGGTGGGGACAACTTCGGTGTGGGGTCCATCCTTCGATATAAGGATTCTTTGCAGTCAGGGCCAAGGGACCCAGGGCATATCCTTTTCCATTTTCCCTGGGAAAGAAAACTCAGCAGTCCAGGTTCCTGATGTCAATTTGTAGGGCTCCCTTGGGTCTATCAGGGCAGCACAAGTTTGAGGTGGGGACAACTTCGGTGTGGGGTCCATCCTTCGATATAAGGATTCTTTGCAGTGAGGCCCCTGCCCAGGGCCAGGGGCCCCCGGGCACATCCTTTGGCCATTTTCCCTGGGAAAGAAAACTCAGCAGTCCAGGTTCCGGATGTCAGTTTGTAGGGCTCCCTTGGGTCTATCAGGGTAGCACAAGTTTGAGGTGGGGACAACTTCGGTGTGGGGTCCATCCTTCGATATAAGGATTCTTGCAGTCAGGGCCAGGGGCCCCTGGACATATCCTTTGGCCATTTTCCCTGGGAAAGAATACTCAGCAGTCCAGGTTCCTGATGTCAGTTTGTAGGGCTCCCTTGGGTCTATCAGGGCAGCACAAGTTTGAGGTGGGGACAACTTCGGTGTGGGGTCCATCCTTCGATATAAGGATTTTTCGCAGTCAGGGCCAGGGGCCCCCGAGCACATCCTTTTTCCATTTTCCCTGGGAAAGAAAACTCAGCAGTCCAGGTTCCTGATGTCAGTTTGTAGGGCTTCCTTGGGTCTATCAGGGCAGCACAAGTTTGAGGTGGGGACAACTTCGGTGTGGGGTCCATCCTTCGATATAAGGATTTTTTGCAGTCAGGGCCAGGGGCCCCTTGGCACATCCTTTTTCCATTTTCCCTGGGAAAGAAAACTCAGCAGTCCAGGTTCCTGATGTCAGTTTGTAGGGCTCCCTTGGGTCTATCAGGGCAGCACAAGTTTGAGGTGGGGACAACTTCGGTGTGGGGTCCATCCTTCGAAATAAGGATTCTTTGCAGTCAGGACACAGCCCAGGTCCAGGGGCCCCTTGGCACATCCTTTTTCCATTTTCCCTGGGAAAGAAAACTCAGCAGTCCAGGTTCCTGATGTCAGTTTGTAGGGCTCCCTTGGGTCTATCAGGGCAGCACAAGTTTGAGGTGGGGACAACTTCGGTGTGGGGTCCATCCTTCGATATAAGGATTTTTTGCAGTCAGGGCCAGGGGCCCCTGGGCACATCCTTTTTCCATTTTCCCTGGGAAAGAAAACTCAGCAGTCCAGGTTCCTGATGTCTGTTTGTAGGGCTCCCTTGGGTCTATCAGGGCAGCACAAGTTTGAGGTGGGGACAACTTCGGTGTGGGGTCCATCCTTCGATATAAGGATTTTTTGCAGTGAGGGGCCTGCCCAGGGCCAGGGGCCCCTTGGCACATCCTTTTTCCATTTTCCCTGGGAAAGAAAACTCAGCAGTCCAGGTTCCTGATGTCAGTTTGTAGGGTTCCCTTGGGTCTATCACGGTGGCACAAGTTTGAGGTGGGGACAACATCGGTGTGGGGTCCATCCTTCGATATAATGATTCTTTGCAGTCAGGGCCAGGGGCCCCTGGGCACATCCTTTTTCCATTTTCCCTGGGAAAGAAAACTCAGCAGTCCAGGTTCCGGATGTCAGTTTGTAGGGCTCCCTTGGGTCTATCAGGGTAGCACAAGTTTGAGGTGGGGACAACTTCGGTGTGGGGTCCATCCTTCGAAATAAGGATTCTTTGCAGTCAGGACACAGCCCAGGGCCAGGGGCCCCTTGGCACGTCCTTTTTCCATTTTCCCTGGGAAAGAAAACTCAGCAGTCCAGGTTGCTGATGTCAGTTTGTAGGGCTCCCTTGGGTCTATCAGGGCAGCACAAGTTTGAGGTGGGGACAACTTCGGTGTGGGGTCCATCCTTCGATATAAGGATTCTTTGCAGTGAGGGCCCTTCCCAGGGCTATGGGCCCCCGGGCACATCCTTTGGCCATTTCCCCTGGGAAAGAAAACTCAGCAGTCCAGGTTGCTGATGTCAGTTTGTAGGGCTCCCTTGGGTCTATCAGGGCAGCACAAGTTTGAGGTGGGGACAACTTCGGTGTGGGGTCCATCCTTCGATATAAGGATTTTTTGCAGTCAGGGCCAGGGGCCCCTGGGCACATCCTTTTTCCATTTTCCCTGGTAAAGAAAACTCAGCAGTCCAGGTTCCTGATGTCAGTTTGTAGGGCTCCCTTGGGTCTATCAGGGTAGCACAAGTTTGAGGTGGGGACAACTTCGGTGTGGGGTCCATCCTTCGATATAAGGATTCTTTGCAGTCAGGGCCAAGGTACCCAGGGCACATCCTTTTCCATTTTCCCTGGGAAAGAAAACTCAGCAGTCCAGGTTCCTGATGTCAATTTGTAGGGCTCCCTTGGGTCTATCAGGACAGCACAAGTTTGAGGTGGGGACAACTTCGGTGTGGGGTCCATCCCTCGATATAAGGATTCTTTGCAGTGAGGTCCCTGCCCAGGGCCATGGGCCCCCGGGCACATCCTTTGGCCATTTTCCCTGGGAAAGAAAACTCAGCAGTCCAGGTTCCGGATGTCAGTTTGTAGGGCTCCCTTGGGTCTATCAGGGTAGCACAAGTTTGAGGTGGGGACAACTTCGGTGTGGGGTCCATCCTTCGATATAAGGATTCTTGCAGTCAGGGCCAGGGGCCCCTGGACATATCCTTTGGCCATTTTCCCTGCGAAAGAATACTCAGCAGTCCAGGTTCCTGAAGTCAGTTTGTAGGGCTCCCTTGGGTCTATCAGGGCAGCACAAGTTTGAGGTGGGGACAACTTCGGTGTGGGATCCATCCTTCGATATAAGGATTTTTCGCAGTCAGGGCCAGGGGCCCCCGAGCACATCCTTTTTCCATTTTCCCTGGGAAAGAAAACTCAGCAGTCCAGGTTCCTGATGTCAGTTTGTAGGGCTCCCTTGGGTCTATCAGGGCAGCACAAGTTTGAGGTGGGGACAACTTCGGTGTGGGGTCCATCCTTCGATATAAGGATTTTTTGCAGTCAGGGCCAGGGGCCCCTTGGCACATCCTTTTTCCATTTTCCCTGGGAAAGAAAACTCAGCAGTCCAGGTTGCTGATGTCAGTTTGTAGGGCTCCCTTGGGTCTATCAGGGCAGCACAAGTTTGAGGTGGGGACAACTTCGGTGTGGGGTCCATCCTTCGATATAAGGATTCTTTGCAGTCAGGACACAGCCCAGGGCCAGGGGCCCCTTGGCACATCCTTTTTCCATTTTCCCTGGGAAAGAAAACTCAGCAGTCCAGGTTCCTGATGTCAGTTTGTAGGGCTCCCTTGGGTCTATCAGGGCAGCACAAGTTTGAGGTGGGGACAACTTCGGTGTGGGGTCCATCCTTCGATATAAGGATTTTTTGCAGTCAGGGCCAGGGGCCCCCGGGCACATCCTTTTTCCATTTTCCCTGGGAAAGAAAACTCAGCAGTCCAGGTTCCTGATGTCTGTTTGTAGGGCTCCCTTGGGTCTATCAGGGCAGCACAAGTTTGAGGTGGGGACAACTTCGGTGTGGGGTCCATCCTTCGATATAAGGATTTTTTGCAGTTAGGGGCCTGCCCAGGGCCAGGGGCCCCTTGGCACATCCTTTTTCCATTTTCCCTGGGAAAGAAAACTCAGCAGTCCAGGTTGCTGATGTCAGTTTGTAGGGCTCCCTTGGGTGTATCAGGGCAGCACAAGTTTGAGGTGGGGACAACTTCGGTGTGGGGTCCATCCTTCGATATAAGGATTTTTTGCAGTCAGGGCCAGGGGCCCCTTGGCACATCCTTTTTCCATTTTCCCTGGGAAAGAAAACTTAGCAGTCCAGGTTCCTGATGTCAGTTTGTAGGGCTCCCTTGGGTCTATCAGGGCAGCACAAGTTTGAGGTGGGGACAACTTCGGTGTGGGGTCCATCCTTCGATATAAGGATTTTTTGCAGTGAGGCCCCTGCCCAGGGCTAGGGGCCCCCGGGCACATCCTTTTTCCATTTTCCCTGGGAAAGAAAACTCAGCAGTCCAGGTTCCTGATGTCAGTTTGTAGGGCTCCCTTGGGTCTATCAGGGCAGCACAAGTTTGAGGTGGGGACAACTTTGGTGTGGGGTCCATCCTTCGATATAAGGATTTTTTGCAGTCAGGGCCAGGGGCCCCCGGGCATATCCTTTTTCCATTTTCCCTGGGAAAGAAAACTCAGCAGTCCAGGTTGCTGATGTCAGTTTGTAGGGCTCCCTTGGGTCTATCAGGGCAGCACAAGTTTGAGGTGGGGACAACTTCGGTGTGGGGTCCATCCTTCGAAATAAGGATTCTTTGCAGTCAGGACACAGCCCAGGGCCAGGGGCCCCTTGGCACGTCCTTTTTCCATATTCCCTGGGAAAGAAAACTCAGCAGTCCAGGTTCCTGATGTCAGTTTGTAGGGCTCCCTTGGGTCTATCAGGGCAGCACAAGTTTGAGGTGGGGACAACTTCGGTGTGGGGTCCATCCTTCGATATAAGGATTCTTTGCAGTGAGGACCCTGCCCAGGGCCAGGGGCCCCCGGGCACATCCTTTGGCCATTTTCCCTGGGAACGAAAACTCAGCAGTCCAGGTTCCTGATGTCAGTTTGTAGGGCTCCCTTGGGTCTATCAGGGCAGCACAAGTTTGAGGTGGGGACAACTTCGGTGTGGGGTCCATCCTTCGATATAAGGATTCTTTGCAGTCAGGGCCAGGGGCCCCTGGGCACATCCTTTTTCCATTTTCCCTGGGAAAGAAAACTCAGCAGTCCAGGTTCCTGATGTCAGTTTGTAGGGCTCCCTTGGGTCTATCAGCGTAGCACAATTTTGAGGTGGGGACAAATTTGGTGTGGGGTCCATCCTTCGATATAAGGATTCTTTGCAGTCAGGGCCAGGGGCCCCTGGGCACACCCTTTGGCCATTTTCCCTGGGAAAGAAAACTCAGCAGTCCAGGTTCCTGATGTCAGTTTGTAGGGTTCCCTTGGGTCTATCACGGTGGCACAAGTTTGAGGTGGGGACAACATCGGTGTGGGGTCCATCCTTCGATATAAGGATTTTTTGCAGTCAGGGCCAGGGGCCCCCGGGCACATCCTTTTTCCATTTTCCCTGGGAAAGAAAACTCAGCAGTCCAGGTTCCTGATGTCAGTTTGTAGGGCTCCCTTGGGTCTATCAGGGCAGCACAAGTTTGAGGTGGGGACAACTTCGGTGTGGGGTCCATCCTTCGATATAAGGATTTTTTGCAGTCAGGGCCAGGGGCCCCTGGGCACATCCTTTTTCCATTTTCCCTGGGAAAGAAAACTCAGCAGTCCAGGTTCCTGATGTCAGTTTGTAGGGCTCCCTTGGGTCTATCAGGGCAGCACAAGTTTGAGGTGGGGACAACTTCGGTGTGGGGTCCATCCTTCAATATAAGAATTTTTTGCAGTCAGGGCCAGGGGCCCCCGGTCATATCCTTTGGCCATTTTCCCTGGGAAAGGAAACTCAGCAGTCCAGGTTGCTGATGTCAGTTTGTAGGGCTCCCTTGGGTGTATCAAGGCAGCACAAGTTTGAGGTGGGGACAACTTCGGTGTGGGGTCCATCCTTCGATATAAGGATTTTTTGCAGTGAGGCCCCTGCCCAGGGCCAGGGTCCCCCGGGCACATCCTTTTTCAATCTTCCCTAGGAAAGAAATCTCAGCAGTCCAGGTTCCTGATGTCAGTTTGTAGGGCTCCCTTGGGTCTATCAGGGCAGCACAAGTTTGAGGTGGGGACAACTTCGGTGTGGGGTCCATCCTTCGATATAAGGATTTTTTACAGTGAGGCCCCTGCCCAGGGCTATGGGCCCACGGGCACAACCTTTTTCCATTTTCCCTGGGAAAGAAAACTTAGCAGTCCAGGTTCCTGATGTCAGTTTGTAGGGCTCCCTTGGGTCTATCAGGGCAGCACAAGTTTGAGGTGGGGACAACTTCGGTGTGGGGTCCATCCTTCGATATAAGGATACTTTGCAGTCAGGAGAGAGCCCAGGGCCACGGGCCCCTGGGCACATCCTTTTTCCATTTTCCCTGGGAAAGAAAACTCAGCAGTCCAGGTTGCTGATGTCAGTTTGTAGGGCTCCCTTGGGTCTATCAGGGTAGCACAAGTTTGAGGTGGGGACAACTTCGGTGTGGGGTCCATCCTTCGATATAAGGATTCTTTGCAGTCAGGGCCAGGGGCCCCTGGGCACATCCTTTTCCCATTTTCCCTGGGAAAGAAAACTCAGCAGTCCAGGTTCTTGATGTCAGTTTGTAGGGCTCCCTTGGGTCTATCAGGGTAGCACAAGTTTGAGGTGGGGACAACTTTGGTGTGGGGTCCATCCTTTGATATAAGGATTCTTTGCAGTGAGGTTCTTGCCCAGGGCCAGGGGCCCCCGGGCACATCCTTTGGCCATTTTCCCTGGGAAAGAAAACTCAGCAGTCCAGGTTCCTGATGTCAGTTTGTAGGGCTCCCTTGGGTCTATCAGGGCAGCACAAGTTTGAGGTGGGGACAATTTTGGTGTGGGGTCCATCCTTCGATATAAGGATTTTTCGCAGTCAGGGCCAGGGGCCCCCGAGCACATCCTTTTTCCATTTTCCCTGGGAAAGAAAACTCAGCAGTCCAGGTTGCTGATGTCAGTTTGTAGGGCTCCCTTGGGTCTATCAGGGCAGCACAAGTTTGAGGTGGGGACAACTTCGGTGTGGGGTCCATCCTTCGATATAAGGATTTTTTGCAGTGAGGCCCCTGCCCAGGGCTAGGGGCCCCCGGGCACATCCTTTTTCCATTTTCCCTGGGAAAGAAAACTCAGCAGTCCAGGTTCCTGATGTCAGTTTGTAGGGCTCCCTTGGGTCTATCAGGGCAGCACAAGTTTGAGGTGGGGACAACTTCGGTGTGGGGTCCATCCTTCGATATAAGGATTCTTTGCAGTCAGGGCCCAGCCCAGGGCCAGGGGCCCCTGGGCACATCCTTTTTCCATTTTCCCTGGGAAAGAAAACTCAGCAGTCCAGGTTGCTGATGTCAGTTTGTAGGGCTCCCTTGGGTCTATCAGGGCAGCACAAGTTTGAGGTGGGGACGACTTCGGGGTGGGGTCCATCCTTCGATATAAGGATTTTTTGCAGTCAGGGCCAGGGGCCCCTGGGCACATCCTTTTTCCATTTTCCCTGGGAAAGAAAACTCAGCAGTCCAGGTTCCTGATGTCAGTTTGTAGGGCTCCCTTGGGTCTATCAGGGTAGCACAAGTTTGAGGTGGGGACAAATTTGGTGTGGGGTCCATCCTTCGATATAAGGATTCTTTGCAGTCAGGGCCAGGGGCACCCGGGCACATCCTTTGGCCATTTTCCCTGGGAAAGAAAACTCAGCAGTCCAGGTTGCTGATGTCAGTTTGTAGGGCTCCCTTGGGTCTATCACGGTGGCACAAGTTTGAGGTGGGGACAACATCGGTGTGGGGTCCATCCTTCGATATAAGGATTCTTTGCAGTCAGGGCCAGGGGCCCCTTGGCACATCCTTTTTCCATTTTCCCAGGGAAAGAAAACTCAGCAGTCCAGGTTCCTGATGTCAGTTTGTAGGGCTCCCTTGGGTCTATCAGGGCAGCACAAGTTTGAGGTGGGGACAACTTCGGTGTGGGGTCCATCCTTCGAAATAAGGATTCTTTGCAGTCAGGACACAGCCCAGGGCCAGGGGCCCCTTGGCACGTCCTTTTTCCATTTTCCCTGGGAAAGAAAACTCAGCAGTCCAGGTTCCTGATGTCAGTTTGTAGGGCTCCCTTGGGTCTATCAGGGCAGCACAAGTTTGAGGTGGGGACAACTTCGGTGTGGGGTCCATCCTTCGATATAAGGATTTTTTGCAGTCAGGGCCAGGGGCCCCCGGGCACATCCTTTTTCCATTTTCCCTGGGAAAGAAAACTCAGCAGTCCAGGTTGCTGATGTCAGTTTGTAGGGCTCCCTTGGGTCTATCAGGGCAGCACAAGTTTGAGGTGGGGACAACTTCGGTGTGGGGTCCATCCTTCGATATAAGGATTTTTTGCAGTGAGGGGCCTGCCCAGGGCCAGGGGCCTCCGGGCACATCCTTTTTCCATTTTCCCTGGGAAAGAAAACTCAGCAGTCCAGGTTCCTGATGTCAGTTTGTAGGGCTCCCTTGGGTGTATCAGGGCAGCACAAGTTTGAGGTGGGGACAACTTCGGTGTGGGGTCCATCCTTCGATATAAGGATTTTTTGCAGTCAGGGCCAGGGGCCCCCGGGCATACCCTTTGGCCATGTTCCCTGGGAAAGAAAACTCAGCAGTCCAGGTTCCTGATGTCAGTTTGTAGGGCTCCCTTGGGTGTATCAGGGCAGCACAAGTTTGAGGTGGGGACAACTTCGGTGTGGGGTCCATCCTTCGATATAAGGATTTTTTGCAGTGAGGGCCCAGCCCAGGGCTATGGGCCCCCGGGCACAACCTTTTTCCATTTTCCCTGGGAAAGAAAATTCAGCAGTCCAGGTTCCTGATGTCAGTTTGTAGGGCTCCCTTGGGTCTATCAGGGCAGCACAAGTTTGAGGTGGGGACAACTTCGGTGTGGGGTCCATCCTTCGATATAAGGATTCTTTGCAGTCAGGGCCCAGCCCAGGGCCAGGGGCCCCTGGGCACATCCTTTTTCCATTTTCCCTGGGAAAGAAAACTCAGCAGTCCAGGTTGCTGATGTCAGTTTGTAGGGCTCCCTTGGGTCTATCAGGGCAGCACAAGTTTGAGGTGGGGACAACTTCGGTGTGGGGTCCATCCTTCGATATAAGGATTTTTTGCAGTCAGGGCCAGGGGCCCCTGGGCACATCCTTTGGCCATTTTCCCTGGGAAAGAAAACTCAGCAGTCCAGGTTCCTGATGTCAGTTTGTAGGGCTCCCTTGGGTCTATCAGGGCAGCACAAGTTTGAGGTGGGGATAACTTCGGTGTGGGCTCCATCCTTCGATATAAGGATTTTTTGCAGTCAGGGCCAGGGGCCCCTGGGCACATCCTTTTTCCATTTTCCCTGGGAAAGAAAACTCAGCAGTCCAGGTTCCTGATGTCAGTTTGTAGGGCTCCCTTGGGTCTATCAGGGCAGCACAAGTTTGAGGTGGGGACAACTTTGGTGTGGGGTCCATCCTTCGATATAAGGATTTTTTGCAGTCAGGGCCAGGGGCCCCTGGGCACATCCTTTTTCCATTTTCCCTGGGAAAGAAAACTCAGCAGTCCAGGTTCCTGATGTCAGTTTGTAGGGCTCCCTTGGGTCTATCAGGGCAGCACAAGTTTGAGGTGGGGACAACTTCGGTGTGGGGTCCGTCCTTCGATATAAGGATTTTTTGCAGTCAGGGTCAGGGGCCCCTGGCCATATCCTTTTTCCATTTTCCCTGGGAAAGAAAACTCAGCAGTCCAGGTTCCTGATGTCAGTTTGTAGGGCTCCCTTGGGTCTATTAGGGCAGCACAAGTTTGAGATGGGGACAACTTCGGTGTGGGGTCCATCCTTCGATATAAGGATTCTTTGCAGTGAGGCCCCAGCCCAGGGCCAGGGGCCCCTGGGCACATCCTTTTTCCATTTTCCCTGGGAAAGAAAACTCAGCAGTCCAGGTTCCTGATGTCAGTTTGTAGGGCTCCCTTGGGTCTATCAGGGCAGCACAAGTTTGAGGTGGGGACAACTTCGGTGTGGGGTCCATCCTTCGATATAAGGATTTTTTACAGTCAGGGCCAGGGGCCCCTGGGCACATCCTTTTTCCATTTTCCCTGGGAAAGAAAACTCAGCAGTCCAGGTTCCTGATGTCAGTTTGTAGGGCTCCCTTGGGTCTATCAGGGCAGCACAAGTTTGAGGTGGGGACAACTTCGGTGTGGGGTCCATCCTTCGATATAAGGATTTTTTGCAGTCAGGGCCAGGTGCCCCTGTGCACATCCTTTTTCCATTTTCCCTGGGAAAGAAAACTCAGCAGTCCAGGTTCCTGATGTCAGTTTGTAGGGCTCCCTTGGGTCTATCAGGGCAGCACAAGTTTGAGGTGGGGACAACTTCGGTGTGGGCTCCATCCTTCGATATAAGGATTTTTTGTAGTGAGGCCCCAGCCCAGGGCCAGGGGCCCCATGGCACATCCTTTTTCCATTTTCCCTGGGAAAGAAAACTCAGCAGTCCAGGTTCCTGATGTCAGTTTGTAGGGCTCCCTTGGGTCTATCAGGGCAGCACAAGTATGAGGTGGGGACAAATTTGGTGTGGGGTCCATCCTTCGATATAAGGATTTTTTGCAGTCAGGGCCAGGGGCCCCTGGGCACATCCTTTTTCCATTTTCCCTGGGAAAGAAAACTCAGCAGTCCAGGTTGCTGATGTCAGTTTGTAGGGCTCCCTTGGGTGTATCAGGGCAGCACAAGTTTGAGGTGGGGACAACTTCGGTGTGGGGTCCATCCTTCGATATATGGATTTTTTGCAGTGTGGCCCCAGCCCATGGCCAGGGAACCCTGGGCACATCCTTTTTCCATTTTCCCTGGGAAAGAAAACTCAGCAGTCCAGGTTCCTGATGTCAGTTTGTAGGGCTCCTTTGGGTGTATCAGGGCAGCACAAGTTTGAGGTGGGGACAACTTCGGTGTGGGGTCCATCCTTCGATATAAGGATTCTTTGCAGTCAGGGCCAGGGGCCCCTGGGCACATCCTTTGGCCATTTTCCCTGGGAAAGAAAACTCAGCAGTCCAGGTTCCTGATGTCAGTTTGTAGGGCTCCCTTGGGTCTATCAGGGCAGCACAAGTTTGAGGTGGGGACAACTTCGGTGTGGGCTCCATCCTTCGATATAAGGATTTTTTGCAGTCAGGGCCAGGGGCCCCTGGGCACATCCTTTTTCCATTTTCCCTGGGAAAGAAAACTCAGCAGTCCAGGTTCCTGATGTCAGTTTGTAGGGCTCCCTTGGGTCTATCAGGGCAGCACAAGTTTGAGGTGGGGACAACTTTGGTGTGGGGTCCATCCTTCGATATAAGGATTTTTTGCAGTCAGGGCCAGGGGCCCCTGGGCACATCCTTTTTCCATTTTCCCTGGGAAAGAAAACTCAGCAGTCCAGGTTCCTGATGTCAGTTTGTAGGGCTCCCTTGGGTCTATCAGGGCAGCACAAGTTTGAGGTGGGGACAACTTCGGTGTGGGGTCCGTCCTTCGATATAAGGATTTTTTGCAGTCAGGGCCAGGGGCCCCTGGCCATATCCTTTTTCCATTTTCCCTGGGAAAGAAAACTCAGCAGTCCAGGTTCCTGATGTCAGTTTGTAGGGCTCCCTTGGGTCTATTAGGGCAGCACAAGTTTGAGATGGGGACAACTTCGGTGTGGGGTCCATCCTTCGATATAAGGATTCTTTGCAGTGAGGCCCCAGCCCAGGGCCAGGGGCCCCTGGGCACAACCTTTTTCCATTTTCCCTGGGAAAGAAAACTCAGCAGTCCAGGTTCCTGATGTCAGTTTGTAGGGCTCCCTTGGGTCTATCAGGGCAGCACAAGTTTGAGGTGGGGACAACTTCGGTGTGGGGTCCATCCTTCGATATAAGGATTTTTTACAGTCAGGGCCAGGGGCCCCTGGGCACATCCTTTTTCCATTTTCCCTGGGAAAGAAAACTCAGCAGTCCAGGTTCCTGATGTCAGTTTGTAGGGCTCCCTTGGGTCTATCAGGGCAGCACAAGTTTGAGGTGGGGACAACTTCGGTGTGGGGTCCATCCTTCGATATAAGGATTTTTTGCAGTCAGGGCCAGGTGCCCCTGTGCACATCCTTTTTCCATTTTCCCTGGGAAAGAAAACTCAGCAGTCCAGGTTCCTGATGTCAGTTTGTAGGGCTCCCTTGGGTCTATCAGGGCAGCACAAGTTTGAGGTGGGGACAACTTCGGTGTGGGCTCCATCCTTCGATATAAGGATTTTTTGTAGTGAGGCCCCAGCCCAGGGCCAGGGGCCCCATGGCACATCCTTTTTCCATTTTCCCTGGGAAAGAAAACTCAGCAGTCCAGGTTCCTGATGTCAGTTTGTAGGGCTCCCTTGGGTCTATCAGGGCAGCACAAGTATGAGGTGGGGACAAATTTGGTGTGGGGTCCATCCTTCGATATAAGGATTTTTTGCAGTCAGGGCCAGGGGCCCCTGGGCACATCCTTTTTCCATTTTCCCTGGGAAAGAAAACTCAGCAGTCCAGGTTGCTGATGTCAGTTTGTAGGGCTCCCTTGGGTGTATCAGGGCAGCACAAGTTTGAGGTGGGGACAACTTCGGTGTGGGGTCCATCCTTCGATATAAGGATTTTTTGCAGTGTGGCCCCAGCCCATGGCCAGGGAACCCTGGGCACATCCTTTTTCCATTTTCCCTGGGAAAGAAAACTCAGCAGTCCAGGTTCCTGATGTCAGTTTGTAGGGCTCCTTTGGGTGTATCAGGGCAGCACAAGTTTGAGGTGGGGACAACTTCGGTGTGGGGTCCATCCTTCGATATAAGGATTTTTTGTAGTGAGGCCCCAGCCCAGGGCCAGGGGCCCCTGGGCACATCCTTTTTCCATTTTCCCTGGGAAAGAAAACTCAGCAGTCCAGGTTCCTGATGTCAGTTTGTAGGGCTCCCTTGGGTCTATCAGGGCAGCACAAGTTTGAGGTGGGGACAACTTCGGTGTGGGGTCCATCCTTTGATATAAGGATTTTTTGCAGTCAGGGCCAGGGGCCCCTGGGCACATCCTTTTTCCATTTTCCCTGGGAAAGAAAACTCAGCAGTCCAGGTTCCTGATGTCAGTTTGTAGGGCTCCCTTGGGTCTATCAGGGCAGCACAAGTTTGAGGTGGGGACAACTTCGGTGTGGGCTCCATCCTTCGATATAAGGATTTTTTGTAGTGAGGCCCCAGCCCAGGGCCAGGGGCCCCTGGGCACATTTTTTTTCCATTTTCCCTGGGAAAGAAAACTCAGCAGTCCAGGTTCCTGATGTCAGTTTGTAGGGCTCCCTTGGGTCTATCAGGGCAGCACAAGTTTGAGGTGGGGACAACTTCGGTGTGGGGTCCATCCTTCGATATAAGGATTTTTTGCAGTCAGGGCCAGGGGCCCCAGGGCACATCCTTTTTCCATTTTCCCTGGGAAAGAAAACTCAGCAGTCCAGGTTCCTGATGTCAGTTTGTAGGGCTCCCTTGGGTCTATCAGGGCAGCACAAGTTTGAGGTGGGGACAACTTCGGTGTGGGGTCCATCCTTTGATATAAGGATTTTTTGCAGTCAGGGCCAGGGGCCCCTGGGCACATCCTTTTTCCATTTTCCCTGGGAAAGAAAACTCAGCAGTCCAGGTTCCTGATGTCAGTTTGTAGGGCTCCCTTGGGTGTATCAGGGCAGCACAAGTTTGAGGTGGGGACAACTTCGGTGTGGGGTCCATCCTTCGATATAAGGATTTTTTGCAGTGAGGGCCCAGCCCAGGGCTATGGGCCCCCGGGCACAACCTTTTTCCATTTTCCCTGGGAAAGAAAACTCAGCAGTCCAGGTTCCTGATGTCAGTTTGTAGGGCTCCCTTGGGTCTATCAGGGCAGCACAAGTTTGAGGTGGGGACAACTTCGGTGTGGGGTCCATCCTTCGATATAAGGATTCTTTGCAGTCAGGGCCCAGCCCAGGGCCAGGGGCCCCTGGGCACATCCTTTTTCCATTTTCCCTGGGAAAGAAAACTCAGCAGTCCAGGTTGCTGATGTCAGTTTGTAGGGCTCCCTTGGGTCTATCAGGGCAGCACAAGTTTGAGGTGGGGACAACTTCGGTGTGGGGTCCATCCTTCGATATAAGGATTCTTTGCAGTCAGGGCCAGGGGCCCCTGGGCACATCCTTTGGCCATTTTCCCTGGGAAAGAAAACTCAGCAGTCCAGGTTCCTGATGTCAGTTTGTAGGGCTCCCTTGGGTCTATCAGGGCAGCACAAGTTTGAGGTGGGGACAACTTCGGTGTGGGCTCCATCCTTCGATATAAGGATTTTTTGCAGTCAGGGCCAGGGGCCCCTGGGCACATCCTTTTTCCATTTTCCCTGGGAAAGAAAACTCAGCAGTCCAGGTTCCTGATGTCAGTTTGTAGGGCTCCCTTGGGTCTATCAGGGCAGCACAAGTTTGAGGTGGGGACAACTTCGGTGTGGGGTCCGTCCTTCGATATAAGGATTTTTTGCAGTCAGGGTCAGGGGCCCCTGGCCATATCCTTTTTCCATTTTCCCTGGGAAAGAAAACTCAGCAGTCCAGGTTCCTGATGTCAGTTTGTAGGGCTCCCTTGGGTCTATTAGGGCAGCACAAGTTTGAGGTGGGGACAACTTCGGTGTGGGGTCCATCCTTCGATATAAGGATTCTTTGCAGTGAGGCCCCAGCCCAGGGCCAGGGGCCCCATGGCACATCCTTTTTCCATTTTCCCTGGGAAAGAAAACTCAGCAGTCCAGGTTCCTGATGTCAGTTTGTAGGGCTCCCTTGGGTCTATCAGGGCAGCACAAGTATGAGGTGGGGACAAATTTGGTGTGGGGTCCATCCTTCGATATAAGGATTTTTTGCAGTCAGGGCCAGGGGCCCCTGGGCACATCCTTTTTCCATTTTCCCTGGGAAAGAAAACTCAGCAGTCCAGGTTCCTGATGTCAGTTTGTAGGGCTCCCTTGGGTCTATCAGGGCAGCACAAGTTTGAGGTGGGGACAACTTCGGTGTGGGGTCCATCCTTCGATATAAGGATTTTTTGCAGTGTGGCCCCAGCCCATGGCCAGGGAACCCTGGGCACATCCTTTTTCCATTTTCCCTGGGAAAGAAAACTCAGCAGTCCAGGTTCCTGATGTCAGTTTGTAGGGCTCCCTTGGGTGTATCAGGGCAGCACAAGTTTGAGGTGGGGACAACTTCGGTGTGGGGTCCATCCTTCGATATAAGGATTTTTTGTAGTGAGGCCCCAGCCCAGGGCCAGGGGCCCCTGGGCACATCCTTTTTCCATTTTCCCTGGGAAAGAAAACTCAGCAGTCCAGGTTCCTGATGTCAGTTTGTAGGGCTCCCTTGGGTCTATCAGGGCAGCACAAGTTTGAGGTGGGGACAACTTCGGTGTGGGGTCCATCCTTTGATATAAGGATTTTTTGCAGTCAGGGCCAGGGGCCCCTGGGCACATCCTTTTTCCATTTTCCCTGGGAAAGAAAACTCAGCAGTCCAGGTTCCTGATGTCAGTTTGTAGGGCTCCCTTGGGTCTATCAGGGCAGCACAAGTTTGAGGTGGGGACAACTTCGGTGTGGGCTCCATCCTTCGATATAAGGATTTTTTGTAGTGAGGCCCCAGCCCAGGGCCAGGGGCCCCTGGGCACATTTTTTTTCCATTTTCCCTGGGAAAGAAAACTCAGCAGTCCAGGTTCCTGATGTCAGTTTGTAGGGCTCCCTTGGGTCTATCAGGGCAGCACAAGTTTGAGGTGGGGACAACTTCGGTGTGGGGTCCATCCTTCGATATAAGGATTTTTTGCAGTCAGGGCCAGGGGCCCCAGGGCACATCATTTTTCCATTTTCCCTGGGAAAGAAAACTCAGCAGTCCAGGTTCCTGATGTCAGTTTGTAGGGCTCCCTTGGGTCTATCAGGGCAGCACAAGTTTTAGATGGGGACAACTTCGGTGTGGGCTCCATCCTTCGATATAAGGATTTTTTGTAGTGAGGCCCCAGCCCAGGGCCAGGGGCCCCTGGGCACATCCTTTTTCCATTTTCCCTGGGAAAGAAAACTCAGCAGTCCAGGTTCCTGATGTCAGTTTGTAGGGCTCCCTTGGGTCTATCAGGGCAGCACATGTTTGACGTGGGGACAACTTCGGTGTGGGGTCCATCCTTCGATATAAGGATTTTTTGCAGTCAGGGCCAGGGGCCCCTGGGCACATCCTTTTTCCATTTTCCCTGGGAAAGAAAACTCAGCAGTCCAGGTTCCTGATGTCAGTTTGTAGGGCTCCCTTGGGTCTATTAGGGCAGCACAAGTTTGAGGTGGGGACAACTTCGGTGTGGGGTCCATCCTTCGATATAAGGATTCTTTGCAGTGTGGCGCCAGCCCATGGCCAGGGGCCCCTGGGCACATCCTTTTTCCATTTTCCCTGGGAAAGAAAACTCAGCAGTCCAGGTTCCTGATGTCAGTTTGTAGGGCTCCCTTGGGTCTATCAGGGCAGCACAAGTTTGAGGTGGGGACAACTTCGGTGTGGGCTCCATCCTTCGATATAAGGATTTTTTGTAGTGAGGCCCCAGCCCAGGGCCAGGGGCCCCTGGGCACATCCTTTTTCCATTTTCCCTGGGAAAGAAAACTCAGCAGTCCAGGTTCCTGATGTCAGTTTGTAGGGCTCCCTTGGGTCTATCAGGGCAGCACAAGTTTGAGGTGGGGACAACTTCGGTGTGGGGTCCATCCTTCGATATAAGGATTCTTTGCAGTGTGGCGCCAGCCCATGGCCAGGGGCCCCTGGGCACATCCTTTTTCCATTTTCCCTGGGAAAGAAAACTCAGCAGTCCAGGTTCCTGATGTCAGTTTGTAGGGCTCCCTTGGGTCTATCAGGGCAGCACAAGTTTGAGGTGGGGACAACTTCGGTGTGGGGTCCATCCTTCGATATAAGGATTTTTTGCAGTCAGGGCCAGGGGCCCCTGGGCACATCCTTTTTCCATTTTCCCTGGGAAAGAAAACTCAGCAGTCCAGGTTCCTGATGTCAGTTTGTAGGGCTCCCTTGGGTCTATCAGGGCAGCACAAGTTTGAGGTGGGGACAACTTCGGTGTGGGGTCCATCCTTCGATATAAGGATTCTTTGCAGTCAGGGCCAGGGGCCCCTGGGCACATCCTTTTTCCATTTTCCCTGGGAAAGAAAACTCAGCAGTCCAGGTTCCTGATGTCAGTTTGTAGGGCTCCCTTGGGTCTATCAGGGCAGCACAAGTTTGAGGTGGGGACAACTTCGGTGTGGGGTCCATCCTTCGATATAAGGATTTTTTGCAGTGTGGCCCCAGCCCATGGCCAGGGAACCCTGGGCACATCCTTTTTCCATTTTCCCTGGGAAAGAAAACTCAGCAGTCCAGGTTCCTGATGTCAGTTTGTAGGGCTCCCTTGGGTGTATCAGGGCAGCACAAGTTTGAGGTGGGGACAACTTCGGTGTGGGGTCCATCCTTCGATATAAGGATTTTTTGTAGTGAGGCCCCAGCCCAGGGCCAGGGGCCCCTGGGCACATCCTTTTTCCATTTTCCCTGGGAAAGAAAACTCAGCAGTCCAGGTTCCTGATGTCAGTTTGTAGGGCTCCCTTGGGTCTATCAGGGCAGCACAAGTTTGAGGTGGGGACAACTTCGGTGTGGGGTCCATCCTTTGATATAAGGATTTTTTGCAGTCAGGGCCAGGGGCCCCTGGGCACATCCTTTTTCCATTTTCCCTGGGAAAGAAAACTCAGCAGTCCAGGTTCCTGATGTCAGTTTGTAGGGCTCCCTTGGGTCTATCAGGGCAGCACAAGTTTGAGGTGGGGACAACTTCGGTGTGGGCTCCATCCTTCGATATAAGGATTTTTTGTAGTGAGGCCCCAGCCCAGGGCCAGGGGCCCCTGGGCACATTTTTTTTCCATTTTCCCTGGGAAAGAAAACTCAGCAGTCCAGGTTCCTGATGTCAGTTTGTAGGGCTCCCTTGGGTCTATCAGGGCAGCACAAGTTTGAGGTGGGGACAACTTCGGTGTGGGGTCCATCCTTCGATATAAGGATTTTTTGCAGTCAGGGCCAGGGGCCCCAGGGCACATCATTTTTCCATTTTCCCTGGGAAAGAAAACTCAGCAGTCCAGGTTCCTGATGTCAGTTTGTAGGGCTCCCTTGGGTCTATCAGGGCAGCACAAGTTTTAGATGGGGACAACTTCGGTGTGGGCTCCATCCTTCGATATAAGGATTTTTTGTAGTGAGGCCCCAGCCCAGGGCCAGGGGCCCCTGGGCACATCCTTTTTCCATTTTCCCTGGGAAAGAAAACTCAGCAGTCCAGGTTCCTGATGTCAGTTTGTAGGGCTCCCTTGGGTCTATCAGGGCAGCACATGTTTGACGTGGGGACAACTTCGGTGTGGGGTCCATCCTTCGATATAAGGATTTTTTGCAGTCAGGGCCAGGGGCCCCTGGGCACATCCTTTTTCCATTTTCCCTGGGAAAGAAAACTCAGCAGTCCAGGTTCCTGATGTCAGTTTGTAGGGCTCCCTTGGGTCTATTAGGGCAGCACAAGTTTGAGGTGGGGACAACTTCGGTGTGGGGTCCATCCTTCGATATAAGGATTCTTTGCAGTGTGGCGCCAGCCCATGGCCAGGGGCCCCTGGGCACATCCTTTTTCCATTTTCCCTGGGAAAGAAAACTCAGCAGTCCAGGTTCCTGATGTCAGTTTGTAGGGCTCCCTTGGGTCTATCAGGGCAGCACAAGTTTGAGGTGGGGACAACTTCGGTGTGGGCTCCATCCTTCGATATAAGGATTTTTTGTAGTGAGGCCCCAGCCCAGGGCCAGGGGCCCCTGGGCACATCCTTTTTCCATTTTCCCTGGGAAAGAAAACTCAGCAGTCCAGGTTCCTGATGTCAGTTTGTAGGGCTCCCTTGGGTCTATCAGGGCAGCACAAGTTTGAGGTGGGGACAACTTCGGTGTGGGGTCCATCCTTCGATATAAGGATTCTTTGCAGTGTGGCGCCAGCCCATGGCCAGGGGCCCCTGGGCACATCCTTTTTCCATTTTCCCTGGGAAAGAAAACTCAGCAGTCCAGGTTCCTGATGTCAGTTTGTAGGGCTCCCTTGGGTCTATCAGGGCAGCACAAGTTTGAGGTGGGGACAACTTCGGTGTGGGGTCCATCCTTCGATATAAGGATTTTTTGCAGTCAGGGCCAGGGGCCCCTGGGCACATCCTTTTTCCATTTTCCCTGGGAAAGAAAACTCAGCAGTCCAGGTTCCTGATGTCAGTTTGTAGGGCTCCCTTGGGTCTATCAGGGCAGCACAAGTTTGAGGTGGGGACAACTTCGGTGTGGGGTCCATCCTTCGATATAAGGATTCTTTGCAGTCAGGGCCAGGGGCCCCTGGGCACATCCTTTTTCCATTTTCCCTGGGAAAGAAAACTCAGCAGTCCAGGTTCCTGATGTCAGTTTGTAGGGCTCCCTTGGGTCTATCAGGGCAGCACAAGTTTGAGGTGGGGACAACTTCGGTGTGGGGTCCATCCTTCGATATAAGGATTTTTTGTAGTGAGGCCCCAGCCCAGGGCCAGGGGCCCCTGGGCACATCCTTTTTCCATTTTCCCTGGGAAAGAAAACTCAGCAGTCCAGGTTCCTGATGTCAGTTTGTAGGGCTCCCTTGGGTCTATCAGGGCAGCACAAATATGAGGTGGGGACAAATTTGGTGTGGGCTCCATCCTTCGATATAAGGATTTTTTGCAGTCAGGGCCAGGGGCCCCTGGGCACATCCTTTTTCCTTTTTCCCTGGGAAAGAAAACTCAGCAGTCCAGGTTCCTGATGTCAGTTTGTAGGGCTCCCTTGGGTCTATCAGGGCAGCACAAGTTTGAGGTGGGGACAACTTCGGTGTGGGGTCCATCCTTCGATATAAGGATTTTTTGCAGTGAGGTCCCAGCCCAGGGCCAGGGGCCCCTAGGCACATCCTTTTTCCATTTTCCCTGGGAAAGAAAACTCAGCAGTCCAGGTTCCTGATGTCAGTTTGTAGGGCTCCCTTGGGTCTATCAGGGCAGCACAAGTTTGAGGTGGGGACAACTTCGGTCTGGGGTCCATCCTTCGATATAAGGATTTTTTGCAGTCAGGGCCAGGGGCCCCTGGGCACATCCTTTTTCCATTTTCCCTGGGAAAGAAAACTCAGCAGTCCAGGTTCCTGATGTCAGTTTGTAGGGCTCCCTTGGGTCTATCAGGGCAGCACAAGTTTGAGGTGGGGACAACTTTGGTGTGGGGTCCATCCTTCGATAAAAGGATTTTTTGCAGTCAGGGCCAGGGGCCCCTGGGCACATCCTTTTTCCATTTTCCCTGGGAAAGAAAACTCAGCAGTCCAGGTTCCTGATGTCAGTTTGTAGGGCTCCCTTGGGTCTATCAGGGCAGCACAAGTTTGAGGTGGGGACAACTTCAGTGTGGGGTCCATCCTTCGATATAAGGATTTTTTGCAGTCAGGGCCAGGGGCCCCTGGGCACATTCTTTTTCCATTTTCCCTGGGAAAGAAAACTCAGCAGTCCAGGTTCCTGATGTCAGTTTGTAGGGCTCCCTTGGCTCTATCAGGGCAGCACAAGTTTGAGGTGGGGACAACTTCGGTGTGGGGTCCATCCTTCGATATAAGGATTTTTTGTAGTGAGGCCCCAGCCCAGGGCCAGGGGCCCCATGGCACATCCTTTTTCCATTTTCCCTGGGAAAGAAAACTCAGCAGTCCAGGTTCCTGATGTCAGTTTGTAGGGCTCCCTTGGGTCTATCAGGGCAGCACAAGTATGAGGTGGGGACAAATTTGGTGTGGGCTCCATCCTTCGATATAAGGATTTTTTGCAGTCAGGGCCAGGGGCCCCTGGGCACATCCTTTTTCCATTTTCCCTGGGAAAGAAAACTCAGCAGTCCAGGTTCCTGATGTCAGTTTGTAGGGCTCCCTTGGGTCTATCAGGGCAGCACAAGTTTGAGGTGGGGACAACTTCGGTCTGGGGTCCATCCTTCGATATAAGGATTTTTTGCAGTCAGGGCCAGGGGCCCCTGGGCACATCCTTTTTCCATTTTCCCTGGGAAAGAAAACTCAGCAGTCCAGGTTGCTGATGTCAGTTTGTAGGGCTCCCTTGGGTCTATCAGGGCAGCACAAGTTTGAGGTGGGGACAACTTCGGTGTGGGGTCCATCCTTCGATATAAGGATTTTTTGCAGTCAGGGCCAGGAGCCCCTGGGCACATCCTTTTTCCATTTTCCCTGGGAAAGAAAACTCAGCAGTCCAGGTTCCTGATGTCAGTTTGTAGGGCTCCCTTGGGTCTATTAGGGCAGCACAAGTTTGAGTAGGGGACAACTTCGGTGTGGGGTCCATCCTTCGATATAAGGATTTTTTGCAGTCAGGGCCAGGGTTCCCTGGACACATCCTTTTTCCATTTTCCCTGAGAAAGAAAACTCAGCAGTCCAGGTTCCTGATGTCAGTTTGTAGGGCTCCCTTGGGTCTATCAGGGCAGCACAAGTTTGAGGTGGGGACAACTTCGGTGTGGGCTCCATCCTTCGATATAAGGATTCTTTGCAGTGAGGCCCCAGCCCAGGGCCAGGAGCCCCTGGGCACAACCTTTTTCCATTTTCCCTGGGAAAGAAAACTCAGCAGTCCAGGTTCCTGATGTCAGTTTGTAGGGCTCCCTTGGGTCTATCAGGGCAGCACAAGTTTGAGGTGGGGACAACTTCGGTGTGGGGTCCATCCTTCGATATAAGGATTTATTACAGTCAGGGCCAGGGGCCCCTGGGCACATCCTTTTTCCATTTTCCCTGGGAAAGAAAACTCAGCAGTCCAGGTTCCTGATGTCAGTTTGTAGGGCTCCCTTGGGTCTATCAGGGCAGCACAAGTTTGAGGTGGGGACAACTTCGGTGTGGGGTCCATCCTTCGATATAAGGATTTTTTGCAGTCAGGGTCAGGGGCCCCTGGGCACATCCTTTTTCCATTTTCCCTGGGAAAGAAAACTCAGCAGTCCAGGTTCCTGATGTCAGTTTGTAGGGCTCCCTTGGGTCTATCAGGGCAGCACAAGTTTGAGGTGGGGACAACTTCGGTGTGGGGTCCATCCTTCGATATAAGGATTTATTACAGTCAGGGCCAGGGGCCCCTGGGCACATCCTTTTTCCATTTTCCCTGGGAAAGAAAACTCAGCAGTCCAGGTTCCTGATGTCAGTTTGTAGGGCTCCCTTGGGTCTATCAGGGCAGTACAAGTTTGAGGTGGGGACAACTTCGGTGTGGGGTCCATCCTTCGATATAAGGATTCCTTGCAGTGAGGCCCCAGCCCAGGGCAAGGGGCCCCTGGGCACAACCTTTTTCCATTTTCCCTGGGAAAGAAAACTCAGCAGTCCAGGTTCCTGATGTCAGTTTGTAGTGCTCCCTTGGGTCTATCAGGGCAGCACAAGTTTGAGGTGGGGAACACTTCGGTGTGGGGTCCATCCTTCGATATAAGGATTCTTTGCAGTCAGGGTCACGGGCCCCTGGCCATAACCTTTTTCCATTTTCCCTGGGAAAGAAAACTCAGCAGTCCAGGTTCCTGATGTCAGTTTGTAGGGCTCCCTTGGGTCTATCAGGGCAGCACAAGTTTGAGGAGGGGACAACTTCGGTGTGGGGTCCATCCTTCGATATAAGGATTTTTTGCAGTCAGGGCCAGGGGTCCCTGGGCACATCCTTTTTCCATTTTCCCTGGGAAAGAAAACTCAGCAGTCCAGGTTCCTGATGTCAGTTTGTAGGGCTCCCTTGGGTCTATCAGGGCAGCACAAGTTTGAGGTGGGGACAACTTCGGTGTGGGGTCCATCCTTTGATATAAGGATTTTTTGTAGTCAGGGTATGGGGCCCAGGGCCAGGGGCCCCTGGGCACATCCTTTTTCCATTTTCCCTGGGAAAGAAAACTCAGCAGTCCAGGTTCCTGATGTCAGTTTGTAGTGCTCCCTTGGGTCTATCAGGGCAGCACAAGTTTGAGGTGGGGACAACTTCGGTCTGGGGTCCATCCTTCGATATAAGGATTTTTTGCAGTCAGGGCCAGGGGCCCCTGGGCACATCCTTTTTCCATTTTCCCTGGGAAAGAAAACTCAGCAGTCCAGGTTCCTGATGTCAGTTTGTAGGGCTCCCTTGGGTCTATCAGGGCAGCACAAGTTTGAGGTGGGGACAACTTTGGTGTGGGGTCCATCCTTCGATAAAAGGATTTTTTGCAGTCAGGGCCAGGGGCCCCTGGGCACATCCTTTTTCCATTTTCCCTGGGAAAGAAAACTCAGCAGTCCAGGTTCCTGATGTCAGTTTGTAGGGCTCCCTTGGGTCTATCAGGGCAGCACAAGTTTGAGGTGGGGACAACTTCAGTGTGGGGTCCATCCTTCGATATAAGGATTTTTTGCAGTCAGGGCCAGGGGCCCCTGGGCACATTCTTTTTCCATTTTCCCTGGGAAAGAAAACTCAGCAGTCCAGGTTCCTGATGTCAGTTTGTAGGGCTCCCTTGGGTCTATCAGGGCAGCACAAGTTTGAGGTGGGGACAACTTTGGTGTGGGGTCCATCCTTCGATATAAGGATTCTTTGCAGTCAGGGCCAGGGGCCCCTGGGCACATCCTTTTTCCATTTTCCCTGGGAAAGAAAACTCAGCAGTCCAGGTTCCTGATGTCAGTTTGTAGGGCTCCCTTGGCTCTATCAGGGCAGCACAAGTTTGAGGTGGGGACAACTTCGGTGTGGGGTCCATCCTTCGATATAAGGATTTTTTGTAGTGAGGCCCCAGCCCAGGGCCAGGGGCCCCTGGGCACATCCTTTTTCCATTTTCCCTGGGAAAGAAAACTCAGCAGTCCAGGTTCCTGATGTCAGTTTGTAGGGCTCCCTTGGGTCTATCAGGGCAGCACAAGTATGAGGTGGGGACAAATTTGGTGTGGGCTCCATCCTTCGATATAAGGATTTTTTGCAGTCAGGGCCAGGGGCCCCTGGGCACATCCTTTTTCCATTTTCCCTGGGAAAGAAAACTCAGCAGTCCAGGTTCCTGATGTCAGTTTGTAGGGCTCCCTTGGGTCTATCAGGGCAGCACAAGTTTGAGGTGGGGACAACTTCGGTCTGGGGTCCATCCTTCGATATAAGGATTTTTTGCAGTCAGGGCCAGGGGCCCCTGGGCACATCCTTTTTCCATTTTCCCTGGGAAAGAAAACTCAGCAGTCCAGGTTGCTGATGTCAGTTTGTAGGGCTCCCTTGGGTCTATCAGGGCAGCACAAGTTTGAGGTGGGGACAACTTCGGTGTGGGCTCCATCCTTCGATATAAGGATTTTTTGCAGTCAGGGCCAGGAGCCCCTGGGCACATCCTTTTTCCATTTTCCCTGGGAAAGAAAACTCAGCAGTCCAGGTTCCTGATGTCAGTTTGTAGGGCTCCCTTGGGTCTATTAGGGCAGCACAAGTTTGAGTAGGGGACAACTTCGGTGTGGGGTCCATCCTTCGATATAAGGATTTTTTGCAGTCAGGGCCAGGGTTCCCTGGACACATCCTTTTTCCATTTTCCCTGAGAAAGAAAACTCAGCAGTCCAGGTTCCTGATGTCAGTTTGTAGGGCTCCCTTGGGTCTATCAGGGCAGCACAAGTTTGAGGTGGGGACAACTTCGGTGTGGGCTCCATCCTTCGATATAAGGATTCTTTGCAGTGAGGCCCCAGCCCAGGGCCAGGGGCCCCTGGGCACAACCTTTTTCCATTTTCCCTGGGAAAGAAAACTCAGCAGTCCAGGTTCCTGATGTCAGTTTGTAGGGCTCCCTTGGGTCTATCAGGGCAGCACAAGTTTGAGGTGGGGACAACTTCGGTGTGGGGTCCATCCTTCGATATAAGGATTTATTACAGTCAGGGCCAGGGGCCCCTGGGCACATCCTTTTTCCATTTTCCCTGGGAAAGAAAACTCAGCAGTCCAGGTTCCTGATGTCAGTTTGTAGGGCTCCCTTGGGTCTATCAGGGCAGCACAAGTTTGAGGTGGGGACAACTTCGGTGTGGGGTCCATCCTTCGATATAAGGATTTTTTGCAGTCAGGGTCAGGGGCCCCTGGGCACATCCTTTTTCCATTTTCCCTGGGAAAGAAAACTCAGCAGTCCAGGTTCCTGATGTCAGTTTGTAGGGCTCCCTTGGGTCTATCAGGGCAGCACAAGTTTGAGGTGGGGACAACTTCGGTGTGGGGTCCATCCTTCGATATAAGGATTTATTACAGTCAGGGCCAGGGGCCCCTGGGCACATCCTTTTTCCATTTTCCCTGGGAAAGAAAACTCAGCAGTCCAGGTTCCTGATGTCAGTTTGTAGGGCTCCCTTGGGTCTATCAGGGCAGCACAAGTTTGAGGTGGGGACAACTTCGGTGTGGGGTCCATCCTTTGATATAAGGATTTTTTGCAGTCAGGGCCAGGGGCCCCTGGGCACATCCTTTTTCCATTTTCCCTGGGAAAGAAAACTCAGCAGTCCAGGTTCCTGATGTCAGTTTGTAGGGCTCCCTTGGGTGTATCAGGGCAGCACAAGTTTGAGGTGGGGACAACTTCGGTGTGGGGTCCATCCTTCGATATAAGGATTTTTTGCAGTGTGGCCCCCCCCATGGCCAGGGAACCCTGGGCACATTCTTTTTCCATTTTCCCTGGGAAAGAAAACTCAGCAGTCCAGGTTCCTGATGTCAGTTTGTAGGGCTCCCTTGGGTCTATCAGGGCAGCACAAGTTTGAGGTGGGGACAACTTCGGTGTGGGGTCCATCCTTCGATATAAGGATTTTTTGCAGTCAGGGCCAGGGGCCCCATGGCACATCCTTTTTCCATTTTCCCTGGGAAAGAAAACTCAGCAGTCCAGGTTCCTGATGTCAGTTTGTAGGGCTCCCTTGGGTCTATCAGGGCAGCACAAGTTTGAGGTGGGGACAACTTCGGTGTGGGCTCCATCCTTCGATAAAAGGATTTTTTGTAGTGAGGCCCCAGCCCAGGGCCAGGGGCCCCTGGGCACATCCTTTTTCCATTTTCCCTGGGAAAGAAAACTCAGCAGTCCAGGTTCCTGATGTCAGTTTGTAGGGCTCCCTTGGCTCTATCAGGGCAGCACAAGTTTGAGGTGGGGACAACTTCGGTGTGGGGTCCATCCTTCGATATAAGGATTTTTTGCAGTCAGGGCCAGGGGCCCCTGGGCACATCCTTTTTCCATTTTCCCTGGGAAAGAAAACTCAGCAGTCCAGGTTCCTGATGTCAGTTTGTAGGGCTCCCTTGGGTCTATCAGGGCAGCACAAGTTTGAGGTGGGGACAACTTCGGTGTGGGCTCCATCCTTCGATATAAGGATTCTTTGCAGTGTGGCGCCAGCCCATGGCCAGGGGCCCCATGGCACATCCTTTTTCCATTTTCCCTGGGAAAGAAAACTCAGCAGTCCAGGTTCCTGATGTCAGTTTGTAGGGTTCCCTTGGGTGTATCAGGGCAGCACAATTTTGAGGTGGGGACAACTTCGGTGTGGGCTCCATCCTTCGATATAAGGATTTTTTGCAGTCAGGGCCAGGGGCCCCTGGGCACATCCTTTTTCCATTTTCCCTGGGAAAGAAAACTCAGCAGTCCAGGTTCCTGATGTCAGTTTGTAGGGCTCCCTTGGGTCGATCAGGGCAGCACAAGTTTGAGGTGGGGACAACTTAGGTGTGGGGTCCATCCTTTGATATAAGGATTTTTTGCAGTCAGGGTATGTGGCCCAGGGCCAGGGGCCCCTGGGCACATCCTTTTTCCATTTTCCCTGGGAAAGAAAACTCAGCAGTCCAGGTTCCTGATGTCAGTTTGTAGGGCTCCCTTGGGTCTATCAGGGCAGCACAAGTATGAGGTGGGGACAAATTTGGTGTGGGCTCCATCCTTCGATATAAGGAATTTTTGTAGTCAGGGCCAGGGGCCCCTGGGCACATCCTTTTTCCATTTTCCCTGGGAAAGAAAACTCAGCAGTCCAGGTTCCTGATGTCAGTTTGTAGGGCTCCCTTGGGTCTATCAGGGCAGCACAAGTTTGAGGTGGGGACAACTTCGGTGTGGGGTCCATCCTTCGATATAAGGATTTTTTGTAGTGAGGTCCCAGCCCAGGGCCAGGGGCCCCTGGGCACATCCTTTTTCCATTTTCCCTGGGAAAGAAAACTCAGCAGTCCAGGTTCCTGATGTCAGTTTGTAGGGCTCCCTTGGGTCGATCAGGGCAGCACAAGTTTGAGGTGGGGACAACTTCGGTGTGGGCTCCATCCTTTGATATAAGGATTTTTTGCAGTCAGGGTATGGGGCCCAGGGCCAGGGGCCCCTGGGCACATCCTTTTTCCATTTTCCCTGGGAAAGAAAACTCAGCAGTCCAGGTTCCTGATGTCAGTTTGTAGGGCTCCCTTGGGTCTATCAGGGCAGCACAAGTTTGAGGTGGGGACAACTTCGGTGTGGGGTCCATCCTTCGATATAAGGATTTTTTACAGTCAGGGCCAGGGGCCCCTGGGCACATCCTTTTTCCATTTCCCCTGGGAAAGAAAACTCAGCAGTCCAGGTTCGTGATGTCAGTTTGTAGGGCTCCCTTGGGTCTATCAGGGCAGCACAAGTTTGAGGTGGGGACAACTTCGGTGTGGGGTCCATCCTTCGATATAAGGAATTTTTGCAGTCAGGGCCAGGGGCCCCTGGGCACATCCTTTTTCCATTTTCCCTGGGAAAGAAAACTCAGCAGTCCAGGTTGCTGATGTCAGTTTGTAGGGCTCCCTTGGGTCTATCAGGGCAGCACAAGTTTGAGGTGGGGACAACTTCGGTGTGGGGTCCATCCTTCGATATATGGATTTTTTGTAGTGAGGCCCCAGCCCAGGGCCAGGGGCCCCATGGCACATCCTTTTTCCATTTTCCCTGGGAAAGAAAACTCAGCAGTCCAGGTTCCTGATGTCAGTTTGTAGGGCTCCCTTGGGTCTATCAGGGCAGCACAAGTATGAGGTGAGGACAAATTTGGTGTGGGCTCCATCCTTCGATATAAGGAATTTTTGCAGTCAGGGCCAGGGGCCCCTGGGCACATCCTTTTTCCATTTTCCCTGGGAAAGAAAACTCAGCAGTCCAGGTTCCTGATGTCAGTTTGTAGGGCTCCCTTGGGTCTATCAGGGCAGCACAAGTTTGAGGTGGGGACAACTTCGGTGTGGGGTCCATCCTTCGATATAAGGATTTTTTGTAGTGAGGCCCCAGCCCAGGGCCAGGGGCCCCTGGGCACATCCTTTTTCCATTTTCCCTGGGAAAGAAAACTCAGCAGTCCAGGTTCCTGATGTCAGTTTGTAGGGCTCCCTTGGGTCTATCAGGGCAGCACAAGTTTGAGGCGGGGACAACTTTGGTGTGGGGTCCATCCTTCGATATAAGGATTTTTTGCAGTCAGGGCCAGGGGCCCCTGGGCACATCCTTTTTCCATTTTCCCTGGGAAAGAAAACTCAGCAGTCCAGGTTCCTGATGTCAGTTTGTAGGGCTCCCTTGGGTCTATCAGGGCAGCACAAGTTTGAGGTGGGGACAACTTCGGTGTGGGGTCCATCCTTCGATATAAGGATTTTTTGTAGTGAGGCCCCAGCCCAGGGCCAGGGGCCCCTGGGCACATCCTTTTTCCATTTTCCCTGGGAAAGAAAACTCAGCAGTCCAGGTTCCTGATGTCAGTTTGTAGGGCTCCCTTGGGTCTATCAGGGCAGCACAAGTTTGAGGTGGGGACAACTTCGGTGTGGGGTCCATCCTTCGATATAAGGATTTTTTGCAGTCAGGGCCAGGGGCCCCTGGGCACATCCTTTTTCCATTTTCCCTGGGAAAGAAAACTCAGCAGTCCAGGTTCCTGATGTCAGTTTGTAGGGCTCCCTTGGGTCTATCAGGGCAGCACAAGTTTGAGGTGGGGACAACTTCGGTGTGGGGTCCATCCTTTGATATAAGGATTTTTTGCAGTCAGGGTATGGGGCCCAGGGCGAGGGGCCCCTGGGCACATCCTTTTTCCATTTTCCCTGGGAAAGAAAACTCAGCAGTCCAGGTTCCTGATGTCAGTTTGTAGGGCTCCCTTGGGTCTATCAGGGCAGCGCAAGTTTGAGGTGGGGACAACTTCGGTGTGGGGTCCATCCTTCGATATAAGGATTTTTTGCAGTCAGGGCCAGGGGCCCCTGGGCACATCCTTTTTCCATTTTCCCTGGGAAAGAAAACTTAGCAGTCCAGGTTCCTGATGTCAGTTTGTAGGGCTCCCTTGGGTCGATCAGGGCAGCACAAGTTTGAGGTGGGGACAACTTCGGTGTGGGCTCCATCCTTTGATATAAGGATTTTTTGCAGTCAGGGCCAGGGGCCCAGGGCCAGGGGCCCCTGGGCACATCCTTTTTCCATTTTCCCTGGGAAAGAAAACTCAGCAGTCCAGGTTCCTGATGTCAGTTTGTAGGGTTCCCTTGGGTGTATCAGGGCAGCACAATTTTGAGGTGGGGACAACTTTAATGTGGGGTCCATCCTTCGATATAAGGATTTTTTGCAGTCAGGGCCAGGGGCCCCATGGCACGTCCTTTTTCCATTTTCCCTGGGAAAGAAAACTCAGCAGTCCAGGTTCCTGATGTCAGTTTGTAGGGCTCCCTTGGGTCTATCAGGGCAGCACAAGTTTGAGGTGGGGACAACTTCGGTGTGGGGTCCATCCTTTGATATAAGGATTTTTTGCAGTCAGGGTATGGGGCCCAGGGCCAGGGGCCCCTGGGCACATACTTTTTCCATTTTCCCTGGGAAAGAAAACTCAGCAGTCCAGGTTCCTGATGTCAGTTTGTAGGGCTCCCTTGGGTCTATCAGGGCAGCGCAAGTTTGAGGTGGGGACAACTTCGGTGTGGGGTCCATCCTTCGATATAAGGATTTTTTGCAGTCAGGGCCAGGGGCCCCATGGCACATCCTTTTTCCATTTTCCCTGGGAAAGAAAACTCAGCAGTCCAGGTTCCTGATGTCAGTTTGTAGGGCTCCCTTGGGTCTATCAGGGCAGCACAAGTTTGAGGTGGGGACAACTTCGGTGTGGGCTCCATCCTTCGATAAAAGGATTTTTTGTAGTGAGGCCCCAGCCCAGGGCCAGGGGCCCCTGGGCACATCCTTTTTCATTTTCCCTGGGAAAGAAAACTCAGCAGTCCAGGTTCCTGATGTCAGTTTGTAGGGCTCCCTTGGGTCTATCAGGGCAGCACAAGTTTGAGGTGGGGACAACTTCGGTGTGGGGTCCATCCTTCGATATAAGGATTTTTTGCAGTCAGGGCCAGGGGTCCCTGGGCACATCCTCTTTCCATTTTCCCTGGGAAAGAAAACTCAGCAGTCCAGTTTCCTGATGTCAGTTTGTAGGGCTCCCTTGGGTCTATCAGGGCAGCACAAGTTTGAGGTGGGGACAACTTCGGTGTGGGGTCCATCCTTCGATATATGGTTTTTTTGTAGTGAGGCCCCAGCCCAGGGCCAGGGGACCCATGGCACATCCTTTTTCCATTTTCCCTGGGAAAGAAAACTCAGCAGTCCAGGTTCCTGATGTCAGTTTGTAGGGCTCCCTTGGGTCTATCAGGGCAGCACAAGTATGAGGTGGGGACAAATTTGGTGTGGGCTCCATCCTTCGATATAAGGAATTTTTGCAGTCAGGGCCAGGGGCCCCTGGGCACATCCTTTTTCCATTTTCCCTGGGAAAGAAAACTCAGCAGTCCAGGTTCCTGATGTCAGTTTGTAGGGCTCCCTTGGGTCTATCAGGGCAGCACAAGTTTGAGGTGGGGACAACTTCGGTGTGGGCTCCATCCTTCGATATAAGGATTTTTTGTAGTGAGGCCCCAGCCCAGGGCCACGGGCCCCTGGGCACATCCTTTTTCCATTTTCCCTGGGAAAGAAAACTCAGCAGTCCAGGTTCCTGATGTCAGTTTGTAGGGCTCCCTTGGGTCTATCAGGGCAGCACAAGTTTGAGGCGGGGACAACTTTGGTGTGGGGTCCATCCTTCGATATAAGGATTTTTTGCAGTCAGGGCCAGGGGCCCCTGGGCACATCCTTTTTCCATTTTCCCTGGGAAAGAAAACTCAGCAGTCCAGGTTCCTGATGTCAGTTTGTAGGGCTCCCTTGGGTCTATCAGGGCAGCACAAGTTTGAGGTGGGGACAACTTCGGTGTGGGGTCCATCGTTCGATATAAGGATTTTTTGTAGTGAGGCCCCAGCCCAGGGCCAGGGGCCCCTGGGCACATCCTTTTTCCATTTTCCCTGGGAAAGAAAACTCAGCAGTCCAGGTTCCTGATGTCAGTTTGTAGGGCTCCCTTGGGTGTATCAGGGCAGCACAAGTTTGAGGTGGGGACAACTTCGGTGTGGGGTCCATCCTTCGATATAAGGATTTTCTGCAGTCAGGGCCAGGGGCCCCTGGGCACATCCTTTTTCCATTTTCCCTGGGAAAGAAAACTCAGCAGTCCAGGTTCCTGATGTCAGTTTGTAGGGCTCCCTTGGCTCTATCAGGGCAGCACAAGTTTGAGTTGGGGACAACTTCGGTGTGGGGTCCATCCTTCGATATAAGGATTCTTTGCAGTGTGGGCCCAGCCCATGGCCAGGGGCCCCTGGGCACATCCTTTTTCCATTTTCCCTGGGAAAGAAAACTCAGCAGTCCAGGTTCCTGATGTCAGTTTGTAGGGCTCCCTTGGGTCTATCAGGGCAGCGCAAGTTTGAGGTGGGGACAACTTCGGTGTGGGGTCCATCCTTCGATATAAGGATTTTTTGCAGTCAGGGCCAGGGGCCCCATGGCACATCCTTTTTCCATTTTCCCTGGGAAAGAAAACTCAGCAGTCCAGGTTCCTGATGTCAGTTTGTAGGGCTCCCTTGGGTCTATCAGGGCAGCACAAGTATGAGGTGGGGACAACTTCGGTGTGGGCTCCATCCTTCGATAAAAGGATTTTTTGTAGTGAGGCCCCAGCCCAGGGCCAGGGGCCCCTGGGCACATCCTTTTTCATTTTCCCTGGGAAAGAAAACTCAGCAGTCCAGGTTCCTGATGTCAGTTTGTAGGGCTCCCTTGGGTCTATCAGGGCAGCACAAGTTTGAGGTGGGGACAACTTCGGTGTGGGGTCCATCCTTCGATATAAGGATTTTTTGCAGTCAGGGCCAGGGGTCCCTGGGCACATCCTCTTTCCATTTTCCCTGGGAAAGAAAACTCAGCAGTCCAGTTTCCTGATGTCAGTTTGTAGGGCTCCCTTGGGTCTATCAGGGCAGCACAAGTTTGAGGTGGGGACAACTTCGGTGTGGGGTCCATCCTTCGATATAAGGATTCTTAGCAGTGAGGCCCCAGCCCAGGTCCAGGGGCCCCTGGGCACATCCTTTTTCCATTTTCCCTGGGAAAGTAAACTCAGCAGTCCAGGTTCCTGATGTCAGTTTGTAGGGCTCCCTTGGGTCTATCAGGGCAGCACAAGTTTGAGGTGGGGACAACTTCGGTGTGGGGTCCATCCTTCGATATAAGGATTTTTTGTAGTGAGGCCCCAGCCCAGGGCCAGGGCCCCCTGAGCACATCCTTTTTCCATTTTCCCTGGGAAAGAAAACTCAGCAGTCCAGGTTCCTGATGTCAGTTTGTAGGGCTCCCTTGGGTCTATCAGGGCAGCACAAGTTTGAGGTGGGGACAACTTCGGTGTGGGGTCCATCCTTCGATATAAGGATTTTTTGCAGTCAGGTTATGGGGCCCAGGGCCAGGGGCGCCTGGGCACATCCTTTTTCCATTTTCCCTGGGAAAGAAAACTCAGCAGTCCAGGTTCCTGATGTCAGTTTGTAGGGCTCCCTTGGGTCTATCAGGGCAGCACAAGTTTGAGGTGGGGACAACTTCGGTGTGGGGTCCATCCTTCGATATAAGGATTTTTTGCAGTCAGGGCCAGGGGCCCCTGGGCACATCCTTTTTCCATTTTCCCTGGGAAAGAAAACTCAGCAGTCCAGGTTCCTGATGTCAGTTTTTAGGGCTCCCTTGGGTCTATCAGGGCAGTACAAGTTTGAGGTGGGGACAACTTCGGTGTGGGGTCCATCCTTCGATATAAGGATTTTTTGCAGTGAGGCCCCAGCCCAGGGCCAGGGGCCCCTGGGCACAACCTTTTTCCATTTTCCCTGGGAAAGAAAACTCAGCAGTCCAGGTTCCTGATGTCAGTTTGTAGGGCTCCCTTGGGTCTATCAGGGCAGCACAAGTATGAGGTGGGTACAAATTTGGTGTGGGCTCCATCCTTCGATATAAGGAATTTTTGCAGTCAGGGCCAGGGGCCCCTGGGCACATCCTTTTTCCATTTTCCCTGGGAAAGAAAACTCAGCAGTCCAGGTTCCTGATGTCAGTTTGTAGGGCTCCCTTGGGTCTATCAGGGCAGCACAAGTTTGAGGTGGGGACAACTTCGGTGTGGGGTCCATCCTTCGATATAAGGATTTTTTGTAGTGAGGCCCCAGCCCAGGGCCAGGGGCCCCTGGGCACATCCTTTTTCCATTTTCCCTGGGAAAGAAAACTCAGCAGTCCAGGTTCCTGATGTCAGTTTGTAGGGCTCCCTTGGGTCTATCAGGGCAGCACAAGTTTGAGGTGGGGACAACTTCGGTGTGGGGTCCATCCTTCGATATAAGGATTTTTTGTAGTGAGGCCCCAGCCCAGGGCCAGGGGCCCCTGGGAACATCCTTTTTACATTTTCCCTGGGAAAGAAAACTCAGCAGTCCAGGTTCCTGATGTCAGTTTGTAGGGCTCCCTTGGGTCTATCAGGGCAGCACAAGTTTGAGGTGGGGACAACTTCGGTGTGGGGTCCATCCTTCGATATAAGGATTTTTTGCAGTCAGGGCCAGGGGCCCCTGGGCACATCCTTTTTCCATTTTCCCTGGGAAAGAAAACTCAGCAGTCCAGGTTCCTGATGTCAGTTTGTAGGGCTCCCTTGGGTCTATCAGGGCAGCACAAGTTTGAGGTGGGGACAACTTCGGTGTGGGGTCCATCCTTCGATATAAGGATTTTTTGCAGTCAGGGCCAGGGGCCCCTGGGCACATCCTTTTTCCATTTTCCCTGGGAAAGAAAACTCAGCAGTCCAGGTTCCTGATGTCAGTTTGTAGGGCTCCCTTGGGTCTATCAGGGCAGCACAAGTTTGAGGTGGGGACAACTTCGGTGTGGGGTCCATCCTTTGATATAAGGATTTTTTGCAGTCAGGGTATGGGGCCCAGGGCCAGGGGCCCCTGGGCACATCCTTTTTCCATTTTCCCTGGGAAAGAAAACTCAGCAGTCCAGGTTCCTGATGTCAGTTTGTAGGGCTCCCTTGGGTCTATCAGGGCAGCACAAGTTTGAGGTGGGGAAAACTTCGGTGTGGGGTCCATCCTTCGATATAAGGATTTTTTGTAGTGAGGCACAAGCCCAGGCCCAGGGGTCCCATGGCACATCCTTTTTCCATTTTCCCTGGGAAAGAAAACTCAGCAGTCCAGGTTCCTGGTGTCAGTGTGTAGGGCTCCCTTGGGTGTATCAGGGCAGCACAAGTTTGAGGTGGGGACAACTTTGGTGTGGGGTCCATCCTTCGATATAAGAATTTTTTGCAGTCAGGGCCAGGGGCCCCTGGGCACATCCTTTTTCCATTTTCCCTGGGAAAGAAAACTCAGCAGTCCAGGTTCCTGATGTCAGTTTGTAGGGCTCCCTTGGGTCTATCAGGGCAGCACAAGTTTGAGGTGGGGACAACTTCGGTGTGGGGTCCATCCTTCGATATAAGGATTCCTTGCAGTGAGGCCCCAGCCCAGGGCAAGGGGCCCCTGGGCACAACCTTTTTCCATTTTCCCTGGGAAAGAAAACTCAGCAGTCCAGGTTCCTGATGTCAGTTTGTAGTGCTCCCTTGGGTCTATCAGGGCAGCACAAGTTTGAGGTGGGGAACACTTCGGTGTGGGGTCCATCCTTCGATATAAGGATTCTTTGCAGTCAGGGTCACGGGCCCCTGGCCATAACCTTTTTCCATTTTCCCTGGGAAAGAAAACTCAGCAGTCCAGGTTCCTGATGTCAGTTTGTAGGGCTCCCTTGGGTCTATCAGGGCAGCACAAGTTTGAGGAGGGGACAACTTCGGTGTGGGGTCCATCCTTCGATATAAGGATTTTTTGCAGTCAGGGCCAGGGGTCCCTGGGCACATCCTTTTTCCATTTCCCCTGGGAAAGAAAACTCAGCAGTCCAGGTTCGTGATGTCAGTTTGTAGGGCTCCCTTGGGTCTATCAGGGCAGCACAAGTTTGAGGTGGGGACAACTTCGGTGTGGGGTCCATCCTTCGATATAAGGATTTTTTGTAGTGAGGCCCCAGCCCAGGGCCAGGGGCCCCTGGGCACATCCTTTTTCCATTTTCCCTGGGAAAGAAAACTCAGCAGTCCAGGTTCCTGATGTCAGTTTGTAGGGCTCCCTTGGGTCTATCAGGGCAGCACAAGTTTGAGGTGGGGACAACTTCGGTGTGGGGTCCATCCTTCGATATAAGGATTTTTTGTAGTGAGGCCCCAGCCCAGGGCCAGGGGCCCCTGGGCACATCCTTTTTCCATTTTCCCTGGGAAAGAAAACTCAGCAGTCCAGGTTCCTGATGTCAGTTTGTAGGGCTCCCTTGGGTCTATCAGGGCAGCACAAGTTTGAGGTGGGGACAACTTCGGTGTGGGGTCCATCCTTCGATATAAGGATTCTTTGCAGTGAGGCCCCAGCCCAGGGCCAGGGGCCCCTGGGCACAACCTTTTTCCATTTTCCCTGGGAAAGAAAACTCAGCAGTCCAGGTTCCTGATGTCAGTTTGTAGGGCTCCCTTGGGTCTATCAGGGCAGCACAAGTATGAGGTGGGTACAAATTTGGTGTGGGCTCCATCCTTCGATATAAGGAATTTTTGCAGTCAGGGCCAGGGGCCCCTGGGCACATCCTTTTTCCATTTTCCCTGGGAAAGAAAACTCAGCAGTCCAGGTTCCTGATGTCAGTTTGTACCGCTCCCTTGGGTCTATCAGGGCAGCACAAGTTTGAGGTGGGGACAACTTCGGTGTGGGGTCCATCCTTCGATATAAGGATTTTTTGTAGTGAGGCCCCAGCCCAGGGCCAGGGGCCCCTGGGCACATCCTTTTTCCATTTTCCCTGGGAAAGAAAACTCAGCAGTCCAGGTTCCTGATGTCAGTTTGTAGGGCTCCCTTGGGTCTATCAGGGCAGCACAAGTTTGAGGTGGGGACAACTTCGGTGTGGGGTCCATCCTTCGATATAAGGATTTTTTGCAGTCAGGGCCAGGGGCCCCTGGGCACATCCTTTTTCCTTTTCCCTGGGAAAGAAAACTCAGCAGTCCAGGTTCCTGATGTCAGTTTGTAGGGCTCCCTTGGGTCTATCAGGGCAGCACAAGTTTGAGGTGGGGACAATTTCGGTGTGGGGTCCATCCTTCGATATAAGGATTTTTTGCAGTGTGGCCCCAGCCCATGGCCAGGGAACCCTGGGCACATCCTTTTTCCATTTTCCCTGGGAAAGAAAACTCAGCAGTCCAGGTTCCTGATGTCAGTTTGTAGGGCTCCCTTGGGTCTATCAGGGCAGCACAAGTTTGAGGTGGGGACAACTTCGGTGTGGGGTCCATCCTTCGATATAAGGATTTTTTGCAGTCAGGGCCAGGGGCCCCTGGGCACATCCTTTTTCCATTTTCCCTGGGAAAGAAAACTCAGCAGTCCAGGTTGCTGATGTCAGTTTGTAGGGCTCCCTTGGGTCTATCAGGGCAGCACAAGTTTGAGGTGGGGACAACTTCGGTGTGGGGTCCATCCTTCGATATAAGGATTTTTTGCAGTCAGGGCCAGGGGCCCCTGGGCACATCCTTTTTCCATTTTCCCTGGGAAAGAAAACTCAGCAGTCCAGGTTCCTGATGTCAGTTTGTAGGGCTCCCTTGGGTCTATCAGGGCAGCACAAGTTTGAGGTGGGGACAACTTCGGTGTGGGGTCCATCCTTCGATATAAGGATTTTTTGCAGTCAGGGCCAGGGGCCCCATGGCACATCCTTTTTCCATTTTCCCTGGGAAAGAAAACTCAGCAGTCCAGGTTCCTGATGTCAGTTTGTAGGGCTCCCTTGGGTCTATCAGGGCAGCACAAGTTTGAGGTGGGGACAACTTCGGTGTGGGGTCCATCCTTCGATATAAGGATTTTTTGCAGTCAGGGCCAGGGGCCCCTGGGCACATCCTTTTTCCATTTTCCCTGGGAAAGAAAACTCAGCAGTCCAGGTTCCTGATGTCAGTTTGTAGGGCTCCCTTGGGTCTATCAGGGCAGCACAAGTTTGAGGTGGGGACAACTTCGGTGTGGGGTCCATCCTTCGATATAAGGATTTTTTGCAGTGTGGCCCCAGCCCATGGCCAGGGAACCCTGGGCACAACCTTTTTCCATTTTCCCTGGGAAAGAAAACTCAGCAGTCCAGGTTCCTGATGTCAGTTTGTAGGGCTCCCTTGGGTCTATCAGGGCAGCACAAGTATGAGGTGGGGACAACTTCGGTGTGGGGTCCATCCTTCGATATAAGGATTTTTTGCAGTCAGGGCCAGGGGCCCCTGGGCACATCCTTTTTCCATTTTCCCTGGGAAAGAAAACTCAGCAGTCCAGGTTCCTGATGTCAGTTTGTAGGGCTCCCTTGGGTCTATCAGGGCAGCACAAGTTTGAGGTGGGGACAACTTCGGTGTGGGGTCCATCCTTTGATATAAGGATTTTTTGCAGTCAGGGTATGGGGCCCAGGGCCAGGGGCCCCTGGGCACATCCTTTTTCCATTTTCCCTGGGAAAGAAAACTCAGCAGTCCAGGTTCCTGATGTCAGTTTGTAGTGCTCCCTTGGGTCTATCAGGGCAGCACAAGTTTGAGGTGGGGAACACTTCGGTGTGGGGTCCATCCTTCGATATAAGGATTCTTTGCAGTCAGGGCCAGGGTCCCCTGGGCACATCCTTTTTCCATTTAACCTGGGAAAGAAAACTCAGCAGTCCAGGTTCCTGATGTCAGTTTGTAGGGCTCCCTTGGGTGTATCAGGGCAGCACAAGTTTGAGGTGGGGACAACTTTGGTGTGGGGTCCATCCTTCGATATAAGGATTTTTTGCAGTCAGGGCCAGGGGCCCCTGGGCACATCCTTTTTCCATTTTCCCTGGGAAAGAAAACTCAGCAGTCCAGGTTCCTGATGTCAGTTTGTAGGGCTCCCTTGGGTCGATCAGGGCAGTACAAGTTTGAGGTGGGGACAACTTCGGTGTGGGGTCCATCCTTCGATATAAGGATTCTTTGCAGTGTGGGCCCAGCCCATGGCCAGGGTCCCCTGGGCACATCCTTTTTCCATTTTCCCTGGGAAAGAAAACTCAGCAGTCCAGGTTCCTGATGTCAGTTTGTAGGGTTCCCTTGGGTGTATCAGGGCAGCACAATTTTGAGGTGGGGACAACTTTAATGTGGGGTCCATCCTTCGATATAAGGATTTTTTGCAGTCAGGGCCAGGGGCCCCTGGGCACGTCCTTTTTCCATTTTCCCTGGGAAAGAAAACTCAGCAGTCCAGGTTCCTGATGTCAGTTTGTAGGGCTCCCTTGGGTCTATCAGGGCAGTACAAGTTTGAGGTGGGGACAACTTCGGTGTGGGGTCCATCCTTCGATATAAGGATTTTTTGCAGTGAGGCCCCAGCCCAGGGCAAGGGGCCCCTGGGCACAACCTTTTTCCATTTTCCCTGGGAAAGAAAACTCAGCAGTCCAGGTTCCTGATGTCAGTTTGTAGTGCTCCCTTGGGTCTATCAGGGCAGCACAAGTTTGAGGTGGGGAACACTTCGGTGTGGGGTCCATCCTTCGATATAAGGATTCTTTGCAGTCAGGGCCAGGGTCCCCTGGGCACATCCTTTTTCCATTTTCCCTGGGAAAGAAAACTCAGCAGTCCAGGTTCCTGATGTCAGTTTGTAGGGCTCCCTTGGGTGTATCAGGGCAGCACAAGTTTGAGGTGGGGACAACTTTGGTGTGGGGTCCATCCTTCGATATAAGGATTTTTTGCAGTCAGGGCCAGGGGCCCCTGGGCACATCCTTTTTCCATTTTCCCTGGGAAAGAAAACTCAGCAGTCCAGGTTCCTGATGTCAGTTTGTAGGGCTCCCTTGGGTCTATCAGGGCAGTACAAGTTTGAGGTGGGGACAACTTCGGTGTGGGGTCCATCCTTCGATATAAGGATTTTTTGCAGTGTGGGCCCAGCCCATGGCCAGGGTCCCCTGGGCACATCCTTTTTCCATTTTCCCTGGGAAAGAAAACTCAGCAGTCCAGGTTCCTGATGTCAGTTTGTAGGGTTCCCTTGGGTGTATCAGGGCAGCACAATTTTGAGGTGGGGACAACTTTAATGTGGGGTCCATCCTTCGATATAAGGATTTTTTGCAGTCAGGGCCAGGGGCCCCTGGGCACATCCTTTTTCCATTTTCCCTGGGAAAGAAAACTCAGCAGTCCAGGTTCCTGATGTCAGTTTGTAGGGCTCCCTTGGGTCTATCAGGGCAGCACAAGTTTGAGGTGGGGACAACTTCGGTGTGGGGTCCATCCTTTGATATAAGGATTTTTTGCAGTCAGGGTATGGGGCCCAGGGCCAGGGGCCCCTGGGCACATCCTTTTTCCATTTTCCCTGGGAAAGAAAACTCAGCAGTCCAGGTTCCTGATGTCAGTTTGTAGGGCTCCCTTGGGTCTATCAGGGCAGCGCAAGTTTGAGGTGGGGACAACTTCGGTGTGGGGTCCATCCTTCGATATAAGGATTTTTTGCAGTCAGGGCCAGGGGCCCCTGGGCACATCCTTTTTCCATTTTCCCTGGGAAAGAAAACTCAGCAGTCCAGGTTCCTGATGTCAGTTTGTAGGGCTCCCTTGGGTCGATCAGGGCAGCACAAGTTTGAGGTGGGGACAACTTCGGTGTGGGCTCCATCCTTTGATATAAGGATTTTTTGCAGTCAGGGTATGGGGCCCAGGGCCAGGGGCCCCATGGCACATCCTTTTTCCATTTTCCCTGGGAAAGAAAACTCAGCAGTCCAGGTTCCTGATGTCAGTTTGTAGGGCTCCCTTGGGTCTATCAGGGCAGCACAAGTTTGCGGTGGGGACAACTTCGGTGTGGGGTCCATCCTTCGATATAAGGATTTTTTGCAGTGAGGCCCCAGCCCAGGGCCAGGGGCCCCTGGGCACATCCTTTTTCCATTTCCCCTGGGAAAGAAAACTCAGCAGTCCAGGTTCGTGATGTCAGTTTGTAGGGCTCCCTTGGGTCTATCAGGTCAGCACAAGTTTGAGGTGGGGACAACTTCGGTGTGGGGTCCATCCTTCGATATAAGGAATTTTTGCAGTCAGGGCCAGGGGCCCCTGGGCACATCCTTTTTCCATTTTCCCTGGGAAAGAAAACTCAGCAGTCCAGGTTGCTGATGTCAGTTTGTAGGGCTCCCTTGGGTCTATCAGGGCAGCACAAGTTTGAGGTGGGGACAACTTCGGTGTGGGGTCCATCCTTCGATATATGGTTTTTTTGTAGTGAGGCCCCAGCCCAGGGCCAGGGGCCCCATGGCACATCCTTTTTACATTTTCCCTGGGAAAGAAAACTCAGCAGTCCAGGTTCCTGATGTCAGTTTGTAGGGCTCCCTTGGGTCTATCAGGGCAGCACAAGTATGAGGTGGGGACAAATTTGGTGTGGGCTCCATCCTTCGATATAAGGAATTTTTGCAGTCAGGGCCAGGGGCCCCTGGGCACATCCTTTTTCCATTTTCCCTGGGAAAGAAAACTCAGCAGTCCAGGTTCCTGATGTCAGTTTGTAGGGCTCCCTTGGGTCTATCAGGGCAGCACAAGTTTGAGGTGGGGACAACTTCGGTGTGGGGTCCATCCTTCGATATAAGGATTTTTTGTAGTGAGGCCCCAGCCCAGGGCCACGGGCCCCTGGGCACATCCTTTTTCCATTTTCCCTGGGAAAGAAAACTCAGCAGTCCAGGTTCCTGATGTCAGTTTGTAGGGCTCCCTTGGGTCTATCAGGGCAGCACAAGTTTGAGGCGGGGACAACTTTGGTGTGGGGTCCATCCTTCGATATAAGGATTTTTTGCAGTCAGGGCCAGGGGCCCCTGGGCACATCCTTTTTCCATTTTCCCTGGGAAAGAAAACTCAGCAGTCCAGGTTCCTGATGTCAGTTTGTAGGGCTCCCTTGGGTCTATCAGGGCAGCACAAGTTTGAGGTGGGGACAACTTCGGTGTGGGGTCCATCCTTCGATATAAGGATTTTTTGTAGTGAGGCCCCAGCCCAGGGCCAGGGGCCCCTGGGCACATCCTTTTTCCATTTTCCCTGGGAAAGAAAACTCAGCAGTCCAGGTTCCTGATGTCAGTTTGTAGGGCTCCCTTGGGTGTATCAGGGCAGCACAAGTTTGAGGTGGGGACAACTTCGGTGTGGGGTCCATCCTTCGATATAAGGATTTTTTGCAGTCAGGGCCAGGGGCCCCTGGGCACATCCTTTTTCCATTTTCCCTGGGAAAGAAAACTCAGCAGTCCAGGTTCCTGATGTCAGTTTGTAGGGCTCCCTTGGGTCTATCAGGGCAGCACAAGTTTGAGTTGGGGACAACTTCGGTGTGGGGTCCATCCTTCGATATAAGGATTCTTTGCAGTGTGGGCCCAGCCCATGGCCAGGGGCCCCTGGGCACATCCTTTTTCCATTTTCCCTGGGAAAGAAAACTCAGCAGTCCAGGTTCCTGATGTCAGTTTGTAGGGTTCCCTTGGGTGTATCAGGGCAGCACAATTTTGAGGTGGGGACAACTTTAATGTGGGGTCCATCCTTCGATATAAGGATTTTTTGCAGTCAGGGCCAGGGGCCCCATGGCACGTCCTTTTTCCATTTTCCCTGGGAAAGAAAACTCAGCAGTCCAGGTTCCTGATGTCAGTTTGTAGGGCTCCCTTGGGTCTATCAGGGCAGCACAAGTTTGAGGTGGGGACAACTTCGGTGTGGGGTCCATCCTTTGATATAAGGATTTTTTGCAGTCAGGGTATGGGGCCCAGGGCAGGGGCCCCTGGGCACATCCTTTTTCCATTTTCCCTGGGAAAGAAAACTCAGCAGTCCAGGTTCCTGATGTCAGTTTGTAGGGCTCCCTTGGGTCTATCAGGGCAGCGCAAGTTTGAGGTGGGGACAACTTCGGTGTGGGGTCCATCCTTCGATATAAGGATTTTTTGCAGTCAGGGCCAGGGGCCCCATGGCACAACCTTTTTCCATTTTCCCTGGGAAAGAAAACTCAGCAGTCCAGGTTCCTGATGTCAGTTTGTAGGGCTCCCTTGGGTCTATCAGGGCAGCACAAGTTTGAGGTGGGGACAACTTCGGTGTGGGCTCCATCCTTCGATAAAAGGATTTTTTGTAGTGAGGCCCCAGCCCAGGGCCAGGGGCCCCTGGGCACATCCTTTTTCATTTTCCCTGGGAAAGAAAACTCAGCAGTCCAGGTTCCTGATGTCAGTTTGTAGGGCTCCCTTGGGTCTATCAGGGCAGCACAAGTATGAGGTGGGGACAACTTCGGTGTGGGGTCCATCCTTCGATATAAGGATTTTTTGCAGTCAGGGCCAGGGGTCCCTGGGCACATCCTCTTTCCATTTTCCCTGGGAAAGAAAACTCAGCAGTCCAGTTTCCTGATGTCAGTTTGTAGGGCTCCCTTGGGTCTATCAGGGCAGCACAAGTTTGAGGTGGGGACAACTTCGGTGTGGGGTCCATCCTTCGATATAAGGATTCTTAGCAGTGAGGCCCCAGCCCAGGGCCAGGGGCCCCTGGGCACATCCTTTTTCCATTTTCCCTGGGAAAGTAAACTCAGCAGTCCAGGTTCCTGATGTCAGTTTGTAGGGCTCCCTTGGGTCTATCAGGGCAGCACAAGTTTGAGGTGGGGACAACTTCGGTGTGGGGTCCATCCTTCGATATAAGGATTTTTTGTAGTGAGGCCCCAGCCCAGGGCCAGGGCCCCCTGAGCACATCCTTTTTCCATTTTCCCTGGGAAAGAAAACTCAGCAGTCCAGGTTCCTGATGTCAGTTTGTAGGGCTCCCTTGGGTCTATCAGGGCAGCACAAGTTTGAGGTGGGGACAACTTCGGTGTGGGGTCCATCCTTCGATATATGGATTTTTTGCAGTCAGGTTATGGGGCCCAGGGCCAGGGTCCCCTGGGCACATCCTTTTTCCATTTTCCCTGGGAAAGAAAACTCAGCAGTCCAGGTTCCTGATGTCAGTTTGTAGGGCTCCCTTGGGTCTATCAGGGCAGCACAAGTTTGAGGTGGGGACAACTTCGGTGTGGGGTCCATCCTTCGATATAAGGAATTTTTGCAGTCAGGGCCAGGGGCCCCTGGGCACATCCTTTTTCCATTTTCCCTGGGAAAGAAAACTCAGCAGTCCAGGTTCCTGATGTCAGTTTGTAGGGCTCCCTTGGGTCTATCAGGGCAGCACAAGTTTGAGGTGGGGACAACTTCGGTGTGGGGTCCATCCTTCAATATAAGGATTTTTTGTAGTGAGGCCCCAGCCCAGGGCCAGGGGCCCCTGGGCACATCCTTTTTCCATTTTCCCTGGGAAAGAAAACTCAGCAGTCCAGGTTCCTGATGTCAGTTTGTAGGGCTCCCTTGGGTCTATCAGGGCAGCACAAGTTTGAGGTGGGGACAACTTCGGTGTGGGGTCCATCCTTCGATATAAGGATTTTTTGCAGTCAGGGCCAGGGGCCCCTGGGCACATCCTTTTTCCATTTTCCCTGGGAAAGAAAACTCAGCAGTCCAGGTTCCTGATGTCAGTTTGTAGGGCTCCCTTGGGTCTATCAGGGCAGCACAAGTTTGAGGTGGGGACAACTTCGGTGTGGGGTCCATCCTTCGATATAAGGATTTTTTGCAGTGTGGCCCCAGCCCATGGCCAGGGAACCCTGGGCACAACCTTTTTCCATTTTCCCTGGGAAAGAAAACTCAGCAGTCCAGGTTCCTGATGTCAGTTTGTAGGGCTCCCTTGGGTCTATCAGGGCAGCACAAGTATGAGGTGGGTACAAATTTGGTGTGGGGTCCATCCTTCGATATAAGGAATTTTTGCAGTCAGGGCCAGGGGCCCCTGGGCACATCCTTTTTCCATTTTCCCTGGGAAAGAAAACTCAGCAGTCCAGGTTCCTGATGTCAGTTTGTAGGGCTCCCTTGGGTCTATCAGGGCAGCACAAGTTTGAGGTGGGGACAACTTCGGTGTGGGGTCCATCCTTCGATATAAGGATTTTTTGTAGTGAGGCCCCAGCCCAGGGCCAGGGGCCCCTGGGAACATCCTTTTTACATTTTCCCTGGGAAAGAAAACTCAGCAGTCCAGGTTCCTGATGTCAGTTTGTAGGGCTCCCTTGGGTCTATCAGGGCAGCACAAGTTTGAGGTGGGGACAACTTTGGTGTGGGGTCCATCCTTCGATATAAGGATTTTTTGCAGTCAGGGCCAGGGGTCCCATGGCACATCCTTTTTCCATTTTCCCTGGGAAAGAAAACTCAGCAGTCCAGGTTCCTGATGTCAGTTTGTAGGGCTCCCTTGGGTCTATCAGGGCAGCACAAGTTTGAGGTGGGGACAACTTCGGTGTGGGCTCCATCCTTCGATAAAAGGATTTTTTGTAGTGAGGCCCCAGCCCAGGGCCAGGGGCCCCTGGGCACATCCTTTTTCATTTTCCCTGGGAAAGAAAACTCAGCAGTCCAGGTTCCTGATGTCAGTTTGTAGGGCTCCCTTGGGTCTATCAGGGCAGCACAAGTTTGAGGTGGGGACAACTTCGGTGTGGGGTCCATCCTTCGATATAAGGATTTTTTGCAGTCAGGGCCAGGGGTCCCTGGGCACATCCTCTTTCCATTTTCCCTGGGAAAGAAAACTCAGCAGTCCAGTTTCCTGATGTCAGTTTGTAGGGCTCCCTTGGGTCTATCAGGGCAGCACAAGTTTGAGGTGGGGACAACTTCGGTGTGGGGTCCATCCTTCGATATAAGGATTCTTTGCAGTGAGGCCCCAGCCCAGGGCCAGGGGCTCCTGGGCACAACCTTTTTCCATTTTCCCTGGGAAAGAAAACTCAGCAGTCCAGGTTCCTGATGTCAGTTTGTAGGGCTCCCTTGGGTCTATCAGGGCAGCACAAGTTTGAGGTGGGGACAACTTCGGTGTGGGGTCCATCCTTCGATATAAGGATTTTTTGTAGTGAGGCCCCAGCCCAGGGCCAGGGCCCCCTGAGCACATCCTTTTTCCATTTTCCCTGGGAAAGAAAACTCAGCAGTCCAGGTTCCTGATGTCAGTTTGTAGGGCTCCCTTGGGTCTATCAGGGCAGCACAAGTTTGAGGTGGGGACAACTTCGGTGTGGGGTCCATCCTTCGATATAAGGATTTTTTGCAGTCAGGTTATGGGGCCCAGGGCCAGGGTCCCCTGGGCACATCCTTTTTCCATTTTCCCTGGGAAAGAAAACTCAGCAGTCCAGGTTCCTGATGTCAGTTTGTAGGGCTCCCTTGGGTCTATCAGGGCAGCACAAGTTTGAGGTGGGGACAACTTCGGTGTGGGGTCCATCCTTCGATATAAGGATTTTTTGCAGTCAGGGCCAGGGGCCCCTGGGCACATCCTTTTTCCATTTTCCCTGGGAAAGAAAACTCAGCAGTCCAGGTTCCTGATGTCAGTTTTTAGGGCTCCCTTGGGTCTATCAGGGCAGTACAAGTTTGAGGTGGGGACAACTTCGGTGTGGGGTCCATCCTTCGATATAAGGATTTTTTGCAGTGAGGCCCCAGCCCAGGGCCAGGGGCCCCTGGGCACAACCTTTTTCCATTTTCCCTGGGAAAGAAAACTCAGCAGTCCAGGTTCCTGATGTCAGTTTGTAGGGCTCCCTTGGGTCTATCAGGGCAGCACAAGTATGAGGTGGGTACAAATTTGGTGTGGGCTCCATCCTTCGATATAAGGAATTTTTGCAGTCAGGGCCAGGGGCCCCTGGGCACATCCTTTTTCCATTTTCCCTGGGAAAGAAAACTCAGCAGTCCAGGTTCCTGATGTCAGTTTGTAGGGCTCCCTTGGGTCTATCAGGGCAGCACAAGTTTGAGGTGGGGACAACTTCGGTGTGGGGTCCATCCTTCGATATAAGGATTTTTTGCAGTGTGGCCCCAGCCCATGGCCAGGGAACCCTGGGCACAACCTTTTTCCATTTTCCCTGGGAAAGAAAACTCAGCAGTCCAGGTTCCTGATGTCAGTTTGTAGGGCTCCCTTGGGTCTATCAGGGCAGCACAAGTATGAGGTGGGGACAACTTCGGTGTGGGGTCCATCCTTCGATATAAGGATTTTTTGCAGTCAGGGCCAGGGGCCCCTGGGCACATCCTTTTTCCATTTTCCCTGGGAAAGAAAACTCAGCAGTCCAGGTTCCTGATGTCAGTTTGTAGGGCTCCCTTGGGTCTATCAGGGCAGCACAAGTTTGAGGTGGGGACAACTTCGGTGTGGGGTCCATCCTTCGATATAAGGATTTTTTGCAGTCAGGGCCAGGGGCCCCTGGGCACATCCTTTTTCCATTTTCCCTGGGAAAGAAAACTCAGCAGTCCAGGTTCCTGATGTCAGTTTTTAGGGCTCCCTTGGGTCTATCAGGGCAGTACAAGTTTGAGGTGGGGACAACTTCGGTGTGGGGTCCATCCTTTGATATAAGGATTTTTTGCAGTCAGGGTATGGGGCCCAGGGCCAGGGGCCCCTGGGCACATCCTTTTTCCATTTTCCCTGGGAAAGAAAACTCAGCAGTCCAGGTTCCTGATGTCAGTTTGTAGTGCTCCCTTGGGTCTATCAGGGCAGCACAAGTTTGAGGTGGGGAACACTTCGGTGTGGGGTCCATCCTTCGATATAAGGATTCTTTACAGTCAGGGCCAGGGTCCCCTGGGCACATCCTTTTTCCATTTTCCCTGGGAAAGAAAACTCAGCAGTCCAGGTTCCTGATGTCAGTTTGTAGGGCTCCCTTGGGTGTATCAGGGCAGCACAAGTTTGAGGTGGGGACAACTTCGGTGTGGGGTCCATCCTTCGATATAAGGATTCTTTGCAGTGTGGGCCCAGCCCATGGCCAGGGTCCCCTGGGCACATCCTTTTTCCATTTTCCCTGGGAAAGAAAACTCAGCAGTCCAGGTTCCTGATGTCAGTTTGTAGGGTTCCCTTGGGTGTATCAGGGCAGCACAATTTTGAGGTGGGGACAACTTTAATGTGGGGTCCATCCTTCGATATAAGGATTTTTTGCAGTCAGGGCCAGGGGCCCCTGGGCACGTCCTTTTTCCATTTTCCCTGGGAAAGAAAACTCAGCAGTCCAGGTTCCTGATGTCAGTTTGTAGGGCTCCCTTGGGTCTATCAGGGCAGTACAAGTTTGAGGTGGGGACAACTTCGGTGTGGGGTCCATCCTTCGATATAAGGATTTTTTGCAGTGAGGCCCCAGCCCAGGGCAAGGGGCCCCTGGGCACAACCTTTTTCCATTTTCCCTGGGAAAGAAAACTCAGCAGTCCAGGTTCCTGATGTCAGTTTGTAGTGCTCCCTTGGGTCTATCAGGGCAGCACAAGTTTGAGGTGGGGAACACTTCGGTGTGGGGTCCATCCTTCGATATAAGGATTCTTTACAGTCAGGGCCAGGGTCCCCTGGGCACATCCTTTTTCCATTTTCCCTGGGAAAGAAAACTCAGCAGTCCAGGTTCCTGATGTCAGTTTGTAGGGCTCCCTTGGGTCTATCAGGGCAGTACAAGTTTGAGGTGGGGACAACTTCGGTGTGGGGTCCATCCTTCGATATAAGGATTCTTTGCAGTGTGGGCCCAGCCCATGGCCAGGGTCCCCTGGGCACATCCTTTTTCCATTTTCCCTGGGAAAGAAAACTCAGCAGTCCAGGTTCCTGATGTCAGTTTGTAGGGTTCCCTTGGGTGTATCAGGGCAGCACAATTTTGAGGTGGGGACAACTTTAATGTGGGGTCCATCCTTCGATATAAGGATTTTTTGCAGTCAGGGCCAGGGGCCCCTGGGCACGTCCTTTTTCCATTTTCCCTGGGAAAGAAAACTCAGCAGTCCAGGTTCCTGATGTCAGTTTGTAGGGCTCCCTTGGGTCTATCAGGGCAGTACAAGTTTGAGGTGGGGACAACTTCGGTGTGGGGTCCATCCTTCGATATAAGGATTTTTTGCAGTGAGGCCCCAGCCCAGGGCAAGGGGCCCCTGGGCACATCCTTTTTCCATTTTCCCTGGGAAAGAAAACTCAGCAGTCCAGGTTCCTGATGTCAGTTTGTAGGGCTCCCTTGGGTCTATCAGGGCAGCACAAGTTTGAGATGGGGACAACTTCGGTGTGGGGTCCGTCCTTCGATGTAAGGATTTTTTGCAGTCAGGGTCAGGGGCCCCTGGCCATAACCTTTTTCCATTTTCCCTGGGAAAGAAAACTCAGCAGTCCAGGTTCCTGATGTCAGTTTGTAGGGCTCCCTTGGGTCTATCAGGGCAGCACAAGTTTGAGGAGGGGACAACTTCGGTGTGGGGTCCATCCTTCGATATAAGGATTTTTTGCAGTCAGGGCCAGGGGTCCCTGGGCACATCCTTTTTCCATTTTCCCTGGGAAAGAAAACTCAGCAGTCCAGGTTCCTGATGTCAGTTTGTAGGGCTCCCTTGGGTCTATCAGGGCAGCACAAGTTTGAGGTGGGGACAACTTCGGTGTGGGGTCCATCCTTCGATATAAGGATTTTTTGTAGTGAGGCCCCAGCCCAGGGCCAGGGGCCCCTGGGCACATCCTTTTTCCATTTTCCCTGGGAAAGAAAACTCAGCAGTCCAGGTTCCTGATGTCAGTTTGTAGGGCTCCCTTGGGTCTATCAGGGCAGCACAAGTTTGAGGTGGGGACAACTTCGGTGTGGGGTCCATCCTTCGATATAAGGATTTTTTGTAGTGAGGCCCCAGCCCAGGGCCAGGGGCCCCTGGGCACATCCTTTTTCCATTTTCCCTGGGAAAGAAAACTCAGCAGTCCAGGTTCCTGATGTCAGTTTGTAGGGCTCCCTTGGGTCTATCAGGGCAGCACAAGTTTGAGGTGGGGACAACTTCGGTGTGGGGTCCATCCTTCGATATAAGGATTCTTTGCAGTGAGGCCCCAGCCCAGGGCCAGGGGCCCCTGGGCACAACCTTTTTCCATTTTCCCTGGGAAAGAAAACTCAGCAGTCCAGGTTCCTGATGTCAGTTTGTAGGGCTCCCTTGGGTGTATCAGGGCAGCACAAGTATGAGGTGGGTACAAATTTGGTGTGGGCTCCATCCTTCGATATAAGGAATTTTTGCAGTCAGGGCCAGGGGCCCCTGGGCACATCCTTTTTCCATTTTCCCTGGGAAAGAAAACTCAGCAGTCCAGGTTCCTGATGTAAGTTTGTAGGGCTCCCTTGGGTCTATCAGGGCAGCACAAGTTTGAGGTGGGGACAACTTCGGTGTGGGGTCCATCCTTCGATATAAGGATTTTTTGTAGTGAGGCCCCAGCCCAGGGCCAGGGGCCCCTGGGCACATCCTTTTTCCATTTTCCCTGGGAAAGAAAACTCAGCAGTCCAGGTTCCTGATGTCAGTTTGTAGGGCTCCCTTGGGTCTATCAGGGCAGCACAAGTTTGAGGTGGGGACAACTTCGGTGTGGGGTCCATCCTTCGATATAAGGATTCTTTGCAGTGTGGGCCCAGCCCATGACCAGGGGCCCCTGGGCACATCCTTTTTCCATTTTCCCTGGGAAAGAAAACTCAGCAGTCCAGGTTCCTGATGTCAGTTTGTAGGGCTCCCTTGGGTCTATCAGGGCAGCACAAGTTTGAGTTGGGGACAACATCGGTGTGGGGTCCATCCTTCGATATAAGGATTCTTTGCAGTGTGGGCCCAGCCCATGGCCAGGGGCCCCTGGGCACATCCTTTTTCCATTTTCCCTGGGAAAGAAAACTCAGCAGTCCAGGTTCCTGATGTCAGTTTGTAGGGTTCCCTTGGGTGTATCAGGGCAGCACAATTCTGAGGTGGGGACAACTTTAATGTGGGGTCCATCCTTCGATATAAGGATTTTTTGCAGTCAGGGCCAGGGGCCCCTGGGCACGTCCTTTTTCCATTTTCCCTGGGAAAGAAAACTCAGCAGTCCAGGTTCCTGATGTCAGTTTGTAGGGCTCCCTTTGGTCTATCAGGGCAGCACAAGTTTGAGGTGGGGACAACTTCGGTGTGGGGTCCATCCTTTGATATAAGGATTTTTTGCAGTCAGGGTATGGGGCCCAGGGCCAGGGGCCCCTGGGCACATCCTTTTTCCATTTTCCCTGGGAAAGAAAACTCAGCAGTCCAGGTTCCTGATGTCAGTTTGTAGGGCTCCCTTGGGTCTATCAGGGCAGCGCAAGTTTGAGGTGGGGACAACTTCGGTGTGGGGTCCAACCTTCGATATAAGGATTTTTTGCAGTCAGGGCCAGGGGTCCCATGGCACATCCTTTTTCCATTTTTCCCTGGGAAAGAAAACTCAGCAGTCCAGGTTCCTGATGTCAGTTTGTAGGGCTCCCTTGGGTCTATCAGGGCAGCACAAGTTTGAGGTGGGGACAACTTCGGTGTGGGCTCCATCCTTCGATAAAAGGATTTTTTGTAGTGAGGCCCCAGCCCAGGGCCAGGGGCCCCTGGGCACATCCTTTTTCATTTTCCCTGGGAAAGAAAACTCAGCAGTCCAGGTTCCTGATGTCAGTTTGTAGGGCTCCCTTGGGTCTATCAGGGCAGCACAAGTTTGAGGTGGGGACAACTTCGGTGTGGGGTCCATCCTTCGATATAAGGATTTTTTGCAGTCAGGGCCAGGGGTCCCTGGGCACATCCTCTTTCCATTTTCCCTGGGAAAGAAAACTCAGCAGTCCAGTTTCCTGATGTCAGTTTGTAGGGCTCCCTTGGGTCTATCAGGGCAGCACAAGTTTGAGGTGGGGACAACTTCGGTGTGGGGTCCATCCTTCGATATAAGGATTCTTTGCAGTGAGGCCCCAGCCCAGGGCCAGGGGCTCCTGGGCACAACCTTTTTCCATTTTCCCTGGGAAAGAAAACTCAGCAGTCCAGGTTCCTGATGTCAGTTTGTAGGGCTCCCTTGGGTGTATCAGGGCAGCACAAGTTTGAGGTGGGGACAACTTCGGTGTGGGGTCCATCCTTCGATATAAGGATTTTTTGTAGTGAGGCCCCAGCCCAGGGCCAGGGCCCCCTGAGCACATCCTTTTTCCATTTTCCCTGGGAAAGAAAACTCAGCAGTCCAGGTTCCTGATGTCAGTTTGTAGGGCTCCCTTGGGTCTATCAGGGCAGCACAAGTTTGAGGTGGGGACAACTTCGGTGTGGGGTCCATCCTTCGATATAAGGATTTTTTGTAGTCAGGTTATGGGGCCCAGGGCCAGGGTCCCCTGGGCACATCCTTTTTCCATTTTCCCTGGGAAAGAAAACTCAGCAGTCCAGGTTCCTGATGTCAGTTTGTAGGGCTCCCTTGGGTCTATCAGGGCAGCACAAGTTTGAGGTGGGGACAACTTCGGTGTGGGGTCCATCCTTCGATATAAGGATTTTTTGCAGTCAGGGCCAGGGGCCCCTGGGCACATCCTTTTTCCATTTTCCCTGGGAAAGAAAACTCAGCAGTCCAGGTTCCTGATGTCAGTTTTTAGGGCTCCCTTGGGTCTATCAGGGCAGTACAAGTTTGAGGTGGGGACAACTTCGGTGTGGGGTCCATCCTTCGATATAAGGATTTTTTGCAGTGTGGCCCCAGCCCAGGGCCAGGGGCCCCTGGGCACAACCTTTTTCCATTTTCCCTGGGAAAGAAAACTCAGCAGTCCAGGTTCCTGATGTCAGTTTGTAGGGCTCCCTTGGGTCTATCAGGGCAGCACAAGTATGAGGTGGGTACAAATTTGGTGTGGGCTCCATCCTTCGATATAAGGAATTTTTGCAGTCAGGGCCAGGGGCCCCTGGGCACATCCTTTTTCCATTTTCCCTGGGAAAGAAAACTCAGCAGTCCAGGTTCCTGATGTCAGTTTGTAGGGCTCCCTTGGGTCTATCAGGGCAGCACAAATTTGAGGTGGGGACAACTTCGGTGTGGGGTCCATCCTTCGATATAAGGATTTTTTGTAGTGAGGCCCCAGCCCAGGGCCAGGGGCCCCTGGGCACATCCTTTTTCCATTTTCCCTGGGAAAGAAAACTCAGCAGTCCAGGTTCCTGATGTCAGTTTGTAGGGCTCCCTTGGGTCTATCAGGGCAGCACAAGTTTGAGGTGGGGACAACTTCGGTGTGGGGTCCATCCTTCGATATAAGGATTTTTTGCAGTCAGGGCCAGGGGCCCCTGGGCACATCCTTTTTCCATTTTCCCTGGGAAAGAAAACTCAGCAGTCCAGGTTCCTGATGTCAGTTTGTAGGGCTCCCTTGGGTCTATCAGGGCAGCACAAGTTTGAGGTGGGGACAACTTCGGTGTGGGGTCCATCCTTCGATATAAGGATTTTTTGCAGTGTGGCCCCAGCCCATGGCCAGGGAACCCTGGGCACAACCTTTTTCCATTTTCCCTGGGAAAGAAAACTCAGCAGTCCAGGTTCCTGATGTCAGTTTGTAGGGCTCCCTTGGGTCTATCAGGGCAGCACAAGTATGAGGTGGGGACAACTTCGGTGTGGGGTCCATCCTTCGATATAAGGATTTTTTGCAGTCAGGGCCAGGGGCCCCTGGGCACATCCTTTTTCCATTTTCCCTGGGAAAGAAAACTCAGCAGTCCAGGTTCCTGATGTCAGTTTGTAGGGCTCCCTTGGGTCTATCAGGGCAGCACAAGTTTGAGGTGGGGACAACTTCGGTGTGGGGTCCATCCTTTGATATAAGGATTTTTTGCAGTCAGGGTATGGGGCCCAGGGCCAGGGGCCCCTGGGCACATCCTTTTTCCATTTTCCCTGGGAAAGAAAACTCAGCAGTCCAGGTTCCTGATGTCAGTTTGTAGGGCTCCCTTGGGTCTATCAGGGCAGCACAAGTTTGAGGTGGGGAAAACTTCGGTGTGGGGTCCATCCTTCGATATAAGGATTTTTTGTAGTGAGGCACAAGCCCAGGCCCAGGGGCCCCTGGGCACATCCTTTTTCCATTTTCCCTGGGAAAGAAAACTCAGCAGTCCAGGTTCCTGGTGTCAGTGTGTAGGGCTCCCTTGGGTGTATCAGGGCAGCACAAGTTTGAGGTGGGTACAACTTTGGTGTGGGGTCCATCCTTCGATATAAGAATTTTTTGCAGTCAGGGCCAGGGGCCCCTGGGCACATCCTTTTTCCATTTTCCCTGGGAAAGAAAACTCAGCAGTCCAGGTTCCTGATGTCAGTTTGTAGGGCTCCCTTGGGTCTATCAGGGCAGTACAAGTTTGAGGTGGGGACAACTTCGGTGTGGGGTCCATCCTTCGATATAAGGATTTTTTGCAGTGAGGCCCCAGCCCAGGGCCAGGGGCCCCTGGGCACAACCTTTTTCCATTTTCCCTGGGAAAGAAAACTCAGCAGTCCAGGTTCCTGATGTCAGTTTGTAGTGCTCCCTTGGGTCTATCAGGGCAGCACAAGTTTGAGGTGGGGAACACTTCGGTGTGGGGTCCATCCTTCGATATAAGGATTCTTTGCAGTCAGGGCCAGGGTCCCCTGGGCACATCCTTTTTCCATTTTCCCTGGGAAAGAAAACTCAGCAGTCCAGGTTCCTGATGTCAGTTTGTAGGGCTCCCTTGGGTGTATCAGGGCAGCACAAGTTTGAGGTGGGGACAACTTTGGTGTGGGGTCCATCCTTCGATATAAGGATTTTTTGCAGTCAGGGCCAGGGGCCCCTGGGCACATCCTTTTTCCATTTTCCCTGGGAAAGAAAACTCAGCAGTCCAGGTTCCTGATGTCAGTTTGTAGGGCTCCCTTGGGTCTATCAGGGCAGTACAAGTTTGAGGTGGGGACAACTTCGGTGTGGGGTCCATCCTTCGATATAAGGATTTTTTGCAGTGAGGCCCCAGCCCAGGGCAAGGGGCCCCTGGGCACATCCTTTTTCCATTTTCCCTGGGAAAGAAAACTCAGCAGTCCAGGTTCCTGATGTCAGTTTGTAGTGCTCCCTTGGGTCTATCAGGGCAGCACAAGTTTGAGGTGGGGAACACTTCGGTGTGGGGTCCATCCTTCGATATAAGGATTCTTTGCAGTCAGGGCCAGGGTCCCCTGGGCACATCCTTTTTCCATTTTCCCTGGGAAAGAAAACTCAGCAGTCCAGGTTCCTGATGTCAGTTTGTAGGGCTCCCTTGGGTCTATCAGGGCAGCACAAGTTTGAGGTGGGGACAACTTTGGTGTGGGGTCCATCCTTCGATATAAGGATTTTTTGCAGTCAGGGCCAGGGGCCCCTGGGCACATCCTTTTTCCATTTTCCCTGGGAAAGAAAACTCAGCAGTCCAGGTTCCTGATGTCAGTTTGTAGGGCTCCCTTGGGTGTATCAGGGCAGCACAAGTTTGAGGTGGGGACAACTTCGGTGTGGGGTCCATCCTTCGATATAAGGATTTTTTGCAGTGTGGCCCCAGCCCATGGCCAGGGAACCCTGGGCACAACCTTTTTCCATTTTCCCTGGGAAAGAAAACTCAGCAGTCCAGGTTCCTGATGTCAGTTTGTAGGGCTCCCTTGGGTCTATCAGGGCAGCACAAGTATGAGGTGGGTACAAATTTGGTGTGGGGTCCATCCTTCGATATAAGGAATTTTTGCAGTCAGGGCCAGGGGCCCCTGGGCACATCCTTTTTCCATTTTCCCTGGGAAAGAAAACTCAGCAGTCCAGGTTCCTGATGTCAGTTTGTAGGGCTCCCTTGGGTCTATCAGGGCAGCACAAGTTTGAGGTGGGGACAACTTCGGTGTGGGGTCCATCCTTCGATATAAGGATTTTTTGTAGTGAGGCCCCAGCCCAGGGCCAGGGGCCCCTGGGAACATCCTTTTTACATTTTCCCTGGGAAAGAAAACTCAGCAGTCCAGGTTCCTGATGTCAGTTTGTAGGGCTCCCTTGGGTCTATCAGGGCAGCACAAGTTTGAGGTGGGGACAACTTCGGTGTGGGGTCCATCCTTCGATATAAGGATTTTTTGCAGTCAGGGCCAGGGGCCCCTGGGCACATCCTTTTTCCATTTTCCCTGGGAAAGAAAACTCAGCAGTCCAGGTTCCTGATGTCAGTTTGTAGGGCTCCCTTGGGTCTATCAGGGCAGCACAAGTTTGAGGTGGGGACAACTTCGGTGTGGGGTCCATCCTTCGATATAAGGATTTTTTGCAGTCAGGGCCAGGGGCCCCTGGGCACATCCTTTTTCCATTTTCCCTGGGAAAGAAAACTCAGCAGTCCAGGTTCCTGATGTCAGTTTGTAGGGCTCCCTTGGGTCTATCAGGGCAGCACAAGTTTGAGGTGGGGACAACTTCGGTGTGGGGTCCATCCTTTGATATAAGGATTTTTTGCAGTCAGGGTATGGGGCCCAGGGCCAGGGGCCCCTGGGCACATCCTTTTTCCATTTTCCCTGGGAAAGAAAACTCAGCAGTCCAGGTTCCTGGTGTCAGTTTGTAGGGCTCCCTTGGGTGTATCAGGGCAGCACAAGTTTGAGGTGGGGACAACTTTGGTGTGGGGTCCATCCTTCGATATAAGAATTTTTTGCAGTCAGGGCCAGGGGCCCCTGGGCACATCCTTTTTCCATTTTCCCTGGGAAAGAAAACTCAGCAGTCCAGGTTCCTGATGTCAGTTTGTAGGGCTCCCTTGGGTCTATCAGGGCAGCACAAGTTTGAGGTGGGGACAACTTCGGTGTGGGGTCCATCCTTCGATATAAGGATTTTTTGCAGTGAGGCCCCAGCCCAGGGCCAGGGGCCCCTGGGCACAACCTTTTTCCATTTTCCCTGGGAAAGAAAACTCAGCAGTCCAGGTTCCTGATGTCAGTTTGTAGGGCTCCCTTGGGTCTATCAGGGCAGCACAAGTTTGAGGTGGGGAACACTTCGGTGTGGGGTCCATCCTTCGATATAAGGATTCTTTGCAGTCAGGGCCAGGGTCCCCTGGGCACATCCTTTTTCCATTTTCCCTGGGAAAGAAAACTCAGCAGTCCAGGTTCCTGATGTCAGTTTGTAGGGCTCCCTTGGGTGTATCAGGGCAGCACAAGTTTGAGGTGGGGACAACTTTGGTGTGGGGTCCATCCTTCGATATAAGGATTTTTTGCAGTCAGGGCCAGGGGCCCCTGGGCACATCCTTTTTCCATTTTCCCTGGGAAAGAAAACTCAGCAGTCCAGGTTCCTGATGTCAGTTTGTAGGGCTCCCTTGGGTCTATCAGGGCAGTACAAGTTTGAGGTGGGGACAACTTCGGTGTGGGGTCCGTCCTTCGATGTAAGGATTTTTTGCAGTCAGGGTCAGGGGCCCCTGGCCATAACCTTTTTCCATTTTCCCTGGGAAAGAAAACTCAGCAGTCCAGGTTCCTGATGTCAGTTTGTAGGGCTCCCTTGGGTCTATCAGGGCAGCACAAGTTTGAGGAGGGGACAACTTCGGTGTGGGGTCCATCCTTCGATATAAGGATTTTTTGCAGTCAGGGCCAGGGGTCCCTGGGCACATCCTTTTTCCATTTTCCCTGGGAAAGAAAACTCAGCAGTCCAGGTTGCTGATGTCAGTTTGTAGGGCTCCCTTGGGTCTATCAGGGCAGCACAAGTTTGAGGTGGGGACAACTTCGGTGTGGGGTCCATCCTTCGATATAAGGATTTTTTGTAGTGAGGCCCCAGCCCAGGGCCAGGGGCCCCTGGGCACATCCTTTTTCCATTTTCCCTGGGAAAGAAAACTCAGCAGTCCAGGTTCCTGATGTCAGTTTGTAGGGCTCCCTTGGGTCTATCAGGGCAGCACAAGTTTGAGGTGGGGACAACTTCGGTGTGGGGTCCATCCTTCGATATAAGGATTTTTTGTAGTGAGGCCCCAGCCCAGGGCCAGGGGCCCCTGGGCACATCCTTTTTCCATTTTCCCTGGGAAAGAAAACTCAGCAGTCCAGGTTCCTGATGTCAGTTTGTAGGGCTCCCTTGGGTCTATCAGGGCAGCACAAGTTTGAGGTGGGGACAACTTCGGTGTGGGGTCCATCCTTCGATATAAGGATTCTTTGCAGTGAGGCCCCAGCCCAGGGCCAGGGGCCCCTGGGCACAACCTTTTTCCATTTTCCCTGGGAAAGAAAACTCAGCAGTCCAGGTTCCTGATGTCAGTTTGTAGGGCTCCCTTGGGTCTATCAGGGCAGCACAAGTATGAGGTGGGTACAAATTTGGTGTGGGCTCCATCCTTCGATATAAGGAATTTTTGCAGTCAGGGCCAGGGGCCCCTGGGCACATTCTTCTTCCATTTTCTCTGGGAAAGAAAACTCAGCAGTCCAGGTTCCTGATGTCAGTTTGTAGGGCTCCCTTGGGTCTATCAGGGCAGCACAAGTTTGAGGTGGGGACAACTTCGGTGTGGGGTCCATCCTTCGATATAAGGATTTTTTGTAGTGAGGCCCCAGCCCAGGGCCAGGGGCCCCTGGGCACATCCTTTTTCCATTTTCCCTGGGAAAGAAAACTCAGCAGTCCAGGTTCCTGATGTCAGTTTGTAGGGCTCCCTTGGGTCTATCAGGGCAGCACAAGTTTGAGGTGGGGACAACTTCGATGTGGGGTCCATCCTTCGATATAAGGATTTTTTGCAGTCAGGGCCAGGGGCCCCTGGGCACATCCTTTTTCCTTTTCCCTGGGAAAGAAAACTCAGCAGTCCAGGTTCCTGATGTCAGTTTGTAGGGCTCCCTTGGGTCTATCAGGGCAGCACAAGTTTGAGGTGGGGACAACTTCGGTGTGGGGTCCATCCTTCGATATAAGGATTTTTTGCAGTGTGGCCCCAGCCCATGGCCAGGGAACCCTGGGCACAACCTTTTTCCATTTTCCCTGGGAAAGAAAACTCAGCAGTCCAGGTTCCTGATGTCAGTTTGTAGGGCTCCCTTGGGTCTATCAGGGCAGCACAAGTTTGAGGTGGGGACATGTTGAGGCGCGGCATGCGCTCCTCGCCGCGGCACTCCGAGCCGTGCTGGGCGGTGAGGGAAGAGAACGGGCGGCCGCTTTCCCCCGCAAGCTCTGCAGTTTCAGTTCGTGGCGCGCGGGGATAGACGAAGGCGACACGGGACTTGGGGGGGGAACGAGATGGTTTTATTCCATGAGCCCCAAGACCCCGGCGGGCGGGGGGGCAAAGGTTTTATACAGAACTCAGGAGGACGGGTGTAGGAACAGTAACCAATGAGGGAATAGCAGGGGAGGAGTTTAGGGCAGAACTAACATCTGGAAGCTGAGGAGGGGGCTAGAATGAATGACAGGGAAGGTTCTAGGGAAAGGGGCAGGGAAAGGGGGGTTGGGGGGGGAAACAGATATTAAACAAATATCAAATGAAAGAAAAACACACCACCGCATCTCCCTCTTTTACTTTACAAAAAGAAGGAGAATTTTGTGGTTTAAGCAAATTAATAAAACATGCAAATAATATAAAATCATATGATAACATTGTAAATTACTTAAAGGACATGAAAGACACATTATTGCATTTATAGGGCAGGAAGAGTAGTAACAGCTTAAATTAGACACAAGACTGCACAAAACTTGCTGTTTTGCTGTTCTGAGTAACAATTTAAAATAATGTAAATAATTGAAATAATTGAAATAGAATTGAAATAATTGACAGAAATTAAATTTTAAAATTTAATTAGAATGATTAAAATTACAACTATCTAATTTGAATAAAATAATTAAATGGAATTATTGGAATTAAATATAATAAAAGATCAACTAAATATAATTAATAAATTTTTAAATTTCGCAGCAATGCAGCAAGCCTGAAGCGATATAGTAGCTGAGTGATTCCTGTAGCAATAATGGTTAAACACAGCCTTTAAGTTAAAAAATATCAGAAAAGACTGAATTAATTATAACAAAACAACTTAATATAAAATCAAATTGTAACATTACATATTATTAAAAAAACATAAATTGAAAGACATTAAAAAATGATAAACTAATTGTGATTATAACATATGAAACATATAAAAACTTCATCTGGAGTATATAAAATTGTCTTAAATGAGAGTCCAAATTAAGGGTACAAAGCACAGCAGGATTTGTGACTTCATCTGATTTAGAATTTGCTTCGTCGCGGCGCTTGCGATGTTTAGCTTCTCAAATTCTTAAAGCAGAGTTAGCAGATAGCGATGTGGTTTGTTCAATTTGAATGTTCGTTTGAGAGGTGGGCATAATATCTTGAGTATTAATTAACTGGGATGGTATTTCTTTCTATAAAATATAACTCAACAAACAGATTATGCAAAAATAATCAAAAGCAAAAAGAGGAATTTGTAGTTAAATAAAAAGGAGTATTGGGTAGGGTACATTAAGGAATAGGATAGGGGAATCAGACAATCACTTAATTAGTGATTGCCATGATTAACAGGGGGTATTGGTAAGGGGTGGACCGGGGCGCCGCCATTTCAGGGGGAAGACAAAATGACGGATCCTCAGTCCCGGGTTTCGGCTCCATTTCCTCGGGAGAAGATCCCTCCCGACCCTCCCCCCGGAGGACGAGCCCGAAGAAGGATGGGGAATATCCAACCCCGCCTCCCCCAACAGGGACTAGCCTCGTGCAGGGACGGTGCAGGGCTATTGGGAGAGAAATGGGACTGGCGGGAAGCCAGGGGCGGAAAAGAAGGGTCAAGGCGGGAAATGGGTCCCGAGCGGCGTGGCCAGCGCCATCTTGAGAGGGGTGCCAGATACACTGCACTTGGCCTGAGCAGTGTCCGGCAGGGCACTTGGGGCGGCTCGGCCACAGCAATCCCCAAGGGAGGATAGGAAAGGGTTTTAGGAAAGTCCGAGGGGATGGGGGCATAGGGAGCTTCACAGAAGCAAAAATGGGAAATTTATAGGAGGGGGGGGGGGCCGCCCGACGCAGCTGGATGTCGGCGCAATGCGTGGGTGTAAAGGGCCCCTTTTAACAACTCTCCTATAGCTAACGTGTCGTCTTCTTAGCTGATCCCTACTGGTGTCTTTTCTACCCCCTCCGTCCAGCCCAGAATGGGGAGGGGAGGATAGAGAAGACAACTTTTTCGAGAAGAAGAAAAAGCGATCTAATCTAGGTCCCCACAGAAGACTAGGCGAAGGATAGCATTCAGTGCTAGCTTCCCCCAGAAAAAGAAAACCCACCCGCTTGCCAGGGACATGCACGGCTACAGCCCCAGTCTGGGCACAGACGGGGGTTAAAACGCGAGAAAAAAAAAGTGGCAGACCCAGCCGCCCGTCGGGGCGATCCCCACCCCGTCTAGCCCACCTTACCTTGCAGGCTCGGACGGAGATGGCTTGAATCTTCTCCTCGACTCGATGGAAAAGTCGCGCTGAAAACTGGGGATGTTCCTTCTCTTTCGGTTTGGCCCTTCCGGAAGCCTGGGTGTTCCCGTTAAACCAAGACTCGTCCCCGAAGCCTTGGTTTCGGCCACTATCAGCCTCCGGTGGTCTCGCTGCAGATGCTGACCGAGGAATGAACCTCTTCTCGGTCAGTCCCTCTTCAGGCTCCCCCGAGCCGCTGCCAAAACCGCTCTCTCTGTGTCCTCGGGTAAGTCTGCCCGCCAAAAAGCTCTGCAGCCCGGCTGCCCGTGCAGCGCGGCTGCTCCAGGGCGGGAAGATGGCGAGAACAAAGAGGGTCCCGGAGCGTCAGTTTTTCGCTCGGCGCTCAGCTCCTCTTAGCATCAGGCAGAGCTTTTACGGCCGTAGATGTTCCTCTTCCCTCCTTCTTCTTCTGTGAGGCGGGCGCCCCCACAAATTTGCCCGTTTTTTTTACAAGACGAAGGAGGGAACCATCCTCTGGCTACCATATGTTGAGGCGCGGCATGCGCTCCTCGCCGCGGCACTCCGAGCCGTGCTGGGCGGTGAGGGAAGAGAACGGGCGGCCGCTTTCCCCCGCAAGCTCTGCAGTTTCAGTTCGTGGCGCGCGGGGATAGACGAAGGCGACACGGGACTTGGGGGGGGAACGAGATGGTTTTATTCCATGAGCCCCAAGACCCCGGCGGGCGGGGGGGCAAAGGTTTTATACAGAACTCAGGAGGACGGGTGTAGGAACAGTAACCAATGAGGGAATAGCAGGGGAGGAGTTTAGGGCAGAACTAACATCTGGAAGCTGAGGAGGGGGCTAGAATGAATGACAGGGAAGGTTCTAGGGAAAGGGGCAGGGAAAGGGGGGTTGGGGGGGGAAACAGATATTAAACAAATATCAAATGAAAGAAAAACACACCACCGCAGGGACAACTTCGGTGTGGGGTCCATCCTTCGATATAAGGATTTTTTGCAGTCAGGGCCAGGGGCCCCTGGGCACATCCTTTTTCCATTTTCCCTGGGAAAGAAAACTCAGCAGTCCAGGTTCCTGATGTCAGTTTGTAGGGCTCCCTTGGGTCTATCAGGGCAGCACAAGTTTGAGGTGGGGACAACTTCGGTGTGGGGTCCATCCTTCGATATAAGGATTTTTTGCAGTCAGGGCCAGGGGCCCCTGGGCACATCCTTTTTCCATTTTCCCTGGGAAAGAAAACTCAGCAGTCCAGGTTCCTGATGTCAGTTTGTAGGGCTCCCTTGGGTCTATCAGGGCAGCACAAGTTTGAGTTGGGGACAACTTCGGTGTGGGGTCCATCCTTCGATATAAGGATTCTTTGCAGTGTGGGCCCAGCCCATGACCAGGGGCCCCTGGGCACACCCTTTTTCCATTTTCCCTGGGAAAGAAAACTCAGCAGTCCAGGTTCCTGATGTCAGTTTGTAGGGTTCCCTTGGGTGTATCAGGGCAGCACAATTTTGAGGTGGGGACAACTTTAATGTGGGGTCCATCCTTCGATATAAGGATTTTTTGCAGTCAGGGCCAGGGGCCCCTGGGCACGTCCTTTTTCCATTTTCCCTGGGAAAGAAAACTCAGCAGTCCAGGTTCCTGATGTCAGTTTGTAGGGCTCCCTTGGGTCTATCAGGGCAGCACAACTTTGAGGTGGGGACAACTTCGGTGTGGGGTCCATCCTTTCATATAAGGATTTTTTGCAGTCAGGGTATGGGGCCCAGGGCCAGGGGCCCCTGGGCACATCCTTTTTCCATTTTCCCTGGGAAAGAAAACTCAGCAGTCCAGGTTCCTGATGTCAGTTTGTAGGGCTCCCTTGGGTCTATCAGGGCAGCGCAAGTTTGAGGTGGGGACAACTTCGGTGTGGGGTCCAACCTTCGATATAAGGATTTTTTGCAGTCAGGGCCAGGGGTCCCATGGCACATCCTTTTTCCATTTTCCCTGGGAAAGAAAACTCAGCAGTCCAGGTTCCTGATGTCAGTTTGTAGGGCTCCCTTGGGTCTATCAGGGCAGCACAAGTTTGAGGTGGGGACAACTTCGGTGTGGGCTCCATCCTTCGATAAAAGGATTTTTTGTAGTGAGGCCCCAGCCCAGGGCCAGGGGCCCCTGGGCACATCCTTTTTCATTTTCCCTGGGAAAGAAAACTCAGCAGTCCAGGTTCCTGATGTCAGTTTGTAGGGCTCCCTTGGGTCTATCAGGGCAGCACAAGTTTGAGGTGGGGACAACTTCGGTGTGGGGTCCATCCTTCGATATAAGGATTCTTTGCAGTCAGGGCCAGGGGTCCCTGGGCACATCCTCTTTCCATTTTCCCTGGGAAAGAAAACTCAGCAGTCCAGTTTCCTGATGTCAGTTTGTAGGGCTCCCTTGGGTCTATCAGGGCAGCACAAGTTTGAGGTGGGGACAACTTCGGTGTGGGGTCCATCCTTCGATATAAGGATTTTTTGTAGTGAGGCCCCAGCCCAGGGCCAGGGCCCCCTGAGCACATCCTTTTTCCATTTTCCCTGGGAAAGAAAACTCAGCAGTCCAGGTTCCTGATGTCAGTTTGTAGGGCTCCCTTGGGTCTATCAGGGCAGCACAAGTTTGAGGTGGGGACAACTTCGGTGTGGGGTCCATCCTTCGATATAAGGATTTTTTGCAGTCAGGGCCAGGGTCCCCTGGGCACATCCTTTTTCCATTTTCCCTGGGAAAGAAAACTCAGCAGTCCAGGTTCCTGATGTCAGTTTGTAGGGCTCCCTTGGGTCTATCAGGGCAGCACAAGTTTGAGGTGGGGACAACTTTGGTGTGGGGTCCATCCTTCGATATAAGGATTTTTTGCAGTCAGGGCCAGGGGCCCCTGGGCACATCCTTTTTCCATTTTCCCTGGGAAAGAAAACTCAGCAGTCCAGGTTCCTGATGTCAGTTTGTAGGGCTCCCTTGGGTGTATCAGGGCAGCACAAGTTTGAGGTGGGGACAACTTCGGTGTGGGGTCCATCCTTCGATATAAGGATTTTTTGCAGTGTGGCCCCAGCCCATGGCCAGGGAACCCTGGGCACAACCTTTTTCCATTTTCCCTGGGAAAGAAAACTCAGCAGTCCAGGTTCCTGATGTCAGTTTGTAGGGCTCCCTTGGGTCTATCAGGGCAGCACAAGTATGATGTGGGTACAAATTTGGTGTGGGGTCCATCCTTCGATATAAGGAATTTTTGCAGTCAGGGCCAGGGGCCCCTGGGCACATCCTTTTTCCATTTTCCCTGGGAAAGAAAACTCAGCAGTCCAGGTTCCTGATGTCAGTTTGTAGGGCTCCCTTGGGTCTATCAGGGCAGCACAAGTTTGAGGTGGGGACAACTTCGGTGTGGGGTCCATCCTTCGATATAAGGATTTTTTGTAGTGAGGCCCCAGCCCAGGGCCAGGGGCCCCTGGGAACATCCTTTTTACATTTTCCCTGGGAAAGAAAACTCAGCAGTCCAGGTTCCTGATGTCAGTTTGTAGGGCTCCCTTGGGTCTATCAGGGCAGCACAAGTTTGAGGTGGGGACAACTTCGGTGTGGGGTCCATCCTTCGATATAAGGATTTTTTGCAGTCAGGGCCAGGGGCCCCTGGGCACATCCTTTTTCCATTTTCCCTGGGAAAGAAAACTCAGCAGTCCAGGTTCCTGATGTCAGTTTGTAGGGCTCCCTTGGGTCTATCAGGGCAGCACAAGTTTGAGGTGGGGACAACTTCGGTGTGGGGTCCATCCTTCGATATAAGGATTTTTTGCAGTCAGGGCCAGGGGCCCCTGGGCACATCCTTTTTCCATTTTCCCTGGGAAAGAAAACTCAGCAGTCCAGGTTCCTGATGTCAGTTTGTAGGGCTCCCTTGGGTCTATCAGGGCAGCACAAGTTTGAGGTGGGGACAACTTCGGTGTGGGGTCCATCCTTTGATATAAGGATTTTTTGCAGTCAGGGTATGGGGCCCAGGGCCAGGGGCCCCTGGGCACATCCTTTTTCCATTTTCCCTGGGAAAGAAAACTCAGCAGTCCAGGTTCCTGGTGTCAGTTTGTAGGGCTCCCTTGGGTGTATCAGGGCAGCACAAGTTTGAGGTGGGGACAACTTTGGTGTGGGGTCCATCCTTCGATATAAGAATTTTTTGCAGTCAGGGCCAGGGGCCCCTGGGCACATCCTTTTTCCATTTTCCCTGGGAAAGAAAACTCAGCAGTCCAGGTTCCTGATGTCAGTTTGTAGGGCTCCCTTGGGTCTATCAGGGCAGTACAAGTTTGAGGTGGGGACAACTTCGGTGTGGGGTCCATCCTTCGATATAAGGATTTTTTGCAGTGAGGCCCCAGCCCAGGGCCAGGGGCCCCTGGGCACAACCTTTTTCCATTTTCCCTGGGAAAGAAAACTCAGCAGTCCAGGTTCCTGATGTCAGTTTGTAGGGCTCCCTTGGGTCTATCAGGGCAGCACAAGTTTGAGGTGGGGAACACTTCGGTGTGGGGTCCATCCTTCGATATAAGGATTCTTTGCAGTCAGGGCCAGGGTCCCCTGGGCACATCCTTTTTCCATTTTCCCTGGGAAAGAAAACTCAGCAGTCCAGGTTCCTGATGTCAGTTTGTAGGGCTCCCTTGGGTGTATCAGGGCAGCACAAGTTTGAGGTGGGGACAACTTTGGTGTGGGGTCCATCCTTCGATATAAGGATTTTTTGCAGTCAGGGCCAGGGGCCCCTGGGCACATCCTTTTTCCATTTTCCCTGGGAAAGAAAACTCAGCAGTCCAGGTTCCTGATGTCAGTTTGTAGGGCTCCCTTGGGTCTATCAGGGCAGTACAAGTTTGAGGTGGGGACAACTTCGGTGTGGGGTCCGTCCTTCGATGTAAGGATTTTTTGCAGTCAGGGTCAGGGGCCCCTGGCCATAACCTTTTTCCATTTTCCCTGGGAAAGAAAACTCAGCAGTCCAGGTTCCTGATGTCAGTTTGTAGGGCTCCCTTGGGTCTATCAGGGCAGCACAAGTTTGAGGAGGGGACAACTTCGGTGTGGGGTCCATCCTTCGATATAAGGATTTTTTGCAGTCAGGGCCAGGGGTCCCTGGGCACATCCTTTTTCCATTTTCCCTGGGAAAGAAAACTCAGCAGTCCAGGTTGCTGATGTCAGTTTGTAGGGCTCCCTTGGGTCTATCAGGGCAGCACAAGTTTGAGGTGGGGACAACTTCGGTGTGGGGTCCATCCTTCGATATAAGGATTTTTTGTAGTGAGGCCCCAGCCCAGGGCCAGGGGCCCCTGGGCACATCCTTTTTCCATTTTCCCTGGGAAAGAAAACTCAGCAGTCCAGGTTCCTGATGTCAGTTTGTAGGGCTCCCTTGGGTCTATCAGGGCAGCACAAGTTTGAGGTGGGGACAACTTCGGTGTGGGGTCCATCCTTCGATATAAGGATTTTTTGTAGTGAGGCCCCAGCCCAGGGCCAGGGGCCCCTGGGCACATCCTTTTTCCATTTTCCCTGGGAAAGAAAACTCAGCAGTCCAGGTTCCTGATGTCAGTTTGTAGGGCTCCCTTGGGTCTATCAGGGCAGCACAAGTTTGAGGTGGGGACAACTTCGGTGTGGGGTCCATCCTTCGATATAAGGATTCTTTGCAGTGAGGCCCCAGCCCAGGGCCAGGGGCCCCTGGGCACAACCTTTTTCCATTTTCCCTGGGAAAGAAAACTCAGCAGTCCAGGTTCCTGATGTCAGTTTGTAGGGCTCCCTTGGGTCTATCAGGGCAGCACAAGTATGAGGTGGGTACAAATTTGGTGTGGGCTCCATCCTTCGATATAAGGATTCTTTGCAGTCAGGGCCAGGGGCCCCTGGGCACATTCTTCTTCCATTTTCTCTGGGAAAGAAAACTCAGCAGTCCAGGTTCCTGATGTCAGTTTGTAGGGCTCCCTTGGGTCTATCAGGGCAGCACAAGTTTGAGGTGGGGACAACTTCGGTGTGGGGTCCATCCTTCGATATAAGGATTTTTTGTAGTGAGGCCCCAGCCCAGGGCCAGGGGCCCCTGGGCACATCCTTTTTCCATTTTCCCTGGGAAAGAAAACTCAGCAGTCCAGGTTCCTGATGTCAGTTTGTAGGGCTCCCTTGGGTCTATCAGGGCAGCACAAGTTTGAGGTGGGGACAACTTCGATGTGGGGTCCATCCTTCGATATAAGGATTTTTTGCAGTCAGGGCCAGGGGCCCCTGGGCACATCCTTTTTCCTTTTCCCTGGGAAAGAAAACTCAGCAGTCCAGGTTCCTGATGTCAGTTTGTAGGGCTCCCTTGGGTCTATCAGGGCAGCACAAGTTTGAGGTGGGGACAACTTCGGTGTGGGGTCCATCCTTCGATATAAGGATTTTTTGCAGTGTGGCCCCAGCCCATGGCCAGGGAACCCTGGGCACAACCTTTTTCCATTTTCCCTGGGAAAGAAAACTCAGCAGTCCAGGTTCCTGATGTCAGTTTGTAGGGCTCCCTTGGGTCTATCAGGGCAGCACAAGTTTGAGGTGGGGACAACTTCGGTGTGGGGTCCATCCTTCGATATAAGGATTTTTTGCAGTCAGGGCCAGGGGCCCCTGGGCACATCCTTTTTCCATTTTCCCTGGGAAAGAAAACTCAGCAGTCCAGGTTCCTGATGTCAGTTTGTAGGGCTCCCTTGGGTCTATCAGGGCAGCACAAGTTTGAGGTGGGGACAACTTCGGTGTGGGGTCCATCCTTCGATATAAGGATTTTTTGCAGTCAGGGCCAGGGGCCCCTGGGCACATCCTTTTTCCATTTTCCCTGGGAAAGAAAACTCAGCAGTCCAGGTTCCTGATGTCAGTTTGTAGGGCTCCCTTGGGTCTATCAGGGCAGCACAAGTGTGAGTTGGGGACAACTTCGGTGTGGGGTCCATCCTTCGATATAAGGATTCTTTGCAGTGTGGGCCCAGCCCATGACCAGGGGCCCCTGGGCACATCCTTTTTCCATTTTCCCTGGGAAAGAAAACTCAGCAGTCCAGGTTCCTGATGTCAGTTTGTAGGGTTCCCTTGGGTGTATCAGGGCAGCACAATTTTGAGGTGGGGACAACTTTAATGTGGGGTCCATCCTTCGATATAAGGATTTTTTGCAGTCAGGGCCAGGGGCCCCTGGGCACGTCCTTTTTCCATTTTCCCTGGGAAAGAAAACTCAGCAGTCCAGGTTCCTGATGTCAGTTTGTAGGGCTCCCTTGGGTCTATCAGGGCAGCACAAGTTTGAGGTGGGGACAACTTCGGTGTGGGGTCCATCCTTTCATATAAGGATTTTTTGCAGTCAGGGTATGGGGCCCAGGGCCAGGGGCCCCTGGGCACATCCTTTTTCCATTTTCCCTGGGAAAGAAAACTCAGCAGTCCAGGTTCCTGATGTCAGTTTGTAGGGCTCCCTTGGGTCTATCAGGGCAGCGCAAGTTTGAGGTGGGGACAACTTCGGTGTGGGGTCCAACCTTCGATATAAGGATTTTTTGCAGTCAGGGCCAGGGGTCCCATGGCACATCCTTTTTCCATTTTCCCTGGGAAAGAAAACTCAGCAGTCCAGGTTCCTGATGTCAGTTTGTAGGGTTCCCTTGGGTGTATCAGGGCAGCACAATTTTGAGGTGGGGACAACTTTAATGTGGGGTCCATCCTTCGATATAAGGATTTTTTGCAGTCAGGGCCAGGGGCCCCTGGGCACGTCCTTTTTCCATTTTCCCTGGGAAAGAAAACTCAGCAGTCCAGGTTCCTGATGTCAGTTTGTAGGGCTCCCTTGGGTCTATCAGGGCAGTACAAGTTTGAGGTGGGGACAACTTCGGTGTGGGGTCCATCCTTCGATATAAGGATTTTTTGCAGTGAGGCCCCAGCCCAGGGCAAGGGGCCCCTGGGCACAACCTTTTTCCATTTTCCCTGGGAAAGAAAACTCAGCAGTCCAGGTTCCTGATGTCAGTTTGTAGTGCTCCCTTGGGTCTATCAGGGCAGCACAAGTTTGAGGTGGGGAACACTTCGGTGTGGGGTCCATCCTTCGATATAAGGATTCTTTACAGTCAGGGCCAGGGTCCCCTGGGCACATCCTTTTTCCATTTTCCCTGGGAAAGAAAACTCAGCAGTCCAGGTTCCTGATGTCAGTTTGTAGGGCTCCCTTGGGTCTATCAGGGCAGTACAAGTTTGAGGTGGGGACAACTTCGGTGTGGGGTCCATCCTTCGATATAAGGATTCTTTGCAGTGTGGGCCCAGCCCATGGCCAGGGTCCCCTGGGCACATCCTTTTTCCATTTTCCCTGGGAAAGAAAACTCAGCAGTCCAGGTTCCTGATGTCAGTTTGTAGGGTTCCCTTGGGTGTATCAGGGCAGCACAATTTTGAGGTGGGGACAACTTTAATGTGGGGTCCATCCTTCGATATAAGGATTTTTTGCAGTCAGGGCCAGGGGCCCCTGGGCACGTCCTTTTTCCATTTTCCCTGGGAAAGAAAACTCAGCAGTCCAGGTTCCTGATGTCAGTTTGTAGGGCTCCCTTGGGTCTATCAGGGCAGCACAAGTTTGAGGTGGGGACAACTTCGGTGTGGGGTCCATCCTTTGATATAAGGATTTTTTGCAGTCAGGGTATGGGGCCCAGGGCCAGGGGCCCCTGGGCACATCCTTTTTCCATTTTCCCTGGGAAAGAAAACTCAGCAGTCCAGGTTCCTGATGTCAGTTTGTAGGGCTCCCTTGGGTCTATCAGGGCAGCGCAAGTTTGAGGTGGGGACAACTTCGGTGTGGGGTCCATCCTTCGATATAAGGATTTTTTGCAGTCAGGGCCAGGGGCCCCTGGGCACATCCTTTTTCCATTTTCCCTGGGAAAGAAAACTCAGCAGTCCAGGTTCCTGATGTCAGTTTGTAGGGCTCCCTTGGGTCGATCAGGGCAGCACAAGTTTGAGGTGGGGACAACTTCGGTGTGGGCTCCATCCTTTGATATAAGGATTTTTTGCAGTCAGGGTATGGGGCCCAGGGCCAGGGGCCCCATGGCACATCCTTTTTCCATTTTCCCTGGGAAAGAAAACTCAGCAGTCCAGGTTCCTGATGTCAGTTTGTAGGGCTCCCTTGGGTCTATCAGGGCAGCACAAGTTTGCGGTGGGGACAACTTCGGTGTGGGGTCCATCCTTCGATATAAGGATTTTTTGCAGTGAGGCCCCAGCCCAGGGCCAGGGGCCCCTGGGCACATCCTTTTTCGATTTCCCCTGGGAAAGAAAACTCAGCAGTCCAGGTTCGTGATGTCAGTTTGTAGGGCTCCCTTGGGTCTATCAGGGCAGCACAAGTTTGAGGTGGGGACAACTTCGGTGTGGGGTCCATCCTTCGATATAAGGAATTTTTGCAGTCAGGGCCAGGGGCCCCTGGGCACATCCTTTTTCCATTTTCCCTGGGAAAGAAAACTCAGCAGTCCAGGTTGCTGATGTCAGTTTGTAGGGCTCCCTTGGGTCTATCAGGGCAGCACAAGTTTGAGGTGGGGACAACTTCGGTGTGGGGTCCATCCTTCGATATATGGTTTTTTTGTAGTGAGGCCCCAGCCCAGGGCCAGGGGCCCCATGGCACATCCTTTTTCCATTTTCCCTGGGAAAGAAAACTCAGCAGTCCAGGTTCCTGATGTCAGTTTGTAGGGCTCCCTTGGGTCTATCAGGGCAGCACAAGTATGAGGTGGGCACAAATTTGGTGTGGGCTCCATCCTTCGATATAAGGAATTTTTGCAGTCAGGGCCAGGGGCCCCTGGGCACATCCTTTTTCCATTTTCCCTGGGAAAGAAAACTCAGCAGTCCAGGTTCCTGATGTCAGTTTGTAGGGCTCCCTTGGGTCTATCAGGGCAGCACAAGTTTGAGGTGGGGACAACTTCGGTGTGGGCTCCATCCTTCGATATAAGGATTTTTTGTAGTGAGGCCCCAGCCCAGGGCCACGGGCCCCTGGGCACATCCTTTTTCCATTTTCCCTGGGAAAGAAAACTCAGCAGTCCAGGTTCCTGATGTCAGTTTGTAGGGCTCCCTTGGGTCTATCAGGGCAGCACAAGTTTGAGGCGGGGACAACTTTGGTGTGGGGTCCATCCTTCGATATAAGGATTTTTTGCAGTCAGGGCCAGGGGCCCCTGGGCACATCCTTTTTCCATTTTCCCTGGGAAAGAAAACTCAGCAGTCCAGGTTCCTGATGTCAGTTTGTAGGGCTCCCTTGGGTCTATCAGGGCAGCACAAGTTTGAGGTGGGGACAACTTCGGTGTGGGGTCCATCCTTCGATATAAGGATTTTTTGTAGTGAGGCCCCAGCCCAGGGCCAGGGGCCCCTGGGCACATCCTTTTTCCATTTTCCCTGGGAAAGAAAACTCAGCAGTCCAGGTTCCTGATGTCAGTTTGTAGGGCTCCCTTGGGTGTATCAGGGCAGCACAAGTTTGAGGTGGGGACAACTTCGGTGTGGGGTCCATCCTTCGATATAAGGATTTTTTGCAGTCAGGGCCAGGGGCCCCTGGGCACATCCTTTTTCCATTTTCCCTGGGAAAGAAAACTCAGCAGTCCAGGTTCCTGATGTCAGTTTGTAGGGCTCCCTTGGGTCTATCAGGGCAGCACAAGTTTGAGTTGGGGACAACTTCGGTGTGGGGTCCATCCTTCGATATAAGGATTCTTTGCAGTGTGGGCCCAGCCCATGGCCAGGGGCCCCTGGGCACATCCTTTTTCCATTTTCCCTGGGAAAGAAAACTCAGCAGTCCAGGTTCCTGATGTCAGTTTGTAGGGTTCCCTTGGGTGTATCAGGGCAGCACAATTTTGAGGTGGGGACAACTTTAATGTGGGGTCCATCCTTCGATATAAGGATTTTTTGCAGTCAGGGCCAGGGGCCCCATGGCACGTCCTTTTTCCATTTTCCCTGGGAAAGAAAACTCAGCAGTCCAGGTTCCTGATGTCAGTTTGTAGGGCTCCCTTGGGTCTATCAGGGCAGCACAAGTTTGAGGTGGGGACAACTTCGGTGTGGGGTCCATCCTTTGATATAAGGATTTTTTGCAGTCAGGGTATGGGGCCCAGGGCCAGGGGCCCCTGGGCACATCCTTTTTCCATTTTCCCTGGGAAAGAAAACTCAGCAGTCCAGGTTCCTGATGTCAGTTTGTAGGGCTCCCTTGGGTCTATCAGGGCAGCGCAAGTTTGAGGTGGGGACAACTTCGGTGTGGGGTCCATCCTTCGATATAAGGATTTTTTGCAGTCAGGGCCAGGGGCCCCATGGCACATCCTTTTTCCATTTTCCCTGGGAAAGAAAACTCAGCAGTCCAGGTTCCTGATGTCAGTTTGTAGGGCTCCCTTGGGTCTATCAGGGCAGCACAAGTTTGAGGTGGGGACAACTTCGGTGTGGGCTCCATCCTTCGATAAAAGGATTTTTTGTAGTGAGGCCCCAGCCCAGGGCCAGGGGCCCCTGGGCACATCCTTTTTCATTTTCCCTGGGAAAGAAAACTCAGCAGTCCAGGTTCCTGATGTCAGTTTGTAGGGCTCCCTTGGGTCTATCAGGGCAGCACAAGTTTGAGGTGGGGACAACTTCGGTGTGGGGTCCATCCTTCGATATAAGGATTTTTTGCAGTCAGGGCCAGGGGTCCCTGGGCACATCCTCTTTCCATTTTCCCTGGGAAAGAAAACTCAGCAGTCCAGTTTCCTGATGTCAGTTTGTAGGGCTCCCTTGGGTCTATCAGGGCAGCACAAGTTTGAGGTGGGGACAACTTCGGTGTGGGGTCCATCCTTCGATATAAGCATTCTTAGCAGTGAGGCCCCAGCCCAGGGCCAGGGGCCCCTGGGCACATCCTTTTTCCATTTTCCCTGGGAAAGTAAACTCAGCAGTCCAGGTTGCTGATGTCAGTTTGTAGGGCTCCCTTGGGTCTATCAGGGCAGCACAAGTTTGAGGTGGGGACAACTTCGGTGTGGGGTCCATCCTTCGATATAAGGATTTTTTGTAGTGAGGCCCCAGCCCAGGGCCAGGGGCCCCTGGGCACATCCTTTTTCCATTTTCCCTGGGAAAGAAAACTCAGCAGTCCAGGTTCCTGATGTCAGTTTGTAGGGCTCCCTTGGGTCTATCAGGGCAGCACAAGTTTGAGGTGGGGACAACTTCGGTGTGGGGTCCATCCTTCGATATAAGGATTTTTTGTAGTGAGGCCCCAGCCCAGGGCCAGGGGCCCCTGGGCACATCCTTTTTCCATTTTCCCTGGGAAAGAAAACTCAGCAGTCCAGGTTCCTGATGTCAGTTTGTAGGGCTCCCTTGGGTCTATCAGGGCAGCACAAGTTTGCGGTGGGGACAACTTCGGTGTGGGGTCCATCCTTCGATATAAGGATTTTTTGCAGTGAGGCCCCAGCTCAGGGCCAGGGGCCCCTGGGCACATCCTTTTTCGATTTCCCCTGGGAAAGAAAACTCAGCAGTCCAGGTTCGTGATGTCAGTTTGTAGGGCTCCCTTGGGTCTATCAGGGCAGCACAAGTTTGAGGTGGGGACAACTTCGGTGTGGGGTCCATCCTTCGATATAAAGAATTTTTGCAGTCAGGGCCAGGGGCCCCTGGGCACATCCTTTTTCCATTTTCCCTGGGAAAGAAAACTCAGCAGTCCAGGTTGCTGATGTCAGTTTGTAGGGCTCCCTTGGGTCTATCAGGGCAGCACAAGTTTAAGGTGGGGACAACTTCGGTGTGGGGTCCATCCTTCGATATATGGTTTTTTTGTAGTGAGGCCCCAGCCCAGGGCCAGGGGCCCCATGGCACATCCTTTTTCCATTTTCCCTGGGAAAGAAAACTCAGCAGTCCAGGTTCCTGATGTCAGTTTGTAGGGCTCCCTTGGGTCTATCAGGGCAGCACAAGTATGAGGTGGGGACAAATTTGGTGTGGGCTCCATCCTTCGATATAAGGAATTTTTGCAGTCAGGGCCAGGGGCCCCTGGGCACATCCTTTTTCCATTTTCCCTGGGAAAGAAAACTCAGCAGTCCAGGTTCCTGATGTCAGTTTGTAGGGCTCCCTTGGGTCTATCAGGGCAGCACAAGTTTGAGGCGGGGACAACTTTGGTGTGGGGTCCATCCTTCGATATAAGGATTTTTTGCAGTCAGGGCCAGGGGCCCCTGGGCACATCCTTTTTCCATTTTCCCTGGGAAAGAAAACTCAGCAGTCCAGGTTCCTGATGTCAGTTTGTAGGGCTCCCTTGGGTCTATCAGGGCAGCACAAGTTTGAGGTGGGGAGAACTTCGGTGTGGGGTCCATCCTTCGATATAAGGATTTTTTGTAGTGAGGCCCCAGCCCAGGGCCAGGGGCCCCTGGGCACATCCTTTTTCCATTTTCCCTGGGAAAGAAAACTCAGCAGTCCAGGTTCCTGATGTCAGTTTGTAGGGCTCCCTTGGGTGTATCAGGGCAGCACAAGTTTGAGGTGGGGACAACTTCGGTGTGGGGTCCATCCTTCGATATAAGGATTTTTTGCAGTCAGGGCCAGGGGCCCCTGGGCACATCCTTTTTCCATTTTCCCTGGGAAAGAAAACTCAGCAGTCCAGGTTCCTGATGTCAGTTTGTAGGGCTCCCTTGGGTCTATCAGGGCAGCACAAGTTTGAGTTGGGGACAACTTCGGTGTGGGGTCCATCCTTCGATATAAGGATTCTTTGCAGTGTGGGCCCAGCCCATGGCCAGGGGCCCCTGGGCACATCCTTTTTCCATTTTCCCTGGGAAAGAAAACTCAGCAGTCCAGGTTCCTGATGTCAGTTTGTAGGGTTCCCTTGGGTGTATCAGGGCAGCACAATTTTGAGGTGGGGAGAACTTTAATGTGGGGTCCATCCTTCGATATAAGGATTTTTTGCAGTCAGGGCCAGGGGCCCCATGGCACGTCCTTTTTCCATTTTCCCTGGGAAAGAAAACTCAGCAGTCCAGGTTCCTGATGTCAGTTTGTAGGGCTCCCTTGGGTCTATCAGGGCAGCACAAGTTTGAGGTGGGGACAACTTCGGTGTGGGGTCCATCCTTTGATATAAGGATTTTTTGCAGTCAGGGTATGGGGCCCAGGGCCAGGGGCCCCTGGGCACATCCTTTTTCCATTTTCCCTGGGAAAGAAAACTCAGCAGTCCAGGTTCCTGATGTCAGTTTGTAGGGCTCCCTTGGGTCTATCAGGGCAGCGCAAGTTTGAGGTGGGGACAACTTCGGTGTGGGGTCCATCCTTCGATATAAGGATTTTTTGCAGTCAGGGCCAGGGGCCCCATGGCACATCCTTTTTCCATTTTCCCTGGGAAAGAAAACTCAGCAGTCCAGGTTCCTGATGTCAGTTTGTAGGGCTCCCTTGGGTCTATCAGGGCAGCACAAGTTTGAGGTGGGGACAACTTCGGTGTGGGCTCCATCCTTCGATAAAAGGATTTTTTGTAGTGAGGCCCCAGCCCAGGGCCAGGGGCCCCTGGGCACATCCTTTTTCATTTTCCCTGGGAAAGAAAACTCAGCAGTCCAGGTTCCTGATGTCAGTTTGTAGGGCTCCCTTGGGTCTATCAGGGCAGCACAAGTTTGAGGTGGGGACAACTTCGGTGTGGGGTCCATCCTTCGATATAAGGATTTTTTGCAGTCAGGGCCAGGGGTCCCTGGGCACATCCTCTTTCCATTTTCCCTGGGAAAGAAAACTCAGCAGTCCAGTTTCCTGATGTCAGTTTGTAGGGCTCCCTTGGGTCTATCAGGGCAGCACAAGTTTGAGGTGGGGACAACTTCGGTGTGGGGTCCATCCTTCGATATAAGCATTCTTAGCAGTGAGGCCCCAGCCCAGGGCCAGGGGCCCCTGGGCACATCCTTTTTCCATTTTCCCTGGGAAAGTAAACTCAGCAGTCCAGGTTGCTGATGTCAGTTTGTAGGGCTCCCTTGGGTCTATCAGGGCAGCACAAGTTTGAGGTGGGGACAACTTCGGTGTGGGGTCCATCCTTCGATATAAGGATTTTTTGTAGTGAGGCCCCAGCCCAGGGCCAGGGCCCCCTGAGCACATCCTTTTTCCATTTTCCCTGGGAAAGAAAACTCAGCAGTCCAGGTTCCTGATGTCAGTTTGTAGGGCTCCCTTGGGTCTATCAGGGCAGCACAAGTTTGAGGTGGGGACAACTTCGGTGTGGGGTCCATCCTTCGATATAAGGATTTTTTGCAGTCAGGTTATGGGGCCCAGGGCCAGGGTCCCCTGGGCACATCCTTTTTCCATTTTCCCTGGGAAAGAAAACTCAGCAGTCCAGGTTCCTGATGTCAGTTTGTAGGGCTCCCTTGGGTCTATCAGGGCAGCACAAGTTTGAGGCGGGGACAACTTTGGTGTGGGGTCCATCCTTCGATATAAGGATTTTTTGCAGTCAGGGCCAGGGGCCCCTGGGCACATCCTTTTTCCATTTTCCCTGGGAAAGAAAACTCAGCAGTCCAGGTTCCTGATGTCAGTTTGTAGGGCTCCCTTGGGTCTATCAGGGCAGCACAAGTTTGAGGTGGGGACAACTTCGGTGTGGGGTCCATCCTTCGATATAAGGATTTTTTGCAGTCAGGGCCAGGGGCCCCTGGGCACATCCTTTTTCCATTTTCCCTGGGAAAGAAAACTCAGCAGTCCAGGTTCCTGATGTCAGTTTGTAGGGCTCCCTTGGGTCTATCAGGGCAGCACAAGTTTGAGTTGGGGACAACTTCGGTGTGGGGTCCATCCTTCGATATAAGGATTCTTTGCAGTGTGGGCCCAGCCCATGGCCAGGGGCCCCTGGGCACATCCTTTTTCCATTTTCCCTGGGAAAGAAAACTCAGCAGTCCAGGTTCCTGATGTCAGTTTGTAGGGCTCCCTTGGGTGTATCAGGGCAGCACAATTTTGAGGTGGGGACAACTTTAATGTGGGGTCCATCCTTCGATATAAGGATTTTTTGCAGTCAGGGCCAGGGGCCCCATGGCACGTCCTTTTTCCATTTTCCCTGGGAAAGAAAACTCAGCAGTCCAGGTTCCTGATGTCAGTTTGTAGGGCTCCCTTGGGTCTAGCAGGGCAGCACAAGTTTGAGGTGGGGACAACTTCGGTGTGGGGTCCATCCTTTGATATAAGGATTTTTTGCAGTCAGGGTATGGGGCCCAGGGCCAGGGGCCCCTGGGCACATCCTTTTTCCATTTTCCCTGGGAAAGAAAACTCAGCAGTCCAGGTTCCTGATGTCAGTTTGTAGGGCTCCCTTGGGTCTATCAGGGCAGCGCAAGTTTGAGGTGGGGACAACTTCGGTGTGGGGTCCATCCTTCGATATAAGGATTTTTTGCAGTCAGGGCCAGGGGCCCCATGGCACATCCTTTTTCCATTTTCCCTGGGAAAGAAAACTCAGCAGTCCAGGTTCCTGATGTCAGTTTGTAGGGCTCCCTTGGGTCTATCAGGGCAGCACAAGTTTGAGGTGGGGACAACTTCGGTGTGGGCTCCATCCTTCGATAAAAGGATTTTTTGTAGTGAGGCCCCAGCCCAGGGCCAGGGGCCCCTGGGCACATCCTTTTTCATTTTCCCTGGGAAAGAAAACTCAGCAGTCCAGGTTCCTGATGTCAGTTTGTAGGGCTCCCTTGGGTCTATCAGGGCAGCACAAGTTTGAGGTGGGGACAACTTCGGTGTGGGGTCCATCCTTCGATATAAGGATTTTTTGCAGTCAGGGCCAGGGGTCCCTGGGCACATCCTCTTTCCATTTTCCCTGGGAAAGAAAACTCAGCAGTCCAGTTTCCTGATGTCAGTTTGTAGGGCTCCCTTGGGTCTATCAGGGCAGCACAAGTTTGAGGTGGGGACAACTTCGGTGTGGGGTCCATCCTTCGATATAAGGATTCTTAGCAGTGAGGCCCCAGCCCAGGGCCAGGGGCCCCTGGGCACATCCTTTTTCCATTTTCCCTGGGAAAGTAAACTCAGCAGTCCAGGTTCCTGATGTCAGTTTGTAGGGCTCCCTTGGGTCTATCAGGGCAGCACAAGTTTGAGGTGGGGACAACTTCGGTGTGGGGTCCATCCTTCGATATAAGGATTTTTTGTAGTGAGGCCCCAGCCCAGGGCCAGGGCCCCCTGAGCACATCCTTTTTCCATTTTCCCTGGGAAAGAAAACTCAGCAGTCCAGGTTCCTGATGTCAGTTTGTAGGGCTCCCTTGGGTCTATCAGGGCAGCACAAGTTTGAGGTGGGGACAACTTCGGTGTGGGGTCCATCCTTCGATATAAGGATTTTTTGCAGTCAGGGCCAGGGGTCCAGGGCCAGGGTCCCCTGGGCACATCCTTTTTCCATTTTCCCTGGGAAAGAAAACTCAGCAGTCCAGGTTCCTGATGTCAGTTTGTAGGGCTCCCTTGGGTCTATCAGGGCAGCACAAGTTTGAGGTGGGGACAACTTCGGTGTGGGGTCCATCCTTCGATATAAGGAATTTTTGCAGTCAGGGCCAGGGGCCCCTGGGCACATCCTTTTTCCATTTTCCCTGGGAAAGAAAACTCAGCAGTCCAGGTTCCTGATGTCAGTTTGTAGGGCTCCCTTGGGTCTATCAGGGCAGCACAAGTTTGAGGTGGGGACAACTTCGGTGTGGGGTCCATCCTTCGATATAAGGATTTTTTGTAGTGAGGCCCCAGCCCAGGGCCAGGGGCCCCTGGGCACATCCTTTTTCCATTTTCCCTGGGAAAGAAAACTCAGCAGTCCAGGTTCCTGATGTCAGTTTGTAGGGCTCCCTTGGGTCTATCAGGGCAGCACAAGTTTGAGGTGGGGACAACTTCGGTGTGGGGTCCATCCTTCGATATAAGGATTTTTTGCAGTCAGGGCCAGGGGCCCCTGGGCACATCCTTTTTCCATTTTCCCTGGGAAAGAAAACTCAGCAGTCCAGGTTCCTGATGTCAGTTTGTAGGGCTCCCTTGGGTCTATCAGGGCAGCACAAGTTTGAGTTGGGGACAACTTCGGTGTGGGGTCCATCCTTCGATATAAGGATTCTTGGCAGAGTGGGCCCAGCCCATGGCCAGGGGCCCCTGGGCACATCCTTTTTGCATTTTCCCTGGGAAAGAAAACTCAGCAGTCCAGGTTCCTGATGTCAGTTTGTAGGGCTCCCTTGGGTCTATCAGGGCAGCACAAGTTTGAGGTGGGGACAACTTCGGTGTGGGCTCCATCCTTCGATAAAAGGATTTTTTGTAGTGAGGCCCCAGCCCAGGGCCAGGGGCCCCTGGGCACATCCTTTTTCATTTTCCCTGGGAAAGAAAACTCAGCAGTCCAGGTTCCTGATGTCAGTTTGTAGGGCTCCCTTGGGTCTATCAGGGCAGCACAAGTTTGAGGTGGGGACAACTTCGGTGTGGGGTCCATCCTTCGATATAAGGATTTTTTGCAGTCAGGGCCAGGGGTCACTGGGCACATCCTCTTTCCATTTTCCCTGGGAAAGAAAACTCAGCAGTCCAGTTTCCTGATGTCAGTTTGTAGGGCTCCCTTGGGTCTATCAGGGCAGCACAAGTTTGAGGTGGGGACAACTTCGGTGTGGGGTCCATCCTTCGATATAAGGATTCTTAGAAGTGAGGCCCCAGCCCAGGGCCAGGGGCCCCTGGGCACATCCTTTTTCCATTTTCCCTGGGAAAGTAAACTCAGCAGTCCAGGTTCCTGATGTCAGTTTGTAGGGCTCCCTTGGGTCTATCAGGGCAGCACAAGTTTGAGGTGGGGACAACTTCGGTGTGGGGTCCATCCTTCGATATAAGGATTTTTTGTAGTGAGGCCCCAGCCCAGGGCCAGGGCCCCCTGAGCACATCCTTTTTCCATTTTCCCTGGGAAAGAAAACTCAGCAGTCCAGGTTCCTGATGTCAGTTTGTAGGGCTCCCTTGGGTCTATCAGGGCAGCACAAGTTTGAGGTGGGGACAACTTCGGTGTGGGGTCCATCCTTCGATATAAGGATTTTTTGCAGTCAGGTTATGGGGCCCAGGGCCAGGGTCCCCTGGGCACATCCTTTTTCCATTTTCCCTGGGAAAGAAAACTCAGCAGTCCAGGTTCCTGATGTCAGTTTGTAGGGCTCCCTTGGGTCTATCAGGGCAGCACAAGTTTGAGGTGGGGACAACTTCGGTGTGGGGTCCATCCTTCGATATAAGGAATTTTTGCAGTCAGGGCCAGGGGCCCCTGGGCACATCCTTTTTCCATTTTCCCTGGGAAAGAAAACTCAGCAGTCCAGGTTCCTGATGTCAGTTTGTAGGGCTCCCTTGGGTCTATCAGGGCAGCACAAGTTTGAGGTGGGGACAACTTCGGTGTGGGGTCCATCCTTCGATATAAGGATTTTTTGCAGTCAGGGCCAGGGGCCCAGGGCCAGGGTCCCCTGGGCACATCCTTTTTCCATTTTCCCTGGGAAAGAAAACTCAGCAGTCCAGGTTCCTGATGTCAGTTTGTAGGGCTCCCTTGGGTCTATCAGGGCAGCACAAGTTTGAGGTGGGGACAACTTCGGTGTGGGGTCCATCCTTCGATATAAGGAATTTTTGCAGTCAGGGCCAGGGGCCCCTGGGCACATCCTTTTTCCATTTTCCCTGGGAAAGAAAACTCAGCAGTCCAGGTTCCTGATGTCAGTTTGTAGGGCTCCCTTGGGTCTATCAGGGCAGCACAAGTTTGAGGTGGGGACAACTTCGGTGTGGGGTCCATCCTTCGATATAAGGATTTTTTGTAGTGAGGCCCCAGCCCAGGGCCAGGGGCCCCTGGGCACATCCTTTTTCCATTTTCCCTGGGAAAGAAAACTCAGCAGTCCAGGTTCCTGATGTCAGTTTGTAGGGCTCCCTTGGGTCTATCAGGGCAGCACAAGTTTGAGGTGGGGACAACTTCGGTGTGGGGTCCATCCTTCGATATAAGGATTTTTTGCAGTCAGGGCCAGGGGCCCCTGGGCACATCCTTTTTCCATTTTCCCTGGGAAAGAAAACTCAGCAGTCCAGGTTCCTGATGTCAGTTTGTAGGGCTCCCTTGGGTCTATCAGGGCAGCACAAGTTTGAGTTGGGGACAACTTCGGTGTGGGGTCCATCCTTCGATATAAGGATTCTTGGCAGAGTGGGCCCAGCCCATGGCCAGGGGCCCCTGGGCACATCCTTTTTGCATTTTCCCTGGGAAAGAAAACTCAGCAGTCCAGGTTCCTGATGTCAGTTTGTAGGGCTCCCTTGGGTCTATCAGGGCAGCACAAGTTTGAGGTGGGGACAACTTCGGTGTGGGCTCCATCCTTCGATAAAAGGATTTTTTGTAGTGAGGCCCCAGCCCAGGGCCAGGGGCCCCTGGGCACATCCTTTTTCATTTTCCCTGGGAAAGAAAACTCAGCAGTCCAGGTTCCTGATGTCAGTTTGTAGGGCTCCCTTGGGTCTATCAGGGCAGCACAAGTTTGAGGTGGGGACAACTTCGGTGTGGGGTCCATCCTTCGATATAAGGATTTTTTGCAGTCAGGGCCAGGGGTCCCTGGGCACATCCTCTTTCCATTTTCCCTGGGAAAGAAAACTCAGCAGTCCAGTTTCCTGATGTCAGTTTGTAGGGCTCCCTTGGGTCTATCAGGGCAGCACAAGTTTGAGGTGGGGACAACTTCGGTGTGGGGTCCATCCTTCGATATATGGATTCTTAGAAGTGAGGCCCCAGCCCAGGGCCAGGGGCCCCTGGGCACATCCTTTTTCCATTTTCCCTGGGAAAGTAAACTCAGCAGTCCAGGTTCCTGATGTCAGTTTGTAGGGCTCCCTTGGGTCTATCAGGGCAGCACAAGTTTGAGGTGGGGACAACTTCGGTGTGGGGTCCATCCTTCGATATAAGGATTTTTTGTAGTGAGGCCCCAGCCCAGGGCCAGGGCCCCCTGAGCACATCCTTTTTCCATTTTCCCTGGGAAAGAAAACTCAGCAGTCCAGGTTCCTGATGTCAGTTTGTAGGGCTCCCTTGGGTCTATCAGGGCAGCACAAGTTTGAGGTGGGGACAACTTCGGTGTGGGGTCCATCCTTCGATATAAGGATTTTTTGCAGTCAGGTTATGGGGCCCAGGGCCAGGGTCCCCTGGGCACATCCTTTTTCCATTTTCCCTGGGAAAGAAAACTCAGCAGTCCAGGTTCCTGATGTCAGTTTGTAGGGCTCCCTTGGGTCTATCAGGGCAGCACAAGTTTGAGGTGGGGACAACTTCGGTGTGGGGTCCATCCTTCGATATAAGGAATTTTTGCAGTCAGGGCCAGGGGCCCCTGGGCACATCCTTTTTCCATTTTCCCTGGGAAAGAAAACTCAGCAGTCCAGGTTCCTGATGTCAGTTTGTAGGGCTCCCTTGGGTCTATCAGGGCAGCACAAGTTTGAGGTGGGGACAACTTCGGTGTGGGGTCCATCCTTCGATATAAGGATTTTTTGTAGTGAGGCCCCAGCCCAGGGCCAGGGGCCCCTGGGCACATCCTTTTTCCATTTTCCCTGGGAAAGAAAACTCAGCAGTCCAGGTTCCTGATGTCAGTTTGTAGGGCTCCCTTGGGTCTATCAGGGCAGCACAAGTTTGAGGTGGGGACAACTTCGGTGTGGGGTCCATCCTTCGATATAAGGATTTTTTGCAGTCAGGGCCAGGGGCCCCTGGGCACATCCTTTTTCCATTTTCCCTGGGAAAGAAAACTCAGCAGTCCAGGTTCCTGATGTCAGTTTGTAGGGCTCCCTTGGGTCTATCAGGGCAGCACAAGTTTGAGGTGGGGACAACTTCGGTGTGGGGTCCATCCTTCGATATAAGGATTTTTTGCAGTGTGGCCCCAGCCCATGGCCAGGGAACCCTGGGCACAACCTTTTTCCATTTTCCCTGGGAAAGAAAACTCAGCAGTCCAGGTTCCTGATGTCAGTTTGTAGGGCTCCCTTGGGTCTATCAGGGCAGCACAAGTATGAGGTGGGTACAAATTTGGTGTGGGGTCCATCCTTCGATATAAGGAATTTTTGCAGTCAGGGCCAGGGGCCCCTGGGCACATCCTTTTTCCATTTTCCCTGGGAAAGAAAACTCAGCAGTCCAGGTTCCTGATGTCAGTTTGTAGGGCTCCCTTGGGTGTATCAGGGCAGCACAAGTTTGAGGTGGGGACAACTTCGGTGTGGGGTCCATCCTTCGATATAAGGATTTTTTGTAGTGAGGCCCCAGCCCAGGGCCAGGGGCCCCTGGGAACATCCTTTTTACATTTTCCCTGGGAAAGAAAACTCAGCAGTCCAGGTTCCTGATGTCAGTTTGTAGGGCTCCCTTGGGTCTATCAGGGCAGCACAAGTATGAGGTGGGGACAACTTCGGTGTGGGGTCCATCCTTCGATATAAGGATTTTTTGCAGTCAGGGCCAGGGGCCCCTGGGCACATCCTTTTTCCATTTTCCCTGGGAAAGAAAACTCAGCAGTCCAGGTTCCTGATGTCAGTTTGTAGGGCTCCCTTGGGTCTATCAGGGCAGCACAAGTTTGAGGTGGGGACAACTTCGGTGTGGGGTCCATCCTTCGATATAAGGATTTTTTGCAGTCAGGGCCAGGGGCCCCTGGGCACATCCTTTTTCCATTTTCCCTGGGAAAGAAAACTCAGCAGTCCAGGTTCCTTATGTCAGTTTGTAGGGCTCCCTTGGGTCTATCAGGGCAGCACAAGTTTGAGGTGGGGACAACTTCGGTGTGGGGTCCATCCTTTGATATAAGGATTTTTTGCAGTCAGGGTATGGGGCCCAGGGCCAGGGGCCCCTGGGCACATCCTTTTTCCATTTTCCCTGGGAAAGAAAACTCAGCAGTCCAGGTTCCTGATGTCAGTTTGTAGGGCTCCCTTGGGTCTATCAGGGCAGCACAAGTTTGAGGTGGGGAAAACTTCGGTGTGGGGTCCATCCTTCGATATAAGGATTTTTTGTAGTGAGGCCCCAGCCCAGGGCCAGGGGCCCCTGGGCACATCCTTTTTCCATTTTCCCTGGGAAAGAAAACTCAGCAGTCCAGGTTCCTGATGTCAGTTTGTAGGGCTCCCTTGGGTCTATCAGGGCAGCACAAGTTTGAGGTGGGGACAACTTCGGTGTGGGGTCCATCCTTCGATATAAGGATTTTTTGCAGTCAGGGCCAGGGGCCCCTGGGCACATCCTTTTTCCATTTTCCCTGGGAAAGAAAACTCAGCAGTCCAGGTTCCTGATGTCAGTTTGTAGGGCTCCCTTGGGTCTATCAGGGCAGTACAAGTTTGAGGTGGGGACAACTTCGGTGTGGGGTCCATCCTTCGATATAAGGATTTTTTGCAGTGAGGCCCCAGCCCAGGGCAAGGGGCCCCTGGGCACATCCTTTTTCCATTTTCCCTGGGAAAGAAAACTCAGCAGTCCAGGTTCCTGATGTCAGTTTGTAGTGCTCCCTTGGGTCTATCAGGGCAGCACAAGTTTGAGGTGGGGAACACTTCGGTGTGGGGTCCGTCCTTCGATGTAAGGATTTTTTGCAGTCAGGGTCAGGGGCCCCTGGCCATAACCTTTTTCCATTTTCCCTGGGAAAGAAAACTCAGCAGTCCAGGTTCCTGATGTCAGTTTGTAGGGCTCCCTTGGGTCTATCAGGGCAGCACAAGTTTGAGGAGGGGACAACTTCGGTGTGGGGTCCATCCTTCGATATAAGGATTTTTTGCAGTCAGGGCCAGGGGTCCCTGGGCACATCCTTTTTCCATTTTCCCTGGGAAAGAAAACTCAGCAGTCCAGGTTCCTGATGTCAGTTTGTAGGGCTCCCTTGGGTCTATCAGGGCAGCACAAGTTTGAGGTGGGGACAACTTCGGTGTGGGGTCCATCCTTCGATATAAGGATTTTTTGTAGTGAGGCCCCAGCCCAGGGCCAGGGGCCCCTGGGCACATCCTTTTTCCATTTTCCCTGGGAAAGAAAACTCAGCAGTCCAGGTTCCTGATGTCAGTTTGTAGGGCTCCCTTGGGTCTATCAGGGCAGCACAAGTTTGAGGTGGGGACAACTTCGGTGTGGGGTCCATCCTTCGATATAAGGATTTTTTGTAGTGAGGCCCCAGCCCAGGGCCAGGGGCCCCTGGGCACATCCTTTTTCCATTTTCCCTGGGAAAGAAAACTCAGCAGTCCAGGTTCCTGATGTCAGTTTGTAGGGCTCCCTTGGGTCTATCAGGGCAGCACAAGTTTGAGGTGGGGACAACTTCGGTGTGGGGTCCATCCTTCGATATAAGGATTCTTTGCAGTGAGGCCCCAGCCCAGGGCCAGGGGCCCCTGGGCACAACCTTTTTCCATTTTCCCTGGGAAAGAAAACTCAGCAGTCCAGGTTCCTGATGTCAGTTTGTAGGGCTCCCTTGGGTGTATCAGGGCAGCACAAGTATGAGGTGGGTACAAATTTGGTGTGGGCTCCATCCTTCGATATAAGGAATTTTTGCAGTCAGGGCCAGGGGCCCCTGGGCACATCCTTTTTCCATTTTCCCTGGGAAAGAAAACTCAGCAGTCCAGGTTCCTGATGTAAGTTTGTAGGGCTCCCTTGGGTCTATCAGGGCAGCACAAGTTTGAGGTGGGGACAACTTCGGTGTGGGGTCCATCCTTCGATATAAGGATTTTTTGTAGTGAGGCCCCAGCCCAGGGCCAGGGGCCCCTGGGCACATCCTTTTTCCATTTTCCCTGGGAAAGAAAACTCAGCAGTCCAGGTTCCTGATGTCAGTTTGTAGGGCTCCCTTGGGTCTATCAGGGCAGCACAAGTTTGAGGTGGGGACAACTTCGGTGTGGGGTCCATCCTTCGATATAAGGATTCTTTGCAGTGTGGGCCCAGCCCATGACCAGGGGCCCCTGGGCACATCCTTTTTCCATTTTCCCTGGGAAAGAAAACTCAGCAGTCCAGGTTCCTGATGTCAGTTTGTAGGGCTCCCTTGGGTCTATCAGGGCAGCACAAGTTTGAGTTGGGGACAACATCGGTGTGGGGTCCATCCTTCGATATAAGGATTCTTTGCAGTGTGGGCCCAGCCCATGGCCAGGGGCCCCTGGGCACATCCTTTTTCCATTTTCCCTGGGAAAGAAAACTCAGCAGTCCAGGTTCCTGATGTCAGTTTGTAGGGTTCCCTTGGGTGTATCAGGGCAGCACAATTTTGAGGTGGGGACAACTTTAATGTGGGGTCCATCCTTCGATATAAGGATTTTTTGCAGTCAGGGCCAGGGGCCCCTGGGCACATCCTTTTTCCATTTTCCCTGGGAAAGAAAACTCAGCAGTCCAGGTTCCTGATGTCAGTTTGTAGGGCTCCCTTGGGTCTATCAGGGCAGCGCAAGTTTGAGGTGGGGACAACTTCGGTGTGGGGTCCAACCTTCGATATAAGGATTTTTTGCAGTCAGGGCCAGGGGCCCCATGGCACATCCTTTTTCCATTTTCCCTGGGAAAGAAAACTCAGCAGTCCAGGTTCCTGATGTCAGTTTGTAGGGCTCCCTTGGGTCTATCAGGGCAGCACAAGTTTGAGGTGGGGACAACTTCGGTGTGGGCTCCATCCTTCGATAAAAGGATTTTTTGTAGTGAGGCCCCAGCCCAGGGCCAGGGGCCCCTGGGCACATCCTTTTTCATTTTCCCTGGGAAAGAAAACTCAGCAGTCCAGGTTCCTGATGTCAGTTTGTAGGGCTCCCTTGGGTCTATCAGGGCAGCACAAGTTTGAGGTGGGGACAACTTCGGTGTGGGGTCCATCCTTCGATATAAGGATTTTTTGCAGTCAGGGCCAGGGGTCCCTGGGCACATCCTCTTTCCATTTTCCCTGGGAAAGAAAACTCAGCAGTCCAGTTTCCTGATGTCAGTTTGTAGGGCTCCCTTGGGTCTATCAGGGCAGCACAAGTTTGAGGTGGGGACAACTTCGGTGTGGGGTCCATCCTTCGATATAAGGATTCTTAGCAGTGAGGTCCCAGCCCAGGGCCAGGGGCCCCTGGGCACATCCTTTTTCCATTTTCCCTGGGAAAGTAAACTCAGCAGTCCAGGTTCCTGATGTCAGTTTGTAGGGCTCCCTTGGGTCTATCAGGGCAGCACAAGTTTGAGGTGGGGACAACTTCGGTGTGGGGTCCATCCTTCGATATAAGGATTTTTTGTAGTGAGGCCCCAGCCCAGGGCCAGGGCCCCCTGAGCACATCCTTTTTCCATTTTCCCTGGGAAAGAAAACTCAGCAGTCCAGGTTCCTGATGTCAGTTTGTAGGGCTCCCTTGGGTCTATCAGGGCAGCACAAGTTTGAGGTGGGGACAACTTCGGTGTGGGGTCCATCCTTCGATATAAGGATTTTTTGCAGTCAGGGCCAGGGGCCCAGGGCCAGGGTCCCCTGGGCACATCCTTTTTCCATTTTCCCTGGGAAAGAAAACTCAGCAGTCCAGGTTCCTGATGTCAGTTTGTAGGGCTCCCTTGGGTCTATCAGGGCAGCACAAGTTTGAGGTGGGGACAACTTCGGTGTGGGGTCCATCCTTCGATATAAGGAATTTTTGCAGTCAGGGCCAGGGGCCCCTGGGCACATCCTTTTTCCATTTTCCCTGGGAAAGAAAACTCAGCAGTCCAGGTTCCTGATGTCAGTTTGTAGGGCTCCCTTGGGTCTATCAGGGCAGCACAAGTTTGAGGTGGGGACAACTTCGGTGTGGGGTCCATCCTTCGATATAAGGATTTTTTGTAGTGAGGCCCCAGCCCAGGGCCAGGGGCCCCTGGGCACATCCTTTTTCCATTTTCCCTGGGAAAGAAAACTCAGCAGTCCAGGTTCCTGATGTCAGTTTGTAGGGCTCCCTTGGGTCTATCAGGGCAGCACAAGTTTGAGGTGGGGACAACTTCGGTGTGGGGTCCATCCTTCGATATAAGGATTTTTTGCAGTCAGGGCCAGGGGCCCCTGGGCACATCCTTTTTCCATTTTCCCTGGGAAAGAAAACTCAGCAGTCCAGGTTCCTGATGTCAGTTTGTAGGGCTCCCTTGGGTCTATCAGGGCAGCACAAGTTTGAGTTGGGGACAACTTCGGTGTGGGGTCCATCCTTCGATATAAGGATTCTTGGCAGAGTGGGCCCAGCCCATGGCCAGGGGCCCCTGGGCACATCCTTTTTGCATTTTCCCTGGGAAAGAAAACTCAGCAGTCCAGGTTCCTGATGTCAGTTTGTAGGGCTCCCTTGGGTCTATCAGGGCAGCACAAGTTTGAGGTGGGGACAACTTCGGTGTGGGCTCCATCCTTCGATAAAAGGATTTTTTGTAGTGAGGCCCCAGCCCAGGGCCAGGGGCCCCTGGGCACATCCTTTTTCATTTTCCCTGGGAAAGAAAACTCAGCAGTCCAGGTTCCTGATGTCAGTTTGTAGGGCTCCCTTGGGTCTATCAGGGCAGCACAAGTTTGAGGTGGGGACAACTTCGGTGTGGGGTCCATCCTTCGATATAAGGATTTTTTGCAGTCAGGGCCAGGGGTCCCTGGGCACATCCTCTTTCCATTTTCCCTGGGAAAGAAAACTCAGCAGTCCAGTTTCCTGATGTCAGTTTGTAGGGCTCCCTTGGGTCTATCAGGGCAGCACAAGTTTGAGGTGGGGACAACTTCGGTGTGGGGTCCATCCTTCGATATAAGGATTCTTAGAAGTGAGGCCCCAGCCCAGGGCCAGGGGCCCCTGGGCACATCCTTTTTCCATTTTCCCTGGGAAAGTAAACTCAGCAGTCCAGGTTCCTGATGTCAGTTTGTAGGGCTCCCTTGGGTCTATCAGGGCAGCACAAGTTTGAGGTGGGGACAACTTCGGTGTGGGGTCCATCCTTCGATATAAGGATTTTTTGTAGTGAGGCCCCAGCCCAGGGCCAGGGCCCCCTGAGCACATCCTTTTTCCATTTTCCCTGGGAAAGAAAACTCAGCAGTCCAGGTTCCTGATGTCAGTTTGTAGGGCTCCCTTGGGTCTATCAGGGCAGCACAAGTTTGAGGTGGGGACAACTTCGGTGTGGGGTCCATCCTTCGATATAAGGATTTTTTGCAGTCAGGTTATGGGGCCCAGGGCCAGGGTCCCCTGGGCACATCCTTTTTCCATTTTCCCTGGGAAAGAAAACTCAGCAGTCCAGGTTCCTGATGTCAGTTTGTAGGGCTCCCTTGGGTCTATCAGGGCAGCACAAGTTTGAGGTGGGGACAACTTCGGTGTGGGGTCCATCCTTCGATATAAGGAATTTTTGCAGTCAGGGCCAGGGGCCCCTGGGCACATCCTTTTTCCATTTTCCCTGGGAAAGAAAACTCAGCAGTCCAGGTTCCTGATGTCAGTTTGTAGGGCTCCCTTGGGTCTATCAGGGCAGCACAAGTTTGAGGTGGGGACAACTTCGGTGTGGGGTCCATCCTTCGATATAAGGATTTTTTGCAGTCAGGGCCAGGGGCCCAGGGCCAGGGTCCCCTGGGCACATCCTTTTTCCATTTTCCCTGGGAAAGAAAACTCAGCAGTCCAGGTTCCTGATGTCAGTTTGTAGGGCTCCCTTGGGTCTATCAGGGCAGCACAAGTTTGAGGTGGGGACAACTTCGGTGTGGGGTCCATCCTTCGATATAAGGAATTTTTGCAGTCAGGGCCAGGGGCCCCTGGGCACATCCTTTTTCCATTTTCCCTGGGAAAGAAAACTCAGCAGTCCAGGTTCCTGATGTCAGTTTGTAGGGCTCCCTTGGGTCTATCAGGGCAGCACAAGTTTGAGGTGGGGACAACTTCGGTGTGGGGTCCATCCTTCGATATAAGGATTTTTTGTAGTGAGGCCCCAGCCCAGGGCCAGGGGCCCCTGGGCACATCCTTTTTCCATTTTCCCTGGGAAAGAAAACTCAGCAGTCCAGGTTCCTGATGTCAGTTTGTAGGGCTCCCTTGGGTGTATCAGGGCAGCACAAGTTTGAGGTGGGGACAACTTCGGTGTGGGGTCCATCCTTCGATATAAGGATTTTTTGCAGTCAGGGCCAGGGGCCCCTGGGCACATCCTTTTTCCATTTTCCCTGGGAAAGAAAACTCAGCAGTCCAGGTTCCTGATGTCAGTTTGTAGGGCTCCCTTGGGTCTATCAGGGCAGCACAAGTTTGAGTTGGGGACAACTTCGGTGTGGGGTCCATCCTTCGATATAAGGATTCTTGGCAGAGTGGGCCCAGCCCATGGCCAGGGGCCCCTGGGCACATCCTTTTTGCATTTTCCCTGGGAAAGAAAACTCAGCAGTCCAGGTTCCTGATGTCAGTTTGTAGGGCTCCCTTGGGTCTATCAGGGCAGCACAAGTTTGAGGTGGGGACAACTTCGGTGTGGGCTCCATCCTTCGATAAAAGGATTTTTTGTAGTGAGGCCCCAGCCCAGGGCCAGGGGCCCCTGGGCACATCCTTTTTCATTTTCCCTGGGAAAGAAAACTCAGCAGTCCAGGTTCCTGATGTCAGTTTGTAGGGCTCCCTTGGGTCTATCAGGGCAGCACAAGTTTGAGGTGGGGACAACTTCGGTGTGGGGTCCATCCTTCGATATAAGGATTTTTTGCAGTCAGGGCCAGGGGTCCCTGGGCACATCCTCTTTCCATTTTCCCTGGGAAAGAAAACTCAGCAGTCCAGTTTCCTGATGTCAGTTTGTAGGGCTCCCTTGGGTCTATCAGGGCAGCACAAGTTTGAGGTGGGGACAACTTCGGTGTGGGGTCCATCCTTCGATATATGGATTCTTAGAAGTGAGGCCCCAGCCCAGGGCCAGGGGCCCCTGGGCACATCCTTTTTCCATTTTCCCTGGGAAAGTAAACTCAGCAGTCCAGGTTCCTGATGTCAGTTTGTAGGGCTCCCTTGGGTCTATCAGGGCAGCACAAGTTTGAGGTGGGGACAACTTCGGTGTGGGGTCCATCCTTCGATATAAGGATTTTTTGTAGTGAGGCCCCAGCCCAGGGCCAGGGCCCCCTGAGCACATCCTTTTTCCATTTTCCCTGGGAAAGAAAACTCAGCAGTCCAGGTTCCTGATGTCAGTTTGTAGGGCTCCCTTGGGTCTATCAGGGCAGCACAAGTTTGAGGTGGGGACAACTTCGGTGTGGGGTCCATCCTTCGATATAAGGATTTTTTGCAGTCAGGTTATGGGGCCCAGGGCCAGGGTCCCCTGGGCACATCCTTTTTCCATTTTCCCTGGGAAAGAAAACTCAGCAGTCCAGGTTCCTGATGTCAGTTTGTAGGGCTCCCTTGGGTCTATCAGGGCAGCACAAGTTTGAGGTGGGGACAACTTCGGTGTGGGGTCCATCCTTCGATATAAGGATTTTTTGTAGTGAGGCCCCAGCCCAGGGCCAGGGCCCCCTGAGCACATCCTTTTTCCATTTTCCCTGGGAAAGAAAACTCAGCAGTCCAGGTTCCTGATGTCAGTTTGTAGGGCTCCCTTGGGTCTATCAGGGCAGCACAAGTTTGAGGTGGGGACAACTTCGGTGTGGGGTCCATCCTTCGATATAAGGATTTTTTGCAGTCAGGTTATGGGGCCCAGGGCCAGGGTCCCCTGGGCACATCCTTTTTCCATTTTCCCTGGGAAAGAAAACTCAGCAGTCCAGGTTCCTGATGTCAGTTTGTAGGGCTCCCTTGGGTCTATCAGGGCAGCACAAGTTTGAGGTGGGGACAACTTCGGTGTGGGGTCCATCCTTCGATATAAGGAATTTTTGCAGTCAGGGCCAGGGGCCCCTGGGCACATCCTTTTTCCATTTTCCCTGGGAAAGAAAACTCAGCAGTCCAGGTTCCTGATGTCAGTTTGTAGGGCTCCCTTGGGTCTATCAGGGCAGCACAAGTTTGAGGTGGGGACAACTTCGGTGTGGGGTCCATCCTTCGATATAAGGATTTTTTGTAGTGAGGCCCCAGCCCAGGGCCAGGGGCCCCTGGGCACATCCTTTTTCCATTTTCCCTGGGAAAGAAAACTCAGCAGTCCAGGTTCCTGATGTCAGTTTGTAGGGCTCCCTTGGGTCTATCAGGGCAGCACAAGTTTGAGGTGGGGACAACTTCGGTGTGGGGTCCATCCTTCGATATAAGGATTTTTTGCAGTCAGGGCCAGGGGCCCCTGGGCACATCCTTTTTCCATTTTCCCTGGGAAAGAAAACTCAGCAGTCCAGGTTCCTGATGTCAGTTTGTAGGGCTCCCTTGGGTCTATCAGGGCAGCACAAGTTTGAGGTGGGGACAACTTCGGTGTGGGGTCCATCCTTCGATATAAGGATTTTTTGCAGTGTGGCCCCAGCCCATGGCCAGGGAACCCTGGGCACAACCTTTTTCCATTTTCCCTGGGAAAGAAAACTCAGCAGTCCAGGTTCCTGATGTCAGTTTGTAGGGCTCCCTTGGGTCTATCAGGGCAGCACAAGTATGAGGTGGGTACAAATTTGGTGTGGGGTCCATCCTTCGATATAAGGAATTTTTGCAGTCAGGGCCAGGGGCCCCTGGGCACATCCTTTTTCCATTTTCCCTGGGAAAGAAAACTCAGCAGTCCAGGTTCCTGATGTCAGTTTGTAGGGCTCCCTTGGGTCTATCAGGGCAGCACAAGTTTGAGGTGGGGACAACTTCGGTGTGGGGTCCATCCTTCGATATAAGGATTTTTTGTAGTGAGGCCCCAGCCCAGGGCCAGGGGCCCCTGGGAACATCCTTTTTACATTTTCCCTGGGAAAGAAAACTCAGCAGTCCAGGTTCCTGATGTCAGTTTGTAGGGCTCCCTTGGGTCTATCAGGGCAGCACAAGTATGAGGTGGGGACAACTTCGGTGTGGGGTCCATCCTTCGATATAAGGATTTTTTGCAGTCAGGGCCAGGGGCCCCTGGGCACATCCTTTTTCCATTTTCCCTGGGAAAGAAAACTCAGCAGTCCAGGTTCCTGATGTCAGTTTGTAGGGCTCCCTTGGGTCTATCAGGGCAGCACAAGTTTGAGGTGGGGACAACTTCGGTGTGGGGTCCATCCTTCGATATAAGGATTTTTTGCAGTCAGGGCCAGGGGCCCCTGGGCACATCCTTTTTCCATTTTCCCTGGGAAAGAAAACTCAGCAGTCCAGGTTCCTTATGTCAGTTTGTAGGGCTCCCTTGGGTCTATCAGGGCAGCACAAGTTTGAGGTGGGGACAACTTCGGTGTGGGGTCCATCCTTTGATATAAGGATTTTTTGCAGTCAGGGTATGGGGCCCAGGGCCAGGGGCCCCTGGGCACATCCTTTTTCCATTTTCCCTGGGAAAGAAAACTCAGCAGTCCAGGTTCCTGATGTCAGTTTGTAGGGCTCCCTTGGGTCTATCAGGGCAGCACAAGTTTGAGGTGGGGAAAACTTCGGTGTGGGGTCCATCCTTCGATATAAGGATTTTTTGTAGTGAGGCACAAGCCCAGGCCCAGGGGCCCCTGGGCACATCCTTTTTCCATTTTCCCTGGGAAAGAAAACTCAGCAGTCCAGGTTCCTGGTGTCAGTGTGTAGGGCTCCCTTGGGTGTATCAGGGCAGCACAAGTTTGAGGTGGGGACAACTTCGGTGTGGGGTCCATCCTTCGATATAAGGATTTTTTGCAGTCAGGGCCAGGGGCCCCTGGGCACATCCTTTTTCCATTTTCCCTGGGAAAGAAAACTCAGCAGTCCAGGTTCCTGATGTCAGTTTGTAGGGCTCCCTTGGGTCTATCAGGGCAGTACAAGTTTGAGGTGGGGACAACTTCGGTGTGGGGTCCATCCTTCGATATAAGGATTTTTTGCAGTGAGGCCCCAGCCCAGGGCAAGGGGCCCCTGGGCACATCCTTTTTCCATTTTCCCTGGGAAAGAAAACTCAGCAGTCCAGGTTCCTGATGTCAGTTTGTAGTGCTCCCTTGGGTCTATCAGGGCAGCACAAGTTTGAGGTGGGGAACACTTCGGTGTGGGGTCCGTCCTTCGATGTAAGGATTTTTTGCAGTCAGGGTCAGGGGCCCCTGGCCATAACCTTTTTCCATTTTCCCTGGGAAAGAAAACTCAGCAGTCCAGGTTCCTGATGTCAGTTTGTAGGGCTCCCTTGGGTCTATCAGGGCAGCACAAGTTTGAGGAGGGGACAACTTCGGTGTGGGGTCCATCCTTCGATATAAGGATTTTTTGCAGTCAGGGCCAGGGGTCCCTGGGCACATCCTTTTTCCATTTTCCCTGGGAAAGAAAACTCAGCAGTCCAGGTTCCTGATGTCAGTTTGTAGGGCTCCCTTGGGTCTATCAGGGCAGCACAAGTTTGAGGTGGGGACAACTTTGGTGTGGGGTCCATCCTTCGATATAAGGATTTTTTGTAGTGAGGCCCCAGCCCAGGGCCAGGGGCCCCTGGGCACATCCTTTTTCCATTTTCCCTGGGAAAGAAAACTCAGCAGTCCAGGTTCCTGATGTCAGTTTGTAGGGCTCCCTTGGGTCTATCAGGGCAGCACAAGTTTGAGGTGGGGACAACTTCGGTGTGGGGTCCATCCTTCGATATAAGGATTTTTTGTAGTGAGGCCCCAGCCCAGGGCCAGGGGCCCCTGGGCACATCCTTTTTCCATTTTCCCTGGGAAAGAAAACTCAGCAGTCCAGGTTCCTGATGTCAGTTTGTAGGGCTCCCTTGGGTCTATCAGGGCAGCACAAGTTTGAGGTGGGGACAACTTCGGTGTGGGGTCCATCCTTCGATATAAGGATTCTTTGCAGTGTGGGCCCAGCCCATGACCAGGGGCCCCTGGGCACATCCTTTTTCCATTTTCCCTGGGAAAGAAAACTCAGCAGTCCAGGTTCCTGATGTCAGTTTGTAGGGCTCCCTTGGGTCTATCAGGGCAGCACAAGTTTGAGTTGGGGACAACATCGGTGTGGGGTCCATCCTTCGATATAAGGATTCTTTGCAGTGTGGGCCCAGCCCATGGCCAGGGGCCCCTGGGCACATCCTTTTTCCATTTTCCCTGGGAAAGAAAACTCAGCAGTCCAGGTTCCTGATGTCAGTTTGTAGGGTTCCCTTGGGTGTATCAGGGCAGCACAATTTTGAGGTGGGGACAACTTTAATGTGGGGTCCATCCTTCGATATAAGGATTTTTTGCAGTCAGGGCCAGGGGCCCCTGGGCACATCCTTTTTCCATTTTCCCTGGGAAAGAAAACTCAGCAGTCCAGGTTCCTGATGTCAGTTTGTAGGGCTCCCTTGGGTCTATCAGGGCAGCGCAAGTTTGAGGTGGGGACAACTTCGGTGTGGGGTCCAACCTTCGATATAAGGATTTTTTGCAGTCAGGGCCAGGGGTCCCATGGCACATCCTTTTTCCATTTTTCCCTGGGAAAGAAAACTCAGCAGTCCAGGTTCCTGATGTCAGTTTGTAGGGCTCCCTTGGGTCTATCAGGGCAGCACAAGTTTGAGGTGGGGACAACTTCGGTGTGGGCTCCATCCTTCGATAAAAGGATTTTTTGTAGTGAGGCCCCAGCCCAGGGCCAGGGGCCCCTGGGCACATCCTTTTTCATTTTCCCTGGGAAAGAAAACTCAGCAGTCCAGGTTCCTGATGTCAGTTTGTAGGGCTCCCTTGGGTGTATCAGGGCAGCACAAGTTTGAGGTGGGGACAACTTCGGTGTGGGGTCCATCCTTCGATATAAGGATTTTTTGTAGTGAGGCCCCAGCCCAGGGCCAGGGCCCCCTGAGCACATCCTTTTTCCATTTTCCCTGGGAAAGAAAACTCAGCAGTCCAGGATCCTGATGTCAGTTTGTAGGGCTCCCTTGGGTCTATCAGGGCAGCACAAGTTTGAGGTGGGGACAACTTCGGTGTGGGGTCCATCCTTCGATATAAGGATTTTTTGCAGTCAGGTTATGGGGCCCAGGGCCAGGGTCCCCTGGGCACATCCTTTTTCCATTTTCCCTGGGAAAGAAAACTCAGCAGTCCAGGTTCCTGATGTCAGTTTGTAGGGCTCCCTTGGGTCTATCAGGGCAGCACAAGTTTGAGGTGGGGACAACTTCGGTGTGGGGTCCATCCTTCGATATAAGGATTTTTTGCAGTCAGGGCCAGGGGCCCCTGGGCACATCCTTTTTCCATTTTCCCTGGGAAAGAAAACTCAGCAGTCCAGGTTCCTGATGTCAGTTTGTAGGGCTCCCTTGGGTCTATCAGGGCAGTACAAGTTTGAGGTGGGGACAACTTCGGTGTGGGGTCCATCCTTCGATATAAGGATTTTTTGCAGTGTGGCCCCAGCCCAGGGCCAGGGGCCCCTGGGCACAACCTTTTTCCATTTTCCCTGGGAAAGAAAACTCAGCAGTCCAGGTTCCTGATGTCAGTTTGTAGGGCTCCCTTGGGTCTATCAGGGCAGCACAAGTATGAGGTGGGTACAAATTTGGTGTGGGCTCCATCCTTCGATATAAGGAATTTTTGCAGTCAGGGCCAGGGTCCCCTGGGCACATCCTTTTTCCATTTTCCCTGGGAAAGAAAACTCAGCAGTCCAGGTTCCTGATGTCAGTTTGTAGGGCTCCCTTGGGTCTATCAGGGCAGCACAAGTTTGAGGTGGGGACAACTTCGGTGTGGGGTCCATCCTTCGATATAAGGATTTTTTGTAGTGAGGCCCCAGCCCAGGGCCAGGGGCCCCTGGGCACATCCTTTTTCCATTTTCCCTGGGAAAGAAAACTCAGCAGTCCAGGTTCCTGATGTCAGTTTGTAGGGCTCCCTTGGGTCTATCAGGGCAGCACAAGTTTGAGGTGGGGACAACTTCGGTGTGGGGTCCATCCTTCGATATAAGGATTTTTTGCAGTCAGGGCCAGGGGCCCCTGGGCACATCCTTTTTCCATTTTCCCTGGGAAAGAAAACTCAGCAGTCCAGGTTCCTGATGTCAGTTTGTAGGGCTCCCTTGGGTCTATCAGGGCAGCACAAGTTTGAGGTGGGGACAACTTCGGTGTGGGGTCCATCCTTCGATATAAGGATTTTTTGCAGTGTGGCCCCAGCCCATGGCCAGGGAACCCTGGGCACAACCTTTTTCCATTTTCCCTGGGAAAGAAAACTCAGCAGTCCAGGTTCCTGATGTCAGTTTGTAGGGCTCCCTTGGGTCTATCAGGGCAGCACAAGTATGAGGTGGGGACAACTTCGGTGTGGGGTCCATCCTTCGATATAAGGATTTTTTGCAGTCAGGGCCAGGGGCCCCTGGGCACATCCTTTTTCCATTTTCCCTGGGAAAGAAAACTCAGCAGTCCAGGTTCCTGATGTCAGTTTGTAGGGCTCCCTTGGGTCTATCAGGGCAGCACAAGTTTGAGGTGGGGACAACTTCGGTGTGGGGTCCATCCTTTGATATAAGGATTTTTTGCAGTCAGGGTATGGGGCCCAGGGCCAGGGGCCCCTGGGCACATCCTTTTTCCATTTTCCCTGGGAAAGAAAACTCAGCAGTCCAGGTTCCTGATGTCAGTTTGTAGGGCTCCCTTGGGTCTATCAGGGCAGCACAAGTTTGAGGTGGGGAAAACTTCGGTGTGGGGTCCATCCTTCGATATAAGGATTTTTTGTAGTGAGGCACAAGCCCAGGCCCAGGGGCCCCTGGGCACATCCTTTTTCCATTTTCCCTGGGAAAGAAAACTCAGCAGTCCAGGTTCCTGGTGTCAGTGTGTAGGGCTCCCTTGGGTGTATCAGGGCAGCACAAGTTTGAGGTGGGTACAACTTTGGTGTGGGGTCCATCCTTCGATATAAGAATTTTTTGCAGTCAGGGCCAGGGGCCCCTGGGCACATCCTTTTTCCATTTTCCCTGGGAAAGAAAACTCAGCAGTCCAGGTTCCTGATGTCAGTTTGTAGGGCTCCCTTGGGTCTATCAGGGCAGTACAAGTTTGAGGTGGGGACAACTTCGGTGTGGGGTCCATCCTTCGATATAAGGATTTTTTGCAGTGAGGCCCCAGCCCAGGGCCAGGGGCCCCTGGGCACAACCTTTTTCCATTTTCCCTGGGAAAGAAAACTCAGCAGTCCAGGTTCCTGATGTCAGTTTGTAGTGCTCCCTTGGGTCTATCAGGGCAGCACAAGTTTGAGGTGGGGAACACTTCGGTGTGGGGTCCATCCTTCGATATAAGGATTCTTTGCAGTCAGGGCCAGGGTCCCCTGGGCACATCCTTTTTCCATTTTCCCTGGGAAAGAAAACTCAGCAGTCCAGGTTCCTGATGTCAGTTTGTAGGGCTCCCTTGGGTGTATCAGGGCAGCACAAGTTTGAGGTGGGGACAACTTTGGTGTGGGGTCCATCCTTCGATATAAGGATTTTTTGCAGTCAGGGCCAGGGGCCCCTGGGCACATCCTTTTTCCATTTTCCCTGGGAAAGAAAACTCAGCAGTCCAGGTTCCTGATGTCAGTTTGTAGGGCTCCCTTGGGTCTATCAGGGCAGTACAAGTTTGAGGTGGGGACAACTTCGGTGTGGGGTCCATCCTTCGATATAAGGATTTTTTGCAGTGAGGCCCCAGCCCAGGGCAAGGGGCCCCTGGGCACAACCTTTTTCCATTTTCCCTGGGAAAGAAAACTCAGCAGTCCAGGTTCCTGATGTCAGTTTGTAGTGCTCCCTTGGGTCTATCAGGGCAGCACAAGTTTGAGGTGGGGAACACTTCGGTGTGGGGTCCATCCTTCGATATAAGGATTCTTTGCAGTCAGGGCCAGGGTCCCCTGGGCACATCCTTTTTCCATTTTCCCTGGGAAAGAAAACTCAGCAGTCCAGGTTCCTGATGTCAGTTTGTAGGGCTCCCTTGGGTCTATCAGGGCAGCACAAGTTTGAGGTGGGGACAACTTTGGTGTGGGGTCCATCCTTCGATATAAGGATTTTTGGCAGTCAGGGCCAGGGGCCCCTGGGCACATCCTTTTTCCATTTTCCCTGGGAAAGAAAACTCAGCAGTCCAGGTTCCTGATGTCAGTTTGTAGGGCTCCCTTGGGTGTATCAGGGCAGCACAAGTTTGAGGTGGGGACAACTTCGGTGTGGGGTCCATCCTTCGATATAAGGATTTTTTGCAGTGTGGCCCCAGCCCATGGCCAGGGAACCCTGGGCACAACCTTTTTCCATTTTCCCTGGGAAAGAAAACTCAGCAGTCCAGGTTCCTGATGTCAGTTTGTAGGGCTCCCTTGGGTCTATCAGGGCAGCACAAGTATGAGGTGGGTACAAATTTGGTGTGGGGTCCATCCTTCGATATAAGGAATTTTTGCAGTCAGGGCCAGGGGCCCCTGGGCACATCCTTTTTCCATTTTCCCTGGGAAAGAAAACTCAGCAGTCCAGGTTCCTGATGTCAGTTTGTAGGGCTCCCTTGGGTCTATCAGGGCAGCACAAGTTTGAGGTGGGGACAACTTCGGTGTGGGGTCCATCCTTCGATATAAGGATTTTTTGTAGTGAGGCCCCAGCCCAGGGCCAGGGGCCCCTGGGAACATCCTTTTTACATTTTCCCTGGGAAAGAAAACTCAGCAGTCCAGGTTCCTGATGTCAGTTTGTAGGGCTCCCTTGGGTCTATCAGGGCAGCACAAGTTTGAGGTGGGGACAACTTCGGTGTGGGGTCCATCCTTCGATATAAGGATTTTTTGCAGTCAGGGCCAGGGGCCCCTGGGCACATCCTTTTTCCATTTTCCCTGGGAAAGAAAACTCAGCAGTCCAGGTTCCTGATGTCAGTTTGTAGGGCTCCCTTGGGTGTATCAGGGCAGCACAAGTTTGAGGTGGGGACAACTTCGGTGTGGGGTCCATCCTTTGATATAAGGATTTTTTGCAGTCAGGGTATGGGGCCCAGGGCCAGGGGCCCCTGGGCACATCCTTTTTCCATTTTCCCTGGGAAAGAAAACTCAGCAGTCCAGGTTCCTGGTGTCAGTTTGTAGGGCTCCCTTGGGTGTATCAGGGCAGCACAAGTTTGAGGTGGGGACAACTTTGGTGTGGGGTCCATCCTTCGATATAAGAATTTTTTGCAGTCAGGGCCAGGGGCCCCTGGGCACATCCTTTTTCCATTTTCCCTGGGAAAGAAAACTCAGCAGTCCAGGTTCCTGATGTCAGTTTGTAGGGCTCCCTTGGGTCTATCAGGGCAGTACAAGTTTGAGGTGGGGACAACTTCGGTGTGGGGTCCATCCTTCGATATAAGGATTTTTTGCAGTGAGGCCCCAGCCCAGGGCCAGGGGCCCCTGGGCACAACCTTTTTCCATTTTCCCTGGGAAAGAAAACTCAGCAGTCCAGGTTCCTGATGTCAGTTTGTAGGGCTCCCTTGGGTCTATCAGGGCAGCACAAGTTTGAGGTGGGGAACACTTCGGTGTGGGGTCCATCCTTCGATATAAGGATTCTTTGCAGTCAGGGCCAGGGTCCCCTGGGCACATCCTTTTTCCATTTTCCCTGGGAAAGAAAACTCAGCAGTCCAGGTTCCTGATGTCAGTTTGTAGGGCTCCCTTGGGTGTATCAGGGCAGCACAAGTTTGAGGTGGGGACAACTTTGGTGTGGGGTCCATCCTTCGATATAAGGATTTTTTGCAGTCAGGGCCAGGGGCCCCTGGGCACATCCTTTTTCCATTTTCCCTGGGAAAGAAAACTCAGCAGTCCAGGTTCCTGATGTCAGTTTGTAGGGCTCCCTTGGGTCTATCAGGGCAGTACAAGTTTGAGGTGGGGACAACTTCGGTGTGGGGTCCGTCCTTCGATGTAAGGATTTTTTGCAGTCAGGGTCAGGGGCCCCTGGCCATAACCTTTTTCCATTTTCCCTGGGAAAGAAAACTCAGCAGTCCAGGTTCCTGATGTCAGTTTGTAGGGCTCCCTTGGGTCTATCAGGGCAGCACAAGTTTGAGGAGGGGACAACTTCGGTGTGGGGTCCATCCTTCGATATAAGGATTTTTTGCAGTCAGGGCCAGGGGTCCCTGGGCACATCCTTTTTCCATTTTCCCTGGGAAAGAAAACTCAGCAGTCCAGGTTGCTGATGTCAGTTTGTAGGGCTCCCTTGGGTCTATCAGGGCAGCACAAGTTTGAGGTGGGGACAACTTCGGTGTGGGGTCCATCCTTCGATATAAGGATTTTTTGTAGTGAGGCCCCAGCCCAGGGCCAGGGGCCCCTGGGCACATCCTTTTTCCATTTTCCCTGGGAAAGAAAACTCAGCAGTCCAGGTTCCTGATGTCAGTTTGTAGGGCTCCCTTGGGTCTATCAGGGCAGCACAAGTTTGAGGTGGGGACAACTTCGGTGTGGGGTCCATCCTTCGATATAAGGATTTTTTGTAGTGAGGCCCCAGCCCAGGGCCAGGGGCCCCTGGGCACATCCTTTTTCCATTTTCCCTGGGAAAGAAAACTCAGCAGTCCAGGTTCCTGATGTCAGTTTGTAGGGCTCCCTTGGGTCTATCAGGGCAGCACAAGTTTGAGGTGGGGACAACTTCGGTGTGGGGTCCATCCTTCGATATAAGGATTCTTTGCAGTGTAGCCCCAGCCCAGGGCCAGGGGCCCCTGGGCACAACCTTTTTCCATTTTCCCTGGGAAAGAAAACTCAGCAGTCCAGGTTCCTGATGTCAGTTTGTAGGGCTCCCTTGGGTCTATCAGGGCAGCACAAGTATGAGGTGGGTACAAATTTGGTGTGGGCTCCATCCTTCGATATAAGGAATTTTTGCAGTCAGGGCCAGGGGCCCCTGGGCACATTCTTCTTCCATTTTCTCTGGGAAAGAAAACTCAGCAGTCCAGGTTCCTGATGTCAGTTTGTAGGGCTCCCTTGGGTCTATCAGGGCAGCACAAGTTTGAGGTGGGGACAACTTCGGTGTGGGGTCCATCCTTCGATATAAGGATTTTTTGTAGTGAGGCCCCAGCCCAGGGCCAGGGGCCCCTGGGCACATCCTTTTTCCATTTTCCCTGGGAAAGAAAACTCAGCAGTCCAGGTTCCTGATGTCAGTTTGTAGGGCTCCCTTGGGTCTATCAGGGCAGCACAAGTTTGAGGTGGGGACAACTTCGATGTGGGGTCCATCCTTCGATATAAGGATTTTTTGCAGTCAGGGCCAGGGGCCCCTGGGCACATCCTTTTTCCTTTTCCCTGGGAAAGAAAACTCAGCAGTCCAGGTTCCTGATGTCAGTTTGTAGGGCTCCCTTGGGTCTATCAGGGCAGCACAAGTTTGAGGTGGGGACAACTTCGGTGTGGGGTCCATCCTTCGATATAAGGATTTTTTGCAGTGTGGCCCCAGCCCATGGCCAGGGAACCCTGGGCACAACCTTTTTCCATTTTCCCTGGGAAAGAAAACTCAGCAGTCCAGGTTCCTGATGTCAGTTTGTAGGGCTCCCTTGGGTCTATCAGGGCAGCACAAGTTTGAGGTGGGGACAACTTCGGTGTGGGGTCCATCCTTCGATATAAGGATTTTTTGCAGTCAGGGCCAGGGGCCCCTGGGCACATCCTTTTTCCATTTTCCCTGGGAAAGAAAACTCAGCAGTCCAGGTTCCTGATGTCAGTTTGTAGGGCTCCCTTGGGTCTATCAGGGCAGCACAAGTTTGAGGTGGGGACAACTTCGGTGTGGGGTCCATCCTTCGATATAAGGATTTTTTGCAGTCAGGGCCAGGGGCCCCTGGGCACATCCTTTTTCCATTTTCCCTGGGAAAGAAAACTCAGCAGTCCAGGTTCCTGATGTCAGTTTGTAGGGCTCCCTTGGGTCTATCAGGGCAGCACAAGTTTGAGGTGGGGACAACTTCGGTGTGGGGTCCATCCTTCGATATAAGGATTCTTTGCAGTGTGGGCCCAGCCCATGACCAGGGGCCCCTGGGCACATCCTTTTTCCATTTTCCCTGGGAAAGAAAACTCAGCAGTCCAGGTTCCTGATGTCAGTTTGTAGGGTTCCCTTGGGTGTATCAGGGCAGCACAATTTTGAGGTGGGGACAACTTTAATGTGGGGTCCATCCTTCGATATAAGGATTTTTTGCAGTCAGGGCCAGGGGCCCCTGGGCACGTCCTTTTTCCATTTTCCCTGGGAAAGAAAACTCAGCAGTCCAGGTTCCTGATGTCAGTTTGTAGGGCTCCCTTGGGTCTATCAGGGCAGCACAAGTTTGAGGTGGGGACAACTTCGGTGTGGGGTCCATCCTTTCATATAAGGATTTTTTGCAGTCAGGGTATGGGGCCCAGGGCCAGGGGCCCCTGGGCACATCCTTTTTCCATTTTCCCTGGGAAAGAAAACTCAGCAGTCCAGGTTCCTGATGTCAGTTTGTAGGGCTCCCTTGGGTCTATCAGGGCAGCGCAAGTTTGAGGTGGGGACAACTTCGGTGTGGGGTCCAACCTTCGATATAAGGATTTTTTGCAGTCAGGGCCAGGGGTCCCATGGCACATCCTTTTTCCATTTTCCCTGGGAAAGAAAACTCAGCAGTCCAGGTTCCTGATGTCAGTTTGTAGGGCTCCCTTGGGTCTATCAGGGCAGCACAAGTTTGAGGTGGGGACAACTTCGGTGTGGGCTCCATCCTTCGATAAAAGGATTTTTTGTAGTGAGGCCCCAGCCCAGGGCCAGGGGCCCCTGGGCACATCCTTTTTCATTTTCCCTGGGAAAGAAAACTCAGCAGTCCAGGTTCCTGATGTCAGTTTGTAGGGCTCCCTTGGGTCTATCAGGGCAGCACAAGTTTGAGGTGGGGACAACTTCGGTGTGGGGTCCATCCTTCGATATAAGGATTCTTTGCAGTCAGGGCCAGGGGTCCCTGGGCACATCCTCTTTCCATTTTCCCTGGGAAAGAAAACTCAGCAGTCCAGTTTCCTGATGTCAGTTTGTAGGGCTCCCTTGGGTCTATCAGGGCAGCACAAGTTTGAGGTGGGGACAACTTCGGTGTGGGGTCCATCCTTCAATATAAGGATTTTTTGTAGTGAGGCCCCAGCCTAGGGCCAGGGCCCCCTGAGCACATCCTTTTTCCATTTTCCCTGGGAAAGAAAACTCAGCAGTCCAGGTTCCTGATGTCAGTTTGTAGGGCTCCCTTGGGTCTATCAGGGCAGCACAAGTTTGAGGTGGGGACAACTTCGGTGTGGGGTCCATCCTTCGATATAAGGATTTTTTGCAGTCAGGGCCAGGGTCCCCTGGGCACATCCTTTTTCCATTTTCCCTGGGAAAGAAAACTCAGCAGTCCAGGTTCCTGATGTCAGTTTGTAGGGCTCCCTTGGGTCTATCAGGGCAGCACAAGTTTGAGGTGGGGACAACTTTGGTGTGGGGTCCATCCTTCGATATAAGGATTTTTTGCAGTCAGGGCCAGGGGCCCCTGGGCACATCCTTTTTCCATTTTCCCTGGGAAAGAAAACTCAGCAGTCCAGGTTCCTGATGTCAGTTTGTAGGGCTCCCTTGGGTGTATCAGGGCAGCACAAGTTTGAGGTGGGGACAACTTCGGTGTGGGGTCCATCCTTCGATATAAGGATTTTTTGCAGTGTGGCCCCAGCCCATGGCCAGGGAACCCTGGGCACAACCTTTTTCCATTTTCCCTGGGAAAGAAAACTCAGCAGTCCAGGTTCCTGATGTCAGTTTGTAGGGCTCCCTTGGGTCTATCAGGGCAGCACAAGTATGAGGTGGGTACAAATTTGGTGTGGGCTCCATCCTTCGATATAAGGAATTTTTGCAGTCAGGGCCAGGGGCCCCTGGGCACATCCTTTTTCCATTTTCCCTGGGAAAGAAAACTCAGCAGTCCAGGTTCCTGATGTCAGTTTGTAGGGCTCCCTTGGGTCTATCAGGGCAGCACAAGTTTGAGGTGGGGACAACTTCGGTGTGGGGTCCATCCTTCGATATAAGGATTTTTTGTAGTGAGGCCCCAGCCCAGGGCCAGGGGCCCCTGGGAACATCCTTTTTACATTTTCCCTGGGAAAGAAAACTCAGCAGTCCAGGTTCCTGATGTCAGTTTGTAGGGCTCCCTTGGGTCTATCAGGGCAGCACAAGTTTGAGGTGGGGACAACTTCGGTGTGGGGTCCATCCTTCGATATAAGGATTTTTTGCAGTCAGGGCCAGGGGCTCCTGGGCACATCCTTTTTCCATTTTCCCTGGGAAAGAAAACTCAGCAGTCCAGGTTCCTGATGTCAGTTTGTAGGGCTCCCTTGGGTCTATCAGGGCAGCACAAGTTTGAGGTGGGGACAACTTCGGTGTGGGGTCCATCCTTCGATATAAGGATTTTTTGCAGTCAGGGCCAGGGGCCCCTGGGCACATCCTTTTTCCATTTTCCCTGGGAAAGAAAACTCAGCAGTCCAGGTTCCTGATGTCAGTTTGTAGGGCTCCCTTGGGTCTATCAGGGCAGCACAAGTTTGAGGTGGGGACAACTTCGGTGTGGGGTCCATCCTTTGATATAAGGATTTTTTGCAGTCAGGGTATGGGGCCCAGGGCCAGGGGCCCCTGGGCACAACCTTTTTCCATTTTCCCTGGGAAAGAAAACTCAGCAGTCCAGGTTCCTGGTGTCAGTTTGTAGGGCTCCCTTGGGTGTATCAGGGCAGCACAAGTTTGAGGTGGGGACAACTTTGGTGTGGGGTCCATCCTTCGATATAAGAATTTTTTGCAGTCAGGGCCAGGGGCCCCTGGGCACATCCTTTTTCCATTTTCCCTGGGAAAGAAAACTCAGCAGTCCAGGTTCCTGATGTCAGTTTGTAGGGCTCCCTTGGGTCTATCAGGGCAGTACAAGTTTGAGGTGGGGACAACTTCGGTGTGGGGTCCATCCTTCGATATAAGGATTTTTTGCAGTGAGGCCCCAGCCCAGGGCCAGGGGCCCCTGGGCACAACCTTTTTCCATTTTCCCTGGGAAAGAAAACTCAGCAGTCCAGGTTCCTGATGTCAGTTTGTAGGGCTCCCTTGGGTCTATCAGGGCAGCATAAGTTTGAGGTGGGGAACACTTCGGTGTGGGGTCCATCCTTCGATATAAGGATTCTTTGCAGTCAGGGCCAGGGTCCCCTGGGCACATCCTTTTTCCATTTTCCCTGGGAAAGAAAACTCAGCAGTCCAGGTTCCTGATGTCAGTTTGTAGGGCTCCCTTGGGTGTATCAGGGCAGCACAAGTTTGAGGTGGGGACAACTTTGGTGTGGGGTCCATCCTTCGATATAAGGATTTTTTGCAGTCAGGGCCAGGGGCCCCTGGGCACATCCTTTTTCCATTTTCCCTGGGAAAGAAAACTCAGCAGTCCAGGTTCCTGATGTCAGTTTGTAGGGCTCCCTTGGGTCTATCAGGGCAGTACAAGTTTGAGGTGGGGACAACTTCGGTGTGGGGTCCGTCCTTCGATGTAAGGATTTTTTGCAGTCAGGGTCAGGGGCCCCTGGCCATAACCTTTTTCCATTTTCCCTGGGAAAGAAAACTCAGCAGTCCAGGTTCCTGATGTCAGTTTGTAGGGCTCCCTTGGGTCTATCAGGGCAGCACAAGTTTGAGGAGGGGACAACTTCGGTGTGGGGTCCATCCTTCGATATAAGGATTTTTTGCAGTCAGGGCCAGGGGTCCCTGGGCACATCCTTTTTCCATTTTCCCTGGGAAAGAAAACTCAGCAGTCCAGGTTGCTGATGTCAGTTTGTAGGGCTCCCTTGGGTCTATCAGGGCAGCACAAGTTTGAGGTGGGGACAACTTCGGTGTGGGGTCCATCCTTCGATATAAGGATTTTTTGTAGTGAGGTCCCAGCCCAGGGCCAGGGGCCCCTGGGCACATCCTTTTTCCATTTTCCCTGGGAAAGAAAACTCAGCAGTCCAGGTTCCTGATGTCAGTTTGTAGTGCTCCCTTGGGTCTATCAGGGCAGCACAAGTTTGAGGTGGGGACAACTTCGGTGTGGGGTCCATCCTTCGATATAAGGATTTTTTGTAGTGAGGCCCCAGCCCAGGGCCAGGGGCCCCTGGGCACATCCTTTTTCCATTTTCCCTGGGAAAGAAAACTCAGCAGTCCAGGTTCCTGATGTCAGTTTGTAGGGCTCCCTTGGGTCTATCAGGGCAGCACAAGTTTGAGGTGGGGACAACTTCGGTGTGGGGTCCATCCTTCGATATAAGGATTCTTTGCAGTGAGGCCCCAGCCCAGGGCCAGGGGCCCCTGGGCACAACCTTTTTCCATTTTCCCTGGGAAAGAAAACTCAGCAGTCCAGGTTCCTGATGTCAGTTTGTAGGGCTCCCTTGGGTCTATCAGGGCAGCACAAGTATGAGGTGGGTACAAATTTGGTGTGGGCTCCATCCTTCGATATAAGGATTCTTTGCAGTCAGGGCCAGGGGCCCCTGGGCACATCCTTTTTCCATTTTCCCTGGGAAAGAAAACTCAGCAGTCCAGGTTCCTGATGTCAGTTTGTAGGGCTCCCTTGGGTCTATCAGGGCAGCACAAGTTTGAGGTGGGGACAACTTCGGTGTGGGGTCCATCCTTCGATATAAGGATTTTTTGTAGTGAGGCCCCAGCCCAGGGCCAGGGGCCCCTGGGCACATCCTTTTTCCATTTTCCCTGGGAAAGAAAACTCAGCAGTCCAGGTTCCTGATGTCAGTTTGTAGGGCTCCCTTGGGTCTATCAGGGCAGCACAAGTTTGAGGTGGGGACAACTTCGATGTGGGGTCCATCCTTCGATATAAGGATTTTTTGCAGTCAGGGCCAGGGGCCCCTGGGCACATCCTTTTTCCTTTTCCCTGGGAAAGAAAACTCAGCAGTCCAGGTTCCTGATGTCAGTTTGTAGGGCTCCCTTGGGTCTATCAGGGCAGCACAAGTTTGAGGTGGGGACAACTTCGGTGTGGGGTCCATCCTTCGATATAAGGATTTTTTGCAGTGTGGCCCCAGCCCATGGCCAGGGAACCCTGGGCACAACCTTTTTCCATTTTCCCTGGGAAAGAAAACTCAGCAGTCCAGGTTCCTGATGTCAGTTTGTAGGGCTCCCTTGGGTCTATCAGGGCAGCACAAGTTTGAGGTGGGGACAACTTCGGTGTGGGGTCCATCCTTCGATATAAGGATTTTTTGCAGTCAGGGCCAGGGGCCCCTGGGCACATCCTTTTTCCATTTTCCCTGGGAAAGAAAACTCAGCAGTCCAGGTTCCTGATGTCAGTTTGTAGGGCTCCCTTGGGTCTATCAGGGCAGCACAAGTTTGAGGTGGGGACAACTTCGGTGTGGGGTCCATCCTTCGATATAAGGATTTTTTGCAGTCAGGGCCAGGGGCCCCTGGGCACATCCTTTTTCCATTTTCCCTGGGAAAGAAAACTCAGCAGTCCAGGTTCCTGATGTCAGTTTGTAGGGCTCCCTTGGGTCTATCAGGGCAGCACAAGTGTGAGTTGGGGACAACTTCGGTGTGGGGTCCATCCTTCGATATAAGGATTCTTTGCAGTGTGGGCCCAGCCCATGACCAGGGGCCCCTGGGCACATCCTTTTTCCATTTTCCCTGGGAAAGAAAACTCAGCAGTCCAGGTTCCTGATGTCAGTTTGTAGGGTTCCCTTGGGTGTATCAGGGCAGCACAATTTTGAGGTGGGGACAACTTTAATGTGGGGTCCATCCTTCGATATAAGGATTTTTTGCAGTCAGGGCCAGGGGCCCCTGGGCACGTCCTTTTTCCATTTTCCCTGGGAAAGAAAACTCAGCAGTCCAGGTTCCTGATGTCAGTTTGTAGGGCTCCCTTGGGTCTATCAGGGCAGCACAAGTTTGAGGTGGGGACAACTTCGGTGTGGGGTCCATCCTTTCATATAAGGATTTTTTGCAGTCAGGGTATGGGGCCCAGGGCCAGGGGCCCCTGGGCACATCCTTTTTCCATTTTCCCTGGGAAAGAAAACTCAGCAGTCCAGGTTCCTGATGTCAGTTTGTAGGGCTCCCTTGGGTCTATCAGGGCAGCGCAAGTTTGAGGTGGGGACAACTTCGGTGTGGGGTCCAACCTTCGATATAAGGATTTTTTGCAGTCAGGGCCAGGGGTCCCATGGCACATCCTTTTTCCATTTTCCCTGGGAAAGAAAACTCAGCAGTCCAGGTTCCTGATGTCAGTTTGTAGGGCTCCCTTGGGTCTATCAGGGCAGCACAAGTTTGAGGTGGGGACAACTTCGGTGTGGGCTCCATCCTTCGATAAAAGGATTTTTTGTAGTGAGGCCCCAGGCCAGGGCCAGGGGCCCCTGGGCACATCCTTTTTCATTTTCCCTGGGAAAGAAAACTCAGCAGTCCAGGTTCCTGATGTCAGTTTGTAGGGCTCCCTTGGGTCTATCAGGGCAGCACAAGTTTGAGGTGGGGACAACTTCGGTGTGGGGTCCATCCTTCGATATAAGGATTTTTTGCAGTCAGGGCCAGGGGTCCCTGGGCACATCCTCTTTCCATTTTCCCTGGGAAAGAAAACTCAGCAGTCCAGTTTCCTGATGTCAGTTTGTAGGGCTCCCTTGGGTCTATCAGGGCAGCACAAGTTTGAGGTGGGGACAACTTCGGTGTGGGGTCCATCCTTCGATATAAGGATTCTTTGCAGTGAGGCCCCAGCCCAGGGCCAGGGGCTCCTGGGCACAACCTTTTTCCATTTTCCCTGGGAAAGAAAACTCAGCAGTCCACGTTCCTGATGTCAGTTTGTAGGGCTCCCTTGGGTCTATCAGGGCAGCACAAGTTTGAGGTGGGGACAACTTCGGTGTGGGGTCCATCCTTCGATATAAGGATTTTTTGTAGTGAGGCCCCAGCCCAGGGCCAGGGCCCCCTGAGCACATCCTTTTTCCATTTTCCCTGGGAAAGAAAACTCAGCAGTCCAGGTTCCTGATGTCAGTTAGTTGGGCTCCCTTGGGTCTATCAGGGCAGCACAAGTTTGAGGTGGGGACAACTTCGGTGTGGGGTCCATCCTTCGATATAAGGATTTTTTGCAGTCAGGTTATGGGGCCCAGGGCCAGGGGCCCCTGGGCACAACCTTTTTCCATTTTCCCTGGGAAAGAAAACTCAGCAGTCCAGGTTCCTGATGTCAGTTTGTAGGGCTCCCTTGGGTCTATCAGGGCAGCACAAGTTTGAGGTGGGGACAACTTCGGTGTGGGGTCCATCCTTCGATATAAGGATTTTTTGCAGTCAGGGCCAGGGGCCCCTGGGCACATCCTTTTTCCATTTTCCCTGGGAAAGAAAACTCAGCAGTCCAGTTTCCTGATGTCAGTTTGTAGGGCTCCCTTGGGTCTATCAGGGCAGTACAAGTTTGAGGTGGGGACAACTTCGGTGTGGGGTCCATCCTTCGATATAAGGATTTTTTGCAGTGAGGCCCCAGCCCAGGGCCAGGGGCCCCTGGGCACAACCTTTTTCCATTTTCCCTGGGAAAGAAAACTCAGCAGTCCAGGTTCCTGATGTCAGTTTGTAGGGCTCCCTTGGGTCTATCAGGGCAGCACAAGTTTGAGGTGGGTACAAATTTGGTGTGGGCTCCATCCTTCGATATAAGGATTTTTTGCAGTCAGGGCCAGGGGCCCCTGGGCACATCCTTTTTCCATTTTCCCTGGGAAAGAAAACTCAGCAGTCCAGGTTCCTGATGTCAGTTTGTAGGGCTCCCTTGGGTCTATCAGGGCAGCACAAGTTTGAGGTGGGGACAACTTCGGTGTGGGGTCCATCCTTCGATATAAGGATTTTTTGTAGTGAGGCCCCAGCCCAGGGCCAGGGGCCCCTGGGCACATCCTTTTTCCATTTTCCCTGGGAAAGAAAACTCAGCAGTCCAGGTTCCTGATGTCAGTTTGTAGGGCTCCCTTGGGTCTATCAGGGCAGCACAAGTTTGAGGTGGGGACAACTTCGGTGTGGGGTCCATCCTTCGATATAAGGATTTTTTGCAGTCAGGGCCAGGGGCCCCTGGGCACATCCTTTTTCCATTTTCCCTGGGAAAGAAAACTCAGCAGTCCAGGTTCCTGATGTCAGTTTGTAGGGCTCCCTTGGGTCTATCAGGGCAGCACAAGTTTGAGGTGGGGACAACTTCGGTGTGGGGTCCATCCTTCGATATAAGGATTTTTTGCAGTGTGGCCCCAGCCCATGGCCAGGGAACCGTGGGCACAACCTTTTTCCATTTTCCCTGGGAAAGAAAACTCAGCAATCCAGGTTCCTGATGTCAGTTTGTAGGGCTCCCTTGGGTCTATCAGGGCAGCACAAGTTTGAGGTGGGGACAACTTCGGTGTGGGGTCCATCCTTCGATATAAGGATTTTTTGCAGTCAGGGCCAGGGGCCCCTGGGCACATCCTTTTTCCATTTTCCCTGGGAAAGAAAACTCAGCAGTCCAGGTTCCTGATGTCAGTTTGTAGGGCTCCCTTGGGTCTATCAGGGCAGCACAAGTTTGAGGTGGGGACAACTTCGGTGTGGGGTCCATCCTTTGATATAAGGATTTTTTGCAGTCAGGGTATGGGGCCCAGGGCCAGGGGCCCCTGGGCACATCCTTTTTCCATTTTCCCTGGGAAAGAAAACTCAGCAGTCCAGGTTCCTGATGTCAGTTTGTAGGGCTCCCTTGGGTCTATCAGGGCAGCACAAGTTTGAGGTGGGGACAACTTCGGTGTGGGGTCCATCCTTCGATATAAGGATTTTTTGTAGTGAGGCACAAGCCCAGGCCCAGGGGCCCCTGGGCACATCCTTTTTCCATTTTCCCTGGGAAAGAAAACTCAGCAGTCCAGGTTCCTGGTGTCAGTGTGTAGGGCTCCCTTGGGTGTATCAGGGCAGCACAAGTTTGAGGTGGGGACAACTTTGGTGTGGGCTCCATCCTTCGATATAAGAATTTTTTGCAGTCAGGGCCAGGGGCCCCTGGGCACATCCTTTTTCCATTTTCCCTGGGAAAGAAAACTCAGCAGTCCAGGTTCCTGATGTCAGTTTGTAGGGCTCCCTTGGGTCTATCAGGGCAGCACAAGTTTGAGGTGGGGACAACTTCGGTGTGGGGTCCATCCTTCGATATAAGGATTTTTTGCAGTCAGGGCCAGGGGCCCCTGGGCACATCCTTTTTCCATTTTCCCTGGGAAAGAAAACTCAGCAGTCCAGTTTCCTGATGTCAGTTTGTAGGGCTCCCTTGGGTCTATCAGGGCAGTACAAGTTTGAGGTGGGGACAACTTCGGTGTGGGGTCCATCCTTCGATATAAGGATTTTTTGCAGTGAGGCCCCAGCCCAGGGCCAGGGGCCCCTGGGCACAACCTTTTTCCATTTTCCCTGGGAAAGAAAACTCAGCAGTCCAGGTTCCTGATGTCAGTTTGTAGGGCTCCCTTGGGTCTATCAGGGCAGCACAAGTTTGAGGTGGGTACAAATTTGGTGTGGGCTCCATCCTTCGATATAAGGATTTTTTGCAGTCAGGGCCAGGGTCCCCTGGGCACATCCTTTTTCCATTTTCCCTGGGAAAGAAAACTCAGCAGTCCAGGTTCCTGATGTCAGTTTGTAGGGCTCCCTTGGGTCTATCAGGGCAGCACAAGTTTGAGGTGGGGACAACTTCGGTGTGGGGTCCATCCTTCGATATAAGGATTTTTTGTAGTGAGGCCCCAGCCCAGGGCCAGGGGCCCCTGGGCACATCCTTTTTCCATTTTCCCTGGGAAAGAAAACTCAGCAGTCCAGGTTCCTGATGTCAGTTTGTAGGGCTCCCTTGGGTCTATCAGGGCAGCACAAGTTTGAGGTGGGGACAACTTCGGTGTGGGGTCCATCCTTCGATATAAGGATTTTTTGCAGTGTGGTCCCAGCCCATGGCCAGGGAACCCTGGGCACAACCTTTTTCCATTTTCCCTGGGAAAGAAAACTCAGCAATCCAGGTTCCTGATGTCAGTTTGTAGGGCTCCCTTGGGTCTATCAGGGCAGCACAAGTATGAGGTGGGGACAACTTCGGTGTGGGGTCCATCCTTCGATATAAGGATTTTTTGCAGTCAGGGCCAGGGGCCCCTGGGCACATCCTTTTTCCATTTTCCCTGGGAAAGAAAACTCAGCAGTCCAGGTTCCTGATGTCAGTTTGTAGGGCTCCCTTGGGTCTATCAGGGCAGCACAAGTTTGAGGTGGGGACAACTTCGGTGTGGGGTCCATCCTTTGATATAAGGATTTTTTGCAGTCAGGGTATGGGGCCCAGGGCCAGGGGCCCCTGGGCACATCCTTTTTCCATTTTCCCTGGGAAAGAAAACTCAGCAGTCCAGGTTCCTGATGTCAGTTTGTAGGGCTCCCTTGGGTCTATCAGGGCAGCACAAGTTTGAGGTGGGGACAACTTCGGTGTGGGGTCCATCCTTCGATATAAGGATTTTTTGTAGTGAGGCACAAGCCCAGGCCCAGGGGCCCCTGGGCACATCCTTTTTCCATTTTCCCTGGGAAAGAAAACTCAGCAGTCCAGGTTCCTGGTGTCAGTGTGTAGGGCTCCCTTGGGTGTATCAGGGCAGCACAAGTTTGAGGTGGGGACAACTTTGGTGTGGGCTCCATCCTTCGATATAAGAATTTTTTGCAGTCAGGGCCAGGGGCCCCTGGGCACATCCTTTTTCCATTTTCCCTGGGAAAGAAAACTCAGCAGTCCAGGTTCCTGATGTCAGTTTGTAGGGCTCCCTTGGGTCTATCAGGGCAGTACAAGTTTGAGGTGGGGACAACTTCGGTGTGGGGTCCATCCTTCGATATAAGGATTTTTTGCAGTGAGGCCCCAGCCCAGGGCAAGGGGCCCCTGGGCACAACCTTTTTCCATTTTCCCTGGGAAAGAAAACTCAGCAGTCCAGGTTCCTGATGTCAGTTTGTAGGGCTCCCTTGGGTCTATCAGGGCAGCACAAGTTTGAGGTGGGGAACACTTCGGTGTGGGGTCCATCCTTCGATATAAGGATTCTTTGCAGTCAGGGCCAGGGTCCCCTGGGCACATCCTTTTTCCATTTTCCCTGGGAAAGAAAACTCAGCAGTCCAGGTTCCTGATGTCAGTTTGTAGGGCTCCCTTGGGTGTATCAGGGCAGCACAAGTTTGAGGTGGGGACAACTTTGGTGTGGGGTCCATCCTTCGATATAAGGATTTTTTGCAGTCAGGGCCAGGGGCCCCTGGGCACATCCTTTTTCCATTTTCCCTGGGAAAGAAAACTCAGCAGTCCAGGTTCCTGATGTCAGTTTGTAGGGCTCCCTTGGGTCTATCAGGGCAGTACAAGTTTGAGGTGGGGACAACTTCGGTGTGGGGTCCATCCTTCGATATAAGGATTTTTTGCAGTGAGGCCCCAGCCCAGGGCAAGGGGCCCCTGGGCACAACCTTTTTCCATTTTCCCTGGGAAAGAAAACTCAGCAGTCCAGGTTCCTGATGTCAGTTTGTAGTGCTCCCTTGGGTCTATCAGGGCAGCACAAGTTTGAGGTGGGGAACACTTCGGTGTGGGGTCCATCCTTCGATATAAGGATTCTTTGCAGTCAGGGCCAGGGTCCCCTGGGCACATCCTTTTTCCATTTTCCCTGGGAAAGAAAACTCAGCAGTCCAGGTTCCTGATGTCAGTTTGTAGGGCTCCCTTGGGTCTATCAGGGCAGCACAAGTTTGAGGTGGGGACAACTTTGGTGTGGGGTCCATCCTTCGATATAAGGATTTTTTGCAGTCAGGGCCAGGGGCCCCTGGGCACATCCTTTTTCCATTTTCCCTGGGAAAGAAAACTCAGCAGTCCAGGTTCCTGATGTCAGTTTGTAGGGCTCCCTTGGGTCTATCAGGGCAGCACAAGTTTGAGGTGGGGACAACTTCGGTGTGGGGTCCATCCTTCGATATAAGGATTTTTTGCAGTGTGGCCCCAGCCCATGGCCAGGGAACCCTGGGCACAACCTTTTTCCATTTTCCCTGGGAAAGAAAACTCAGCAGTCCAGGTTCCTGATGTCAGTTTGTAGGGCTCCCTTGGGTCTATCAGGGCAGCACAAGTATGAGGTGGGGACAACTTCGGTGTGGGGTCCATCCTTCGATATAAGGATTTTTTGCAGTCAGGGCCAGGGGCCCCTGGGCACATCCTTTTTCCATTTTCCCTGGGAAAGAAAACTCAGCAGTCCAGGTTCCTGATGTCAGTTTGTAGGGCTCCCTTGGGTCTATCAGGGCAGCACAAGTTTGAGGTGGGGACAACTTCGGTGTGGGGTCCATCCTTTGATATAAGGATTTTTTGCAGTCAGGGTATGGGGCCCAGGGCCAGGGGCCCCTGGGCACATCCTTTTTCCATTTTCCCTGGGAAAGAAAACTCAGCAGTCCAGGTTGCTGATGTCAGTTTGTAGGGCTCCCTTGGGTCTATCAGGGCAGCACAAGTTTGAGGTGGGGAAAACTTCGGTGTGGGGTCCATCCTTCGATATAAGGATTTTTTGTAGTGAGGCACAAGCCCAGGCCCAGGGGCCCCTGGGCACATCCTTTTTCCATTTTCCCTGGGAAAGAAAACTCAGCAGTCCAGGTTCCTGGTGTCAGTGTGTAGGGCTCCCTTGGGTGTATCAGGGCAGCACAAGTTTGAGGTGGGGACAACTTTGGTGTGGGGTCCATCCTTCGATATAAGAATTTTTTGCAGTCAGGGCCAGGGGCCCCTGGGCACATCCTTTTTCCATTTTCCCTGGGAAAGAAAACTCAGCAGTCCAGGTTCCTGATGTCAGTTTGTAGGGCTCCCTTGGGTCTATCAGGGCAGTACAAGTTTGAGGTGGGGACAACTTCGGTGTGGGGTCCATCCTTCGATATAAGGATTTTTTGCAGTGAGGCCCCAGCCCAGGGCAAGGGGCCCCTGGGCACAACCTTTTTCCATTTTCCCTGGGAAAGAAAACTCAGCAGTCCAGGTTCCTGATGTCAGTTAGTAGGGCTCCCTTGGGTCTATCAGGGCAGCACAAGTTTGAGGTGGGGAACACTTCGGTGTGGGGTCCATCCTTCGATATAAGGATTCTTTGCAGTCAGGGCCAGGGTCCCCTGGGCACATCCTTTTTCCATTTTCCCTGGGAAAGAAAACTCAGCAGTCCAGGTTCCTGATGTCAGTTTGTAGGGCTCCCTTGGGTGTATCAGGGCAGCACAAGTTTGAGGTGGGGACAACTTTGGTGTGGGATCCATCCTTCGATATAAGGATTTTTTGCAGTCAGGGCCAGGGGCCCCTGGGCACATCCTTTTTCCATTTTCCCTGGGAAAGAAAACTCAGCAGTCCAGGTTCCTGATGTCAGTTTGTAGGGCTCCCTTGGGTCTATCAGGGCAGTACAAGTTTGAGGTGGGGACAACTTCGGTGTGGGGTCCATCCTTCGATATAAGGATTTTTTGCAGTGAGGCCCCAGCCCAGTGCAAGGGGCCCCTGGGCACAACCTTTTTCCATTTTCCCTGGGAAAGAAAACTCAGCAGTCCAGGTTCCTGATGTCAGTTTGTAGGGCTCCCTTGGGTCTATCAGGGCAGCACAAGTTTGAGGTGGGGAACACTTCGGTGTGGGGTCCATCCTTCGATATATGGATTCTTTGCAGTCAGGGCCAGGGTCCCCTGGGCACATCCTTTTTCCATTTTCCCTGGGAAAGAAAACTCAGCAGTCCAGGTTCCTGATGTCAGTTTGTAGGGCTCCCTTGGGTCTATCAGGGCAGCACAAGTTTGAGGTGGGGACAACTTTGGTGTGGGGTCCATCCTTCGATATAAGGATTTTTTGCAGTCAGGGCCAGGGGCCCCTGGGCACATCCTTTTTCCATTTTCCCTGGGAAAGAAAACTCAGCAGTCCAGGTTCCTGATGTCAGTTTGTAGGGCTCCCTTGGGTCTATCAGGGCAGCACAAGTTTGAGATGGGGACAACTTCGGTGTGGGGTCCGTCCTTCGATGTAAGGATTTTTTGCAGTCAGGGTCAGGGGCCCCTGGCCATAACCTTTTTCCATTTTCCCTCGGAAAGAAAACTCAGCAGTCCAGGTTCCTGATGTCAGTTTGTAGGGCTCCCTTGGGTCTATCAGGGCAGCACAAGTTTGAGGAGGGGACAACTTCGGTGTGGGGTCCATCCTTCGATATAAGGATTTTTTGCAGTCAGGGCCAGGGGTCCCTGGGCACATCCTTTTTCCATTTTCCCTGGGAAAGAAAACTCAGCAGTCCAGGTTCCTGATGTCAGTTTGTAGGGCTCCCTTGGGTCTATCAGGGCAGCACAAGTTTGAGGTGGGGACAACTTCGGTGTGGGGTCCATCCTTCGATATAAGGATTTTTTGTAGTGAGGACCCAGCCCAGGGCCAGGGGCCCCTGGGCACATCCTTTTTCCATTTTCCCTGGGAAAGAAAACTCAGCAGTCCAGGTTCCTGATGTCAGTTTGTAGGGCTCCCTTGGGTCTATCAGGGCAGCACAAGTTTGAGGTGGGGACAACTTCGGTGTGGGGTCCATCCTTCGATATAAGGATTCTTTGCAGTGAGGCCCCAGCCCAGGGCCAGGGGCCCCTGGGCACAACCTTTTTCCATTTTCCCTGGGAAAGAAAACTCAGCAGTCCAGGTTCCTGATGTCAGTTTGTAGGGCTCCCTTGGGTCTATCAGGGCAGCACAAGTATGAGGTGTGTACAAATTTGGTGTGGGCTCCATGCTTCGATATAAGGAATTTTTGCAGTCAGGGCCAGGGGCCCCTGGGCACATCCTTTTTCCATTTTCCCTGGGAAAGAAAACTCAGCAGTCCAGGTTCCTGATGTCAGTTTGTAGGGCTCCCTTGGGTCTATCAGGGCAGCACAAGTTTGAGGTGGGGACAACTTCGGTGTGGGGTCCATCCTTCGATATAAGGATTTTTTGTAGTGAGGCCCCAGCCCAGGGCCAGGGGCCCCTGGGCACATCCTTTTTCCATTTTCCCTGGGAAAGAAAACTCAGCAGTCCAGGTTCCTGATGTCAGTTTGTAGGGCTCCCTTGGGTCTATCAGGGCAGCACAAGTTTGAGGTGGGGACAACTTCGGTGTGGGGTCCATCCTTCGATATAAGGATTTTTTGCAGTCAGGGCCAGGGGCCCCTGGGCACATCCTTTTTCCATTTTCCCTGGGAAAGAAAACTCAGCAGTCCAGGTTCCTGATGTCAGTTTGTAGGGCTCCCTTGGGTCTATCAGGGCAGCACAAGTTTGAGGTGGGGACAACTTCGGTGTGGGGTCCATCCTTCGATATAAGGATTTTTTGTAGTGAGGCCCCAGCCCAGGGCCAGGGGCCCCTGGGCACATCCTTTTTCCATTTTCCCTGGGAAAGAAAACTCAGCAGTCCAGGTTCCTGATGTCAGTTTGTAGGGCTCCCTTGGGTCTATCAGGGCAGCACAAGTTTGAGGTGGGGACAACTTCGGTGTGGGGTCCATCCTTCGATATAAGGATTTTTTGCAGTCAGGGCCAGGGGCCCCTGGGCACATCCTTTTTCCATTTTCCCTGGGAAAGAAAACTCAGCAGTCCAGGTTCCTGATGTCAGTTTGTAGGGCTCCCTTGGGTCTATCAGGGCAGCACAAGTTTGAGGTGGGGACAACTTCGGTGTGGGGTCCATCCTTCGATATAAGGATTTTTTGCAGTCAGGGCCAGGGGCCCCTGGGCACATCCTTTTTCCATTTTCCCTGGGAAAGAAAACTCAGCAGTCCAGTTTCCTGATGTCAGTTTGTAGGGCTCCCTTGGGTCTATCAGGGCAGTACAAGTTTGAGGTGGGGACAACTTCGGTGTGGGGTCCATCCTTCGATATAAGGATTTTTTGCAGTGAGGCCCCAGCCCAGGGCCAGGGGCCCCTGGGCACAACCTTTTTCCATTTTCCCTGGGAAAGAAAACTCAGCAGTCCAGGTTCCTGATGTCAGTTTGTAGGGCTCCCTTGGGTCTATCAGGGCAGCACAAGTTTGAGGTGGGTACAAATTTGGTGTGGGCTCCATCCTTCGATATAAGGATTTTTTGCAGTCAGGGCCAGGGGCCCCTGGGCACATCCTTTTTCCATTTTCCCTGGGAAAGAAAACTCAGCAGTCCAGGTTCCTGATGTCAGTTTGTAGGGCTCCCTTGGGTCTATCAGGGCAGCACAAGTTTGAGGTGGGGACAACTTCGGTGTGGGGTCCATCCTTCGATATAAGGATTTTTTGTAGTGAGGCCCCAGCCCAGGGCCAGGGGCCCCTGGGCACATCCTTTTTCCATTTTCCCTGGGAAAGAAAACTCAGCAGTCCAGGTTCCTGATGTCAGTTTGTAGGGCTCCCTTGGGTCTATCAGGGCAGCACAAGTTTGAGGTGGGGACAACTTCGGTGTGGGGTCCATCCTTCGATATAAGGATTTTTTGCAGTCAGGGCCCCAGCCCATGGCCAGGGAACCCTGGGCACAACCTTTTTCCATTTTCCCTGGGAAAGAAAACTCAGCAATCCAGGTTCCTGATGTCAGTTTGTAGGGCTCCCTTGGGTCTATCAGGGCAGCACAAGTTTGAGGTGGGGACAACTTCGGTGTGGGGTCCATCCTTCGATATAAGGATTTTTTGCAGTCAGGGCCCCAGCCCATGGCCAGGGAACCCTGGGCACAACCTTTTTCCATTTTCCCTGGGAAAGAAAACTCAGCAATCCAGGTTCCTGATGTCAGTTTGTAGGGCTCCCTTGGGTCTATCAGGGCAGCACAAGTTTGAGGTGGGGACAACTTCGGTGTGGGGTCCATCCTTCGATATAAGGATTTTTTGCAGTCAGGGCCAGGGGCCCCTGGGCACATCCTTTTTCCATTTTCCCTGGGAAAGAAAACTCAGCAGTCCAGGTTCCTGATGTCAGTTTGTAGGGCTCCCTTGGGTCTATCAGGGCAGCACAAGTTTGAGGTGGGGACAACTTCGGTGTGGGGTCCATCCTTTGATATAAGGATTTTTTGCAGTCAGGGTATGGGGCCCAGGGCCAGGGGCCCCTGGGCACATCCTTTTTCCATTTTCCCTGGGAAAGAAAACTCAGCAGTCCAGGTTCCTGATGTCAGTTTGTAGGGCTCCCTTGGGTCTATCAGGGCAGCACAAGTTTGAGGTGGGGACAACTTCGGTGTGGGGTCCATCCTTCGATATAAGGATTTTTTGCAGTCAGGGCCAGGGGCCCCTGGGCACATCCTTTTTCCATTTTCCCTGGGAAAGAAAACTCAGCAGTCCAGGTTCCTGATGTCAGTTTGTAGGGCTCCCTTGGGTCTATCAGGGCAGCACAAGTGTGAGTTGGGGACAACTTCGGTGTGGGGTCCATCCTTCGATATAAGGATTCTTTGCAGTGTGGGCCCAGCCCATGACCAGGGGCCCCTGGGCACATCCTTTTTCCATTTTCCCTGGGAAAGAAAACTCAGCAGTCCAGGTTCCTGATGTCAGTTTGTAGGGTTCCCTTGGGTGTATCAGGGCAGCACAATTTTGAGGTGGGGACAACTTTAATGTGGGGTCCATCCTTCGATATAAGGATTTTTTGCAGTCAGGGCCAGGGGCCCCTGGGCACGTCCTTTTTCCATTTTCCCTGGGAAAGAAAACTCAGCAGTCCAGGTTCCTGATGTCAGTTTGTAGGGCTCCCTTGGGTCTATCAGGGCAGCACAAGTTTGAGGTGGGGACAACTTCGGTGTGGGGTCCATCCTTTCATATAAGGATTTTTTGCAGTCAGGGTATGGGGCCCAGGGCCAGGGGCCCCTGGGCACATCCTTTTTCCATTTTCCCTGGGAAAGAAAACTCAGCAGTCCAGGTTCCTGATGTCAGTTTGTAGGGCTCCCTTGGGTCTATCAGGGCAGCGCAAGTTTGAGGTGGGGACAACTTCGGTGTGGGGTCCAACCTTCGATATAAGGATTTTTTGCAGTCAGGGCCAGGGGTCCCATGGCACATCCTTTTTCCATTTTCCCTGGGAAAGAAAACTCAGCAGTCCAGGTTCCTGATGTCAGTTTGTAGGGCTCCCTTGGGTCTATCAGGGCAGCACAAGTTTGAGGTGGGGACAACTTCGGTGTGGGCTCCATCCTTCGATAAAAGGATTTTTTGTAGTGAGGCCCCAGGCCAGGGCCAGGGGCCCCTGGGCACATCCTTTTTCATTTTCCCTGGGAAAGAAAACTCAGCAGTCCAGGTTCCTGATGTCAGTTTGTAGGGCTCCCTTGGGTCTATCAGGGCAGCACAAGTTTGAGGTGGGGACAACTTCGGTGTGGGGTCCATCCTTCGATATAAGGATTTTTTGCAGTCAGGGCCAGGGGTCCCTGGGCACATCCTCTTTCCATTTTCCCTGGGAAAGAAAACTCAGCAGTCCAGTTTCCTGATGTCAGTTTGTAGGGCTCCCTTGGGTCTATCAGGGCAGCACAAGTTTGAGGTGGGGACAACTTCGGTGTGGGGTCCATCCTTCGATATAAGGATTCTTTGCAGTGAGGCCCCAGCCCAGGGCCAGGGGCTCCTGGGCACAACCTTTTTCCATTTTCCCTGGGAAAGAAAACTCAGCAGTCCACGTTCCTGATGTCAGTTTGTAGGGCTCCCTTGGGTCTATCAGGGCAGCACAAGTTTGAGGTGGGGACAACTTCGGTGTGGGGTCCATCCTTCGATATAAGGATTTTTTGTAGTGAGGCCCCAGCCCAGGGCCAGGGCCCCCTGAGCACATCCTTTTTCCATTTTCCCTGGGAAAGAAAACTCAGCAGTCCAGGTTCCTGATGTCAGTTAGTTGGGCTCCCTTGGGTCTATCAGGGCAGCACAAGTTTGAGGTGGGGACAACTTCGGTGTGGGGTCCATCCTTCGATATAAGGATTTTTTGCAGTCAGGTTATGGGGCCCAGGGCCAGGGGCCCCTGGGCACAACCTTTTTCCATTTTCCCTGGGAAAGAAAACTCAGCAGTCCAGGTTCCTGATGTCAGTTTGTAGGGCTCCCTTGGGTCTATCAGGGCAGCACAAGTTTGAGGTGGGGACAACTTCGGTGTGGGGTCCATCCTTCGATATAAGGATTTTTTGCAGTCAGGGCCAGGGGCCCCTGGGCACATCCTTTTTCCATTTTCCCTGGGAAAGAAAACTCAGCAGTCCAGTTTCCTGATGTCAGTTTGTAGGGCTCCCTTGGGTCTATCAGGGCAGTACAAGTTTGAGGTGGGGACAACTTCGGTGTGGGGTCCATCCTTCGATATAAGGATTTTTTGCAGTGAGGCCCCAGCCCAGGGCCAGGGGCCCCTGGGCACAACCTTTTTCCATTTTCCCTGGGAAAGAAAACTCAGCAGTCCAGGTTCCTGATGTCAGTTTGTAGGGCTCCCTTGGGTCTATCAGGGCAGCACAAGTTTGAGGTGGGTACAAATTTGGTGTGGGCTCCATCCTTCGATATAAGGATTTTTTGCAGTCAGGGCCAGGGGCCCCTGGGCACATCCTTTTTCCATTTTCCCTGGGAAAGAAAACTCAGCAGTCCAGGTTCCTGATGTCAGTTTGTAGGGCTCCCTTGGGTCTATCAGGGCAGCACAAGTTTGAGGTGGGGACAACTTCGGTGTGGGGTCCATCCTTCGATATAAGGATTTTTTGTAGTGAGGCCCCAGCCCAGGGCCAGGGGCCCCTGGGCACATCCTTTTTCCATTTTCCCTGGGAAAGAAAACTCAGCAGTCCAGGTTCCTGATGTCAGTTTGTAGGGCTCCCTTGGGTCTATCAGGGCAGCACAAGTTTGAGGTGGGGACAACTTCGGTGTGGGGTCCATCCTTCGATATAAGGATTTTTTGCAGTCAGGGCCAGGGGCCCCTGGGCACATCCTTTTTCCATTTTCCCTGGGAAAGAAAACTCAGCAGTCCAGGTTCCTGATGTCAGTTTGTAGGGCTCCCTTGGGTCTATCAGGGCAGCACAAGTTTGAGGTGGGGACAACTTCGGTGTGGGGTCCATCCTTCGATATAAGGATTTTTTGCAGTGTGGCCCCAGCCCATGGCCAGGGAACCGTGGGCACAACCTTTTTCCATTTTCCCTGGGAAAGAAAACTCAGCAATCCAGGTTCCTGATGTCAGTTTGTAGGGCTCCCTTGGGTCTATCAGGGCAGCACAAGTTTGAGGTGGGGACAACTTCGGTGTGGGGTCCATCCTTCGATATAAGGATTTTTTGCAGTCAGGGCCAGGGGCCCCTGGGCACATCCTTTTTCCATTTTCCCTGGGAAAGAAAACTCAGCAGTCCAGGTTCCTGATGTCAGTTTGTAGGGCTCCCTTGGGTCTATCAGGGCAGCACAAGTTTGAGGTGGGGACAACTTCGGTGTGGGGTCCATCCTTTGATATAAGGATTTTTTGCAGTCAGGGTATGGGGCCCAGGGCCAGGGGCCCCTGGGCACATCCTTTTTCCATTTTCCCTGGGAAAGAAAACTCAGCAGTCCAGGTTCCTGATGTCAGTTTGTAGGGCTCCCTTGGGTCTATCAGGGCAGCACAAGTTTGAGGTGGGGACAACTTCGGTGTGGGGTCCATCCTTCGATATAAGGATTTTTTGTAGTGAGGCACAAGCCCAGGCCCAGGGGCCCCTGGGCACATCCTTTTTCCATTTTCCCTGGGAAAGAAAACTCAGCAGTCCAGGTTCCTGGTGTCAGTGTGTAGGGCTCCCTTGGGTGTATCAGGGCAGCACAAGTTTGAGGTGGGGACAACTTTGGTGTGGGCTCCATCCTTCGATATAAGAATTTTTTGCAGTCAGGGCCAGGGGCCCCTGGGCACATCCTTTTTCCATTTTCCCTGGGAAAGAAAACTCAGCAGTCCAGGTTCCTGATGTCAGTTTGTAGGGCTCCCTTGGGTCTATCAGGGCAGCACAAGTTTGAGGTGGGGACAACTTCGGTGTGGGGTCCATCCTTCGATATAAGGATTTTTTGCAGTCAGGGCCAGGGGCCCCTGGGCACATCCTTTTTCCATTTTCCCTGGGAAAGAAAACTCAGCAGTCCAGTTTCCTGATGTCAGTTTGTAGGGCTCCCTTGGGTCTATCAGGGCAGTACAAGTTTGAGGTGGGGACAACTTCGGTGTGGGGTCCATCCTTCGATATAAGGATTTTTTGCAGTGAGGCCCCAGCCCAGGGCCAGGGGCCCCTGGGCACAACCTTTTTCCATTTTCCCTGGGAAAGAAAACTCAGCAGTCCAGGTTCCTGATGTCAGTTTGTAGGGCTCCCTTGGGTCTATCAGGGCAGCACAAGTTTGAGGTGGGTACAAATTTGGTGTGGGCTCCATCCTTCGATATAAGGATTTTTTGCAGTCAGGGCCAGGGTCCCCTGGGCACATCCTTTTTCCATTTTCCCTGGGAAAGAAAACTCAGCAGTCCAGGTTCCTGATGTCAGTTTGTAGGGCTCCCTTGGGTCTATCAGGGCAGCACAAGTTTGAGGTGGGGACAACTTCGGTGTGGGGTCCATCCTTCGATATAAGGATTTTTTGTAGTGAGGCCCCAGCCCAGGGCCAGGGGCCCCTGGGCACATCCTTTTTCCATTTTCCCTGGGAAAGAAAACTCAGCAGTCCAGGTTCCTGATGTCAGTTTGTAGGGCTCCCTTGGGTCTATCAGGGCAGCACAAGTTTGAGGTGGGGACAACTTCGGTGTGGGGTCCATCCTTCGATATAAGGATTTTTTGCAGTGTGGTCCCAGCCCATGGCCAGGGAACCCTGGGCACAACCTTTTTCCATTTTCCCTGGGAAAGAAAACTCAGCAATCCAGGTTCCTGATGTCAGTTTGTAGGGCTCCCTTGGGTCTATCAGGGCAGCACAAGTATGAGGTGGGGACAACTTCGGTGTGGGGTCCATCCTTCGATATAAGGATTTTTTGCAGTCAGGGCCAGGGGCCCCTGGGCACATCCTTTTTCCATTTTCCCTGGGAAAGAAAACTCAGCAGTCCAGGTTCCTGATGTCAGTTTGTAGGGCTCCCTTGGGTCTATCAGGGCAGCACAAGTTTGAGGTGGGGACAACTTCGGTGTGGGGTCCATCCTTTGATATAAGGATTTTTTGCAGTCAGGGTATGGGGCCCAGGGCCAGGGGCCCCTGGGCACATCCTTTTTCCATTTTCCCTGGGAAAGAAAACTCAGCAGTCCAGGTTCCTGATGTCAGTTTGTAGGGCTCCCTTGGGTCTATCAGGGCAGCACAAGTTTGAGGTGGGGACAACTTCGGTGTGGGGTCCATCCTTCGATATAAGGATTTTTTGTAGTGAGGCACAAGCCCAGGCCCAGGGGCCCCTGGGCACATCCTTTTTCCATTTTCCCTGGGAAAGAAAACTCAGCAGTCCAGGTTCCTGGTGTCAGTGTGTAGGGCTCCCTTGGGTGTATCAGGGCAGCACAAGTTTGAGGTGGGGACAACTTTGGTGTGGGCTCCATCCTTCGATATAAGAATTTTTTGCAGTCAGGGCCAGGGGCCCCTGGGCACATCCTTTTTCCATTTTCCCTGGGAAAGAAAACTCAGCAGTCCAGGTTCCTGATGTCAGTTTGTAGGGCTCCCTTGGGTCTATCAGGGCAGTACAAGTTTGAGGTGGGGACAACTTCGGTGTGGGGTCCATCCTTCGATATAAGGATTTTTTGCAGTGAGGCCCCAGCCCAGGGCAAGGGGCCCCTGGGCACAACCTTTTTCCATTTTCCCTGGGAAAGAAAACTCAGCAGTCCAGGTTCCTGATGTCAGTTTGTAGGGCTCCCTTGGGTCTATCAGGGCAGCACAAGTTTGAGGTGGGGAACACTTCGGTGTGGGGTCCATCCTTCGATATAAGGATTCTTTGCAGTCAGGGCCAGGGTCCCCTGGGCACATCCTTTTTCCATTTTCCCTGGGAAAGAAAACTCAGCAGTCCAGGTTCCTGATGTCAGTTTGTAGGGCTCCCTTGGGTGTATCAGGGCAGCACAAGTTTGAGGTGGGGACAACTTTGGTGTGGGGTCCATCCTTCGATATAAGGATTTTTTGCAGTCAGGGCCAGGGGCCCCTGGGCACATCCTTTTTCCATTTTCCCTGGGAAAGAAAACTCAGCAGTCCAGGTTCCTGATGTCAGTTTGTAGGGCTCCCTTGGGTCTATCAGGGCAGTACAAGTTTGAGGTGGGGACAACTTCGGTGTGGGGTCCATCCTTCGATATAAGGATTTTTTGCAGTGAGGCCCCAGCCCAGGGCAAGGGGCCCCTGGGCACAACCTTTTTCCATTTTCCCTGGGAAAGAAAACTCAGCAGTCCAGGTTCCTGATGTCAGTTTGTAGTGCTCCCTTGGGTCTATCAGGGCAGCACAAGTTTGAGGTGGGGAACACTTCGGTGTGGGGTCCATCCTTCGATATAAGGATTCTTTGCAGTCAGGGCCAGGGTCCCCTGGGCACATCCTTTTTCCATTTTCCCTGGGAAAGAAAACTCAGCAGTCCAGGTTCCTGATGTCAGTTTGTAGGGCTCCCTTGGGTCTATCAGGGCAGCACAAGTTTGAGGTGGGGACAACTTTGGTGTGGGGTCCATCCTTCGATATAAGGATTTTTTGCAGTCAGGGCCAGGGGCCCCTGGGCACATCCTTTTTCCATTTTCCCTGGGAAAGAAAACTCAGCAGTCCAGGTTCCTGATGTCAGTTTGTAGGGCTCCCTTGGGTCTATCAGGGCAGCACAAGTTTGAGGTGGGGACAACTTCGGTGTGGGGTCCATCCTTCGATATAAGGATTTTTTGCAGTGTGGCCCCAGCCCATGGCCAGGGAACCCTGGGCACAACCTTTTTCCATTTTCCCTGGGAAAGAAAACTCAGCAGTCCAGGTTCCTGATGTCAGTTTGTAGGGCTCCCTTGGGTCTATCAGGGCAGCACAAGTATGAGGTGGGGACAACTTCGGTGTGGGGTCCATCCTTCGATATAAGGATTTTTTGCAGTCAGGGCCAGGGGCCCCTGGGCACATCCTTTTTCCATTTTCCCTGGGAAAGAAAACTCAGCAGTCCAGGTTCCTGATGTCAGTTTGTAGGGCTCCCTTGGGTCTATCAGGGCAGCACAAGTTTGAGGTGGGGACAACTTCGGTGTGGGGTCCATCCTTTGATATAAGGATTTTTTGCAGTCAGGGTATGGGGCCCAGGGCCAGGGGCCCCTGGGCACATCCTTTTTCCATTTTCCCTGGGAAAGAAAACTCAGCAGTCCAGGTTCCTGATGTCAGTTTGTAGGGCTCCCTTGGGTCTATCAGGGCAGCACAAGTTTGAGGTGGGGAAAACTTCGGTGTGGGGTCCATCCTTCGATATAAGGATTTTTTGTAGTGAGGCACAAGCCCAGGCCCAGGGGCCCCTGGGCACATCCTTTTTCCATTTTCCCTGGGAAAGAAAACTCAGCAGTCCAGGTTCCTGGTGTCAGTGTGTAGGGCTCCCTTGGGTGTATCAGGGCAGCACAAGTTTGAGGTGGGGACAACTTTGGTGTGGGGTCCATCCTTCGATATAAGAATTTTTTGCAGTCAGGGCCAGGGGCCCCTGGGCACATCCTTTTTCCATTTTCCCTGGGAAAGAAAACTCAGCAGTCCAGGTTCCTGATGTCAGTTTGTAGGGCTCCCTTGGGTCTATCAGGGCAGTACAAGTTTGAGGTGGGGACAACTTCGGTGTGGGGTCCATCCTTCGATATAAGGATTTTTTGCAGTGAGGCCCCAGCCCAGGGCAAGGGGCCCCTGGGCACAACCTTTTTCCATTTTCCCTGGGAAAGAAAACTCAGCAGTCCAGGTTCCTGATGTCAGTTAGTAGGGCTCCCTTGGGTCTATCAGGGCAGCACAAGTTTGAGGTGGGGAACACTTCGGTGTGGGGTCCATCCTTCGATATAAGGATTCTTTGCAGTCAGGGCCAGGGTCCCCTGGGCACATCCTTTTTCCATTTTCCCTGGGAAAGAAAACTCAGCAGTCCAGGTTCCTGATGTCAGTTTGTAGGGCTCCCTTGGGTGTATCAGGGCAGCACAAGTTTGAGGTGGGGACAACTTTGGTGTGGGATCCATCCTTCGATATAAGGATTTTTTGCAGTCAGGGCCAGGGGCCCCTGGGCACATCCTTTTTCCATTTTCCCTGGGAAAGAAAACTCAGCAGTCCAGGTTCCTGATGTCAGTTTGTAGGGCTCCCTTGGGTCTATCAGGGCAGTACAAGTTTGAGGTGGGGACAACTTCGGTGTGGGGTCCATCCTTCGATATAAGGATTTTTTGCAGTGAGGCCCCAGCCCAGTGCAAGGGGCCCCTGGGCACAACCTTTTTCCATTTTCCCTGGGAAAGAAAACTCAGCAGTCCAGGTTCCTGATGTCAGTTTGTAGGGCTCCCTTGGGTCTATCAGGGCAGCACAAGTTTGAGGTGGGGAACACTTCGGTGTGGGGTCCATCCTTCGATATATGGATTCTTTGCAGTCAGGGCCAGGGTCCCCTGGGCACATCCTTTTTCCATTTTCCCTGGGAAAGAAAACTCAGCAGTCCAGGTTCCTGATGTCAGTTTGTAGGGCTCCCTTGGGTCTATCAGGGCAGCACAAGTTTGAGGTGGGGACAACTTTGGTGTGGGGTCCATCCTTCGATATAAGGATTTTTTGCAGTCAGGGCCAGGGGCCCCTGGGCACATCCTTTTTCCATTTTCCCTGGGAAAGAAAACTCAGCAGTCCAGGTTCCTGATGTCAGTTTGTAGGGCTCCCTTGGGTCTATCAGGGCAGCACAAGTTTGAGATGGGGACAACTTCGGTGTGGGGTCCGTCCTTCGATGTAAGGATTTTTTGCAGTCAGGGTCAGGGGCCCCTGGCCATAACCTTTTTCCATTTTCCCTCGGAAAGAAAACTCAGCAGTCCAGGTTCCTGATGTCAGTTTGTAGGGCTCCCTTGGGTCTATCAGGGCAGCACAAGTTTGAGGAGGGGACAACTTCGGTGTGGGGTCCATCCTTCGATATAAGGATTTTTTGCAGTCAGGGCCAGGGGTCCCTGGGCACATCCTTTTTCCATTTTCCCTGGGAAAGAAAACTCAGCAGTCCAGGTTCCTGATGTCAGTTTGTAGGGCTCCCTTGGGTCTATCAGGGCAGCACAAGTTTGAGGTGGGGACAACTTCGGTGTGGGGTCCATCCTTCGATATAAGGATTTTTTGTAGTGAGGCCCCAGCCCAGGGCCAGGGGCCCCTGGGCACATCCTTTTTCCATTTTCCCTGGGAAAGAAAACTCAGCAGTCCAGGTTCCTGATGTCAGTTTGTAGGGCTCCCTTGGGTCTATCAGGGCAGCACAAGTTTGAGGTGGGGACAACTTCGGTGTGGGGTCCATCCTTCGATATAAGGATTCTTTGCAGTGAGGCCCCAGCCCAGGGCCAGGGGCCCCTGGGCACAACCTTTTTCCATTTTCCCTGGGAAAGAAAACTCAGCAGTCCAGGTTCCTGATGTCAGTTTGTAGGGCTCCCTTGGGTCTATCAGGGCAGCACAAGTATGAGGTGTGTACAAATTTGGTGTGGGCTCCATGCTTCGATATAAGGAATTTTTGCAGTCAGGGCCAGGGGCCCCTGGGCACATCCTTTTTCCATTTTCCCTGGGAAAGAAAACTCAGCAGTCCAGGTTCCTGATGTCAGTTTGTAGGGCTCCCTTGGGTCTATCAGGGCAGCACAAGTTTGAGGTGGGGACAACTTCGGTGTGGGGTCCATCCTTCGATATAAGGATTTTTTGTAGTGAGGCCCCAGCCCAGGGCCAGGGGCCCCTGGGCACATCCTTTTTCCATTTTCCCTGGGAAAGAAAACTCAGCAGTCCAGGTTCCTGATGTCAGTTTGTAGGGCTCCCTTGGGTCTATCAGGGCAGCACAAGTTTGAGGTGGGGACAACTTCGGTGTGGGGTCCATCCTTCGATATAAGGATTTTTTGCAGTCAGGGCCAGGGGCCCCTGGGCACATCCTTTTTCCATTTTCCCTGGGAAAGAAAACTCAGCAGTCCAGGTTCCTGATGTCAGTTTGTAGGGCTCCCTTGGGTCTATCAGGGCAGCACAAGTTTGAGGTGGGGACAACTTCGGTGTGGGGTCCATCCTTCGATATAAGGATTTTTTGTAGTGAGGCCCCAGCCCAGGGCCAGGGGCCCCTGGGCACATCCTTTTTCCATTTTCCCTGGGAAAGAAAACTCAGCAGTCCAGGTTCCTGATGTCAGTTTGTAGGGCTCCCTTGGGTCTATCAGGGCAGCACAAGTTTGAGGTGGGGACAACTTCGGTGTGGGGTCCATCCTTCGATATAAGGATTTTTTGCAGTCAGGGCCAGGGGCCCCTGGGCACATCCTTTTTCCATTTTCCCTGGGAAAGAAAACTCAGCAGTCCAGGTTCCTGATGTCAGTTTGTAGGGCTCCCTTGGGTCTATCAGGGCAGCACAAGTTTGAGGTGGGGACAACTTCGGTGTGGGGTCCATCCTTCGATATAAGGATTTTTTGCAGTCAGGGCCAGGGGCCCCTGGGCACATCCTTTTTCCATTTTCCCTGGGAAAGAAAACTCAGCAGTCCAGTTTCCTGATGTCAGTTTGTAGGGCTCCCTTGGGTCTATCAGGGCAGTACAAGTTTGAGGTGGGGACAACTTCGGTGTGGGGTCCATCCTTCGATATAAGGATTTTTTGCAGTGAGGCCCCAGCCCAGGGCCAGGGGCCCCTGGGCACAACCTTTTTCCATTTTCCCTGGGAAAGAAAACTCAGCAGTCCAGGTTCCTGATGTCAGTTTGTAGGGCTCCCTTGGGTCTATCAGGGCAGCACAAGTTTGAGGTGGGTACAAATTTGGTGTGGGCTCCATCCTTCGATATAAGGATTTTTTGCAGTCAGGGCCAGGGGCCCCTGGGCACATCCTTTTTCCATTTTCCCTGGGAAAGAAAACTCAGCAGTCCAGGTTCCTGATGTCAGTTTGTAGGGCTCCCTTGGGTCTATCAGGGCAGCACAAGTTTGAGGTGGGGACAACTTCGGTGTGGGGTCCATCCTTCGATATAAGGATTTTTTGTAGTGAGGCCCCAGCCCAGGGCCAGGGGCCCCTGGGCACATCCTTTTTCCATTTTCCCTGGGAAAGAAAACTCAGCAGTCCAGGTTCCTGATGTCAGTTTGTAGGGCTCCCTTGGGTCTATCAGGGCAGCACAAGTTTGAGGTGGGGACAACTTCGGTGTGGGGTCCATCCTTCGATATAAGGATTTTTTGCAGTCAGGGCCAGGGGCCCCTGGGCACATCCTTTTTCCATTTTCCCTGGGAAAGAAAACTCAGCAGTCCAGGTTCCTGATGTCAGTTTGTAGGGCTCCCTTGGGTCTATCAGGGCAGCACAAGTTTGAGGTGGGGACAACTTCGGTGTGGGGTCCATCCTTCGATATAAGGATTTTTTGCAGTCAGGGCCCCAGCCCATGGCCAGGGAACCCTGGGCACAACCTTTTTCCATTTTCCCTGGGAAAGAAAACTCAGCAATCCAGGTTCCTGATGTCAGTTTGTAGGGCTCCCTTGGGTCTATCAGGGCAGCACAAGTTTGAGGTGGGGACAACTTCGGTGTGGGGTCCATCCTTCGATATAAGGATTTTTTGCAGTCAGGGCCAGGGGCCCCTGGGCACATCCTTTTTCCATTTTCCCTGGGAAAGAAAACTCAGCAGTCCAGGTTCCTGATGTCAGTTTGTAGGGCTCCCTTGGGTCTATCAGGGCAGCACAAGTTTGAGGTGGGGACAACTTCGGTGTGGGGTCCATCCTTTGATATAAGGATTTTTTGCAGTCAGGGTATGGGGCCCAGGGCCAGGGGCCCCTGGGCACATCCTTTTTCCATTTTCCCTGGGAAAGAAAACTCAGCAGTCCAGGTTCCTGATGTCAGTTTGTAGGGCTCCCTTGGGTCTATCAGGGCAGCACAAGTTTGAGGTGGGGACAACTTCGGTGTGGGGTCCATCCTTCGATATAAGGATTTTTTGTAGTGAGGCACAAGCCCAGGCCCAGGGGCCCCTGGGCACATCCTTTTTCCATTTTCCCTGGGAAAGAAAACTCAGCAGTCCAGGTTCCTGTTGTCAGTGTGTAGGGCTCCCTTGGGTGTATCAGGGCAGCACAAGTTTGAGGTGGGGACAACTTTGGTGTGGGCTCCATCCTTCGATATAAGAATTTTTTGCAGTCAGGGCCAGGGGCCCCTGGGCACATCCTTTTTCCATTTTCCCTGGGAAAGAAAACTCAGCAGTCCAGGTTCCTGATGTCAGTTTGTAGGGCTCCCTTGGGTCTATCAGGGCAGCACAAGTTTGAGGTGGGGACAACTTCGGTGTGGGGTCCATCCTTCGATATAAGGATTTTTTGCAGTCAGGGCCAGGGGCCCCTGGGCACATCCTTTTTCCATTTTCCCTGGGAAAGAAAACTCAGCAGTCCAGTTTCCTGATGTCAGTTTGTAGGGCTCCCTTGGGTCTATCAGGGCAGTACAAGTTTGAGGTGGGGACAACTTCGGTGTGGGGTCCATCCTTCGATATAAGGATTTTTTGCAGTGAGGCCCCAGCCCAGGGCCAGGGGCCCCTGGGCACAACCTTTTTCCATTTTCCCTGGGAAAGAAAACTCAGCAGTCCAGGTTCCTGATGTCAGTTTGTAGGGCTCCCTTGGGTCTATCAGGGCAGCACAAGTTTGAGGTGGGTACAAATTTGGTGTGGGCTCCATCCTTCGATATAAGGATTTTTTGCAGTCAGGGCCAGGGTCCCCTGGGCACATCCTTTTTCCATTTTCCCTGGGAAAGAAAACTCAGCAGTCCAGGTTCCTGATGTCAGTTTGTAGGGCTCCCTTGGGTCTATCAGGGCAGCACAAGTTTGAGGTGGGGACAACTTCGGTGTGGGGTCCATCCTTCGATATAAGGATTTTTTGTAGTGAGGCCCCAGCCCAGGGCCAGGGGCCCCTGGGCACATCCTTTTTCCATTTTCCCTGGGAAAGAAAACTCAGCAGTCCAGGTTCCTGATGTCAGTTTGTAGGGCTCCCTTGGGTCTATCAGGGCAGCACAAGTTTGAGGTGGGGACAACTTCGGTGTGGGGTCCATCCTTCGATATAAGGATTTTTTGCAGTCAGGGCCAGGGGCCCCTGGGCACATCCTTTTTCCATTTTCCCTGGGAAAGAAAACTCAGCAGTCCAGGTTCCTGATGTCAGTTTGTAGGGCTCCCTTGGGTCTATCAGGGCAGCACAAGTTTGAGGTGGGGACAACTTCGGTGTGGGGTCCATCCTTCGATATAAGGATTTTTTGCAGTGTGGCCCCAGCCCATGGCCAGGGAACCCTGGGCACAACCTTTTTCCATTTTCCCTGGGAAAGAAAACTCAGCAATCCAGGTTCCTGATGTCAGTTTGTAGGGCTCCCTTGGGTCTATCAGGGCAGCACAAGTATGAGGTGGGGACAACTTCGGTGTGGGGTCCATCCTTCGATATAAGGATTTTTTGCAGTCAGGGCCAGGGGCCCCTGGGCACATCCTTTTTCCATTTTCCCTGGGAAAGAAAACTCAGCAGTCCAGGTTCCTGATGTCAGTTTGTAGGGCTCCCTTGGGTCTATCAGGGCAGCACAAGTTTGAGGTGGGGACAACTTCGGTGTGGGGTCCATCCTTTGATATAAGGATTTTTTGCAGTCAGGGTATGGGGCCCAGGGCCAGGGGCCCCTGGGCACATCCTTTTTCCATTTTCCCTGGGAAAGAAAACTCAGCAGTCCAGGTTCCTGATGTCAGTTTGTAGGGCTCCCTTGGGTCTATCAGGGCAGCACAAGTTTGAGGTGGGGACAACTTCGGTGTGGGGTCCATCCTTCGATATAAGGATTTTTTGTAGTGAGGCACAAGCCCAGGCCCAGGGGCCCCTGGGCACATCCTTTTTCCATTTTCCCTGGGAAAGAAAACTCAGCAGTCCAGGTTCCTGGTGTCAGTGTGTAGGGCTCCCTTGGGTGTATCAGGGCAGCACAAGTTTGAGGTGGGGACAACTTTGGTGTGGGCTCCATCCTTCGATATAAGAATTTTTTGCAGTCAGGGCCAGGGGCCCCTGGGCACATCCTTTTTCCATTTTCCCTGGGAAAGAAAACTCAGCAGTCCAGGTTCCTGATGTCAGTTTGTAGGGCTCCCTTGGGTCTATCAGGGCAGTACAAGTTTGAGGTGGGGACAACTTCGGTGTGGGGTCCATCCTTCGATATAAGGATTTTTTGCAGTGAGGCCCCAGCCCAGGGCAAGGGGCCCCTGGGCACAACCTTTTTCCATTTTCCCTGGGAAAGAAAACTCAGCAGTCCAGGTTCCTGATGTCAGTTTGTAGGGCTCCCTTGGGTCTATCAGGGCAGCACAAGTTTGAGGTGGGGAACACTTCGGTGTGGGGTCCATCCTTCGATATAAGGATTCTTTGCAGTCAGGGCCAGGGTCCCCTGGGCACATCCTTTTTCCATTTTCCCTGGGAAAGAAAACTCAGCAGTCCAGGTTCCTGATGTCAGTTTGTAGGGCTCCCTTGGGTGTATCAGGGCAGCACAAGTTTGAGGTGGGGACAACTTTGGTGTGGGGTCCATCCTTCGATATAAGGATTTTTTGCAGTCAGGGCCAGGGGCCCCTGGGCACATCCTTTTTCCATTTTCCCTGGGAAAGAAAACTCAGCAGTCCAGGTTCCTGATGTCAGTTTGTAGGGCTCCCTTGGGTCTATCAGGGCAGTACAAGTTTGAGGTGGGGACAACTTCGGTGTGGGGTCCATCCTTCGATATAAGGATTTTTTGCAGTGAGGCCCCAGCCCAGGGCAAGGGGCCCCTGGGCACAACCTTTTTCCATTTTCCCTGGGAAAGAAAACTCAGCAGTCCAGGTTCCTGATGTCAGTTTGTAGTGCTCCCTTGGGTCTATCAGGGCAGCACAAGTTTGAGGTGGGGAACACTTCGGTGTGGGGTCCATCCTTCGATATAAGGATTCTTTGCAGTCAGGGCCAGGGTCCCCTGGGCACATCCTTTTTCCATTTTCCCTGGGAAAGAAAACTCAGCAGTCCAGGTTCCTGATGTCAGTTTGTAGGGCTCCCTTGGGTCTATCAGGGCAGCACAAGTTTGAGGTGGGGACAACTTTGGTGTGGGGTCCATCCTTCGATATAAGGATTTTTTGCAGTCAGGGCCAGGGGCCCCTGGGCACATCCTTTTTCCATTTTCCCTGGGAAAGAAAACTCAGCAGTCCAGGTTCCTGATGTCAGTTTGTAGGGCTCCCTTGGGTCTATCAGGGCAGCACAAGTTTGAGGTGGGGACAACTTCGGTGTGGGGTCCATCCTTCGATATAAGGATTTTTTGCAGTGTGGCCCCAGCCCATGGCCAAGGAACCCTGGGCACAACCTTTTTCCATTTTCCCTGGGAAAGAAAACTCAGCAGTCCAGGTTCCTGATGTCAGTTTGTAGGGCTCCCTTGGGTCTATCAGGGCAGCACAAGTATGAGGTGGGGACAACTTCGGTGTGGGGTCCATCCTTCGATATAAGGATTTTTTGCAGTCAGGGCCAGGGGCCCCTGGGCACATCCTTTTTCCATTTTCCCTGGGAAAGAAAACTCAGCAGTCCAGGTTCCTGATGTCAGTTTGTAGGGCTCCCTTGGGTCTATCAGGGCAGCACAAGTTTGAGGTGGGGACAACTTCGGTGTGGGGTCCATCCTTCGATATAAGGATTTTTTGCAGTCAGGGTATGGGGCCCAGGGCCAGGGGCCCCTGGGCACATCCTTTTTCCATTTTCCCTGGGAAAGAAAACTCAGCAGTCCAGGTTCCTGATGTCAGTTTGTAGGGCTCCCTTGGGTCTATCAGGGCAGCACAAGTTTGAGGTGGGGAAAACTTCGGTGTGGGGTCCATCCTTCGATATAAGGATTTTTTGTAGTGAGGCACAAGCCCAGGCCCAGGGGCCCCTGGGCACATCCTTTTTCCATTTTCCCTGGGAAAGAAAACTCAGCAGTCCAGGTTCCTGGTGTCAGTGTGTAGGGCTCCCTTGGGTGTATCAGGGCAGCACAAGTTTGAGGTGGGGACAACTTTGGTGTGGGGTCCATCCTTCGATATAAGAATTTTTTGCAGTCAGGGCCAGGGGCCCCTGGGCACATCCTTTTTCCATTTTCCCTGGGAAAGAAAACTCAGCAGTCCAGGTTCCTGATGTCAGTTTGTAGGGCTCCCTTGGGTCTATCAGGGCAGTACAAGTTTGAGGTGGGGACAACTTCGGTGTGGGGTCCATCCTTCGATATAAGGATTTTTTGCAGTGAGGCCCCAGCCCAGGGCAAGGGGCCCCTGGGCACAACCTTTTTCCATTTTCCCTGGGAAAGAAAACTCAGCAGTCCAGGTTCCTGATGTCAGTTAGTAGGGCTCCCTTGGGTCTATCAGGGCAGCACAAGTTTGAGGTGGGGAACACTTCGGTGTGGGGTCCATCCTTCGATATAAGGATTCTTTGCAGTCAGGGCCAGGGTCCCCTGGGCACATCCTTTTTCCATTTTCCCTGGGAAAGAAAACTCAGCAGTCCAGGTTCCTGATGTCAGTTTGTAGGGCTCCCTTGGGTGTATCAGGGCAGCACAAGTTTGAGGTGGGGACAACTTTGGTGTGGGGTCCATCCTTCGATATAAGGATTTTTTGCAGTCAGGGCCAGGGGCCCCTGGGCACATCCTTTTTCCATTTTCCCTGGGAAAGAAAACTCAGCAGTCCAGGTTCCTGATGTCAGTTTGTAGGGCTCCCTTGGGTCTATCAGGGCAGTACAAGTTTGAGGTGGGGACAACTTCGGTGTGGGGTCCATCCTTCGATATAAGGATTTTTTGCAGTGAGGCCCCAGCCCAGTGCAAGGGGCCCCTGGGCACAACCTTTTTCCATTTTCCCTGGGAAAGAAAACTCAGCAGTCCAGGTTCCTGATGTCAGTTTGTAGGGCTCCCTTGGGTCTATCAGGGCAGCACAAGTTTGAGGTGGGGAACACTTCGGTGTGGGGTCCATCCTTCGATATAAGGATTCTTTGCAGTCAGGGCCAGGGTCCCCTGGGCACATCCTTTTTCCATTTTCCCTGGGAAAGAAAACTCAGCAGTCCAGGTTCCTGATGTCAGTTTGTAGGGCTCCCTTGGGTCTATCAGGGCAGCACAAGTTTGAGGTGGGGACAACTTTGGTGTGGGGTCCATCCTTCGATATAAGGATTTTTTGCAGTCAGGGCCAGGGGCCCCTGGGCACATCCTTTTTCCATTTTCCCTGGGAAAGAAAACTCAGCAGTCCAGGTTCCTGATGTCAGTTTGTAGGGCTCCCTTGGGTCTATCAGGGCAGCACAAGTTTGAGATGGGGACAACTTCGGTGTGGGGTCCGTCCTTCGATGTAAGGATTTTTTGCAGTCAGGGTCAGGGGCCCCTGGCCATAACCTTTTTCCATTTTCCCTCGGAAAGAAAACTCAGCAGTCCAGGTTCCTGATGTCAGTTTGTAGGGCTCCCTTGGGTCTATCAGGGCAGCACAAGTTTGAGGAGGGGACAACTTCGGTGTGGGGTCCATCCTTCGATATAAGGATTTTTTGCAGTCAGGGCCAGGGGTCCCTGGGCACATCCTTTTTCCATTTTCCCTGGGAAAGAAAACTCAGCAGTCCAGGTTCCTGATGTCAGTTTGTAGGGCTCCCTTGGGTCTATCAGGGCAGCACAAGTTTGAGGTGGGGACAACTTCGGTGTGGGGTCCATCCTTCGATATAAGGATTTTTTGTAGTGAGGCCCCAGCCCAGGGCCAGGGGCCCCTGGGCACATCCTTTTTCCATTTTCCCTGGGAAAGAAAACTCAGCAGTCCAGGTTCCTGATGTCAGTTTGTAGGGCTCCCTTGGGTCTATCAGGGCAGCACAAGTTTGAGGTGGGGACAACTTCGGTGTGGGGTCCATCCTTCGATATAAGGATTCTTTGCAGTGAGGCCCCAGCCCAGGGCCAGGGGCCCCTGGGCACAACCTTTTTCCATTTTCCCTGGGAAAGAAAACTCAGCAGTCCAGGTTCCTGATGTCAGTTTGTAGGGCTCCCTTGGGTCTATCAGGGCAGCACAAGTATGAGGTGTGTACAAATTTGGTGTGGGCTCCATGCTTCGATATAAGGAATTTTTGCAGTCAGGGCCAGGGGCCCCTGGGCACATCCTTTTTCCATTTTCCCTGGGAAAGAAAACTCAGCAGTCCAGGTTCCTGATGTCAGTTTGTAGGGCTCCCTTGGGTGTATCAGGGCAGCACAAGTTTGAGGTGGGGACAACTTCGGTGTGGGGTCCATCCTTCGATATAAGGATTTTTTGTAGTGAGGCCCCAGCCCAGGGCCAGGGGCCCCTGGGCACATCCTTTTTCCATTTTCCCTGGGAAAGAAAACTCAGCAGTCCAGGTTCCTGATGTCAGTTTGTAGGGCTCCCTTGGGTCTATCAGGGCAGCACAAGTTTGAGGTGGGGACAACTTCGGTGTGGGGTCCATCCTTCGATATAAGGATTTTTTGCAGTCAGGGCCAGGGGCCCCTGGGCACATCCTTTTTCCATTTTCCCTGGGAAAGAAAACTCAGCAGTCCAGGTTCCTGATGTCAGTTTGTAGGGCTCCCTTGGGTCTATCAGGGCAGCACAAGTTTGAGGTGGGGACAACTTCGGTGTGGGGTCCATCCTTCGATATAAGGATTCTTTGCAGTGTGGGCCCAGCCCATGGCCAGGGGCCCCTGGGCACATCCTTTTTCCATTTTCCCTGGGAAAGAAAACTCAGCAGTCCAGGTTCCTGATGTCAGTTTGTAGGGTTCCCTTGGGTGTATCAGGGCAGCACAAGTTTGAGGTGGGGACAACTTTAATGTGGGGTCCATCCTTCGATATAAGGATTTTTTGCAGTCAGGGCCAGGGGCCCCTGGGCACATCCTTTTTCCATTTTCCCTGGGAAAGAAAACTCAGCAGTCCAGGTTCCTGATGTCAGTTTGTAGGGCTCCCTTGGGTCTATCAGGGCAGCACAAGTTTGAGGTGGGGACAACTTCGGTGTGGGGTCCATCCTTTGATATAAGGATTTTTTGCAGTCAGGGTATGGGGCCCAGGGCCAGGGGCCCCTGGGCACATCCTTTTTCCATTTTCCCTGGGAAAGAAAACTCAGCAGTCCAGGTTCCTGATGTCAGTTTGTAGGGCTCCCTTGGGTCTATCAGGGCAGCACAAGTTTGAGGTGGGGAAAACTTCGGTGTGGGGTCCATCCTTCGATATAAGGATTTTTTGTAGTGAGGCACAAGCCCAGGCCCAGGGGCCCCTGGGCACATCCTTTTTCCATTTTCCCTGGGAAAGAAAACTCAGCAGTCCAGGTTCCTGGTGTCAGTTTGTAGGGCTCCCTTGGGTCTATCAGGGCAGCACAAGTTTGAGGTGGGGACAACTTTGGTGTGGGGTCCATCCTTCGATATAAGGATTTTTTGCAGTCAGGGCCAGGGGCCCCTGGGCACATCCTTTTTCCATTTTCCCTGGGAAAGAAAACTCAGCAGTCCAGGTTCCTGATGTCAGTTTGTAGGGCTCCCTTGGGTCTATCAGGGCAGCACAAGTTTGAGGTGGGGACAACTTCGGTGTGGGGTCCATCCTTCGATATAAGGATTTTTTGCAGTCAGGGCCAGGGGCCCCTGGGCACATCCTTTTTCCATTTTCCCTGGGAAAGAAAACTCAGCAGTCCAGGTTCCTGATGTCAGTTTGTAGGGCTCCCTTGGGTCTATCAGGGCAGCACAAGTTTGAGGTGGGGACAACTTCGGTGTGGGGTCCATCCTTCAATATAAGGATTTTTTGCAGTGTGGCCCCAGCCCATGGCCAGGGAACCCTGGGCACATCCTTTCTCCATTTTCCCTGGGAAAGAAAACTCAGCAGTCCAGGTTCCTGATGTCAGTTTGTAGGGCTGCCTTGGGTCTATCAGGGCAGCACAAGTTTGAGGTGGGGACAACTTCGGTGTGGGGTCCATCCTTCGATATAAGGATTTTTTGTAGTGAGGCCCCAGCCCAGGGCCAGGGCCCCCTGGGCACATCCTTTTTCCATTTTCCCTGGGAAAGAAAACTCAGCAGTCCAGGTTCCTGATGTCAGTTTGTAGGGCTCCCTTGGGTCTATCAGGGCAGCACAAGTTTGAGGTGGGGACAACTTCGGTGTGGGGTCCATCCTTCGATATAAGGATTCTTTGCAGTGTGGGCCCAGCCCATGTCCAGGGGCCCCTGGGCACATCCTTTTTCCATTTTCCCTGGGAAAGAAAACTCAGCAGTCCAGGTTCCTGATGTCAGTTTGTAGGTTTCCCTTGGGTGTATCAGGGCAGCACAAGTTTGAGGTGGGGACAACTTTAATGTGGGGTCCATCCTTCGATATAAGGATTTTTTGCAGTCAGGGCCAGGGGCCCCTGGGCACATCCTTTTTCCATTTTCCCTGGGAAAGAAAACTCAGCAGTCCAGGTTCCTGATGTCAGTTTGTAGGGCTCCCTTGGGTCTATCAGGGCAGCACAAGTTTGAGGTGGGGACAACTTCGGTCTGGGCTCCATCCTTCGATATAAGGATTTTTTGCAGTGCTGGCCCGGCCCAGAATAGGGCCAGTGACAGAGTCCAAGAGCCAGAAGCCATGAAAAAAGGGTTGCCCCTTGGAAATCTGAATGGAGAAGGATGTGTTGTGGACCCAAGCTGCTTTCATGTCGATGAGGGGTTGCCTTGATGATCCCAAACAAAAATCGAAAACTGACGTCAGGAACCGGGACTGGCGAGCATGCATTCCTAGAGAAAATAGCTTGAATTCACGCAGACCACCATGCGGTCCTGGGTGGGCAGCTGAGTGCAGGAAATATGAACATAGAAAAATACAATCCAGGCCCAAACCGCACCCACCTCAAACTTGTGCTGCCCTGATACACCCAAGGGAGACCTACAAACTGACATGAGGAACCTGGACTGCTGAGTTTTCTTTCCCAGGGAAAATGGAAAAAGGATGTGCCCAGGGGCCCGTGGCCCTGGGCTGGGCCCTGACTGCAAAGAATCCTTATATCGAAGGATGGACCCCACACCGAAGTTGTCCCCACCTCAAACTTGTGCTGCCCTGATACACCCAAGAGAACCCTACAAACTGACATCAGGAACCTGGACTGCTGAGTTTTCTTTCCCAGGGAAAATGGAAAAAGGATGTGCCCAGGGGCCCCTTGCCCTGACTGCAAAAAATCCTTATATCGAAGGATGGACCACACACCGAAGTTGTCCCCACCTCAAACTTGTGCTGCCCTGATAGACCCAAGGGAGCCCTACAAACTGACATCAGGAACCTGTATTGCTGAGTTTTATTTTTACGGGGAAAAGGGACAAAGCTTTTGCCCAGGGGCCCCTGGCCCTGGGCCGGGCCAGCACTGCAAAAAATCCTTATATCGAAGGATGGAGCCCAGACCGAAGTTGTCCCCACCTCAAACTTGTGCTGCCCTGATACACCCAAGGGAGCCCTACAAACTGACATCAGGAACCTGGACTGCTGAGTTTTCTTTCCCAGGCAAAATGGCCAAAGGATGTGCCCGGGGGCCCCTGGCCCTGGGCTGGGCCCTGACTGCCAAAAATCCTTAAATTGAAGGATGGACCCCACACCGAAGTTGTCCCCACCTCAAACTTGTGCTGCCCTGATACACCCAAGGGAGCCCTACAAACTGACATCAGGAACCTGGACTGCTGAGTTTTCTTTCCCAGGCAAAATGGCCAAAGGATGTGCCCAGGGGCCCCTGGCCCTGGGCTGGGCCCTGACTGCCAAAAATCCTTAAATTGAAGGATGGACCCCACACCGAAGTTGTCCCCACCTCAAACTTGTGCTGCCCTGATACACCCAAGGGAGCCCTACAAACTGACATCAGGGACCTGGACTGCTGAGTTTTCTTTCCCAGGGAAAATGGCCAAAGGATGTCCCCAGGGGCCCCTAGCCCTGACTGCAAAAAATCCTTATATCGAAAATGGACCCCACACCGAAGTTATCCCCACCTCAAACTTGTGCTGCCCTGATAGACCCAAGGGAGCCCTACAAACTGACATCAGCAACCTGGACTGCTGAGTTTTCTTTCCCAGGGAAAATGGAAAAAGGATGTGCCCAGGGGCCCCTTGCCCTGACAGCAAAGAATCCTTATATCGAAGGATGGACCCCACACTGAAGTTGTCCCCACCTCAAACTTGTGCTGCCCTGATAGACCCAAGGGAGCCCTACAAACTGACATCAGGAACCTGGACTGCTGAGTTTTCTTTTTACAGGGAAAAGAGACAAAGCTTTTGCCCAGGGGCCCCTGGCCCTGGGCCGGGCCAGCACTGCAAGAAATCCTTATATCGAAGGATGGAGCCCAGACCGAAGTTGTCCCCACCTCAAACTTGTGCTGCCCTGATAGACCCAAGGGAGCCCTACAAACTGACATCAGGAACCTGGACTGCTGAGTTTTCTTTCCCAAGGAAAATGGCCAAAGGATGTGCCCACGGGCCCCTGGCCCTGGTCTGGGCCCTGACTGCAAAAAATCCTTATATCGAAGGATGGAGCCCAGACCAAAATTGTCCCCACCTCAAACTTGTGCTGCCCTGATAGACCCAAGGGAGCCCTACAAACTGACATCAGGAACCTGGACTGCTGAGTTTTCTTTCCCAGGGAAAATGGAAAAAGGTTGTGCCCAGGGGCCCCTGGCCCTGACTGCAAAGAATCCTTATATCGAAGGATGGACCCCACACCGAAGTTGTCCCCACCTCAAACTTGTGCTGCCCTGATAGACCCAAGGGAGCCCTACAAATTGACATCAGGAACCTGGACTGCTGAGTTTTCTTTCCCAGGGAAAATGGCCAAAGGATGTGCCCAGGGGACCCTGGCCCTGACTGCAAAAAATCCTTATATCGAAGGATGGACCCCACACCGAAGTTGTCCCCACCTCAAACTTGTGCTGCCCTGATAGACCCAAGGGAGCCCTACAAACTGACATCAGGAACCTGGACTGCTGAGTTTTCTTTCCCAGGGAAAATGGAAAAAGGATGTGCCCGGGGGCCCCTGGCCCTGACTGCAAAGAATCCTTATATCGAAGGATGGACCTCACACCGAAGTTGTCCCCACCTCAAACTTGTGCTGCCCTGATAGACCCAAGGGAGCCCTACAAACTGACATCAGGAACCTGGACTGCTGAGTTTTCTTTCCCAGGGAAAATGGAAAAAGGATGTGCCCAGGGGCCCCTGGCCCTGACTGCAAAGAATCCTTATATTGAAGGATGGACCCCACACCAAAGTTGTCCCCACCTCAAACTTGTGCTGCCCTGATACACCCAAGGGAGCCCTACAAACTGACATCAGGAACCTGGACTGCTGAGTTTTCTATCCCAGGGAAAATGGAAAAAGGATGTGCCCAGGGGCCCCTGGCCCTGACTGCAAAAAATCCTTATATCGAAGGATGGACCCCACACCGAAGTTGTCCCCACCTTAAACTTGTGCTGCCCTGATAGACCCAAGGGAGCCCTACAAACTGACATCAGGAACCTGGACTGCTGAGTTTTCTTTCCCAGGGAAAATGGCCAAAGGATGTGCCCAGGGGCCCCTGGCCCTGACTGCAAAGAATCCTTATATCGAAGGATGGACCCCACACCGAAGTTGTCCCCACCTCAAACTTGTGCTGCCCTGATAGACCCAAGGGAGGCCTACAAATTGACATCAGGAACCTGGACTGCTGAGTTTTCTTTCCCAGGGAAAATGGCCAAAGGATGTGCCCAGGGGACCCTGGCCCTGACTGCAAAAAATCCTTATATCGAAGGATGGAGCCCTGACCAAAGTTGTCCCCACCTCAAACTTGTGCTGCCCTGATAGACCCAAGGGAGCCCTACAAACTGACATCAGGAACCTGGACTGCTGAGTTTTCTTTCCCAGGGAAAATGGAAAAAGGATGTGCCCAGGAGCCCCTGGCCCTGGGCAGGGACCTCACTGCAAAGAATCCTTATATCGAAGGATGGACCCCACACCGACGTGTCCCCACCTCAAACTTGTGCTGCCCTGATAGACCCAAGGGAGCCCTACAAACTGACATGAGGAACCTGGACTGCTGAGTTTTCTTTCCCAGGGAAAATGGAAAAAGGATGTGCCCAGGGGCCCCTAGCCCTGACTGCAAAAAAATCCTTATATCGAAAGATGGACCCCACACCGAAGTTGTCCCCACCTCAAACTTGTGCTGCCCTGATAGACCCAAGGGAGCCCTACAAACTGACATCAGGAACCTGGACTGCTGAGTTTTCTTTCCCAGGGAAAATGGAAAAAGGATGTGCCCAGGGGCCCCTTGCCCTGACAGCAAAGAATCCTTATATCGAAGGATGGACCACACACCGAAGTTGTCCCCACCTCAAACTTGTGCTGCCCTGATAGACCCAAGGGAGCCCTAAAAACTGACATCAGGAACCTGTATTGCTGAGTTTTCTTTTTACAGGGAAAAGGGACAAAGCATTTGCCCAGGGGCCCCTGGCCCTGGGCCGGGCCCTGACTGCAAAAAATCCTTATATCGAAGGATAGAGCCCACACCGAAGTTGTCCCCACCTCAAACTTGTGCTGCCCTGATAGACCCAAGGGAGCCCTACAAACTGACATCAGGAACCTGGACTGCTGAGTTTTCTTTCCCAGGGAAAATGGAAAAAGGATGTGCCCAGGAGCCCCTGGCCCTGGGCAGGGCCCTGACTGCAAAGAATCCTTATATCGAAGGATGGACCCCACACCGAAGTGTCCCCACCTCAAACTTGTGCTGCCCTGATAGACCCAAGGGAGCCCTACAAACTGACATCAGGAACCTGGACTGCTGAGTTTTCTTTCCCAGGGAAAATGGCCAAAGGATGTGCCCAGGGGCCCCTAGCCCTGACTGCAAAAAAATCCTTATATCGAAAGATGGACCCCACACCGAAGTTGTCCCCACCTCAAACTTGTGCTGCCCTGATAGACCCAAGGGAGCCCTACAAACTGACATCAGGAACCTGGACTGCTGAGTTTTCTTTCCCAGGGAAAATGGAAAAAGGATGTGCCCAGGGGCCTATTGCCCTGACAGCAAAGAATCCTTATATCGATGGATGGACCACACACCGAAGTTGTCCCCACCTCAAACTTGTGCTGCCCTGATAGACCCAAGGGAGCCCTACAAACTGACATCAGGAACCTGGACTGCTGAGTTTTCTTTTTACAGGGAAAAGGGACAAAGCTTTTGCCCAGGGGCCCCTGGCCCTGGGCTGGGCCGTGACTGCAAAAAATCCTTATATCGAAGGATGGAGCCCACACCGAAGTTGTCCCCACCTCAAACTTGTGCTGCCCTGATAGACCCAAGGGAGCCCTACAAACTGACATCAGGAACCTGGACTGCTGAGTTTTCTTTCCCAAGGAAAATGGCCAAAGGATGTGCCCAGGGGCCCCTAGCCCTGGGCTTGGACCTCACTGCAAAAAATCCTTATATCAAAGGATGGAGCCCAGACCGAAGTTGTCCCCACCTCAAAATTGTGCTGCCCTGATAGACCCAAGGGAGCCCTACAAACTGACATCAGGAACCTGGACTGCTGAGTTTTCTTTCCCAGGCAAAATGGCCAAAGGATGTGCCCAGGGGCCCCTGGACCTGGGCTGGGCCCTGACTGCAAAAAATCCTTATATCGAAGGATGGAGCCCAGACCAAAATTGTTCCCACCTCAAACTTGTGCTGCCCTGATACACGCAAGGGAGCCCTACAAACTGACATCAGGAACCTTGACTGCTGAGTTTTCTTTCCCAAGGAAAATGGAAAAAGTATATGCCCAGGGGCCCCTGGCCCTGGGCTGGGCCGTGACTGCAAAAAATCCTTATATCGAAGGATGGACCCCACACCGAAGTTGTCCCCACCTCAAACTTGTGCTGCCCTGATAGACCCAAGGGAGCCCTACAAACTGACATCAGGAACCTGGACTGCTGAGTTTTCTTTCCCAGGGAAAATGGCTGCAGGTCCTGAAGGGAACAAAAAGGGCTCCCGGCCTTTGCCTCTGTTCTCTAACATTCCCCGAAAGGCATCGCAGTCCCGGAAGAGGTGTTTGTCATGCAGCCTGCCAAAATAAAGTCTTGTAAAATTCTAGCTCTGCCTTTTTTTTAACGTGTTCTTACTTCCTATTTATGTAATCGCAGAAAGCAAGGAAAGAATAAATGTGTCTGGTTCCCACTATTGCTCTGTGCAGGCATTTTTAAAGCCTGCTGTAGTTCTATCCTCTTTTTCCACTCCAAGCTTCACTTTTCCCCCGTTTTTCAATGTCTGCTGCTTTGGGTTTCCCAGGCAGGGCTGGGTTCCTCGGCAGGGGTCTTAGGAGTTGGTGCAGATTCCGCTTTTTCCGAAGGTGTATCAAAGTGTGCCGGCAAAAGGATTGTTTTCTCCAGGAAAAAGCTTTCTCTCAATGACCATCAATGCATGTATGTGTTTTAATCTTGTAACCAGGTGAATTAAGAAAAGCCGACACCTGTAGCAGAGTTTTGTTGGATCTGTGTCTGTGAGAAGTGGGCTGTGTGCTGGAGAGGGAGAGACCAAGAGATGCTGTTGGAGAGTGGCAACAGCGGCAGGTGTGAGCTGCTAACTTGATGAGGGCTCAGAGCAGACACAGGTGTGAGCTGTTAAGATGATGAGGAAGAGGGGCGGATCCCTCTGGGGGGAGGTTATTTAAGGGCGAGGCTTTTCCTCATCCTGCTTTTGCATGGAGCTGCTGGAGAAGAGGAGTTTATGGGGGCCTCCCAGGGCTGTCTCATGGAAGGACGGTGAGTACTTTGAACATGGTTTGGGGGATCACCTGGGCACATCCTTTGGCCATTTACCCTGGGAAAGAAAACTCAGCAGTCCAGGTTCCTGATGTCAGTTTGTAGACCTCCCTTCAGTCTATCAGGGCAGCACAAGTTTGAGTTGAGGACAACTTCGGTCTGGGCTCCATCCTTCCATATAAGGATTTTTAGCAGTCAGGGCCAGGGGCCCCTGGGCACATCCTTTGGCCATTTTCCCTGGGAAAGAAAACTCAGCAGTCCAGGTTCCTGATGTCAGTTTGTAGGGCTCCCTTGGGTCTATCAGGGCAGCACAAGTTTGAGTAGGGGACAACTTCGGTGTGGGGTCCATCCTTCGATATAAGGATTCTTTGCAGTCAGGGCCAGGGGCCCACGGCCAGGGACCCCTGGGCACATCCTTTTTCCATTATCCCTGGGAAAGAAAACTCAGCAGTCCAGGTTCCTGATGTCAGTTTGTAGGGCTCCCTTGGGTCTATCAGGGCAGCACAAGTTTGAGGTGGGGACAACTTCGGTGTGGGCTCCATCCTTCGATATAAGGATTTTTCGCAGTCAGGGCCAGGGGCCCCCAGGAACATCCTTTGGCCATTTTCCCTGGGAAAGAAAACTCCGCAGTCCAGGTTGCTGATGTGAGTTTGTAGGGCTCCTTTGGGTGTATCAGGGCCGCACAATTTTGAGGTGGGGACAACTTCGGTGTGGGGTCCATCCTTCGATATAAGGATTTTTTGCAGTCAGGGCCAGGGGCCCCTGGGCACATCCTTTTTCCATTTTCCCTGGGAAAGAAAACTCAGCAGTCCAGGTTCCTGATGTCAGTTTGTAGGGCTCCCTTGGGTCTATCAGGGCAGCACAAGTTTGAGGTGGGGACAACTTCGATGTGGGGTCCATCCTTCAATATAAGGATTTTTTGCAGTCACGGACAGGGGCCCAGGGCCAGGGGCCCCCGGGCACATCCTTTGGCCATTTTGCCTGGGAAAGAAAACTCAGCAGTCCAGGTTCCTGATGTCAGTTTGTAGGGCTCCCTTGGGTCTATCAGGGCAGCACACGTTTGAGGTGGCGACAATTTCAGTGTGGGGTCCATCCTTCGATATAAGGATTTTTTGCAGTCAGGGCCTGGGGCCCCTGGGCACATCCTTTTTCCATTTTCCCTGGGAAAGAAAACTCAGCAGTCCAGGTTCCTGATGTCAGTTTGTAGGGTTCCCTTGGGTCTATCAGGGCAGCACAAGTTTGAGGTGGAGACAACTTCGTTGTGGGGTCCATCCTTCGATATAAGGATTTTTTGCAGTCAGGGCCAGGGGTCCCTGGGCACATCCTCTTTCCATTTTCCCTGGGAAAGAAAACTCAGCAGTCCAGTTTCCTGATGTCAGTTTGTAGGGCTCCCTTGGGTCTATCAGGGCAGCACAAGTTTGAGGTGGGGACAACTTCAGTGTGGGGTCCATCCTTCGAAATAAGGATTCTTTGCAGTCAGGACACAGCCCAGGGCCAGGGGCTCCTGGGCACAACCTTTTTCCATTTTCCCTGGGAAAGAAAACTCAGCAGTCCAGGTTCCTGATGTCAGTTTGTAGGGCTCCCTTGGGTCTATCAGGGCAGCACAAGTTTGAGGTGGGGACAACTTCGGTGTGGGGTCCATCCTTCGATATAAGGATTTTTTGTAGTGAGGCCCCAGCCCAGGGCCAGGGCCCCCTGAGCACATCCTTTTTCCATTTTCCCTGGGAAAGAAAACTCAGCAGTCCAGGTTCCTGATGTCAGTTTGTAGGGCTCCCTTGGGTCTATCAGGGCAGCACAAGTTTGAGGTGGGGACAACTTCGGTGTGGGGTCCATCCTTCGATATAAGGATTTTTTGCAGTCAGGTTATGAAGCCCAGGGCCAGGGTCCCCTGGGCACATCCTTTTTCCATTTTCCCTGGGAAAGAAAACTCAGCAGTCCAGGTTCCTGATGTCAGTTTGTAGGGCTCCCTTGGGTCTATCAGGGCAGCACAAGTTTGAGGTGGGGACAACTTCGGTGTGGGGTCCATCCTTCGATATAAGGATTTTTTGCAGTCAGGGCCAGGGGCCCCTGGGCACATCCTTTTTCCATTTTCCCTGGGAAAGAAAACTCAGCAGTCCAGGTTCCTGATGTCAGTTTTTAGGGCTCCCTTGGGTCTATCAGGGCAGTACAAGTTTGAGGTGGGGACAACTTCGGTGTGGGGTCCATCCTTCGATATAAGGATTTTTTGCAGTGAGGCCCCAGCCCAGGGCCAGGGGCCCCTGGGCACAACCTTTTTCCATTTACCCTGGGAAAGAAAACTCAGCAGTCCAGGTTCCTGATGTCAGTTTGTAGGGCTCCCTTGGGTCTATCAGGGCAGCACAAGTATGAGGTGGGTACAAATTTGGTGTGGGCTCCATCCTTCGATATAAGGATTTTTTGCAGTCAGGGCCAGGGGCCCCTGGGCACATCCTTTTTCCATTTTCCCTGGGAAAGAAAACTCAGCAGTCCAGGTTCCTGATGTCAGTTTGTAGGGCTCCCTTGGGTCTATCAGGGCAGCACAAGTTTGAGGTGGGGACAACTTCGGTGTGGGGTCCATCCTTCGATATAAGGATTTTTTGCAGTCAGGGCCAGGGGCCCCTGGGCACATCCTTTTTCCATTTTCCCTGGGAAAGAAAACTCAGCAGTCCAGGTTCCTGATGTCAGTTTGTAGGGCTCCCTTGGGTCTATCAGGGCAGCACAAGTTTGAGGTGGGGACAACTTCGGTGTGGGGTCCATCCTTCGATATAAGGATTTTTTGCAGTGTGGCCCCAGCCCATGGCCAGGGAACCCTGGGCACAACCTTTTTCCATTTTCCCTGGGAAAGAAAACTCAGCAGTCCAGGTTCCTGATGTCAGTTTGTAGGGCTCCCTTGGGTCTATCAGGGCAGCACAAGTATGAGGTGGGGACAACTTCGGTGTGGGGTCCATCCTTCGATATAAGGATTTTTTGCAGTCAGGGCCAGGGGCCCCTGGGCACATCCTTTTTCCATTTTCCCTGGGAAAGAAAACTCAGCAGTCCAGGTTCCTGATGTCAGTTTGTAGGGCTCCCTTGGGTCTATCAGGGCAGCACAAGTTTGAGGTGGGGACAACTTCGGTGTGGGGTCCATCCTTTGATATAAGGATTTTTTGCAGTCAGGGTATGGGGCCCAGGGCCAGGGGCCCCTGGGCACATCCTTTTTCCATTTTCCCTGGGAAAGAAAACTCAGCAGTCCAGGTTCCTGATGTCAGTTTGTAGGGCTCCCTTGGGTCTATCAGGGCAGCACAAGTTTGAGGTGGGGAAAACTTCGGTGTGGGGTCCATCCTTCGATATAAGGATTTTTTGTAGTGAGGCACAAGCCCAGGCCCAGGGGCCCCTGGGCACATCCTTTTTCCATTTTCCCTGGGAAAGAAAACTCAGCAGTCCAGGTTCCTGGTGTCAGTGTGTAGGGCTCCCTTGGGTGTATCAGGGCAGCACAAGTTTGAGGTGGGGACAACTTTGGTGTGGGGTCCATCCTTCGATATAAGAATTTTTTGCAGTCAGGGCCAGGGGCCCCTGGGCACATCCTTTTTCCATTTTCCCTGGGAAAGAAAACTCAGCAGTCCAGGTTCCTGATGTCAGTTTGTAGGGCTCCCTTGGGTCTATCAGGGCAGTACAAGTTTGAGGTGGGGACAACTTCGGTGTGGGGTCCATCCTTCGATATAAGGATTTTTTGCAGTGAGGCCCCAGCCCAGGGCAAGGGGCCCCTGGGCACAACCTTTTTCCATTTTCCCTGGGAAAGAAAACTCAGCAGTCCAGGTTCCTGATGTCAGTTTGTAGGGCTCCCTTGGGTGTACCAGGGCAGCACAAGTTTGAGGTGGGGACAACTTTGGTGTGGGGTCCATCCTTCGATATAAGGATTTTTTGCAGTCAGGGCCAGGGGCCCCTGGGCACATCCTTTTTCCATTTTCCCTGGGAAAGAAAACTCAGCAGTCCAGGTTCCTGATGTCAGTTTGTAGGGCTCCCTTGGGTCTATCAGGGCAGTACAAGTTTGAGGTGGGGACAACTTCGGTGTGGGGTCCATCCTTCGATATAAGGATTTTTTGCAGTGAGGCCCCAGCCCAGGGCAAGGGGCCCCTGGGCACAACCTTTTTCCATTTTCCCTGGGAAAGAAAACTCAGCAGTCCAGGTTCCTGATGTCAGTTTGTAGTGCTCCCTTGGGTCTATCAGGGCAGCACAAGTTTGAGGTGGGGAACACTTCGGTGTGGGGTCCATCCTTCGATATAAGGATTCTTTGCAGTCAGGGCCAGGGTCCCCTGGGCACATCCTTTTTCCATTTTCCCTGGGAAAGAAAACTCAGCAGTCCAGGTTCCTGATGTCAGTTTGTAGGGCTCCCTTGGGTCTATCAGGGCAGCACAAGTTTGAGATGGGGACAACTTCGGTGTGGGGTCCGTCCTTCGATGTAAGGATTTTTTGCAGTCAGGGTCAGGGGCCCCTGGCCATAACCTTTTTCCATTTTCCCTGGGAAAGAAAACTCAGCAGTCCAGGTTCCTGATGTCAGTTTGTAGGGCTCCCTTGGGTCTATCAGGGCAGCACAAGTTTGAGGAGGGGACAACTTCGGTGTGGGGTCCATCCTTCGATATAAGGATTTTTTGCAGTCAGGGCCAGGGGTCCCTGGGCACATCCTTTTTCCATTTTCCCTGGGAAAGAAAACTCAGCAGTCCAGGTTCCTGATGTCAGTTTGTAGGGCTCCCTTGGGTCTATCAGGGCAGCACAAGTTTGAGGTGGGGACAACTTCGGTGTGGGGTCCATCCTTCGATATAAGGATTTTTTGTAGTGAGGCCCCAGCCCAGGGCCAGGGGCCCCTGGGCACATCCTTTTTCCATTTTCCCTGGGAAAGAAAACTCAGCAGTCCAGGTTCCTGATGTCAGTTTGTAGGGCTCCCTTGGGTCTATCAGGGCAGCACAAGTTTGAGGTGGGGACAACTTCGGTGTGGGGTCCATCCTTCGATATAAGGATTTTTTGCAGTCAGGGCCAGGGGCCCCTGGGCACATCCTTTTTCCATTTTCCCTGGGAAAGAAAACTCAGCAGTCCAGGTTCCTGATGTCAGTTTGTAGGGTTCCCTTGGGTGTATCAGGGCAGCACAAGTTTGAGGTGGGGACAACTTTAATGTGTGGTCCATCCTTCGATATAAGGATTTTTTGCAGTCAGGGCCAGGGGCCCCTGGGCACATCCTTTTTCCATTTTCCCTGGGAAAGAAAACTCAGCAGTCCAGGTTCCTGATGTCAGTTTGTAGGGCTCCCTTGGGTCTATCAGGGCAGCACAAGTTTGAGGTGGGGACAACTTCGGTGTGGGGTCCATCCTTTGATATAAGGATTTTTTGCAGTCAGGGTATGGGGCCCAGGGCCAGGGGCCCCTGGGCACATCCTTTTTCCATTTTCCCTGGGAAAGAAAACTCAGCAGTCCAGGTTCCTGATGTCAGTTTGTAGGGCTCCCTTGGGTCTATCAGGGCAGCACAAGTTTGAGGTGGGGAAAACTTCGGTGTGGGGTCCATCCTTCGATATAAGGATTTTTTGTAGTGAGGCACAAGCCCAGGCCCAGGGGCCCCTGGGCACATCCTTTTTCCATTTTCCCTGGGAAAGAAAACTCAGCAGTCCAGGTTCCTGATGTCAGTTTGTAGGGCTCCCTTGGGTGTATCAGGGCAGCACAAGTTTGAGGTGGGGACAACTTTGGTGTGGGGTCCATCCTTCGATATAAGGATTTTTTGCAGTCAGGGCCAGGGGCCCCTGGGCACATCCTTTTTCCATTTTCCCTGGGAAAGAAAACTCAGCAGTCCAGGTTCCTGATGTCAGTTTGTAGGGCTCCCTTGGGTCTATCAGGGCAGTACAAGTTTGAGGTGGGGACAACTTCGGTGTGGGGTCCATCCTTCGATATAAGGATTTTTTGCAGTGAGGCCCCAGCCCAGGGCAAGGGGCCCCTGGGCACAACCTTTTTCCATTTTCCCTGGGAAAGAAAACTCAGCAGTCCAGGTTCCTGATGTCAGTTTGTAGGGCTCCCTTGGGTCTATCAGGGCAGCACAAGTTTGAGGTGGGGACAACTTCGGTGTGGGGTCCATCCTTCGATATAAGGATTTTTTGCAGTCAGGGCCAGGGGCCCCTGGGCACATCCTTTTTCCATTTTCCCTGGGAAAGAAAACTCAGCAGTCCAGGTTCCTGATGTCAGTTTGTAGGGCTCCCTTGGGTCTATCAGGGCAGTACAAGTTTGAGGTGGGGACAACTTCGGTGTGGGGTCCATCCTTCGATATAAGGATTTTTTGCAGTGAGGCCCCAGCCCAGGGCAAGGGGCCCCTGGGCACAACCTTTTTCCATTTTCCCTGGGAAAGAAAACTCAGCAGTCCAGGTTCCTGATGTCAGTTTGTAGTGCTCCCTTGGGTCTATCAGGGCAGCACAAGTTTGAGGTGGGGAACACTTCGGTGTGGGGTCCATCCTTCGATATAAGGATTCTTTGCAGTCAGGGCCAGGGGCCCCTGGGCACATCCTTTCTCCATTTTCCCTGGGAAAGAAAACTCAGCAGTCCAGGTTCCTGATGTCAGTTTGTAGGGCTTCCTTGGGTCTATCAGGGCAGCACAAGTTTGAGGTGGGGACAACTTTGGTGTGGGGTCCATCCTTCGATATAAGGATTTTTTGCAGTCAGGGCCAGGGGCCCCTGGGCACATCCTTTTTCCATTTTCCCTGGGAAAGAAAACTCAGCAGTCCAGGTTCCTGATGTCAGTTTGTAGGGCTCCCTTGGGTCTATCAGGGCAGCACAAGTTTGAGATGGGGACAACTTCGGTGTGGGGTCCGTCCTTCGATGTAAGGATTTTTTGCAGTCAGGGTCAGGGGCCCCTGGCCATAACCTTTTTCCATTTTCCCTGGGAAAGAAAACTCAGCAGTCCAGGTTCCTGATGTCAGTTTGTAGGGCTCCCTTGGGTCTATCAGGGCAGCACAAGTTTGAGGAGGGGACAACTTCGGTGTGGGGTCCATCCTTCGATATAAGGATTTTTGCAGTCAGGGCCAGGGGTCCCTGGGCACATCCTTTTTCCATTTTCCCTGGGAAAGAAAACTCAGCAGTCCAGGTTCCTGATGTCAGTTTGTAGGGCTCCCTTGGGTCTATCAGGGCAGCACAAGTTTGAGGTGGGGACAACTTCGGTGTGGGGTCCATCCTTCGATATAAGGATTTTTTGTAGTGAGGCCCCAGCCCAGGGCCAGGGGCCCCTGGGCACATCCTTTTTCCATTTTCCCTGGGAAAGAAAACTCAGCAGTCCAGGTTCCTGATGTCAGTTTGTAGGGCTGCCTTGGGTCTATCAGGGCAGCACAAGTTTGAGGTGGGGACAACTTCGGTGTGGGGTCCATCCTTCGATATAAGGATTCTTTGCAGTGTGGGCCCAGCCCATGGCCAGGGGCCCCTGGGCACATCCTTTTTCCATTTTCCCTGGGAAAGAAAACTCAGCAGTCCAGGTTCCTGATGTCAGTTTGTAGGGTTCCCTTGGGTGTATCAGGGCAGCACAAGTTTGAGGTGGGGACAACTTTAATGTGGGGTCCATCCTTCGATATAAGGATTTTTTGCAGTCAGGGCCAGGGGCCCCTGGGCACATCCTTTTTCCATTTTCCCTGGGAAAGAAAACTCAGCAGTCCAGGTTCCTGATGTCAGTTTGTAGGGCTCCCTTGGGTCTATCAGGGCAGCACAAGTTTGAGGTGGGGACAACTTCGGTGTGGGGTCCATCCTTTGATATAAGGATTTTTTGCAGTCAGGGTATGGGGCCCAGGGCCAGGGGCCCCTGGGCACATCCTTTTTCCATTTTCCCTGGGAAAGAAAACTCAGCAGTCCAGGTTCCTGATGTCAGTTTGTAGGGCTCCCTTGGGTCTATCAGGGCAGCACAAGTTTGAGGTGGGGACAACTTCGGTGTGGGGTCCATCCTTCGATATAAGGATTTTTTGTAGTGAGGCACAAGCCCAGGCCCAGGGGCCCCTGGGCACATCCTTTTTCCATTTTCCCTGGGAAAGAAAACTCAGCAGTCCAGGTTCCTGGTGTCAGTTTGTAGGGCTCCCTTGGGTGTATCAGGGCAGCACAAGTTTGAGGTGGGGACAACTTTGGTGTGGGGTCCATCCTTCGATATAAGGATTTTTTGCAGTCAGGGCCAGGGGCCCCTGGGCACATCCTTTTTCCATTTTCCCTGGGAAAGAAAACTCAGCAGTCCAGGTTCCTGATGTCAGTTTGTAGGGCTCCCTTGGGTCTATCAGGGCAGTACAAGTTTGAGGTGGGGACAACTTCGGTGTGGGGTCCATCCTTCGATATAAGGATTTTTTGCAGTGAGGTCCCAGCCCAGGGCAAGGGGCCCCTGGGCACAACCTTTTTCCATTTTCCCTGGGAAAGAAAACTCAGCAGTCCAGGTTCCTGATGTCAGTTTGTAGGGCTCCCTTGGGTCTATCAGGGCAGCACAAGTTTGAGGTGGGGACAACATCGGTGTGGGGTCCATCCTTCGATATAAGGATTTTTTGCAGTCAGGGCCAGGGGCCTCTGGGCACATCCTTTTTCCATTTTCCCTGGGAAAGAAAACTCAGCAGTCCAGGTTCCTGATGTCAGTTTGTAGGGCTCCCTTGGGTCTATCAGGGCAGCACAAGTTTGAGGTGGGGACAACTGCGGTGTGGGGTCCATCCTTCGATATAAGGATTTTTTGCAGTGAGGCCCCAGCCCATGGCCAGGGAACCCTGGGCACATCCTTTCTCCATTTTCCCTGGGAAAGAAAACTCAGCAGTCCAGGTTCCTGATGTCAGTTTGTAGGGCTCCCTTGGGTCTATCAGGGCAGCACAAGTTTGAGGTGGGGACAACTTCGGTGTGGGGTCCATCCTTCGATATAAGGATTTTTTGTAGTGAGGCCCCAGCCCAGGGCCAGGGCCCCCTGGGCACATCCTTTTTCCATTTTCCCTGGGAAAGAAAACTCAGCAGTCCAGGTTCCTGATGTCAGTTTGTAGGGCTCCCTTGGGTCTATCAGGGCAGCACAAGTTTGAGGTGGGGACAACTTTGGTGTGGGGTCCATCCTTCGATATAAGGATTTTTTGTAGTGAGGCCCCAGCCCAGGGCCAGGGCCCCCTGGGCACATCCTTTTTCCATTTTCCCTGGGAAAGAAAACTCAGCAGTCCAGGTTCCTGATGTCAGTTTGTAGGGCTCCCTTGGGTCTATCAGGGCAGCACAAGTTTGAGGTGGGGACAACTTCGGTGTGGGGTCCGTCCTTCGATATAAGGATTTTTCGCAGTCAGGGTCCGGGGCCCCTGCCCGTTCCCTTTTTCCATTTTCCCTGGGAAAGAAAACTTAGCAGTCCAGGTTCCTGATGTCAGTTTGTAGGGCTCCCTTGGGTCTATCAGGGCAGCACAAGTTTGATATGGGGACAACTTCGGTGTGGGGTCCATCCTTCGATATAAGGATTTTTTGTAGTGAGGCCCAAGCCCAGGACCAGGGGCCCCTGGGCACATCCTTTTTCCATTTTCCCTGGGAAAGAAAACTCAGCAGTCCAGGTTCCTGATGTCAGTTTGTAGGGCTCCCTTGGGTGTATCAGGGCAGCACAAGTTTGAGGTGGGGACAACTTTGGTGTGGGGTCCATCCTTCGATATAAGGATTTTTTGCAGTCAGGGCCAGGGGCCCCTGGGCACATCCTTTTTCCATTTTCCCTGGGAAAGAAAACTCAGCAGTCCAGGTTCCTGATGTCAGTTTGTAGGGCTCCCTTGGGTCTATCAGGGCAGCACAAGTTTGAGGTGGGGACAACTTCGGTGTGGGGTCCATCCTTTGATATAAGGATTTTTTGCAGTCACGGTATGGGGCCCAGGGCCAGGGGCCCCTGGGCACATCCTTTTTCCATTTTCCCTGGGAAAGAAAACTCAGCAGTCCAGGTTCCTGATGTCAGTTTGTAGGGCTCCCTTGGGTCTATCAGGGCAGCACAAGTTTGAGGTGGGGACAACTTCGGTGTGGGGTCCATCCTTCGATATAAGGATTTTTTGCAGTGATGGCCCTGCCCAGGGCCAGGGGCCCCTGGGCACATCCTTTGGCCATTTTCCCTGGGAAAGAAAACTCAGCAGTCCAGGTTCCTGATGTCAGTTTGTAGGGCTCCCTTGGGTCTATCAGGGCAGCACAAGTATGAGGTGGGTACAAATTTGGTGTGGGCTCCATCCTTCGATATAAGGAATTTTTGCTGTCAGGGCCAGGGGCCCCTGGGCACATCCTTTTTCCATTTTCCCTGGGAAAGAAAACTCAGCAGTCCAGGTTCCTGATGTCAGTTTGTAGGGCTCCCTTGGGTCTATCAGGGCAGCACAAGTTTGAGGTGGGGACAACTTCGGTGTGGGGTCCATCCTTCGATATAAGGATTTTTTGTAGTGAGGCCCCAGCCCAGGGCCAGGGGCCCCTGGGCACATCCTTTTTCCATTTTCCCTGGGAAAGAAAACTCAGCAGTCCAGGTTCCTGATGTCAGTTTGTAGGGCTCCCTTGGGTCTATCAGGGCAGCACAAGTTTGAGGTGGGGACAACTTCGGTGTGGGGTCCATCCTTCGATATAAGGATTTTTTGCAGTCAGGGCCAGGGGCCCCTGGGCACATCCTTTTTCCATTTTCCCTGGGAAAGAAAACTCAGCAGTCCAGGTTCCTGATGTCAGTTTGTAGGGCTCCCTTGGGTCTATCAGGGCAGCACAAGTTTGAGGTGGGGACAACTTCGGTGTGGGGTCCATCCTTCGATATAAGGATTTTTTGCAGTCAGGGCCAGGGGCCCCTGGGCACATCCTTTTTCCATTTTCCCTGGGAAAGAAAACTCAGCAGTCCAGGTTCCTGATGTCAGTTTGTAGGGCTCCCTTGGGTCTATCAGGGCAGCACAAGTTTGAGGTGGGGACAACTTCGGTGTGGGGTCCATCCTTCGATATAAGGATTTTTTGTAGTGAGGCCCCAGCCCAGGGCCAGGGGCCCCTGGGCACATCCTTTTTCCATTTTCCCTGGGAAAGAAAACTCAGCAGTCCAGGTTCCTGATGTCAGTTTGTAGGGCTCCCTTGGGTCTATCAGGGCAGCACAAGTTTGAGGTGGGGACAACTTCGGTGTGGGGTCCATCCTTCGATATAAGGATTTTTTGCAGTCAGGGCCAGGGGCCCCTGGGCACATCCTTTTTCCATTTTCCCTGGGAAAGAAAACTCAGCAGTCCAGGTTCCTGATGTCAGTTTGTAGGGCTCCCTTGGGTCTATCAGGGCAGCACAAGTTTGAGGTGGGGACAACTTCGGTGTGGGGTCCATCCTTCGATATAAGGATTTTTTGCAGTGTGGGCCCAGCCCATGGCCAGGGAACCCTGGGCACATCCTTTCTCCATTTTCCCTGGGAAAGAAAACTCAGCAGTCCAGGTTCCTGATGTCAGTTTGTAGGGCTGCCTTGGGTCTATCAGGGCAGCACAAGTTTGAGGTGGGGACAACTTCGGTGTGGGGTCCATCCTTCGATATAAGGATTTTTTGTAGTGAGGTCGCAGCCCAGGGCCAGGGCCCCTGGGCACATCCTTTTTCCATTTCCCCTGGGAAAGAAAACTCAGCAGTCCAGGTTCCTGATGTCAGTTTGTAGGGCTCCCTTGGGTCTATCAGGGTAGCACAAGTTTGAGGTGGGGACAACTTCGGTGTGGGGTCCATCCTTCGATATAAGGATTCTTTGCAGTGAGGTCCCTGCCCAGGGCCAGGGGCCCCCGGGCACATCCTTTGGCCATTTTCCCTGGGAAAGAAAACTCAGCAGTCCAGGTTCCGGATGTCAGTTTGTAGGGCTCCCTTGGGTCTATCAGGGCAGCACAAGTTTGAGGTGGGGACAACTTCGGTGTGGGGTCCATCCTTCGATATAAGGATTCTTTGCAGTCAGGGCCAGGGGCCCCTGGACATATCCTTTGGCCATTTTCCCTGGGAAAGTATACTCAGCAGTCCAGGTTCCTGAAGTCAGTTTGTAGGGCTCCCTTGGGTGTATGAGGGCAGCACAAGTTTGAGGTGGGGACAACTTCGGTGTGGGATCCATCCTTCTATATATGGATTTTTCGCAGTCAGGGCCAGGGGCCCCCGAGCACATCCTTTTTCCATTTTCCCTGGGAAAGAAAACTCAGCAGTCCAGGTTCCTGATGTCAGTTTGTAGGGCTCCCTTGGGTCTATCAGGGCAGCACAAGTTTGAGGTGGGGACAACTTCGGTGTGGGGTCCATCCTTCGATATAAGGATTTTTTGCAGTCAGGGCCAGGGGCCCCTGGGCACATCCTTTTTCCATTTTCCCTGGGAAAGAAAACTCAGCAGTCCAGGTTCCTGATGTCAGTTTGTAGGGCTCCCTTGGGTCTATCAGGGTAGCACAAGTTTGAGGTGGGGACAACTTCGGTGTGGGGTCCATCCTTCGATATAAGGATTCTTTGCAGTCAGGGCCAAGGGACCCTGGGCACATCCTTTTTCCATTTTCCCTGGGAAAGAAAACTCAGCAGTCCAGGTTCCTGATGTCAGTTTGTAGGGCTCCCTTGGGTCTATCAGGCCAGCACAACTTTGAGGTGGGGACAACTTCGGTGTGGGGTCCATCCTTCGATATAAGGATTTTTTGCAGTGAGGGCCCTGCCCAGAACCAGTGGCCCCCGGGCACAACCTTTTTCCATTTTCCCTGGGAAAGAAAACTCAGCAGTCCAGGTTCCTGATGTCAGTTTGTAGGGCTCCCTTGGGTCTATCAGGGCAGCACAAGTTTGAGGTGGGGACAACTTCGGTGTGGGGTCCATCCTTCGATATAAGGATTTTTTGCAGTCAGGGCCAGGGGCCCCCGGGCACATCCTTTTTCCATTTTCCCTGGGAAAGAAAACTCAGCAGTCCAGGTTCCTGATGTCAGTTTGTAGGGCTCCCTTGGGTGTATCAGGGCAGCACAAGTTAGAGGTGGGGACAACTTCGGTGTGGGGTCCATCCTTCGATATAAGGATTTTTTGCAGTGAGGGCCCTGCCCAGAACCAGTGGCCCCCGGGCACATCCTTTTTCCATTTTCCCTGGGAAAGAAAACTCAGCAGTCCAGGTTCCTGATGTCAGTTTGTAGGGCTCCCTTGGGTCTATCAGGGCAGCACAAGTTTGAGGTGGGGACAACTTCGGTGTGGGGTCCATCCCTCGATATAAGGATTTTTCGCAGTCAGGGCCAGGGTCCCCTGGGCACATCCTTTTTCCATTTTCCCTGGGAAAGAAAACTCAGCAGTCCAGGTTGCTGATGTCAGTTTGTAGGGCTCCCTTGGGTCTATCAGGGCAGCACAAGTTTGAGGTGGGGACAACTTTGGTGTGGGGTCCATCCTTCGATATAAGGATTTTTTGCAGTCAGGGCCAGGGGCCCCTTGGCACATCCTTTTTCCATTTTCCCTGGGAAAGAAAACTCAGCAGTCCAGGTTCCTGATGTCAGTTTGTAGGGTTCCCTTGGGTCTTTCACGGTGGCACAAGTTTGAGGTGGGGACAACATCGGTGTGGGGTCCATCCTTCGATATAATGATTCTTTGCAGTCAGGGCCAGGGGCACCCGGGCACATCCTTTGGCCATTTTCCCTGGGAAAGAAAACTCAGCAGTCCAGGTTCCTGATGTCAGTTTGTAGGGCTCCCTTGGGTCTATCAGGGCAGCACAAGTTTGAGGTGGGGACAACTTCGGTGTGGGGTCCATCCTTCGAAATAAGGATTCTTTGCAGTCAGGACACAGCCCAGGGCCAGGGGCCCCTTGGCATATCCTTTGGCCATTTTCCCTGGGAAAGAAAACTCAGCAGTCCAGGTTGCTGATGTCAGTTTGTAGGGCTCCCTTGGGTCTATCAGGGCAGCACAAGTTTGAGGTGGGGACAACTTCGGTGTGGGGTCCATCCATCGATATAAGGATTCTTTGCAGTCAGGGCCAGGGGCCCCCGGGCACATCCTTTTTCCATTTTCCCTGGGAAAGAAAACCCAGCAGTCCAGGTTCCTGATGTCAGTTTGTAGGGCTCCCTTGGGTCTATCAGGGCAGCACAAGTTTGAGGTGGGGACAACTTCGGTGTGGGGTCCATCCTTCGATATAAGGATTCTTTGCAGTTAGGTCCCTGCCCTAAGCCAGGAGCCCCCGGGCACATCCTTTGGCCATTTTCCCTGGGAAAGAAAACTCAGCAGTCCAGGTTGCTGATGTCAGTTTGTAGGGCTCCCTTGGGTGTATCAGGGCAGCACAAGTTTGAGGTGGGGACAACTTTGGTGTGGGGTCCATCCTTCGATATATGGATTTTTTGCAGTCAGGGCCAGGGGCCCCCGGGCATACCCTTTGGCCATTTTCCCTGGGAAAGAAAACTCAGCAGTCCAGGTTCCTGATGTCAGTTTGTAGGGCTCCCTTGGGTCTATCAGGGCAGCACAAGTTTGAGGTGGGGACAACTTTGGTGTGGGGTCCATCCTTCGATATAAGGATTTTTTGCAGTGAGGGCCCAGCCCAGGGCTATGGGCCCCCGGGCACAACCCTTTTCCATTTTCCCTGGGAAAGAAAACTCAGCAGTCCAGGTTCCTGATGTCAGTTTGTAGGGCTCCCTTGGGTCTATCAGGGTAGCACAAGTTTGAGGTGGGGACAAATTTGGTGTGGGGTCCATCCTTCGATATAAGGATTCTTTGCAGTCAGGGCCAGGGGCCCCCGGGCACATCCTTTGGCCATTTTCCCTGGGAAAGAAAACTCAGCAGTCCAGGTTCCTGATGTCAGTTTGTAGGGTTCCCTTGGGTCTATCACGGTGGCAAAAGTTTGAGGTGGGGACAACATCGGTGTGGGGTCCATCCTTCGATATAAGGATTCTTTGCAGTCAGGGCCCAGCCCAGGGCCGGGGGCCCCTGGGCACATCCTTTTTCCATTTTCCCTGGGAAAGAAAACTCAGCAGTCCAGGTGGCTGATGTCAGTTTGTAGGGCTCCCTTGGGTCTATCAGGGCAGCACAAGTTTGAGGTGTGGACAACTTCGGTGTGGGTTCCATCCTTCGATATAAGGATTTTTTGCAGTCAGGGCCAGGGACCCCTGGGCACATCCTTTTTCCATTTTCCCTGTGAAAGAAAACTCAGCAGTCCAGGTTCCTGATGTCAGTTTGTAGGGCTCCCTTGGGTGTATCAGGGCAGCACAAGTTAGAGGTGGGGACAACTTCGGTGTGGGGTCCATCCTTCGATATAAGGATTTTTTGCAGTGAGGGCCCTGCCCAGAAGCAGTGGCCCCCGGGCACATCCTTTTTCCATTTTCCCTGGGAAAGAAAACTCAGCAGTCCAGGTTCCTGATGTCAGTTTGTAGGGCTCCCTTGGGTCTATCAAGGCAGCACAAGTTTGAGGTGGGGACAACTTCGGTGTGGGGTCCATCCTTCGATATAAGGATTTTTTGCAGTCAGGGCCAGGGGCCCTCGGGCACATCCTTTTTCCATTTTCCCTGGGAAAGAAAACTCAGCAGTCCAGGTTCCTGATGTCAGTTTGTAGGGCTCCCTTGGGTCTATCAGGGCAGCACAAGTTAGAGGTGGGGACAACTTCGGTGTGGGGTCCATCCTTCGATATAAGGATTTTTTGCAGTGAGGGCCCTGCCCAGAACCAGTGGCCCCCGGGCACAGCCTTTTTCCATTTTCCCTGGGAAAGAAAACTCAGCAGTCCAGGTTCCTGATGTCAGTTTGTAGGGCTCCCTTGGGTCTATCAAGGCAGCACAAGTTTGAGGTGGGGACAACTTCGGTGTGGGGTCCATCCTTCGATATAAGGATTTTTTGCAGTCAGGGCCAGGGGCCCCCGGGAACACCCTTTTTCCATTTTCCCTGGGAAAGAAAACTCAGCAGTCCAGGTTGCTGATGTCAGTTTGTAGGGCTCCCTTGGGTCTATCAGGGCAGCACATGTTTGAGGTGGGGACAATTTTGGTGTGGGGTCCATCCTTCGATATAAGGATTTTTTGCAGTGACGGGCCTGCCCAGGGCCAGGGGCCCCCGGGCACATCCTTTTTCCATTTTCCCTGGGAAAGAAAACTCAGCAGTCCAGGTTCCTGATGTCAGTTTGTAGGGTTCTCTTGGGTCTATCACGGTGGCACAAGTTTGAGGTGGGGACAACATCGGTGTGGGGTCCATCCTTCGATATAATGATTCTTTGCAGTCAGGGCCAGGGGCCCCTGGGCACATCCTTTTTCCATTTTCCCTGGGAAAGAAAACTCAGCAGTCCAGGTTGCTGATGTCAGTTTGTAGGGCTCCCTTGGGTCTATCAGGGCAGCACAAGTTTGAGGTGGGGACAACTTCGGTGTGGGGTCCATCCTTCGAAATAAGGATTCTTTGCAGTCAGGACACAGCCCAGGGTCAGGGGCCCCTTGGCACGACCTTTTTCCATTTTCCCTGGGAAAGAAAACTCAGCAGTCCAGGTTCCTGATGTCAGTTTGTAGGGCTCCCTTGGGTCTATCAGGGCAGCACAAGTTTGAGGTGGGGACAACTTCGGTGTGGGGTCCATCCATCGATATAAGGATTCTTTGCAATCAGGGCCAGGGGCCCCCGGGCACAACCTTTTTCCATTTTCCCTGGGAAAGAAAACTCAGCAGTCCAGGTTCCTGATGTCAGTTTGTAGGGCTCCCTTGGGTCTATCAGGGCAGCACAAGTTTGAGGTGGGGACAACTTTGGTGTGGGGTCCATCCTTCGATATAAGGATTTTTTGCAGTCAGGGCCAGGGGCCCCCGGGCATATCCTTTGGCCATTTTCCCTGGGAAAGAAAACTCAGCAGTCCAGGTTCCTGATGTCAGTTTGTAGGGCTCCCTTGGGTGTATCAGGGCAGCACAAGTTTGAGGTGGGGACAACTTCGGTGTGGGGTCCATCCTTCGATATAAGGATTTTTTGCAGTGAGGGCCCTTCCCAGGGCTATGGGCCCCCGGGCACAACCTTTTTCCATTTTCCCTGGGAAAGAAAACTCAGCAGTCCAGGTTCCTGATGTCAGTTTGTAGGGCTCCCTTGGGTCTATCAGGGCAGCACAAGTTTGAGGTGGGGACAACTTCGGTGTGGGGTCCATCCTTCGATATAAGGATTTTTTGCAGTCAGGGCCAGGGGCCCCTGGGCACATCCTTTTTCCATTTTCCCTGGGAAAGAAAACTCAGCAGTCCAGGTTGCTGATGTCAGTTTGTAGGGCTCCCTTGGGTCTATCAGGGCAGCACAAGTTTGAGGTGGGGACAACTTCGGTGTGGGGTCCATCCTTCGATATAAGGATTTTTTGCAGTGAGGGCCCTGCCCAGAACAAGTGGCCCCCGGGCACACCCTTTTTCCATTTTCCCTGGGAAAGAAAACTCAGCAGTCCAGGTTCCTGATGTCAGTTTGTAGGGCTCCCTTGGGTCTATCAAGGCAGCACAAGTTTGAGGTGGGGACAACTTCGGTGTGGGGTCCATCCTTCGATATAAGGATTTTTTGCAGTCAGGGCCAGGGGCCCCCGGGCACATCCTTTTTCCATTTTCCCTGGGAAAGAAAACTCAGCAGTCCAGGTTCCTGATGTCAGTTTGTAGGGCTCCCTTGGGTCTATCAGGGCAGCACAAGTTTGAGGTGGGGACAACTTCGGTGTGGGGTCCATCCTTCGATATAAGGATTTTTTGCAGTGAGGGCCCTGCCCAGAACCAGTGGCCCCCGGGCACATCCTTTTTCCATTTTCCCTGGGAAAGAAAACTCAGCAGTCCAGGTTCCTGATGTCAGTTTGTAGGGCTCCCTTGGGTCTATCAAGGCAGCACAAGTTTGAGGTGGGGACAACTTCGGTGTGGGGTCCATCCTTCGATATAAGGATTTTTTGCAGTCAGGGCCAGGGGCCCCCGGGAACATCCTTTTTCCATTTTCCCTGGGAAAGAAAACTCAGCAGTCCAGGTTCCAGATGTCAGTTTGTAGGGCTCCCTTGGGTCTATCAGGGTAGCACAAGTTTGAGGTGGGGACAACTTCGGTGTGGGGTCCATCCTTCGATATAAGGATTCTTTACCGTCAGGCCCCAGCCCAGGGCCAGGGGCCCCTGGGCATATCCATTGGCCAATTTCCCTGGGAAAGAAAACTCAGCAGTCCAGGTTGCTGATGTCAGTTTGTAGGGCTCCCTTGGGTCTATCAGGGCAGCACAAGTTTGAGGTGGGGACAACTTCGGTGTGGGGTCCATCCTTCGATATAAGGATTTTTTGCAGTCAGGGCCAGGGGCCCCTGGGCACATCCTTTTTCCATTTTCCCTGGGAAAGAAAACTCAGCAGTCCAGGTTGCTGATGTCAGTTTGTAGGGCTCCCTTGGCTGTATCAGGGCAGCACATGTTTGAGGTGGGGACAACTTCGGTGTGGGGTCCATCCTTCGATATAAGGATTCTTTGCAGTCAGGCCCCAGCCCAGGGCCAGGGGCCCCCGGGCACATCCTTTGGCCATTTTCCCTGGGAAAGAAAACTCAGCAGTCCAGGTTCCTGATGTCAGTTTGTAGGGCTCCCTTGGGTCTATCAAGGCAGCACAAGTTTGAGGTGGGGACAACTTCGGTGTGGGGTCCATCCTTCGATATAAGGATTCTTTGCAGTCAGGGCCAGGGGCCCCTGGGCACATCCTTTTTCCATTTTCCCTGGGAAAGAAAACTCAGCAGTCCAGGTTCCTGATGTCAGTTTGTAGGGCTCCCTTGGGTCTATCAGGGCAGCACAAGTTTGAGGTGGTGACAACTTCGGTGTGGGGTCCATCCTTCGATATAAGGATTTTTTGCAGTCAGGGCCAGGGGCCCCTGGGAACATCCTTTTTCCATTTTCCCTGGGAAAGAAAACTCAGCAGTCCAGGTTGCTGATGTCAGTTTGTAGGGCTCCCTTGGGTCTATCAGGGCAGCACAAGTTTGAGGTGGGGACAACTTCGGTGTGGGGTCCATCCTTCAATATAAGGATTCTTTGCAGTCAGGGCCCAGCCCAGGGCCAGGGGCCCCTGGGCACATCCTTTTTCCATTTTCCCTGGGAAAGAAAACTCAGCAGTCCAGGTTCCTGATGTCAGTTTGTAGGGCTCCCTTGGGTCTATCAGGGCAGCACAAGTTTGAGGTGGGGACAATTTTGGTGTGGGGTCCATCCTTCGATATAAGGATTTTTTGCAGTGATGGGCCTGCCCAGGGCCAGGGGCCCCCGGGCACATCCTTTGGCCATTTTCCGTGGGAAAGAATACTCAGCAGTCCAGGTTCCTGATGTCAGTTTGTAGGGCTCCCTTGGGTCTATCAGGGCAGCACAAGTTTGAGGTGGGGACAACTTCGGTGTGGGGTCCATCCTTCGATATAAGGATTCTTTGCAGTGTGGGCCCTGCCCAGGGCCAGGGGCCCCCGGGCACATCCTTTGGCCATTTTCCCTGGGAAAGAAAACGCAGCAGTCCAGGTTGCTGATGTCAGTTTGTAGGGCTCCCTTGGGTCTATCAGGGCAGCACAAGTTTGAGGTGGGGACAACTTCGGTGTGGGGTCCATCCTTCGATATAAGGATTTTTTGCAGTCAGGGCCAGGGGCTCCTGGGCACGTCCATTTTCCCATTTTCCCTGGGAAAGAAAACTTAGCAGTGCAGGTTCCTGATGTCAGTTTGTAGGGCTCCCTTGGGTGTATCAGGGCAGCACAAGTTAGAGGTGGGGACAACTTCGGTGTGGGTTCCATCCTTCGATATAAGGATTTTTTTGCAGTGAGGCCACAGCCTTGCGTCAGGGGCACCTGGGCACATCCTTTTTCCATTTTCCCTGGGAAAGAAAACTCAGCAGTCCAGGTTGCTGATGTCAGTTTGTAGGGCTCCCTTGGGTCTATCAGGGCAGCACAAGTTTGAGGTGGGGACAACTTCGGTGTGGGGTCCATCCTTCGATATAAGGATTTTTTGCAGTGAGGCCCCTGCCCAGGGCTAGGGGCCCCCGGGCACATCCTTTGGCCATTTTCCCTGGGAAAGAAAACTCAGCAGTCCAGGTTCCTGATGTCAGTTTGTAGGGTTCCCTTGGGTCTATCACGGTGGCACAAGTTTGAGGTGGGGACAACATCGGTGTGGGGTCCATCCTTCGATATAATGATTCTTTGCAGTCAGGGCCAGGGGCCCCTGGGCACATCCTTTTTCCATTTTCCCTGGGAAAGTAAACTCAGCAGTCCAGGTTGCTGATGTCAGTTTGTAGGGCTCCCTTGGGTCTATCAGGGCAGCACAAGTTTGAGGTGGGGACAACTTCGGTGTGGGGTCCATCCTTCGAAATAAGGATTCTTTGCAGTCAGGACACAGCCCAGGGCCAGGGGCCCCCGGGCACATCCTTTGGCCATTTTCCCTGGGAAAGAAAACTCAGCAGTCCAGGTTCCTGATGTCAGTTTGTACGGCTCCCTTGGGTCTATCAGGGCAGCACAAGTTTGAGGTGGGGACAACTTCGGTGTGGGGTCCATCCTTCGATATAAGGATTCTTTGCAGTCAGGGCCAGGGGCCCTTTGGCACATCCTTTTTCCATTTTCCCTGGGAAAGAAAACTCAGCAGTCCAGGTTCCTGATGTCAGTTTGTAGGGCTCCCTTGGGTCTATCAGCGTAGCACAATTTTGAGGTGGGGACAAATTTGGTGTGGGGTCCATCCTTCGATATAAGGATTCTTTGCAGTCAGGGCCAGGGGCCCCCGGGCACATCCTTTGGCCATTTTCCCTGGGAAAGAAAACTCAGCAGTCCAGGTTCCTGATGTCAGTTTGTAGGGTTCCCTTGGGTCTATCACGGTGGCACAAGTTTGAGGTGGGGACAACATCGGTGTGGGGTCCATCCTTCGATATAATGATTCTTTGCAGTCAGGGCCAGGGGCCCCTGGGCACATCCTTTTTCCATTTTCCCTGGGAAAGAAAACTCAGCAGTCCAGGTTCCTGATGTCAGTTTGTAGGGCTCCCTTGGGTCTATCAGGGCAGCACAAGTTTGAGGTGGGGACAACTTCGGTGTGGGGTCCATCCTTCGATATAAGGATTTTTTGCAGTCAGGGCCAGGGGCCCCTGGGCACATCCTTTTTCCATTTTCCCTGGGAAAGAAAACTCAGCAGTCCAGGTTCCTGATGTCAGTTTGTAGGGCTGCCTTGGGTCTATCAGGGCAGCACAAGTTTGAGGTGGGGACAACTTCGGTGTGGGGTCCATCCTTCGATATAAGGATTCTTTGCAGTGTGGGCCCAGCCCATGGCCAGGGGCCCCTGGGCACATCCTTTTTCCATTTTCCCTGGGAAAGAAAACTCAGCAGTCCAGGTTCCTGATGTCAGTTTGTAGGGTTCCCTTGGGTGTATCAGGGCAGCACAAGTTTGAGGTGGGGACAACTTTAATGTGGGGTCCATCCTTTGATATAAGGATTTTTTGCAGTCAGGGCCAGGGGCCCCTGGGCACATCCTTTTTCCATTTTCCCTGGGAAAGAAAACTCAGCAGTCCAGGTTCCTGATGTCAGTTTGTAGGGCTCCCTTGGGTCTATCAGGGCAGCACAAGTTTGAGGTGGGGACAACTTCGGTGTGGGGTCCATCCTTTGATATAAGGATTTTTTGCAGTCCGGGTATGGGGCCCAGGGCCAGGGGCCCCTGGGCACATCCTTTTTCCATTTTCCGTGGGAAAGAAAACTCAGCAGTCCAGGTTCCTGATGTCAGTTTGTAGGGCTCCCTTGGGTCTATCAGGGCAGCACAAGTTTGAGGTGGGGAAAACTTCGGTGTGGGGTCCATCCTTCGATATAAGGATTTTTTGTAGTGAGGCACAAGCCCAGGCCCAGGGGCCCCTGGGCACATCCTTTTTCCATTTTCCCTGGGAAAGAAAACTCAGCAGTCCAGGTTCCTGGTGTCAGTTTGTAGGGCTCCCTTGGGTGTATCAGGGCAGCACAAGTTTGAGGTGGGGACAACTTTGGTGTGGGGTCCATCCTTCGATATAAGGATTTTTTGCAGTCAGGGCCAGGGGCCCCTGGGCACATCCTTTTTCCATTTTCCCTGGGAAAGAAAACTCAGCAGTCCAGGTTCCTGATGTCAGTTTGTAGGGCTCCCTTGGGTCTATCAGGGCAGCACAAGTTTGAGGTGGGGACAACTTCGGTGTGGGGTCCATCCTTCGATATAAGGATTTTTTGCAGTGAGGCCCCAGCCCAGGGCAAGGGGCCCCTGGGCACAACCTTTTTCCATTTTCCCTGGGAAAGAAAACTCAGCAGTCCAGGTTCCTGATGTCAGTTTGTAGTGCTCCCTTGGGTCTATCAGGGCAGCACAAGTTTGAGGTGGGGAACACTTCGGTGTGGGGTCCATCCTTCGATATAAGGATTCTTTGCAGTCAGGGCCAGGGTCCCCTGGGCACATCCTTTTTCCATTTTCCCTGGGAAAGAAAACTCAGCAGTCCAGGTTCCTGATGTCAGTTTGTAGGGCTCCCTTGGGTGTATCAGGGCAGCACAAGTTTGAGGTGGGGACAACTTTGGTGTGGGGTCCATCCTTCGATATAAGGATTTTTTGCAGTCAGGGCCAGGGGCCCCTGGGCACATCCTTTTTCCATTTTCCCTGGGAAAGAAAACTCAGCAGTCCAGGTTCCTGATGTCAGTTTGTAGGGCTCCCTTGGGTCTATCAGGGCAGTACAAGTTTGAGGTGGGGACAACTTCGGTGTGGGGTCCATCCTTCGATATAAGGATTTTTTGCAGTGAGGCCCCATCCCAGGGCAAGGGGCCCCTGGGCACAACCTTTTTCCATTTTCCCTGGGAAAGAAAACTCAGCAGTCCAGGTTCCTGATGTCAGTTTGTAGTGCTCCCTTGGGTCTATCAGGGCAGCACAAGTTTGAGGTGGGGAACACTTCGGTGTGGGGTCCATCCTTCGATATAAGGATTCTTTGCAGTCAGGGCCAGGGTCCCCTGGGCACATCCTTTTTCCATTTTCCCTGGGAAAGAAAACTCAGCAGTCCAGGTTCCTGATGTCAGTTTGTAGGGCTCCCTTGGGTCTATCAGGGCAGCACAAGTTTGAGGTGGGGACAACTTTGGTGTGGGGTCCATCCTTCGATATAAGGATTTTTTGCAGTCAGGGCCAGGGGCCCCTGGGCACATCCTTTTTCCATTTTCCCTGGGAAAGAAAACTCAGCAGTCCAGGTTCCTGATGTCAGTTTGTAGGGCTCCCTTGGGTCTATCAGGGCAGCACAAGTTTGAGATGGGGACAACTTCGGTGTGGGGTCCGTCCTTCGATGTAAGGATTTTTTGCAGTCAGGGTCAGGGGCCCCTGGCCATAACCTTTTTCCATTTTCCCTGGGAAAGAAAACTCAGCAGTCCAGGTTGCTGATGTCAGTTTGTAGGGCTCCCTTGGGTCTATCAGGGCAGCACAAGTTTGAGGTGGGGACAACTTCGGTGTGGGGTCCATCCTTCGATATAAGGATTTTTTGCAGTCAGGGCCAGGGGCCCCTGGGCACATCCTTTGGCCATTTTCCCTGGGAAAGAAAACTCAGCAGTCCAGGTTGCTGATGTCAGTTTGTAGGGCTCCCTTGGCTGTATCAGGGCAGCACAAGTTTGAGGTGGGGACAACTTCGGTGTGGGGTCCATCCTTCGATATAAGGATTCTTTGCAGTCAGGCCCCAGCCCAGGGCCAGGGGCCCCCGGGCACATCCTTTGGCCATTTTCCCTGGGAAAGAAAACTCAGCAGTCCAGGTTCCTGATGTCAGTTTGTAGGGCTCCCTTGGGTCTATCAGGGCAGCACAAGTTTGAGGTGTGGACAACTTCGGTGTGGGGTCCATCCTTCGATATAAGGATTCTTTGCAGTCAGGGCCAGGGGCCCCTGGGCACATCCTTTTTCCATTTTCCCTGGGAAAGAAAACTCAGCAGTCCAGGTTCCTGATGTCAGTTTGTAGGGCTCCCTTGGGTCTATCAGGGCAGCACAAGTTTGAGGTGGTGACAACTTCGGTGTGGGGTCCATCCTTCGATATAAGGATTTTTTGCAGTCAGGGCCAGGGGCCCCTGGGCACATCCTTTTTCCATTTTCCCTGGGAAAGAAAACTCAGCAGTCCAGGTTCCTGATGTCAGTTTGTAGGGCTCCCTTGGGTCTATCAGGGCAGCACAAGTTTGAGGTGGGGACAACTTCGGTGTGGGGTCCATCCTTCAATATAAGGATTCTTTGCAGTCAGGGCCCAGCCCAGGGCCAGGGGCCCCTGGGCACAACCTTTTTCCATTTTCCCTGGGAAAGAAAACTCAGCAGTCCAGGTTCCTGATGTCAGTTTGTAGGGCTCCCTTGGGTCTATCAGGGCAGCACAAGTTTGAGGTGGGGACAATTTTGGTGTGGGGTCCATCCTTCGATATAAGGATTTTTTGCAGTGATGGGCCTGCCCAGGGCCAGGGGCCCCCGGGCACATCCTTTGGCCATTTTCCGTGGGAAAGAATACTCAGCAGTCCAGGTTCCTGATGTCAGTTTGTAGGGCTCCCTTGGGTCTATCAGGGCAGCACAAGTTTGAGGTGGGGACAACTTCGGTGTGGGGTCCATCCTTCGATATAAGGATTTTTTGCAGTCAGGGCCAGGGGCCCCTTGGCACATCCTTTTTCCATTTTCCCTGGGAAAGAAAACTCAGCAGTCCAGGTTCCTGATGTCAGTTTGTAGGGTTCCCTTGGGTCTATCACGGTGGCACAAGTTTGAGGTGGGGACAACATCGGTGTGGGGTCCATCCTTCGATATAATGATTCTTTGCAGTCAGGGCCAGGGGCCCCTGGGCACATCCTTTTTCCATTTTCCCTGGGAAAGAAAACTCAGCAGTCCAGGTTGCTGATGTCAGTTTGTAGGGCTCCCTTGGGTCTATCAGGGCAGCACAAGTTTGAGGTGGGGACAACTTCGGTGTGGGGTCCATCCTTCGAAATAAGGATTCTTTGCAATCAGGGCCAGGGGCTCCTGGGCACGTCCATTTTCCCATTTTCCCTGGGAAAGAAAACTTAGCAGTCCAGGTTCCTGATGTCAGTTTGTAGGGCTCCCTTGGGTGTATCAGGGCAGCACAAGTTAGAGGTGGGGACAACTTCGGTGTGGGTTCCATCCTTCGATATAAGGATTTTTTTGCAGTGAGGCCACAGCCCTGCGTCAGGGGCACCTGGGCACATCCTTTTTCCATTTTCCCTGGGAAAGAAAACTCAGCAGTCCAGGTTGCTGATGTCAGTTTGTAGGGCTCCCTTGGGTCTATCAGGGCAGCACAAGTTTGAGGTGGGGACAACTTCGGTGTGGGGTCCATCCTTCGATATAAGAATTTTTTGCAGTGAGGCCCCTGCCCAGGGCTAGGGGCCCCCGGGCACATCCTTTGGCCATTTTCCCTGGGAAAGAAAACTCAGCAGTCCAGGTTCCTGATGTCAGTTTGTAGGGTTCCCTTGGGTCTATCACGGTGGCACAAGTTTGAGGTGGGGACAACATCGGTGTGGGGTCCATCCTTCGATATAATGATTCTTTGCAGTCAGGGCCAGGGGCCCCTGGGCACATCCTTTTTCCATTTTCCCTGGGAAAGTAAACTCAGCAGTCCAGGTTGCTGATGTCAGTTTGTAGGGCTCCCTTGGGTCTATCAGGGCAGCACAAGTTTGAGGTGGGGACAACTTCGGTGTGGGGTCCATCCTTCGAAATAAGGATTCTTTGCAGTCAGGACACAGCCCAGGGCCAGGGGCCCCTTGGCACGTCCTTTTTCCATTTTCCCTGGGAAAGAAAACTCAGCAGTCCAGGTTCCTGATGTCAGTTTGTAGGGCTCCCTTGGGTCTATCAGGGCAGCACAAGTTTGAGGTGGGGACAACTTCGGTGTGGGGTCCATCCTTCGATATAAGGATTCTTTGCAGTGTGGGCCCTGCCCAGGGCCAGGGGCCCCCGGGCACATCCTTTGGCCATTTTCCCTGGGAAAGAAAACTCAGCAGTCCAGGTTCCTGATGTCAGTTTGTACGGCTCCCTTGGGTCTATCAGGGCAGCACAAGTTTGAGGTGGGGACAACTTCGGTGTGGGGTCCATCCTTCGATATAAGGATTCTTTGCAGTGAGGTCCCTGCCCAGGGCCAGGGGCCCCCGGGGACATCCTTTGGCCATTTTCCCTGGGAAAGAAAACTCAGCAGTCCAGGTTCCTGATGTCAGTTTGTAGGGCTCCCTTGGGTCTATCAGGGCAGCACAAGTTTGAGGTGGGGACAACTTCGGTGTGGGGTCCATCCTTCGATATAAGGATTCTTTGCAGTCAGGGCCAGGGGCCCTTTGGCACATCCTTTTTCCATTTTCCCTGGGAAAGAAAACTCAGCAGTCCAGGTTCCTGATGTCAGTTTGTAGGGCTCCCTTGGGTCTATCAGCGTAGCACAATTTTGAGGTGGGGACAAATTTGGTGTGGGGTCCATCCTTCGATATAAGGATTCTTTGCAGTCAGGGCCAGGGGCCCCCGGGCACATCCTTTGGCCATTTTCCCTGGGAAAGAAAACTCAGCAGTCCAGGTTCCTGATGTCAGTTTGTAGGGTTCCCTTGGGTCTATCACGGTGGCACAAATTTGAGGTGGGGACAACATCGGTGTGGGGTCCATCCTTCGATATAATGATTCTTTGCAGTCAGGGCCAGGGGCCCCTGGGCACATCCTTTTTCCATTTTCCCTGGGAAAGAAAACTCAGCAGTCCAGGTTCCTGATGTCAGTTTGTAGGGTTCCCTTGGGTCTATCACGGTGGCACAAATTTGAGGTGGGGACAACATCGGTGTGGGGTCCATCCTTCGATATAATGATTCTTTGCAGTCAGGGCCAGGGGCCCCTGGGCACATCCTTTTTCCATTTTCCCTGGGAAAGAAAACTCAGCAGTCCAGGTTCCTGATGTCAGTTTGTAGGGCTCCCTTGGGTCTATCAGGGCAGCACAAGTTTGAGGTGGGGACAACTTCGGTGTGGGGTCCATCCTTCGATATAAGGATTTTTTGCAGTCAGGGCCAGGGGCCCCTGGGCACATCCTTTTTCCATTTTCCCTGGGAAAGAAAACTCAGCAGTCCAGGTTCCTGATGTCAGTTTGTAGGGCTGCCTTGGGTCTATCAGGGCAGCACAAGTTTGAGGTGGGGACAACTTCGGTGTGGGGTCCATCCTTCGATATAAGGATTCTTTGCAGTGTGGGCCCAGCCCATGGCCAGGGGCCCCTGGGCACATCCTTTTTCCATTTTCCCTGGGAAAGAAAACTCAGCAGTCCAGGTTCCTGATGTCAGTTTGTAGGGTTCCCTTGGGTGTATCAGGGCAGCACAAGTTTGAGGTGGGGACAACTTTAATGTGGGGTCCATCCTTTGATATAAGGATTTTTTGCAGTCAGGGCCAGGGGCCCCTGGGCACATCCTTTTTCCATTTTCCCTGGGAAAGAAAACTCAGCAGTCCAGGTTCCTGATGTCAGTTTGTAGGGCTCCCTTGGGTCTATCAGGGCAGCACAAGTTTGAGGTGGGGACAACTTCGGTGTGGGGTCCATCCTTTGATATAAGGATTTTTTGCAGTCAGGGTATGGGGCCCAGGGCCAGGGGCCCCTGGGCACATCCTTTTTCCATTTTCCCTGGGAAAGAAAACTCAGCAGTCCAGGTTCCTGATGTCAGTTTGTAGGGCTCCCTTGGGTCTATCAGGGCAGCACAAGTTTGAGGTGGGGAAAACTTCGGTGTGGGGTCCATCCTTCGATATAAGGATTTTTTGTAGTGAGGCACAAGCCCAGGCCCAGGGGCCCCTGGGCACATCCTTTTTCCATTTTCCCTGGGAAAGAAAACTCAGCAGTCCAGGTTCCTGGTGTCAGTTTGTAGGGCTCCCTTGGGTGTATCAGGGCAGCACAAGTTTGAGGTGGGGACAACTTTGGTGTGGGGTCCATCCTTCGATATAAGGATTTTTTGCAGTCAGGGCCAGGGGCCCCTGGGCACATCCTTTTTCCATTTTCCCTGGGAAAGAAAACTCAGCAGTCCAGGTTCCTGATGTCAGTTTGTAGGGCTCCCTTGGGTCTATCAGGGCAGCACAAGTTTGAGGTGGGGACAACTTCGGTGTGGGGTCCATCCTTCGATATAAGGATTTTTTGCAGTGAGGCCCCAGCCCAGGGCAAGGGGCCCCTGGGCACAACCTTTTTCCATTTTCCCTGGGAAAGAAAACTCAGCAGTCCAGGTTCCTGATGTCAGTTTGTAGGGCTCCCTTGGGTCTATCAGGGCAGCACAAGTTTGAGGTGGGGACAACTTCGGTGTGGGGTCCATCCTTCGATATAAGGATTTTTTGCAGTCAGGGCCAGGGGCCCCTGGGCACATCCTTTTTCCATTTTCCCTGGGAAAGAAAACTCAGCAGTCCAGGTTCCTGATGTCAGTTTGTAGGGCTCCCTTGGGTCTATCAGGGCAGTACAAGTTTGAGGTGGGGACAACTTCGGTGTGGGGTCCATCCTTCGATATAAGGATTTTTTGCAGTGAGGCCCCAGCCCAGGGCAAGGGGCCCCTGGGCACAACCTTTTTCCATTTTCCCTGGGAAAGAAAACTCAGCAGTCCAGGTTCCTGATGTCAGTTTGTAGTGCTCCCTTGGGTCTATCAGGGCAGCACAAGTTTGAGGTGGGGAACACTTCGGTGTGGGGTCCATCCTTCGATATAAGGATTCTTTGCAGTCAGGGCCAGGGTCCCCTGGGCACATCCTTTTTCCATTTTCCCTGGGAAAGAAAACTCAGCAGTCCAGGTTCCTGATGTCAGTTTGTAGGGCTCCCTTGGGTGTATCAGGGCAGCACAAGTTTGAGGTGGGGACAACTTTGGTGTGGGGTCCATCCTTCGATATAAGGATTTTTTGCAGTCAGGGCCAGGGGCCCCTGGGCACATCCTTTTTCCATTTTCCCTGGGAAAGAAAACTCAGCAGTCCAGGTTCCTGATGTCAGTTTGTAGGGCTCCCTTGGGTCTATCAGGGCAGTACAAGTTTGAGGTGGGGACAACTTCGGTGTGGGGTCCATCCTTCGATATAAGGATTTTTTGCAGTGAGGCCCCAGCCCAGGGCAAGGGGCCCCTGGGCACAACCTTTTTCCATTTTCCCTGGGAAAGAAAACTCAGCAGTCCAGGTTCCTGATGTCAGTTTGTAGTGCTCCCTTGGGTCTATCAGGGCAGCACAAGTTTGAGGTGGGGAACACTTCGGTGTGGGGTCCATCCTTCGATATAAGGATTCTTTGCAGTCAGGGCCAGGGTCCCCTGGGCACATCCTTTTTCCATTTTCCCTGGGAAAGAAAACTCAGCAGTCCAGGTTCCTGATGTCAGTTTGTAGGGCTCCCTTGGGTCTATCAGGGCAGCACAAGTTTGAGGTGGGGACAACTTTGGTGTGGGGTCCATCCTTCGATATAAGGATTTTTTGCAGTCAGGGCCAGGGGCCCCTGGGCACATCCTTTTTCCATTTTCCCTGGGAAAGAAAACTCAGCAGTCCAGGTTCCTGATGTCAGTTTGTAGGGCTCCCTTGGGTCTATCAGGGCAGCACAAGTTTGAGATGGGGACAACTTCGGTGTGGGGTCCGTCCTTCGATGTAAGGATTTTTTGCAGTCAGGGTCAGGGGCCCCTGGCCATAACCTTTTTCCATTTTCCCTGGGAAAGAAAACTCAGCAGTCCAGGTTCCTGATGTCAGTTTGTAGGGCTCCCTTGGGTCTATCAGGGCAGCACAAGTTTGAGGAGGGGACAACTTCGGTGTGGGGTCCATCCTTCGATATAAGGATTTTTGCAGTCAGGGCCAGGGGTCCCTGGGCACATCCTTTTTCCATTTTCCCTGGGAAAGAAAACTCAGCAGTCCAGGTTCCTGATGTCAGTTTGTAGGGCTCCCTTGGGTCTATCAGGGCAGCACAAGTTTGAGGTGGGGACAACTTCGGTGTGGGGTCCATCCTTCGATATAAGGATTTTTTGTAGTGAGGCCCCAGCCCAGGGCCAGGGGCCCCTGGGCACATCCTTTTTCCATTTTCCCTGGGAAAGAAAACTCAGCAGTCCAGGTTCCTGATGTCAGTTTGTAGGGCTGCCTTGGGTCTATCAGGGCAGCACAAGTTTGAGGTGGGGACAACTTCGGTGTGGGGTCCATCCTTCGATATAAGGATTCTTTGCAGTGTGGGCCCAGCCCATGGCCAGGGGCCCCTGGGCACATCCTTTTTCCATTTTCCCTGGGAAAGAAAACTCAGCAGTCCAGGTTCCTGATGTCAGTTTGTAGGGTTCCCTTGGGTGTATCAGGGCAGCACAAGTTTGAGGTGGGGACAACTTTAATGTGGGGTCCATCCTTCGATATAAGGATTTTTTGCAGTCAGGGCCAGGGGCCCCTGGGTACATCCTTTTTCCATTTTCCCTGGGAAAGAAAACTCAGCAGTCCAGGTTCCTGATGTCAGTTTGTAGGGCTCCCTTGGGTCTATCAGGGCAGCACAAGTTTGAGGTGGGGACAACTTCGGTGTGGGGTCCATCCTTTGATATAAGGATTTTTTGCAGTCAGGGTATGGGGCCCAGGGCCAGGGGCCCCTGGGCACATCCTTTTTCCATTTTCCCTGGGAAAGAAAACTCAGCAGTCCAGGTTCCTGATGTCAGTTTGTAGGGCTCCCTTGGGTCTATCAGGGCAGCACAAGTTTGAGGTGGGGAAAACTTCGGTGTGGGGTCCATCCTTCGATATAAGGATTTTTTGTAGTGAGGCACAAGCCCAGGCCCAGGGGCCCCTGGGCACATCCTTTTTCCATTTTCCCTGGGAAAGAAAACTCAGCAGTCCAGGTTCCTGGTGTCAGTTTGTAGGGCTCCCTTGGGTGTATCAGGGCAGCACAAGTTTGAGGTGGGGACAACTTTGGTGTGGGGTCCATCCTTCGATATAAGGATTTTTTGCAGTCAGGGCCAGGGGCCCCTGGGCACATCCTTTTTCCATTTTCCCTGGGAAAGAAAACTCAGCAGTCCAGGTTCCTGATGTCAGTTTGTAGGGCTCCCTTGGGTCTATCAGGGCAGTACAAGTTTGAGGTGGGGACAACTTCGGTGTGGGGTCCATCCTTCGATATAAGGATTTTTTGCAGTGAGGCCCCAGCCCAGGGCAAGGGGCCCCTGGGCACAACCTTTTTCCATTTTCCCTGGGAAAGAAAACTCAGCAGTCCAGGTTCCTGATGTCAGTTTGTAGGGCTCCCTTGGGTCTATCAGGGCAGCACAAGTTTGAGGTGGGGACAACATCGGTGTGGGGTCCATCCTTCGATATAAGGATTTTTTGCAGTCAGGGCCAGGGGCCTCTGGGCACATCCTTTTTCCATTTTCCCTGGGAAAGAAAACTCAGCAGTCCAGGTTCCTGATGTCAGTTTGTAGGGCTCCCTTGGGTCTATCAGGGCAGCACAAGTTTGAGGTGGGGACAACTGCGGTGTGGGGTCCATCCTTCGATATAAGGATTTTTTGCAGTGTGGCCCCAGCCCATGGCCAGGGAACCCTGGGCACATCCTTTCTCCATTTTCCCTGGGAAAGAAAACTCAGCAGTTCAGGTTCCTGATGTCAGTTTGTAGGGCTCCCTTGGGTCTATCAGGGCAGCACAAGTTTGAGGTGGGGACAACTTCGGTGTGGGGTCCATCCTTCGATATAAGGATTTTTTGTAGTGAGGCCCCAGCCCAGGGCCAGGGCCCCCTGGGCACATCCTTTTTCCATTTTCCCTGGGAAAGAAAACTCAGCAGTCCAGGTTCCTGATGTCAGTTTGTAGGGCTCCCTTGGGTCTATCAGGGCAGCACAAGTTTGAGGTGGGGACAACTTTGGTGTGGGGTCCATCCTTCGATATAAGGATTTTTTGTAGTGAGGCCCCAGCCCAGGGCCAGGGCCCCCTGGGCACATCCTTTTTCCATTTTCCCTGGGAAAGAAAACTCAGCAGTCCAGGTTCCTGATGTCAGTTTGTAGGGCTCCCTTGGGTCTATCAGGGCAGCACAAGTTTGAGGTGGGGACAACTTCGGTGTGGGGTCCGTCCTTCGATATAAGGATTTTTCGCAGTCAGGGTCCGGGGCCCCTGCCCGTTCCCTTTTTCCATTTTCCCTGGGAAAGAAAACTTAGCAGTCCAGGTTCCTGATGTCAGTTTGTAGGGCTCCCTTGGGTCTATCAGGGCAGCACAAGTTTGAGATGGGGACAACTTCGGTGTGGGGTCCATCCTTCGATATAAGGATTTTTTGTAGTGAGGCCCAAGCCCAGGACCAGGGGCCCCTGGGCACATCCTTTTTCCATTTTCCCTGGGAAAGAAAACTCAGCAGTCCAGGTTCCTGATGTCAGTTTGTAGGGCTCCCTTGGGTGTATCAGGGCAGCACAAGTTTGAGGTGGGGACAAGTTTGGTGTGGGGTCCATGCTTCGATATAAGGAATTTTTGCAGTCAGGGCCAGGGGCCCCTGGGCACATCCTTTTTCCATTTTCCCTGGGAAAGAAAACTCAGCAGTCCAGGTTCCTGATGTCAGTTTGTAGGGCTCCCTTGGGTCTATCAGGGCAGCACAAGTTTGAGGTGGGGACAACTTCGGTGTGGGGTCCATCCTTTGATATAAGGATTTTTTGCAGTCACGGTATGGGGCCCAGGGCCAGGGGCCCCTGGGCACATCCTTTTTCCATTTTCCCTGGGAAAGAAAACTCAGCAGTCCAGGTTCCTGATGTCAGTTTGTAGGGCTCCCTTGGGTCTATCAGGGCAGCACAAGTTTGAGGTGGGGACAACTTCGGTGTGGGGTCCATCCTTCGATATAAGGATTTTTTGCAGTGATGGCCCTGCCCAGGGCCAGGGGCCCCTGGGCACATCCTTTGGCCATTTTCCCTGGGAAAGAAAACTCAGCAGTCCAGGTTCCTGATGTCAGTTTGTAGGGCTCCCTTGGGTCTATCAGGGCAGCACAAGTATGAGGTGGGTACAAATTTGGTGTGGGCTCCATCCTTCGATATAAGGAATTTTTGCTGTCAGGGCCAGGGGCCCCTGGGCACATCCTTTTTCCATTTTCCCTGGGAAAGAAAACTCAGCAGTCCAGGTTCCTGATGTCAGTTTGTAGGGCTCCCTTGGGTCTATCAGGGCAGCACAAGTTTGAGGTGGGGACAACTTCGGTGTGGGGTCCATCCTTCGATATAAGGATTTTTTGTAGTGAGGCCCCAGCCCAGGGCCAGGGGCCCCTGGGCACATCCTTTTTCCATTTTCCCTGGGAAAGAAAACTCAGCAGTCCAGGTTGCTGATGTCAGTTTGTAGGGCTCCCTTGGGTCTATCAGGGCAGCACAAGTTTGAGGTGGGGACAACTTCGGTGTGGGGTCCATCCTTCGATATAAGGATTTTTTGCAGTCAGGGCCAGGGGCCCCTGGGCACATCCTTTTTCCATTTTCCCTGGGAAAGAAAACTCAGCAGTCCAGGTTCCTGATGTCAGTTTGTAGGGCTCCCTTGGGTCTATCAGGGCAGCACAAGTTTGAGGTGGGGACAACTTCGGTGTGGGGTCCATCCTTCAATATAAGGATTTTTTGCAGTGTGGCCCCAGCCCATGGCCAGGGAACCCGGGGCACATCCTTTCTCCATTTTCCCTGGGAAAGAAAACTCAGCAGTCCAGGTTCCTGATGTCAGTTTGTAGGGCTGCCTTGGGTCTATCAGGGCAGCACAAGTTTGAGGTGGGGACAACTTCGGTGTGGGGTCCATCCTTCGATATAAGGATTTTTTGTAGTGAGGTCGCAGCCCAGGGCCAGGGCCCCTGGGCACATCCTTTTTCCATTTCCCCTGGGAAAGAAAACTCAGCAGTCCAGGTTCCTGATGTCAGTTTGTAGGGCTGCCTTGGGTCTATCAGGGCAGCACAAGTTTGAGGTGGGGACAACTTCGGTGTGGGGTCCATCCTTCGATATAAGGATTCTTTGCAGTGTGGGCCCAGCCCATGGCCAGGGGCCCCTGGGCACATCCTTTTTCCATTTTCCCTGGGAAAGAAAACTCAGCAGTCCAGGTTCCTGATGTCAGTTTGTAGGGCTCCCTTGGGTCTATCAGGGCAGCACAAGTTTGAGGTGGGGACAACTTCGGTGTGGGGTCCATCCTTCGATATAAGGATTTTTTGCAGTGAGGGCCAGGGGCCCCTGGGCACATCCTTTTTCCATTTTCCCTGGGAAAGGAAACTCAGCAGTCCAGGTTCCTGATGTCAGTTTGTAGGGCTCCCTTGGGTCTATCAGGGTAGCACAAGTTTGAGGTGGGGACAACTTCGGTGTGGGGTCCATCCTTCGATATAAGGATTCTTTGCAGTGAGGTCCCTGCCCAGGGCCAGGGGCCCCCGGGCACATCCTTTGGCCATTTTCCCTGGGAAAGAAAACTCAGCAGTCCAGGTTCCGGATGTCAGTTTGTAGGGCTCCCTTGGGTCTATCAGGGCAGCACAAGTTTGAGGTGGGGACAACTTCGGTGTGGGGTCCATCCTTCGATATAAGGATTCTTTGCAGTCAGGGCCAGGGGCCCCTGGACATATCCTTTGGCCATTTTCCCTGGGAAAGTATACTCAGCAGTCCAGGTTCCTGAAGTCAGTTTGTAGGGCTCCCTTGGGTGTATCAGGGCAGCACAAGTTTGAGGTGGGGACAACTTCGGTGTGGGATCCATCCTTCTATATATGGATTTTTCGCAGTCAGGGCCAGGGGCCCCCGAGCACATCCTTTTTCCATTTTCCCTGGGAAAGAAAACTCAGAAGTCCAGGTTCCTGATGTCAGTTTGTAGGGCTCCCTTGGGTCTATCAGGGCAGCACAAGTTTGAGGTGGGGACAACTTCGGTGTGGGGTCCATCCTTCGATATAAGGATTTTTTGCAGTCAGGGCCAGGGGCCCCTGGGCACATCCTTTTTCCATTTTCCCTGGGAAAGAAAACTCAGCAGTCCAGGTTCCTGATGTCAGTTTGTAGGGCTCCCTTGGGTCTATCAGGGTAGCACAAGTTTGAGGTGGGGACAACTTCGGTGTGGGGTCCATCCTTCGATATAAGGATTCTTTGCAGTCAGGGCCAAGGGACCCTGGGCACAACCTTTTTCCATTTTCCCTGGGAAAGAAAACTCAGCAGTCCAGGTTCCTGATGTCAGTTTGTAGGGCTCCCTTGGGTCTATCAGGGCAGCACAAGTTTGAGGTGGGGACAACTTCGGTGTGGGGTCCATCCTTCGATATAAGGATTTTTTGCAGTCAGGGCCAGGGGCCCCCGGGCACATCCTTTTTCCATTTTCCCTGGGAAAGAAAACTCAGCAGTCCAGGTTCCTGATGTCAGTTTGTAGGGCTCCCTTGGGTCTATCAGGGCAGCACAAGTTAGAGGTGGGGACAACTTCGGTGTGGGGTCCATCCTTCGATATAAGGATTTTTTGCAGTGAGGGCCCTGCCCAGAACCAGTGGCCCCCGGGCACATCCTTTTTCCATTTTCCCTGGGAAAGAAAACTCAGCAGTCCAGGTTCCTGATGTCAGTTTGTAGGGCTCCCTTGGGTCTATCAGGGCAGCACAAGTTTGAGGTGGGGACAACTTCGGTGTGGGGTCCATCCCTCGATATAAGGATTTTTCGCAGTCAGGGCCAGGGTCCCCTGAGCACATCCTTTTTCCATTTTCCCTGGGAAAGAAAACTCAGCAGTCCAGGTTGCTGATGTCAGTTTGTAGGGCTCCCTTGGGTCTATCAGGGCAGCACAAGTTTGAGGTGGGGACAACTTTGGTGTGGGGTCCATCCTTCGATATAAGGATTTTTTGCAGTCAGGGCCAGGGGCCCCTTGGCACATCCTTTTTCCATTTTCCCTGGGAAAGAAAACTCAGCAGTCCAGGTTCCTGATGTCAGTTTGTAGGGTTCCCTTGGGTCTATCACGGTGGCACAAGTTTGAGGTGGGGACAACATCGGTGTGGGGTCCATCCTTCGATATAATGATTCTTTGCAGTCAGGGCCAGGGGCCCCCGGGCACATCCTTTGGCCATTTTCCCTGGGAAAGAAAACTCAGCAGTCCAGGTTCCTGATGTCAGTTTGTAGGGCTCCCTTGGGTCTATCAGGGCAGCACAAGTTTGAGGTGGGGACAACTTCGGTGTGGGGTCCATCCTTCGAAATAAGGATTCTTTGCAGTCAGGACACAGCCCAGGGCCAGGGGCCCCTTGGCATATCCTTTGGCCATTTTCCCTGGGAAAGAAAACTCAGCAGTCCAGGTTGCTGATGTCAGTTTGTAGGGCTCCCTTGGGTCTATCAGGGCAGCACAAGTTTGAGGTGGGGACAACTTCGGTGTGGGGTCCATCCATCGATATAAGGATTCTTTGCAGTCAGGGCCAGGGGCCCCCGGGCACATCCTTTTTCCATTTTCCCTGGGAAAGAAAACTCAGCAGTCCAGGTTCCTGATGTCAGTTTGTAGGGTTCCCTTGGGTGTATCAGGGCAGCACAAGTTTGAGGTGGGGACAACTTTAATGTGGGGTCCATCCTTTGATATAAGGATTTTTTGCAGTCAGGGCCAGGGGCCCCTGGGCACATCCTTTTTCCATTTTCCCTGGGAAAGAAAACTCAGCAGTCCAGGTTCCTGATGTCAGTTTGTAGGGCTCCCTTGGGTCTATCAGGGCAGCACAAGTTTGAGGTGGGGACAACTTCGGTGTGGGGTCCATCCTTTGATATAAGGATTTTTTGCAGTCAGGGTATGGGGCCCAGGGCCAGGGGCCCCTGGGCACATCCTTTTTCCATTTTCCCTGGGAAAGAAAACTCAGCAGTCCAGGTTCCTGATGTCAGTTTGTAGGGCTCCCTTGGGTCTATCAGGGCAGCACAAGTTTGAGGTGGGGAAAACTTCGGTGTGGGGTCCATCCTTCGATATAAGGATTTTTTGTAGTGAGGCACAAGCCCAGGCCCAGGGGCCCCTGGGCACATCCTTTTTCCATTTTCCCTGGGAAAGAAAACTCAGCAGTCCAGGTTCCTGGTGTCAGTTTGTAGGGCTCCCTTGGGTGTATCAGGGCAGCACAAGTTTGAGGTGGGGACAACTTTGGTGTGGGGTCCATCCTTCGATATAAGGATTTTTTGCAGTCAGGGCCAGGGGCCCCTGGGCACATCCTTTTTCCATTTTCCCTGGGAAAGAAAACTCAGCAGTCCAGGTTCCTGATGTCAGTTTGTAGGGCTCCCTTGGGTCTATCAGGGCAGCACAAGTTTGAGGTGGGGACAACTTCGGTGTGGGGTCCATCCTTCGATATAAGGATTTTTTGCAGTGAGGCCCCAGCTCAGGGCCAGGGGCCCCTGGGCACAACCTTTTTCCATTTTCCCTGGGAAAGAAAACTCAGCAGTCCAGGTTCCTGATGTCAGTTTGTAGGGCTCCCTTGGGTCTATCAGGGCAGCACAAGTTTGAGGTGGGGACAACTTCGGTGTGGGGTCCATCCTTCGATATAAGGATTTTTTGCAGTCAGGGCCAGGGGCCCCTGGGCACATCCTTTTTCCATTTTCCCTGGGAAAGAAAACTCAGCAGTCCAGGTTCCTGATGTCAGTTTGTAGGGCTCCCTTGGGTCTATCAGGGCAGTACAAGTTTGAGGTGGGGACAACTTCGGTGTGGGGTCCATCCTTCGATATAAGGATTTTTTGCAGTGAGGCCCCAGCCCAGGGCAAGGGGCCCCTGGGCACAACCTTTTTCCATTTTCCCTGGGAAAGAAAACTCAGCAGTCCAGGTTCCTGATGTCAGTTTGTAGTGCTCCCTTGGGTCTATCAGGGCAGCACAAGTTTGAGGTGGGGAACACTTCGGTGTGGGGTCCATCCTTCGATATAAGGATTCTTTGCAGTCAGGGCCAGGGTCCCCTGGGCACATCCTTTTTCCATTTTCCCTGGGAAAGAAAACTCAGCAGTCCAGGTTCCTGATGTCAGTTTGTAGGGCTCCCTTGGGTGTATCAGGGCAGCACAAGTTTGAGGTGGGGACAACTTCGGTGTGGGGTCCATCCTTTGATATAAGGATTTTTTGCAGTCAGGGTATGGGGCCCAGGGCCAGGGGCCCCTGGGCACATCCTTTTTCCATTTTCCCTGGGAAAGAAAACTCAGCAGTCCAGGTTCCTGATGTCAGTTTGTAGGGCTCCCTTGGGTCTATCAGGGCAGCACAAGTTTGAGGTGGGGAAAACTTCGGTGTGGGGTCCATCCTTCGATATAAGGATTTTTTGTAGTGAGGCACAAGCCCAGGCCCAGGGGCCCCTGGGCACATCCTTTTTCCATTTTCCCTGGGAAAGAAAACTCAGCAGTCCAGGTTCCTGGTGTCAGTTTGTAGGGCTCCCTTGGGTGTATCAGGGCAGCACAAGTTTGAGGTGGGGACAACTTTGGTGTGGGGTCCATCCTTCGATATAAGGATTTTTTGCAGTCAGGGCCAGGGGCCCCTGGGCACATCCTTTTTCCATTTTCCCTGGGAAAGAAAACTCAGCAGTCCAGGTTCCTGATGTCAGTTTGTAGGGCTCCCTTGGGTCTATCAGGGCAGTACAAGTTTGAGGTGGGGACAACTTCGGTGTGGGGTCCATCCTTCGATATAAGGATTTTTTGCAGTGAGGCCCCAGCCCAGGGCAAGGGGCCCCTGGGCACAACCTTTTTCCATTTTCCCTGGGAAAGAAAACTCAGCAGTCCAGGTTCCTGATGTCAGTTTGTAGGGCTCCCTTGGGTCTATCAGGGCAGCACAAGTTTGAGGTGGGGACAACATCGGTGTGGGGTCCATCCTTCGATATAAGGATTTTTTGCAGTCAGGGCCAGGGGCCTCTGGGCACATCCTTTTTCCATTTTCCCTGGGAAAGAAAACTCAGCAGTCCAGGTTCCTGATGTCAGTTTGTAGGGCTCCCTTGGGTCTATCAGGGCAGCACAAGTTTGAGGTGGGGACAACTGCGGTGTGGGGTCCATCCTTCGATATAAGGATTTTTTGCAGTGTGGCCCCAGCCCATGGCCAGGGAACCCTGGGCACATCCTTTCTCCATTTTCCCTGGGAAAGAAAACTCAGCAGTCCAGGTTCCTGATGTCAGTTTGTAGGGCTCCCTTGGGTCTATCAGGGCAGCACAAGTTTGAGGTGGGGACAACTTCGGTGTGGGGTCCATCCTTCGATATAAGGATTTTTTGTAGTGAGGCCCCAGCCCAGGGCCAGGGCCCCCTGGGCACATCCTTTTTCCATTTTCCCTGGGAAAGAAAACTCAGCAGTCCAGGTTCCTGATGTCAGTTTGTAGGGCTCCCTTGGGTCTATCAGGGCAGCACAAGTTTGAGGTGGGGACAACTTTGGTGTGGGGTCCATCCTTCGATATAAGGATTTTTTGTAGTGAGGCCCCAGCCCAGGGCCAGGGCCCCCTGGGCACATCCTTTTTCCATTTTCCCTGGGAAAGAAAACTCAGCAGTCCAGGTTCCTGATGTCAGTTTGTAGGGCTCCCTTGGGTCTATCAGGGCAGCACAAGTTTGAGGTGGGGACAACTTCGGTGTGGGGTCCGTCCTTCGATATAAGGATTTTTCGCAGTCAGGGTCCGGGGCCCCTGCCCGTTCCCTTTTTCCATTTTCCCTGGGAAAGAAAACTTAGCAGTCCAGGTTCCTGATGTCAGTTTGTAGGGCTCCCTTGGGTCTATCAGGGCAGCACAAGTTTGAGATGGGGACAACTTCGGTGTGGGGTCCATCCTTCGATATAAGGATTTTTTGTAGTGAGGCCCAAGCCCAGGACCAGGGGCCCCTGGGCACATCCTTTTTCCATTTTCCCTGGGAAAGAAAACTCAGCAGTCCAGGTTCCTGATGTCAGTTTGTAGGGCTCCCTTGGGTGTATCAGGGCAGCACAAGTTTGAGGTGGGGACAAGTTTGGTGTGGGGTCCATGCTTCGATATAAGGAATTTTTGCAGTCAGGGCCAGGGGCCCCTGGGCACATCCTTTTTCCATTTTCCCTGGGAAAGAAAACTCAGCAGTCCAGGTTCCTGATGTCAGTTTGTAGGGCTCCCTTGGGTCTATCAGGGCAGCACAAGTTTGAGGTGGGGACAACTTCGGTGTGGGGTCCATCCTTTGATATAAGGATTTTTTGCAGTCACGGTATGGGGCCCAGGGCCAGGGGCCCCTGGGCACATCCTTTTTCCATTTTCCCTGGGAAAGAAAACTCAGCAGTCCAGGTTCCTGATGTCAGTTTGTAGGGCTCCCTTGGGTCTATCAGGGCAGCACAAGTTTGAGGTGGGGACAACTTCGGTGTGGGGTCCATCCTTCGATATAAGGATTTTTTGCAGTGATGGCCCTGCCCAGGGCCAGGGGCCCCTGGGCACATCCTTTGGCCATTTTCCCTGGGAAAGAAAACTCAGCAGTCCAGGTTCCTGATGTCAGTTTGTAGGGCTCCCTTGGGTCTATCAGGGCAGCACAAGTATGAGGTGGGTACAAATTTGGTGTGGGCTCCATCCTTCGATATAAGGAATTTTTGCTGTCAGGGCCAGGGGCCCCTGGGCACATCCTTTTTCCATTTTCCCTGGGAAAGAAAACTCAGCAGTCCAGGTTCCTGATGTCAGTTTGTAGGGCTCCCTTGGGTCTATCAGGGCAGCACAAGTTTGAGGTGGGGACAACTTCGGTGTGGGGTCCATCCTTCGATATAAGGATTTTTTGTAGTGAGGCCCCAGCCCAGGGCCAGGGGCCCCTGGGCACATCCTTTTTCCATTTTCCCTGGGAAAGAAAACTCAGCAGTCCAGGTTGCTGATGTCAGTTTGTAGGGCTCCCTTGGGTCTATCAGGGCAGCACAAGTTTGAGGTGGGGACAACTTCGGTGTGGGGTCCATCCTTCGATATAAGGATTTTTTGCAGTCAGGGCCAGGGGCCCCTGGGCACATCCTTTTTCCATTTTCCCTGGGAAAGAAAACTCAGCAGTCCAGGTTCCTGATGTCAGTTTGTAGGGCTCCCTTGGGTCTATCAGGGCAGCACAAGTTTGAGGTGGGGACAACTTCGGTGTGGGGTCCATCCTTCGATATAAGGATTTTTTGCAGTCAGGGCCAGGGGCCCCTGGGCACATCCTTTTTCCATTTTCCCTGGGAAAGAAAACTCAGCAGTCCAGGTTCCTGATGTCAGTTTGTAGGGCTCCCTTGGGTCTATCAGGGCAGCACAAGTTTGAGGTGGGGACAACTTCGGTGTGGGGTCCATCCTTCGATATAAGGATTTTTTGTAGTGAGTCGCCAGCCCAGGGCCAGGGGCCCCTGGGCACATCCTTTTTCCATTTTCCCTGGGAAAGAAAACTCAGCAGTCCAGGTTCCTGATGTCAGTTTGTAGGGCTCCCTTGGGTCTATCAGGGCAGCACAAGTTTGAGGTGGGGACAACTTCGGTGTGGGGTCCATCCTTCGATATAAGGATTTTTTGCAGTCAGGGCCAGGGGCCCCTGGGCACATCCTTTTTCCATTTTCCCTGGGAAAGAAAACTCAGCAGTCCAGGTTCCTGATGTCAGTTTGTAGGGCTCCCTTGGGTCTATCAGGGCAGCACAAGTTTGAGGTGGGGACAACTTCGGTGTGGGGTCCATCCTTCAATATAAGGATTTTTTGCAGTGTGGCCCCAGCCCATGGCCAGGGAACCCGGGGCACATCCTTTCTCCATTTTCCCTGGGAAAGAAAACTCAGCAGTCCAGGTTCCTGATGTCAGTTTGTAGGGCTGCCTTGGGTCTATCAGGGCAGCACAAGTTTGAGGTGGGGACAACTTCGGTGTGGGGTCCATCCTTCGATATAAGGATTTTTTGTAGTGAGGTCGCAGCCCAGGGCCAGGGCCCCTGGGCACATCCTTTTTCCATTTCCCCTGGGAAAGAAAACTCAGCAGTCCAGGTTCCTGATGTCAGTTTGTAGGGCTCCCTTGGGTCTATCAGGGTAGCACAAGTTTGAGGTGGGGACAACTTCGGTGTGGGGTCCATCCTTCGATATAAGGATTCTTTGCAGTGAGGTCCCTGCCCAGGGCCAGGGGCCCCCGGGCACATCCTTTGGCCATTTTCCCTGGGAAAGAAAACTCAGCAGTCCAGGTTCCGGATGTCAGTTTGTAGGGCTCCCTTGGGTCTATCAGGGCAGCACAAGTTTGAGGTGGGGACAACTTCGGTGTGGGGTCCATCCTTCGATATAAGGATTCTTTGCAGTCAGGGCCAGGGGCCCCTGGACATATCCTTTGGCCATTTTCCCTGGGAAAGTATACTCAGCAGTCCAGGTTCCTGAAGTCAGTTTGTAGGGCTCCCTTGGGTATATCAGGGCAGCACAAGTTTGAGGTGGGGACAACTTCGGTGTGGGATCCATCCTTCTATATATGGATTTTTCGCAGTCAGGGCCAGGGGCCCCCGAGCACATCCTTTTTCCATTTTCCCTGGGAAAGAAAACTCAGCAGTCCAGGTTCCTGATGTCAGTTTGTAGGGCTCCCTTGGGTCTATCAGGGCAGCACAAGTTTGAGGTGGGGACAACTTCGGTGTGGGGTCCATCCTTCGATATAAGGATTTTTTGCAGTCAGGGCCAGGGGCCCCTGGGCACATCCTTTTTCCATTTTCCCTGGGAAAGAAAACTCAGCAGTCCAGGTTCCTGATGTCAGTTTGTAGGGCTCCCTTGGGTCTATCAGGGTAGCACAAGTTTGAGGTGGGGACAACTTCGGTGTGGGGTCCATCCTTCGATATAAGGATTCTTTGCAGTCAGGGCCAAGGGACCCTGGGCACAACCTTTTTCCATTTTCCCTGGGAAAGAAAACTCAGCAGTCCAGGTTCCTGATGTCAGTTTGTAGGGCTCCCTTGGGTCTATCAGGGCAGCACAAGTTTGAGGTGGGGACAACTTCGGTGTGGGGTCCATCCTTCGATATAAGGATTTTTTGCAGTCAGGGCCAGGGGCCCCCGGGCACATCCTTTTTCCATTTTCCCTGGGAAAGAAAACTCAGCAGTCCAGGTTCCTGATGTCAGTTTGTAGGGCTCCCTTGGGTCTATCAGGGCAGCACAAGTTAGAGGTGGGGACAACTTCGGTGTGGGGTCCATCCTTCGATATAAGGATTTTTTGCAGTGAGGGCCCTGCCCAGAACCAGTGGCCCCCGGGCACATCCTTTTTCCATTTTCCCTGGGAAAGAAAACTCAGCAGTCCAGGTTCCTGATGTCAGTTTGTAGGGCTCCCTTGGGTCTATCAGGGCAGCACAAGTTTGAGGTGGGGACAACTTCGGTGTGGGGTCCATCCCTCGATATAAGGATTTTTCGCAGTCAGGGCCAGGGTCCCCTGGGCACATCCTTTTTCCATTTTCCCTGGGAAAGAAAACTCAGCAGTCCAGGTTGCTGATGTCAGTTTGTAGGGCTCCCTTGGGTCTATCAGGGCAGCACAAGTTTGAGGTGGGGACAACTTTGGTGTGGGGTCCATCCTTCGATATAAGGATTTTTTGCAGTCAGGGCCAGGGGCCCCTTGGCACATCCTTTTTCCATTTTCCCTGGGAAAGAAAACTCAGCAGTCCAGGTTCCTGATGTCAGTTTGTAGGGTTCCCTTGGGTCTATCACGGTGGCACAAGTTTGAGGTGGGGACAACATCGGTGTGGGGTCCATCCTTCGATATAATGATTCTTTGCAGTCAGGGCCAGGGGCCCCCGGGCACATCCTTTGGCCATTTTCCCTGGGAAAGAAAACTCAGCAGTCCAGGTTCCTGATGTCAGTTTGTAGGGCTCCCTTGGGTCTATCAGGGCAGCACAAGTTTGAGGTGGGGACAACTTCGGTGTGGGGTCCATCCTTCGAAATAAGGATTCTTTGCAGTCAGGACACAGCCCAGGGCCAGGGGCCCCTTGGCATATCCTTTGGCCATTTTCCCTGGGAAAGAAAACTCAGCAGTCCAGGTTGCTGATGTCAGTTTGTAGGGCTCCCTTGGGTCTATCAGGGCAGCACAAGTTTGAGGTGGGGACAACTTCGGTGTGGGGTCCATCCATCGATATAAGGATTCTTTGCAGTCAGGGCCAGGGGCCCCCGGGCACATCCTTTTTCCATTTTCCCTGGGAAAGAAAACTCAGCAGTCCAGGTTCCTGATGTCAGTTTGTAGGGCTCCCTTGGGTCTATCAGGGCAGCACAAGTTTGAGGTGGGGACAACTTCGGTGTGGGGTCCATCCTTCGATATAAGGATTCTTTGCAGTTAGGTCCCTGCCCTGGGCCAGGAGCCCCCGGGCACATCCTTTGGCCATTTTCCCTGGGAAAGAAAACTCAGCAGTCCAGGTTGCTGATGTCAGTTTGTAGGGCTCCCTTGGGTGTATCAGGGCAGCACAAGTTTGAGGTGGGGACAACTTTGGTGTGGGGTCCATCCTTCGATATATGGATTTTTTGCAGTCAGGGCCAGGGGCCCCCGGGCATACCCTTTGGCCATTTTCCCTGGGAAAGAAAACTCAGCAGTCCAGGTTCCTGATGTCAGTTTGTAGGGCTCCCTTGGGTCTATCAGGGCAGCACAAGTTTGAGGTGGGGACAACTTTGGTGTGGGGTCCATCCTTCGATATAAGGATTTTTTGCAGTGAGGGCCCAGCCCAGGGCTATGGGCCCCCGGGCACAACCCTTTTCCATTTTCCCTGGGAAAGAAAACTTAGCAGTCCAGGTTCCTGATGTCAGTTTGTAGGGCTCCCTTGGGTCTATCAGGGTAGCACAAGTTTGAGGTGGGGACAAATTTGGTGTGGGGTCCATCCTTCGATATAAGGATTCTTTGCAGTCAGGGCCAGGGGCCCCCGGGCACATCCTTTGGCCATTTTCCCTGGGAAAGAAAACTCAGCAGTCCAGGTTCCTGATGTCAGTTTGTAGGGTTCCCTTGGGTCTATCACGGTGGCAAAAGTTTGAGGTGGGGACAACATCGGTGTGGGGTCCATCCTTCGATATAAGGATTCTTTGCAGTCAGGGCCCAGCCCAGGGCCGGGGGCCCCTGGGCACATCCTTTTTCCATTTTCCCTGGGAAAGAAAACTCAGCAGTCCAGGTGGCTGATGTCAGTTTGTAGGGCTCCCTTGGGTCTATCAGGGCAGCACAAGTTTGAGGTGTGGACAACTTCGGTGTGGGTTCCATCCTTCGATATAAGGATTTTTTGCAGTCAGGGCCAGGGACCCCTGGGCACATCCTTTTTCCATTTTCCCTGTGAAAGAAAACTCAGCAGTCCAGGTTCCTGATGTCAGTTTGTAGGGCTCCCTTGGGTGTATCAGGGCAGCACAAGTTAGAGGTGGGGACAACTTCGGTGTGGGGTCCATCCTTCGATATAAGGATTTTTTGCAGTGAGGGCCCTGCCCAGAACCAGTGGCCCCCGGGCACATCCTTTTTCCATTTTCCCTGGGAAAGAAAACTCAGCAGTCCAGGTTCCTGATGTCAGTTTGTAGGGCTCCCTTGGGTCTATCAAGGCAGCACAAGTTTGAGGTGGGGACAACTTCGGTGTGGGGTCCATCCTTCGATATAAGGATTTTTTGCAGTCAGGGCCAGGGGCCCTCGGGCACATCCTTTTTCCATTTTCCCTGGGAAAGAAAACTCAGCAGTCCAGGTTCCTGATGTCAGTTTGTAGGGCTCCCTTGGGTCTATCAGGGCAGCACAAGTTAGAGGTGGGGACAACTTCGGTGTGGGGTCCATCCTTCGATATAAGGATTTTTTGCAGTGAGGGCCCTGCCCAGAACCAGTGGCCCCCGGGCACAGCCTTTTTCCATTTTCCCTGGGAAAGAAAACTCAGCAGTCCAGGTTCCTGATGTCAGTTTGTAGGGCTCCCTTGGGTCTATCAAGGCAGCACAAGTTTGAGGTGGGGACAACTTCGGTGTGGGGTCCATCCTTCGATATAAGGATTTTTTGCAGTCAGGGCCAGGGGCCCCCGGGAACACCCTTTTTCCATTTTCCCTGGGAAAGAAAACTCAGCAGTCCAGGTTGCTGATGTCAGTTTGTAGGGCTCCCTTGGGTCTATCAGGGCAGCACATGTTTGAGGTGGGGACAATTTTGGTGTGGGGTCCATCCTTCGATATAAGGATTTTTTGCAGTGACGGGCCTGCCCAGGGCCAGGGGCCCCCGGGCACATCCTTTTTCCATTTTCCCTGGGAAAGAAAACTCAGCAGTCCAGGTTCCTGATGTCAGTTTGTAGGGTTCCCTTGGGTCTATCACGGTGGCACAAGTTTGAGGTGGGGACAACATCGGTGTGGGGTCCATCCTTCGATATAATGATTCTTTGCAGTCAGGGCCAGGGGCCCCTGGGCACATCCTTTTTCCATTTTCCCTGGGAAAGAAAACTCAGCAGTCCAGGTTGCTGATGTCAGTTTGTAGGGCTCCCTTGGGTCTATCAGGGCAGCACAAGTTTGAGGTGGGGACAACTTCGGTGTGGGGTCCATCCTTCGAAATAAGGATTCTTTGCAGTCAGGACACAGCCCAGGGCCAGGGGCCCCTTGGCACGACCTTTTTCCATTTTCCCTGGGAAAGAAAACTCAGCAGTCCAGGTTCCTGATGTCAGTTTGTAGGGCTCCCTTGGGTCTATCAGGGCAGCACAAGTTTGAGGTGGGGACAACTTCGGTGTGGGGTCCATCCATCGATATAAGGATTCTTTGCAGTCAGGGCCAGGGGCCCCCGGGCACAACCTTTTTCCATTTTCCCTGGGAAAGAAAACTCAGCAGTCCAGGTTCCTGATGTCAGTTTGTAGGGCTCCCTTGGGTCTATCAGGGCAGCACAAGTTTGAGGTGGGGACAACTTTGGTGTGGGGTCCATCCTTCGATATAAGGATTTTTTGCAGTCAGGGCCAGGGGCCCCCGGGCATATCCTTTGGCCATTTTCCCTGGGAAAGAAAACTCAGCAGTCCAGGTTCCTGATGTCAGTTTGTAGGGCTCCCTTGGGTCTATCAGGGCAGCACAAGTTTGAGGTGGGGACAACTTCGGTGTGGGGTCCATCCTTCGATATAAGGATTTTTTGCAGTGAGGGCCCTTCCCAGGGCTATGGGCCCCCGGGCACAACCTTTTTCCATTTTCCCTGGGAAAGAAAACTCAGCAGTCCAGGTTCCTGATGTCAGTTTGTAGGGCTCCCTTGGGTCTATCAGGGCAGCACAAGTTTGAGGTGGGGACAACTTCGGTGTGGGGTCCATCCTTCGATATAAGGATTTTTTGCAGTCAGGGCCAGGGGCCCCTGGGCACATCCTTTTTCCATTTTCCCTGGGAAAGAAAACTCAGCAGTCCAGGTTGCTGATGTCAGTTTGTAGGGCTCCCTTGGGTCTATCAGGGCAGCACAAGTTTGAGGTGGGGACAACTTCGGTGTGGGGTCCATCCTTCGATATAAGGATTTTTTGCAGTGAGGGCCCTGCCCAGAACCAGTGGCCCCCGGGCACACCCTTTTTCCATTTTCCCTGGGAAAGAAAACTCAGCAGTCCAGGTTCCTGATGTCAGTTTGTAGGGTTCCCTTGGGTCTATCACGGTGGCACAAGTTGGAGGTGGGGACAACATCGGTGTGGGGTCCATCCTTCGATATAATGATTCTTTGCAGTCAGGGCCAGGGGCCCCCGGGCACATCCTTTTTCCATTTTCCCTGGGAAAGAAAACTCAGCAGTCCAGGTTCCTGATGTCAGTTTGTAGGGCTCCCTTGGGTCTATCAAGGCAGCACAAGTTTGAGGTGGGGACAACTTCGGTGTGGGGTCCATCCTTCGATATAAGGATTTTTTGCAGTCAGGGCCAGGGGCCCCCGGGAACATCCTTTTTCCATTTTCCCTGGGAAAGAAAACTCAGCAGTCCAGGTTCCAGATGTCAGTTTGTAGGGCTCCCTTGGGTCTATCAGGGTAGCACAAGTTTGAGGTGGGGACAACTTCGGTGTGGGGTCCATCCTTCGATATAAGGATTCTTTACCGTCAGGCCCCAGCCCAGGGCCAGGGGCCCCTGGGCATATCCATTGGCCAATTTCCCTGGGAAAGAAAACTCAGCAGTCCAGGTTGCTGATGTCAGTTTGTAGGGCTCCCTTGGGTCTATCAGGGCAGCACAAGTTTGAGGTGGGGACAACTTCGGTGTGGGGTCCATCCTTCGATATAAGGATTTTTTGCAGTCAGGGCCAGGGGCCCCTGGGCACATCCTTTTTCCATTTTCCCTGGGAAAGAAAACTCAGCAGTCCAGGTTGCTGATGTCAGTTTGTAGGGCTCCCTTGGGTGTATCAGGGCAGCACAAGTTAGAGGTGGGGACAACTTCGGTGTGGGGTCCATCCTTCGATATAAGGATTCTTTGCAGTCAGGCCCCAGCCCAGGGCCAGGGGCCCCCGGGCACATCCTTTGGCCATTTTCCCTGGGAAAGAAAACTCAGCAGTCCAGGTTGCTGATGTCAGTTTGTAGGGCTCCCTTGGGTCTATCAGGGCAGCACAAGTTTGAGGTGTGGACAACTTCGGTGTGGGGTCCATCCTTCGATATAAGGATTCTTTGCAGTCAGGGCCAGGGGCCCCTGGGCACATCCTTTTTCCATTTTCCCTGGGAAAGAAAACTCAGCAGTCCAGGTTCCTGATGTCAGTTTGTAGGGCTCCCTTGGGTCTATCAGGGCAGCACAAGTTTGAGGTGGTGACAACTTCGGTGTGGGGTCCATCCTTCGATATAAGGATTTTTTGCAGTCAGGGCCAGGGGCCCCTTGGCACATCCTTTTTCCATTTTCCCTGGGAAAGAAAACTCAGCAGTCCAGGTTCCTGATGTCAGTTTGTAGGGCTCCCTTGGGTCTATCAGGGCAGCACAAGTTTGAGGTGGGGACAACTTCGGTGTGGGGTCCATCCTTCAATATAAGGATTCTTTGCAGTCAGGGCCCAGCCCAGGGCCAGGGGCCCCTGGGCACATCCTTTTTCCATTTTCCCTGGGAAAGAAAACTCAGCAGTCCAGGTTCCTGATGTCAGTTTGTAGGGCTCCCTTGGGTCTATCAGGACAGCACAAGTTTGAGGTGGGGACAATTTTGGTGTGGGGTCCATCCTTCGATATAAGGATTTTTTGCAGTGATGGGCCTGCCCAGGGCCAGGGGCCCCCGGGCACATCCTTTGGCCATTTTCCGTGGGAAAGAATACTCAGCAGTCCAGGTTCCTGATGTCAGTTTGTAGGGCTCCCTTGGGTCTATCAGGGCAGCACAAGTTTGAGGTGGGGACAACTTCGGTGTGGGGTCCATCCTTCGATATAAGGATTTTTTGCAGTCAGGGCCAGGGGCCCCTTGGCACATCCTTTTTCCATTTTCCCTGGGAAAGAAAACTCAGCAGTCCAGGTTCCTGATGTCAGTTTGTAGGGCTCCCTTGGGTCTATCAGGGCAGCACAAGTTTGAGGTGGGGACAACATCGGTGTGGGGTCCATCCTTCGATATAATGATTCTTTGCAGTCAGGGCCAGGGGCCCCTGGGCACATCCTTTTTCCATTTTCCCTGGGAAAGAAAACTCAGCAGTCCAGGTTGCTGATGTCAGTTTGTAGGGCTCCCTTGGGTCTATCAGGGCAGCACAAGTTTGAGGTGGGGACAACTTCGGTGTGGGGTCCATCCTTCGAAATAAGGATTCTTTGCAGTCAGGACACAGCCCAGGGCCAGGGGCCCCTTGGCACGTCCTTTTTCCATTTTCCCTGGGAAAGAAAACTCAGCAGTCCAGGTTGCTGATGTCAGTTTGTAGGGCTCCCTTGGGTCTATCAGGGCAGCACAAGTTTGAGGTGGGGACAACTTCGGTGTGGGGTCCATCCATCGATATAAGGATTCTTTGCAGTCAGGGCCAGGGGCCCCCGGGCACAACCTTTTTCCATTTTCCCTGGGAAAGAAAACTCAGCAGTCCAGGTTCCTGATGTCAGTTTGTAGGGCTCCCTTGGGTCTATCAGGGTAGCACAAGTTTGAGGTGGGGACAACTTCGGTGTGGGGTCCATCCTTCGATATAAGGATTCTTTGCAGTGAGGTCCCTGCCCAGGGCCAGGGGCCCCCGGGCACATCCTTTGGCCATTTTCCCTGGGAAAGAAAACGCAGCAGTCCAGGTTCCTGATGTCAGTTTGTAGGGCTCCCTTGGGTCTATCAGGGCAGCACAAGTTTGAGGTGGGGACAACTTCGGTGTGGGGTCCATCCTTCGATATAAGGATTCTTTGCAGTTAGGTCCCTGCCCAGGGCCAGGAGCCCCCGGGCACAACCTTTTTCCATTTTCCCTGGGAGAAAACTCAGCAGTCCAGGTTGCTGATGTCAGTTTGTAGGGCTCCCTTGGGTGTATCAGGGCAGCACAAGTTTGAGGTGGGGACAACTTCGGTGTGGGGTCCATCCTTCGATATAAGGATTTTTTGCAGTCAGGGCCAGGGGCTCCTGGGCACGTCCATTTTCCCATTTTCCCTGGGAAAGAAAACTTAGCAGTCCAGGTTCCTGATGTCAGTTTGTAGGGCTCCCTTGGGTGTATCAGGGCAGCACAAGTTAGAGGTGGGGACAAATTCGGTGTGGGTTCCATCCTTCGATATAAGGATTTTTTTGCAGTGAGGCCACAGCCCTGCGTCAGGGGCACCTGGGCACATCCTTTTTCCATTTTCCCTGGGAAAGAAAACTCAGCAGTCCAGGTTCCTGATGTCAGTTTGTAGGGCTCCCTTGGGTCTATCAGGGCAGCACAAGTTTGAGGTGGGGACAACTTCGGTGTGGGGTCCATCCTTCGATATAAGGATTCTTTGCAGTGAGGTCCCTGCCCAGGGCCAGGGGCCCCCGGGCACATCCTTTGGCCATTTTCCCTGGGAAAGAAAACTCAGCAGTCCAGGTTCCTGATGTCAGTTTGTACGGCTCCCTTGGGTGTATCAGGGCAGCACAAGTTTGAGGTGGGGACAACTTCGGTGTGGGGTCCATCCTTCGATATAAGGATTCTTTGCAGTGAGGTCCCTGCCCAGGGCCAGGGGCCCCCGGGCACATCCTTTGGCCATTTTCCCTGGGAAAGAAAACTCAGCAGTCCAGGTTCCTGATGTCAGTTTGTAGGGCTCCCTTGGGTCTATCAGGGCAGCACAAGTTTGAGGTGGGGACAACTTCGGTGTGGGGTCCTTCGATATAAGGATTCTTTGCAGTCAGGGCCAGGGGCCCCTTGGCACATCCTTTTTCCATTTTCCCTGGGAAAGAAAACTCAGCAGTCCAGGTTCCTGATGTCAGTTTGTAGGGCTCCCTTGGGTCTATCAGCGTAGCACAATTTTGAGGTGGGGACAAATTTGGTGTGGGGTCCATCCTTCGATATAAGGATTCTTTGCAGTCAGGGCCAGGGGCCCCCGGGCACATCCTTTGGCCATTTTCCCTGGGAAAGAAAACTCAGCAGTCCAGGTTCCTGGTGTCAGTTTGTAGGGTTCCCTTGGGTCTATCACGGTGGCACAAGTTTGAGGTGGGGACAACATCGGTGTGGGGTCCATCCTTCGATATAATGATTCTTTGCAGTCAGGGCCAGGGGCCCCTGGGCACATCCTTTTTCCATTTTCCCTGGGAAAGAAAACTCAGCAGTCCAGGTTGCTGATGTCAGTTTGTAGGGCTCCCTTGGGTCTATCAGGGCAGCACAACTTTGAGGTGGGGACGACTTCGGTGTGGGGTCCATCCTTCGATATAAGGATTCTTTGCAGTGAGGTCCCTGCCCAGGGCCAGGGGCCCCCGGGCACATCCTTTGGCCATTTTCCCTGGGAAAGAAAACTCAGCAGTCCAGGTTCCTGATGTCAGTTTGTACGGCTCCCTTGGGTCTATCAGGGCAGCACAAGTTTGAGGTGGGGACAACTTCGGTGTGGGGTCCATCCTTCGATATAAGGATTCTTTGCAGTGAGGTCCCTGCCCAGGGCCAGGGGCCCCCGGGCACATCCTTTGGCCATTTTCCCTGGGAAAGAAAACTCAGCAGTCCAGGTTCCTGATGTCAGTTTGTAGGGCTCCCTTGGGTCTATCAGGGCAGCACAAGTTTGAGGTGGGGACAACTTCGGTGTGGGGTCCATCCTTCGATATAAGGATTCTTTGCAGTCAGGGCCAGGGGCCCCTTGGCACATCCTTTTTCCATTTTCCCTGGGAAAGAAAACTCAGCAGTCCAGGTTCCTGATGTCAGTTTGTAGGGCTCCCTTGGGTCTATCAGCGTAGCACAATTTTGAGGTGGGGACAAATTTGGTGTGGGGTCCATCCTTCGATATAAGGATTCTTTGCAGTCAGGGCCAGGGGCCCCCGGGCACATCCTTTGGCCATTTTCCCTGGGAAAGAAAACTCAGCAGTCCAGGTTCCTGATGTCAGTTTGTAGGGTTCCCTTGGGTCTATCACGGTGGCACAAGTTTGAGGTGGGGACAACATCGGTGTGGGGTCCATCCTTCGATATAATGATTCTTTGCAGTCAGGGCCAGGGGCCCCTGGGCACATCCTTTTTCCATTTTCCCTGGGAAAGAAAACTCAGCAGTCCAGGTTGCTGATGTCAGTTTGTAGGGCTCCCTTGGGTCTATCAGGGCAGCACAAGTTTGAGGTGGGGACAACTTCGGTGTGGGGTCCATCCTTCGAAATAAGGATTCTTTGCAGTCAGGACACAGCCCAGGGCCAGGGGCCCCTTGGCATGTCCTTTTTCCATTTTCCCTGGGAAAGAAAACTCAGCAGTCCAGGTTCCTGATGTCAGTGTGTAGGGCTCCCTTGGGTCTATCAGGGCAGCACAAGTTTGAGGTGGGGACAACTTCGGTGTGGGGTCCATCCTTCGATATAAGGATTCTTTGCAGTGAGGTCCCTGCCCAGGGCCAGGGTCCCCCGGGCACATCCTTTGGCCATTTTCCCTGGGAAAGAAAACTCAGCAGTCCAGGTTCCTGATGTCAGTTTGTAGGGCTCCCTTGGGTCTATCAGGGCAGCACAAGTTAGAGGTGGGGACAACTTCGGTGTGGGGTCCATCCTTCGATATAAGGATTTTTTGCAGTGAGGCCCCTGCCCAGGGCTAGGGGCCCCCGGGCACATCCTTTTTCCATTTTCCCTGGGAAAGAAAACTCAGCAGTCCAGGTTCCTGATGTCAGTTTGTAGGGCTCCCTTGGGTCTATCAGGGCAGCACAAGTTTGAGGTGGGGACAACTTTGGTGTGGGGTCCATCCTTCGATATAAGGATTTTTTGCAGTCAGGGCCAGGGGCCCCCGGGCATATCCTTTGGCCATTTTCCCTGGGAAAGAAAACTCAGCAGTCCAGGTTCCTGATGTCAGTTTGTAGGGCTCCCTTGGGTCTATCAGGGCAGCACAAGTTTCAGGTGGGGACAACTTCGGTGTGGGGTCCATCCTTCGATATAAGGATTTTTTGCAGTGAGGGCCCTTCCCAGGGCTATGGGCCCCCGGGCACAACCTTTTTCCATTTTCCCTGGGAAAGAAAACTTAGCAGTCCAGGTTCCTGATGTCAGTTTGTAGGGCTCCCTTGGGTCTATCACGGTGGCACAAGTTTGAGGTGGGGACAACATCGGTGTGGGGTCCATCCTTCAATATAATGATTCTTTGCAGTCAGGGCCAGGGGCCCCTGGGCACATCCTTTTTCCATTTTCCCTGGGAAAGAAAACTCAGCAGTCCAGGTTGCTGATGTCAGTTTGTAGGGCTCCCTTGGGTCTATAAGGGCAGCACAAGTTTGAGGTGGGGACAACTTCGGTGTGGGGTCCATCCTTCGAAATAAGGATTCTTTGCAGTCAGGACACAGCCCAGGGCCAGGGGCCCCTTGGCACAACCTTTTTCCATTTTTCCTGGGAAAGAAAACTCAGCAGTCCAGGTTCCTGATGTCAGTTTGTAGGGCTCCCTTGGGTCTATCAGGGCAGCATAAGTTTGAGGTGGGGACAACTTCGGTGTGGGGTCCATCCTTCGATATAAGGATTCTTTGCAGTCAGGGCCAGGGGCCCCTGGACATATCCTTTGGCCATTTTCCCTGGGAAAGAAAACTCAGCAGTCCAGGTTCCTGATGTCAGTTTGTAGGGCTCCCTTGGGTGTATCAGGGCAGCACAAGTTAGAGGTGGGGACAACTTCGGTGTGGGGTCCATCCTTCGATATAAGGATTTTTTGCAGTCAGGGCCAGGGGCCCCTGAGCACAACCTTTTTCCATTTTCCCTGGGAAAGAAAACTCAGCAGTCCAGGTTGCTGATGTCAGTTTGTAGGGCTCCCTTGGGTCTATCAAGGCAGCACAAGTTTGAGGTGGGGACAACTTCGGTGTGGGGTCCATCCTTCGATATAAGGATTTTTTGCAGTCAGGGCCAGGGGCCCCCGGGAACATCCTTTTTCCATTTTCCCTGGGAAAGAAAACTCAGCAGTCCAGGTTCCTGATGTCAGTTTGTAGGGCTCCCTTGGGTCTATCAGGGTAGCACAAGTTTGAGGTGGGGACAACTTCGGTGTGGGGTCCATCCTTCGATATAAGGATTCTTTACAGTCAGGCCCCAGCCCAGGGCCAGGGGCCCCTGGGCATATCCATTGGCCAATTTCCCTGGGAAAGAAAACTCAGCAGTCCAGGTTGCTGATGTCAGTTTGTAGGGCTCCCTTGGTTCTATCAGGGCAGCACATGTTTGAGGTGGGGACAATTTTGGTGTGGGGTCCATCCTTCGATATAAGGATTTTTTGCAGTGATGGGCCTGCCCAGGGCCAGGGGCCCCCGGGCACATCCTTTGGCCATTTTCCGTGGGAAAGAAAACTCAGCAGTCCAGGTTGCTGATGTCAGTTTGTAGGGCTCCCTTGGGTCTATCAGGGCAGCACAAGTTTGAGGTGGGGACAACTTCGGTGTGGGGTCCATCCTTCGAAATAAGGATTCTTTGCAGTCAGGACACAGCCCAGGGCCAGGGGCCCCTTGGCACGTCCTTTTTCCATTTTCCCTGGGAAAGAAAACTCAGCAGTCCAGGTTCCTGATGTCAGTTTGTAGGGCTCCCTTGGGTCTATCAGGGCAGCACAAGTTAGAGGTGGGGACAACTTCGGTGTGGGGTCCATCCATCGATATAAGGATTCTTTGCAGTCAGGGCCAGGGGCCCCCGGGCACAACCTTTTTCCATTTTCCCTGGGAAAGAAAACTCAGCAGTCCAGGTTCCTGATGTCAGTTTGTAGGGCTCCCTTGGGTCTATCAGGGCAGCACAAGTTTGAGGTGGGGACAACTTCGGTGTGGGGTCCATCCTTCGATATAAGGATTCTTTGCAGTGAGGTCCCTGCCCAGGGCCAGGGGCCCCCGGGCACATCCTTTGGCCATTTTCCCTGGGAAAGAAAACGCAGCAGTCCAGGTTCCTGATGTCAGTTTGTAGGGCTCCCTTGGGTCTGTCAGGGCAGCACAAGTTTGAGGTGGGGACAACTTCGGTGTGGGGTCCATCCTTCGATATAAGGATTCTTTGCAGTTAGGTCCCTGCCCAGGGCCAGGAGCCCCCGGGCACATCCATTGGCCATTTTCCCTGGGAAAGAAAACTCAGCAGTCCAGGTTCCTGATGTCAGTTTGTAGGGCTCCCTTGGGTCTATCAGGGCAGCACAAGTTTGAGGTGGGGACAACTTCGGTGTGGGGTCCATCCTTCGATATAAGGATTTTTTGCAGTCAGGGCCAGGGGCTCCTGGGCACGTCCATTTTCCCATTTTCCCTGGGAAAGAAAACTTAGCAGTCCAGGTTGCTGATGTCAGTTTGTAGGGCTCCCTTGGGTGTATCAGGGCAGCACAAGTTAGAGGTGGGGACAACTTCGGTGTGGGTTCCATCCTTCGATATAAGGATTTTTTTGCAGTGAGGCCACAGCCCTGCGTCAGGGGCACCTGGGCACATCCTTTTTCCATTTTCCCTGGGAAAGAAAACTCAGCAGTCCAGGTTGCTGATGTCAGTTTCTAGGGCTCCCTTGGGTCTATCAGGGCAGCACAAGTTTGAGGTGGGGACAACTTCGGTGTGGGGTCCATCCTTCGATATAAGGATTTTTTGCAGTCAGGGCCAGGGGCCCCCGGGCACATCATTTTTCCATTTTCCCTGGGAAAGAAAACTCAGCAGTCCAGGTTCCTGATGTCAGTTTGTAGGGCTGCCTTGGGTCTATCAGGGCAGCACAAGTTTGAGGTGGGGACAACTTCGGTGTGGGGTCCATCCTTCGATATAAGGATTTTTTGCAGTGAGGCCCCTGCCCAGGGCTAGGGGCCCCCGGGCACATCCTTTTTCCATTTTCCCTGGGAAAGAAAACTCAGCAGTCCAGGTTCCTGATGTCAGTTTGTAGGGCTCCCTTGGGTCTATCAGGGTAGCACAAGTTTGAGGTGGGGACAACTTTGGTGTGGGGTCCATCCTTCGATATAAGGATTTTTTGCAGTCAGGGCCAGGGGCCCCCGGGCATATCCTTTGGCCATTTTCCCTGGGAAAGAAAACTCAGCAGTCCAGGTTGCTGATGTCAGTTTGTAGGGCTCCCTTGGGTCTATCAGGGCAGCACAAGTTTGAGGTGGGGACAACTTCGGTGTGGGGTCCATCCTTCGATATAAGGATTCTTTGCAGTCAGGGCCCAGCCCAGGGCTAGGGGCCCCTGGGCACATCCTTTTTCCATTTTCCCTGGGAAAGAAAACTCAGCAGTCCAGGTTCCTGATGTCAGTTTGTAGGGCTCCCTTGGGTCTATCAGGGCAGCACAAGTTTGAGGTGGGGACAACTTCGGTGTGGGGTCCATCCTTCGATATAAGGATTTTTTGCAGTCAGGGCCAGGGGCCCCTTGGCACATCCTTTTTCCATTTTCCCTGGGAAAGAAAACTTAGCAGTCCAGGTTCCTGATGTCAGTTTGTAGGGCTCCCTTGGGTCTATCAGGGCAGCACAAGTTTGAGGTGGGGACAACTTCGGTGTGGGGTCCATCCTTCGATATAAGGATTTTTTGCAGTGAGGCCCCTGCCCAGGGCTAGGGGCCCCCGGGCACATCCTTTGGCCATTTTCCCTGGGAAAGAAAACTCAGCAGTCCAGGTTCCTGATGTCAGTTTGTAGGGTTCCCTTGGGTCTATCACGGTGGCACAAGTTTGAGGTGGGGACAACATCGGTGTGGGGTCCATCCTTCGATATAATGATTCTTTGCAGTCAGGGCCAGGGGCCCCTGGGCACATCCTTTTTCCATTTTCCCTGGGAAAGTAAACTCAGCAGTCCAGGTTGCTGATGTCAGTTTGTAGGGCTCCCTTGGGTCTATCAGGGCAGCACAAGTTTGAGGTGGGGACAACTTCGGTGTGGGGTCCATCCTTCGAAATAAGGATTCTTTGCAGTCAGGACACAGCCCAGGGCCAGGGGCCCCTTGGCACGTCCTTTTTCCATTTTCCCTGGGAAAGAAAACTCAGCAGTCCAGGTTCCTGATGTCAGTTTGTAGGGCTCCCTTGGGTCTATCAGGGCAGCACAAGTTTGAGGTGGGGACAACTTCGGTGTGGGGTCCATCCTTCGATATAAGGATTCTTTGCAGTGAGGTCCCTGCCCAGGGCCAGGGGCCCCCGGGCACATCCTTTGGCCATTTTCCCTGGGAAAGAAAACTCAGCAGTCCAGGTTGCTGATGTCAGTTTGTAGGGCTCCCTTGGGTCTATCAGGGCAGCACAAGTTTGAGGTGGGGACAACTTCGGTGTGGGGTCCATCCTTCGATATAAGGATTCTTTGCAGTGAGGTCCCTGCCCAGGGCCAGGGGCCCCCGGGCACATCCTTTGGCCATTTTCCCTGGGAAAGAAAACTCAGCAGTCCAGGTTCCTGATGTCAGTTTGTAGGGCTCCCTTGGGTCTATCAGGGCAGCACAAGTTTGAGGTGGGGACAACTTCGGTGTGGGGTCCATCCTTCGATATAAGGATTCTTTGCAGTCAGGGCCAGGGGCCCCTTGGCACATCCTTTTTCCATTTTCCCTGGGAAAGAAAACTCAGCAGTCCAGGTTCCTGATGTCAGTTTGTAGGGCTCCCTTGGGTCTATCAGCGTAGCACAATTTTGAGGTGGGGACAAATTTGGTGTGGGGTCCATCCTTCGATATAAGGATTCTTTGCAGTCAGGGCCAGGGGCCCCCGGGCACATCCTTTGGCCATTTTCCCTGGGAAAGAAAACTCAGCAGTCCAGGTTCCTGATGTCAGTTTGTAGGGTTCCCTTGGGTCTATCACGGTGGCACAAGTTTGAGGTGGGGACAACATCGGTGTGGGGTCCATCCTTTGATATAAGGATTCTTTGCAGTCAGGGCCAGGGGCCCCTGGGCACATCCTTTTTCCATTTTCCCTGGGAAAGAAAACTCAGCAGTCCAGGTTGCTGATGTCAGTTTGTAGGGCTCCCTTGGGTCTATCAGGGCAGCACAAGTTTGAGGTGGGGACAACTTCGGTGTGGGGTCCATCCTTCGAAATAAGGATTCTTTGCAGTCAGGACACAGCCCAGGGCCAGGGGCCCCTTGGCATGTCCTTTTTCCATTTTCCCTGGGAAAGAAAACTCAGCAGTCCAGGTTCCTGATGTCAGTTTGTAGGGCTCCCTTGGGTCTATCAGGGCAGCACAAGTTTGAGGTGGGGACAACTTCGGTGTGGGGTCCATCCTTCGATATAAGGATTCTTTGCAGTGAGGTCCCTGCCCAGGGCCAGGGTCCCCCGGGCACATCCTTTGGCCATTTTCCCTGGGAAAGAAAACTCAGCAGTCCAGGTTCCTGATGTCAGTTTGTAGGGCTCCCTTGGGTCTATCAGGGCAGCACAAGTTAGAGGTGGGGACAACTTCGGTGTGGGGTCCATCCTTCGATATAAGGATTTTTTGCAGTGAGGCCCCTGCCCAGGGCTAGGGGCCCCCGGGCACATCCTTTTTCCATTTTCCCTGGGAAAGAAAACTCAGCAGTCCAGGTTCCTGATGTCAGTTTGTAGGGCTCCCTTGGGTCTATCAGGGCAGCACAAGTTTGAGGTGGGGACAACTTTGGTGTGGGGTCCATCCTTCGATATAAGGATTTTTTGCAGTCAGGGCCAGGGGCCCCCGGGCATATCCTTTGGCCATTTTCCCTGGGAAAGAAAACTCAGCAGTCCAGGTTCCTGATGTCAGTTTGTAGGGCTCCCTTGGGTCTATCAGGGCAGCACAAGTTTGAGGTGGGGACAACTTCGGTGTGGGGTCCATCCTTCGATATAAGGATTTTTTGCAGTGAGGGCCCTTCCCAGGGCTATGGGCCCCCGGGCACAACCTTTTTCCATTTTCCCTGGGAAAGAAAACTTAGCAGTCCAGGTTCCTGATGTCAGTTTGTAGGGCTCCCTTGGGTCTATCACGGTGGCACAAGTTTGAGGTGGGGACAACATCGGTGTGGGGTCCATCCTTCAATATAATGATTCTTTGCAGTCAGGGCCAGGGGCCCCTGGGCACATCCTTTTTCCATTTTCCCTGGGAAAGAAAACTCAGCAGTCCAGGTTCCAGATGTCAGTTTGTAGGGCTCCCTTGGGTCTATCAGGGCAGCACAAGTTTGAGGTGGGGACAACTTCGGTGTGGGGTCCATCCTTCGAAATAAGGATTCTTTGCAGTCAGGACACAGCCCAGGGCCAGGGGCCCCTTGGCACATCCTTTTTCCATTTTCCCTGGGAAAGAAAACTCAGCAGTCCAGGTTCCTGATGTCAGTTTGTAGGGCTCCCTTGGGTCTATCAGGGCAGCATAAGTTTGAGGTGGGGACAACTTCGGTGTGGGGTCCATCCTTCGATATAAGGATTCTTTGCAGTCAGGGCCAGGGGCCCCTGGACATATCCTTTTTCCATTTTCCCTGGGAAAGAAAACTCAGCAGTCCAGGTTCCTGATGTCAGTTTGTAGGGCTCCCTTGGGTGTATCAGGGCAGCACAAGTTAGAGGTGGGGACAACTTCGGTGTGGGGTCCATCCTTCGATATAAGGATTTTTTGCAGTCAGGGCCAGGGGCCCCTGAGCACAACCTTTTTCCATTTTCCTTGGGAAAGAAAACTCAGCAGTCCAGGTTGCTGATGTCAGTTTGTAGGGCTCCCTTGGGTCTATCAGGGCAGCACAAGTTTGAGGTGGGGACAACTTCGGTGTGGGGTCCATCCTTCGATATAAGGATTCTTTGCAGTTAGGTCCCTGCCCAGGGCCAGGAGCCCCCGGGCACATCCTTTGGCCATTTTCCCTGGGAAAGAAAACTCAGCAGTCCAGGTTGCTGATGTCAGTTTGTAGGGCTCCCTTGGGTCTATCAGGGCAGCACAAGTTTGAGGTGGGGACAACTTCGGTGTGGGGTCCATCCTTCGATATAAGGATTTTTTGCAGTCAGGGCCAGGGGCTCCTGGGCACGTCCATTTTCCCATTTTCCCTGGGAAAGAAAACTCAGCAGTCCAGGTTGCTGATGTCAGTTTGTAGGGCTCCCTTGGGTGTATCAGGGCAGCACAAGTTAGAGGTGGGGACAACTTCGGTGTGGGGTCCATCCTTCGATATAAGGATTTTTTGCAGTCAGGGCCAGGGGCCCCTGGGCACATCCTTTTTCCATTTTCCCTGGGAAAGAAAACTCAGCAGTCCAGGTTCCTGATGTCAATTTGTAGGGCTCCCTTGGGTCTATCAGGGTAGCACAAGTTTGAGGTGGGGACAACTTCGGTGTGGGGTCCATCCTTCGATATAAGGATTTTTTTGCAGTGAGGCCACAGCCCTGCGTCAGGGGCACCTGGGCACATCCTTTTTCCATTTTCCCTGGGAAAGAAAACTCAGCAGTCCAGGTTCCTGATGTCAGTTTGTAGGGCTCCCTTGGGTCTATCAGGGCAGCACAAGTTTGAGGTGGGGACAACTTCGGTGTGGGGTCCATCCTTCGATATAAGGATTCTTTGCAGTCAGGGCCAGGGGCCCCTTGGCACATGCTTTTTCCATTTTCCCTGGGAAAGAAAACTCAGCAGTCCAGGTTCCTGATGTCAGTTTGTAGGGCTCCCTTGGGTCTATCAGGGCAGCACAAGTTTGAGGTGGGGACAACTTTGGTGTGGGGTCCATCCTTCGATATAAGGATTTTTTGCAGTCAGGGCCAGGGGCCCCCGGGCATATCCTTTGGCCATTTTCCCTGGGAAAGAAAACTCAGCAGTCCAGGTTCCTGATGTCAGTTTGTAGGGCTCCCTTGGGTCTATCAGGGTAGCACAAGTTTGAGGTGGGGACAACTTCGGTGTGGGGTCCATCCTTCGATATAAGGATTTTTTTGCAGTGAGGCCCCAGCCCTGCGTCAGGGGCACCTGGGCACATCCTTTTTCCATTTTCCCTGGGAAAGAAAACTCAGCAGTCCAGGTTGCTGATGTCAGTTTGTAGGGCTCCCTTGGGTCTATCAGGGCAGCACAAGTTTGAGGTGGGGACAACTTCGGTGTGGGGTCCATCCTTCGATATAAGGATTCTTTGCAGTGAGGCCCCTGTCCAGGGCTAGGGGCCCCCGGGCACATCCTTTTTCCATTTTCCCTGGGAAAGAAAACTCAGCAGTCCAGGTTCCTGATGTCAGTTTGTAGGGCTCCCTTGGGTCTATCAGGGCAGCACAAGTTTGAGGTGGGGACAACTTTGGTGTGGGGTCCATCCTTCGATATAAGGATTTTTTGCAGTCAGGGCCAGGGGCCCCCGGGCATACCCTTTGGCCATTTTCCCTGGGAAAGAAAACTCAGCAGTCCAGGTTCCTGATGTCAGTTTGTAGGGCTCCCTTGGGTCTATCAGGGCAGCACAAGTTTGAGGTGGGGACAACTTCGGTGTGGGGTCCATCCTTCGATATAATGATTCTTTGCAGTCAGGACACAGCCCAGGGCCAGGGGCCCCTTGGCACATCCTTTTTCCATTTTCCCTGGGAAAGAAAACTCAGCAGTCCAGGTTCCTGATGTCAGTTTGTAGGGCTCCCTTGGGTCTATCAGGGCAGCATAAGTTTGAGGTGGGGACAACTTCGGTGTGGGGTCCATCCTTCGATATAAGGATTTTTTGCAGTCAGGGCCAGGGGCCCCCGGGCACATCCTTTTTCCATTTTCCCTGGGAAAGAAAACTCAGCAGTCCAGGTTCCTGATGTCAGTTTGTAGGGCTCCCTTGGGTCTATCAGGGCAGCACAAGTTTGAGGTGGGGACAACTTCGGTGTGGGGTCCATCCTTCGATATAAGGATTCTTTGCAGTCAGGGCCAGGGGCCCCTGGGCACATCCTTTTTCCATTTTCCCTGGGAAAGAAAACTCAGCAGTCCAGGTTCCTGATGTCAGTTTGTAGGGCTCCCTTGGGTCTATCAGCGTAGCACAAGTTTGAGGTGGGGACAAATTTGGTGTGGGGTCCATCCTTCGATATAAGGATTCTTTGCAGTCAGGGCCAGGGGCCCCCGGGCACATCCTTTGGCCATTTTCCCTGGGAAAGAAAACTCAGCAGTCCAGGTTCCTGATGTCAGTTTGTAGGGTTCCCTTGGGTCTATCACGGTGGCACAAGTTTGAGGTGGGGACAACATCGGTGTGGGGTCCATCCTTCGATATAATGATTCTTTGCAGTCAGGGCCAGGGGCCCCTGGGCACATCCTTTTTCCATTTTCCCTGGGAAAGAAAACTCAGCAGTCCAGGTTGCTGATGTCAGTTTGTAGGGCTCCCTTGGGTCTATCAGGGCAGCACAAGTTTGAGGTGGGGACAACTTCGGTGTGGGGTCCATCCTTCGAAATAAGGATTCTTTGCAGTCAGGACACAGCCCAGGGCCAGGGGCCCCTTGGCACGTCCTTTTTCCATTTTCCCTGGGAAAGAAAACTCAGCAGTCCAGGTTCCTGATGTCAGTTTGTAGGGCTCCCTTGGGTCTATCAGGGCAGCACAAGTTTGAGGTGGGGACAACTTCGGTGTGGGGTCCATCCTTCGATATAAGGATTCTTTGCAGTGAGGTCCCTGCCCAGGGCCAGGGTCCCCCGGGCACATCCTTTGGCCATTTTCCCTGGGAAAGAAAACTCAGCAGTCCAGGTTCCTGATGTCAGTTTGTAGGGCTCCCTTGGGTCTATCAGGGCAGCACAAGTTTGAGGTGGGGACAACTTTGGTGTGGGGTCCATCCTTCGATATAAGGATTTTTTGCAGTCAGGGCCAGGGGCCGCCGGGCATATCCTTTGGCCATTTTCCCTGGGAAAGAAAACTCAGCAGTCCAGGTTCCTGATGTCAGTTTGTAGGGCTCCCTTGGGTCTATCAGGGCAGCACAAGTTTCAGGTGGGGACAACTTCGGTGTGGGGTCCATCCTTCGATATAAGGATTTTTTGCAGTGAGGGCCCTTCCCAGGGCTATGGGCCCCCGGGCACAACCTTTTTCCATTTTCCCTGGGAAAGAAAACTTAGCAGTCCAGGTTCCTGATGTCAGTTTGTAGGGCTCCCTTGGGTCTATCACGGTGGCACAAGTTTGAGGTGGGGACAACATCGGTGTGGGGTCCATCCTTCAATATAATGATTCTTTGCAGTCAGGGCCAGGGGCCCCTGGGCACATCCTTTTTCCATTTTCCCTGGGAAAGAAAACTCAGCAGTCCAGGTTGCTGATGTCAGTTTGTAGGGCTCCCTTGGGTCTATAAGGGCAGCACAAGTTTGAGGTGGGGACAACTTCGGTGTGGGGTCCATCCTTCGAAATAAGGATTCTTTGCAGTCAGGACACAGCCCAGGGCCAGGGGCCCCTTGGCACAACCTTTTTCCATTTTTCCTGGGAAAGAAAACTCAGCAGTCCAGGTTCCTGATGTCAGTTTGTAGGGCTCCCTTGGGTCTATCAGGGCAGCATAAGTTTGAGGTGGGGACAACTTCGGTGTGGGGTCCATCCTTCGATATAAGGATTCTTTGCAGTCAGGGCCAGGGGCCCCTGGACATATCCTTTGGCCATTTTCCCTGGGAAAGAAAACTCAGCAGTCCAGGTTCCTGATGTCAGTTTGTAGGGCTCCCTTGGGTGTATCAGGGCAGCACAAGTTAGAGGTGGGGACAACTTCGGTGTGGGGTCCATCCTTCGATATAAGGATTTTTTGCAGTCAGGGCCAGGGGCCCCTGAGCACAACCTTTTTCCATTTTCCCTGGGAAAGAAAACTCAGCAGTCCAGGTTGCTGATGTCAGTTTGTAGGGCTCCCTTGGGTCTATCAAGGCAGCACAAGTTTGAGGTGGGGACAACTTCGGTGTGGGGTCCATCCTTCGATATAAGGATTTTTTGCAGTCAGGGCCAGGGGCCCCCGGGAACATCCTTTTTCCATTTTCCCTGGGAAAGAAAACTCAGCAGTCCAGGTTCCTGATGTCAGTTTGTAGGGCTCCCTTGGGTCTATCAGGGTAGCACAAGTTTGAGGTGGGGACAACTTCGGTGTGGGGTCCATCCTTCGATATAAGGATTCTTTACAGTCAGGCCCCAGCCCAGGGCCAGGGGCCCCTGGGCATATCCATTGGCCAATTTCCCTGGGAAAGAAAACTCAGCAGTCCAGGTTGCTGATGTCAGTTTGTAGGGCTCCCTTGGTTCTATCAGGGCAGCACATGTTTGAGGTGGGGACAATTTTGGTGTGGGGTCCATCCTTCGATATAAGGATTTTTTGCAGTGATGGGCCTGCCCAGGGCCAGGGGCCCCCGGGCACATCCTTTGGCCATTTTCCGTGGGAAAGAATACTCAGCAGTCCAGGTTCCTGATGTCAGTTTGTAGGGCTCCCTTGGGTCTATCAGGGCAGCACAAGTTTGAGGTGGGGACAACTTCGGTGTGGGGTCCATCCTTCGATATAAGGATTTTTTGCAGTCAGGGCCAGGGGCCCCTTGGCACATCCTTTTTCCATTTTCCCTGGGAAAGAAAACTCAGCAGTCCAGGTTCCTGATGTCAGTTTGTAGGGTTCCCTTGGGTCTATCACGGTGGCAAAAGTTTGAGGTGGGGACAACATCGGTGTGGGGTCCATCCTTCGATATAATGATTCTTTGCAGTCAGGGCCAGGGGCCCCTGGGCACATCCTTTTTCCATTTTCCCTGGGAAAGAAAACTCAGCAGTCCAGGTTGCTGATGTCAGTTTGTAGGGCTCCCTTGGGTCTATCAGGGCAGCACAAGTTTGAGGTGGGGACAACTTCGGTGTGGGGTCCATCCTTCGAAATAAGGATTCTTTGCAGTCAGGACACAGCCCAGGGCCAGGGGCCCCTTGGCACGTCCTTTTTCCATTTTCCCTGGGAAAGAAAACTCAGCAGTCCAGGTTCCTGATGTCAGTTTGTAGGGCTCCCTTGGGTCTATCAGGGCAGCACAAGTTTGAGGTGGGGACAACTTCGGTGTGGGGTCCATCCATCGATATAAGGATTCTTTGCAGTCAGGGCCAGGGGCCCCCGGGCACAACCTTTTTCCATTTTCCCTGGGAAAGAAAACTCAGCAGTCCAGGTTCCTGATGTCAGTTTGTAGGGCTCCCTTGGGTCTATCAGGGCAGCACAAGTTTGAGGTGGGGACAACTTCGGTGTGGGGTCCATCCTTCGATATAAGGATTCTTTGCAGTGAGGTCCCTGCCCAGGGCCAGGGGCCCCCGGGCACATCCTTTGGCCATTTTCCCTGGGAAAGAAAACGCAGCAGTCCAGGTTCCTGATGTCAGTTTGTAGGGCTCCCTTGGGTCTGTCAGGGCAGCACAAGTTTGAGGTGGGGACAACTTCGGTGTGGGGTCCATCCTTCGATATAAGGATTCTTTGCAGTTAGGTCCCTGCCCAGGGCCAGGAGCCCCCGGGCACATCCATTGGCCATTTTCCCTGGGAAAGAAAACTCAGCAGTCCAGGTTCCTGATGTCAGTTTGTAGGGCTCCCTTGGGTCTATCAGGGCAGCACAAGTTTGAGGTGGGGACAACTTCGGTGTGGGGTCCATCCTTCGATATAAGGATTTTTTGCAGTCAGGGCCAGGGGCTCCTGGGCACGTCCATTTTCCCATTTTCCCTGGGAAAGAAAACTTAGCAGTCCAGGTTGCTGATGTCAGTTTGTAGGGCTCCCTTCGGTGTATCAGGGCAGCACAAGTTAGAGGTGGGGACAACTTCGGTGTGGGTTCCATCCTTCGATATAAGGATTTTTTTGCAGTGAGGCCACAGCCCTGCGTCAGGGGCACCTGGGCACATCCTTTTTCCATTTTCCCTGGGAAAGAAAACTCAGCAGTCCAGGTTGCTGATGTCAGTTTCTAGGGCTCCCTTGGGTCTATCAGGGCAGCACAAGTTTGAGGTGGGGACAACTTCGGTGTGGGGTCCATCCTTCGATATAAGGATTTTTTGCAGTCAGGGCCAGGGGCCCCCGGGCACATCATTTTTCCATTTTCCCTGGGAAAGAAAACTCAGCAGTCCAGGTTCCTGATGTCAGTTTGTAGGGCTGCCTTGGGTCTATCAGGGCAGCACAAGTTTGAGGTGGGGACAACTTCGGTGTGGGGTCCATCCTTCGATATAAGGATTTTTTGCAGTGAGGCCCCTGCCCAGGGCTAGGGGCCCCCGGGCACATCCTTTTTCCATTTTCCCTGGGAAAGAAAACTCAGCAGTCCAGGTTCCTGATGTCAGTTTGTAGGGCTCCCTTGGGTCTATCAGGGTAGCACAAGTTTGAGGTGGGGACAACTTTGGTGTGGGGTCCATCCTTCGATATAAGGATTTTTTGCAGTCAGGGCCAGGGGCCCCCGGGCATAACCTTTGGCCATTTTCCCTGGGAAAGAAAACTCAGCAGTCCAGGTTGCTGATGTCAGTTTGTAGGGCTCCCTTGGGTCTATCAGGGCAGCACAAGTTTGAGGTGGGGACAACTTCGGTGTGGGGTCCATCCTTCGATATAAGGATTCTTTGCAGTCAGGGCCCAGCCCAGGGCTAGGGGCCCCTGGGCACATCCTTTTTCCATTTTCCCTGGGAAAGAAAACTCAGCAGTCCAGGTTCCTGATGTCAGTTTGTAGGGCTCCCTTGGGTCTATCAGGGCAGCACAAGTTTGAGGTGGGGACAACTTCGGTGTGGGGTCCATCCTTCGATATAAGGATTTTTTGCAGTCAGGGCCAGGGGCCCCTTGGCACATCCTTTTTCCATTTTCCCTGGGAAAGAAAACTTAGCAGTCCAGGTTCCTGATGTCAGTTTGTAGGGCTCCCTTGGGTCTATCAGGGCAGCACAAGTTTGAGGTGGGGACAACTTCGGTGTGGGGTCCATCCTTCGATATAAGGATTTTTTGCAGTGAGGCCCCTGCCCAGGGCTAGGGGCCCCCGGGCACATCCTTTGGCCATTTTCCCTGGGAAAGAAAACTCAGCAGTCCAGGTTCCTGATGTCAGTTTGTAGGGTTCCCTTGGGTCTATCACGGTGGCACAAGTTTGAGGTGGGGACAACATCGGTGTGGGGTCCATCCTTCGATATAATGATTCTTTGCAGTCAGGGCCAGGGGCCCCTGGGCACATCCTTTTTCCATTTTCCCTGGGAAAGTAAACTCAGCAGTCCAGGTTGCTGATGTCAGTTTGTAGGGCTCCCTTGGGTCTATCAGGGCAGCACAAGTTTGAGGTGGGGACAACTTCGGTGTGGGGTCCATCCTTCGAAATAAGGATTCTTTGCAGTCAGGACACAGCCCAGGGCCAGGGGCCCCTTGGCACGTCCTTTTTCCATTTTCCCTGGGAAAGAAAACTCAGCAGTCCAGGTTCCTGATGTCAGTTTGTAGGGCTCCCTTGGGTCTATCAGGGCAGCACAAGTTTGAGGTGGGGACAACTTCGGTGTGGGGTCCATCCTTCGATATAAGGATTCTTTGCAGTGAGGTCCCTGCCCAGGGCCAGGGGCCCCCGGGCACATCCTTTGGCCATTTTCCCTGGGAAAGAAAACTCAGCAGTCCAGGTTGCTGATGTCAGTTTGTAGGGCTCCCTTGGGTCTATCAGGGCAGCACAAGTTTGAGGTGGGGACAACTTCGGTGTGGGGTCCATCCTTCGATATAAGGATTCTTTGCAGTGAGGTCCCTGCCCAGGTCCAGGGGCCCCCGGGCACATCCTTTGGCCATTTTCCCTGGGAAAGAAAACTCAGCAGTCCAGGTTCCTGATGTCAGTTTGTAGGGCTCCCTTGGGTCTATCAGGGCAGCACAAGTTTGAGGTGGGGACAACTTCGGTGTGGGGTCCATCCTTCGATATAAGGATTCTTTGCAGTCAGGGCCAGGGGCCCCTTGGCACATCCTTTTTCCATTTTCCCTGGGAAAGAAAACTCAGCAGTCCAGGTTCCTGATGTCAGTTTGTAGGGCTCCCTTGGGTCTATCAGCGTAGCACAATTTTGAGGTGGGGACAAATTTGGTGTGGGGTCCATCCTTCGATATAAGGATTCTTTGCAGTCAGGGCCAGGGGCCCCCGGGCACATCCTTTGGCCATTTTCCCTGGGAAAGAAAACTCAGCAGTCCAGGTTCCTGATGTCAGTTTGTAGGGTTCCCTTGGGTCTATCACGGTGGCACAAGTTTGAGGTGGGGACAACATCGGTGTGGGGTCCATCCTTTGATATAAGGATTCTTTGCAGTCAGGGCCAGGGGCCCCTGGGCACATCCTTTTTCCATTTTCCCTGGGAAAGAAAACTCAGCAGTCCAGGTTGCTGATGTCAGTTTGTAGGGCTCCCTTGGGTCTATCAGGGCAGCACAAGTTTGAGGTGGGGACAACTTCGGTGTGGGGTCCATCCTTCGAAATAAGGATTCTTTGCAGTCAGGACACAGCCCAGGGCCAGGGGCCCCTTGGCATGTCCTTTTTCCATTTTCCCTGGGAAAGAAAACTCAGCAGTCCAGGTTCCTGATGTCAGTTTGTAGGGCTCCCTTGGGTCTATCAGGGCAGCACAAGTTTGAGGTGGGGACAACTTCGGTGTGGGGTCCATCCTTCGATATAAGGATTCTTTGCAGTGAGGTCCCTGCCCAGGGCCAGGGTCCCCCGGGCACATCCTTTGGCCATTTTCCCTGGGAAAGAAAACTCAGCAGTCCAGGTTCCTGATGTCAGTTTGTAGGGCTCCCTTGGGTCTATCAGGGCAGCACAAGTTAGAGGTGGGGACAACTTCGGTGTGGGGTCCATCCTTCGATATAAGGATTTTTTGCAGTGAGGCCCCTGCCCAGGGCTAGGGGCCCCCGGGCACATCCTTTTTCCATTTTCCCTGGGAAAGAAAACTCAGCAGTCCAGGTTCCTGATGTCAGTTTGTAGGGCTCCCTTGGGTCTATCAGGGCAGCACAAGTTTGAGGTGGGGACAACTTTGGTGTGGGGTCCATCCTTCGATATAAGGATTTTTTGCAGTCAGGGCCAGGGGCCCCCGGGCATATCCTTTGGCCATTTTCCCTGGGAAAGAAAACTCAGCAGTCCAGGTTCCTGATGTCAGTTTGTAGGGCTCCCTTGGGTCTATCAGGGCAGCACAAGTTTGAGGTGGGGACAACTTCGGTGTGGGGTCCATCCTTCGATATAAGGATTTTTTGCAGTGAGGGCCCTTCCCAGGGCTATGGGCCCCCGGGCACAACCTTTTTCCATTTTCCCTGGGAAAGAAAACTTAGCAGTCCAGGTTCCTGATGTCAGTTTGTAGGGCTCCCTTGGGTCTATCACGGTGGCACAAGTTTGAGGTGGGGACAACATCGGTGTGGGGTCCATCCTTCAATATAATGATTCTTTGCAGTCAGGGCCAGGGGCCCCTGGGCACATCCTTTTTCCATTTTCCCTGGGAAAGAAAACTCAGCAGTCCAGGTTCCAGATGTCAGTTTGTAGGGCTCCCTTGGGTCTATCAGGGCAGCACAAGTTTGAGGTGGGGACAACTTCGGTGTGGGGTCCATCCTTCGAAATAAGGATTCTTTGCAGTCAGGACACAGCCCAGGGCCAGGGGCCCCTTGGCACATCCTTTTTCCATTTTCCCTGGGAAAGAAAACTCAGCAGTCCAGGTTCCTGATGTCAGTTTGTAGGGCTCCCTTGGGTCTATCAGGGCAGCATAAGTTTGAGGTGGGGACAACTTCGGTGTGGGGTCCATCCTTCGATATAAGGATTCTTTGCAGTCAGGGCCAGGGGCCCCTGGACATATCCTTTTTCCATTTTCCCTGGGAAAGAAAACTCAGCAGTCCAGGTTCCTGATGTCAGTTTGTAGGGCTCCCTTGGGTGTATCAGGGCAGCACAAGTTAGAGGTGGGGACAACTTCGGTGTGGGGTCCATCCTTCGATATAAGGATTTTTTGCAGTCAGGGCCAGGGGCCCCTGAGCACAACCTTTTTCCATTTTCCTTGGGAAAGAAAACTCAGCAGTCCAGGTTGCTGATGTCAGTTTGTAGGGCTCCCTTGGGTCTATCAGGGCAGCACAAGTTTGAGGTGGGGACAACTTCGGTGTGGGGTCCATCCTTCGATATAAGGATTCTTTGCAGTTAGGTCCCTGCCCAGGGCCAGGAGCCCCCGGGCACATCCTTTGGCCATTTTCCCTGGGAAAGAAAACTCAGCAGTCCAGGTTGCTGATGTCAGTTTGTAGGGCTCCCTTGGGTCTATCAGGGCAGCACAAGTTTGAGGTGGGGACAACTTCGGTGTGGGGTCCATCCTTCGATATAAGGATTTTTTGCAGTCAGGGCCAGGGGCTCCTGGGCACGTCCATTTTCCCATTTTCCCTGGGAAAGAAAACTCAGCAGTCCAGGTTGCTGATGTCAGTTTGTAGGGCTCCCTTGGGTGTATCAGGGCAGCACAAGTTAGAGGTGGGGACAACTTCGGTGTGGGGTCCATCCTTCGATATAAGGATTTTTTGCAGTCAGGGCCAGGGGCCCCTGGGCACATCCTTTTTCCATTTTCCCTGGGAAAGAAAACTCAGCAGTCCAGGTTCCTGATGTCAATTTGTAGGGCTCCCTTGGGTCTATCAGGGTAGCACAAGTTTGAGGTGGGGACAACTTCGGTGTGGGGTCCATCCTTCGATATAAGGATTTTTTTGCAGTGAGGCCACAGCCCTGCGTCAGGGGCACCTGGGCACATCCTTTTTCCATTTTCCCTGGGAAAGAAAACTCAGCAGTCCAGGTTCCTGATGTCAGTTTGTAGGGCTCCCTTGGGTCTATCAGGGCAGCACAAGTTTGAGGTGGGGACAACTTCGGTGTGGGGTCCATCCTTCGATATAAGGATTTTTTGCAGTCAGGGCCAGGGGCCCCTTGGCACATGCTTTTTCCATTTTCCCTGGGAAAGAAAACTCAGCAGTCCAGGTTCCTGATGTCAGTTTGTAGGGCTCCCTTGGGTCTATCAGGGCAGCACAAGTTTGAGGTGGGGACAACTTTGGTGTGGGGTCCATCCTTCGATATAAGGATTTTTTGCAGTCAGGGCCAGGGGCCCCCGGGCATATCCTTTGGCCATTTTCCCTGGGAAAGAAAACTCAGCAGTCCAGGTTCCTGATGTCAGTTTGTAGGGCTCCCTTGGGTCTATCAGGGTAGCACAAGTTTGAGGTGGGGACAACTTCGGTGTGGGGTCCATCCTTCGATATAAGGATTTTTTTGCAGTGAGGCCCCAGCCCTGCGTCAGGGGCACCTGGGCACATCCTTTTTCCATTTTCCCTGGGAAAGAAAACTCAGCAGTCCAGGTTGCTGATGTCAGTTTGTAGGGCTCCCTTGGGTCTATCAGGGCAGCACAAGTTTGAGGTGGGGACAACTTCGGTGTGGGGTCCATCCTTCGATATAAGGATTCTTTGCAGTGAGGCCCCTGTCCAGGGCTAGGGGCCCCCGGGCACATCCTTTTTCCATTTTCCCTGGGAAAGAAAACTCAGCAGTCCAGGTTCCTGATGTCAGTTTGTAGGGCTCCCTTGGGTCTATCAGGGCAGCACAAGTTTGAGGTGGGGACAACTTTGGTGTGGGGTCCATCCTTCGATATAAGGATTTTTTGCAGTCAGGGCCAGGGGCCCCCGGGCATACCCTTTGGCCATTTTCCCTGGGAAAGAAAACTCAGCAGTCCAGGTTCCTGATGTCAGTTTGTAGGGCTCCCTTGGGTCTATCAGGGCAGCACAAGTTTGAGGTGGGGACAACTTCGGTGTGGGGTCCATCCTTCGATATAATGATTCTTTGCAGTCAGGACACAGCCCAGGGCCAGGGGCCCCTTGGCACATCCTTTTTCCATTTTCCCTGGGAAAGAAAACTCAGCAGTCCAGGTTCCTGATGTCAGTTTGTAGGGCTCCCTTGGGTCTATCAGGGCAGCATAAGTTTGAGGTGGGGACAACTTCGGTGTGGGGTCCATCCTTCGATATAAGGATTTTTTGCAGTCAGGGCCAGGGGCCCCCGGGCACATCCTTTTTCCATTTTCCCTGGGAAAGAAAACTCAGCAGTCCAGGTTCCTGATGTCAGTTTGTAGGGCTCCCTTGGGTCTATCAGGGCAGCACAAGTTTGAGGTGGGGACAACTTCGGTGTGGGGTCCATCCTTCGATATAAGGATTCTTTGCAGTCAGGGCCAGGGGCCCCTGGGCACATCCTTTTTCCATTTTCCCTGGGAAAGAAAACTCAGCAGTCCAGGTTCCTGATGTCAGTTTGTAGGGCTCCCTTGGGTCTATCAGCGTAGCACAAGTTTGAGGTGGGGACAAATTTGGTGTGGGGTCCATCCTTCGATATAAGGATTCTTTGCAGTCAGGGCCAGGGGCCCCCGGGCACATCCTTTGGCCATTTTCCCTGGGAAAGAAAACTCAGCAGTCCAGGTTCCTGATGTCAGTTTGTAGGGTTCCCTTGGGTCTATCACGGTGGCACAAGTTTGAGGTGGGGACAACATCGGTGTGGGGTCCATCCTTCGATATAATGATTCTTTGCAGTCAGGGCCAGGGGCCCCTGGGCACATCCTTTTTCCATTTTCCCTGGGAAAGAAAACTCAGCAGTCCAGGTTGCTGATGTCAGTTTGTAGGGCTCCCTTGGGTCTATCAGGGCAGCACAAGTTTGAGGTGGGGACAACTTCGGTGTGGGGTCCATCCTTCGAAATAAGGATTCTTTGCAGTCAGGACACAGCCCAGGGCCAGGGGCCCCTTGGCACGTCCTTTTTCCATTTTCCCTGGGAAAGAAAACTCAGCAGTCCAGGTTGCTGATGTCAGTTTGTAGGGCTCCCTTGGGTCTATCAGGGCAGCACAAGTTTGAGGTGGGGACAACTTCGGTGTGGGGTCCATCCTTCGATATAAGGATTCTTTGCAGTGAGGCCCCTGTCCAGGGCTAGGGGCCCCCGGGCACATCCTTTTTCCATTTTCCCTGGGAAAGAAAACTCAGCAGTCCAGGTTCCTGATGTCAGTTTGTAGGGCTCCCTTGGGTCTATCAGGGCAGCACAAGTTTGAGGTGGGGACAACTTTGGTGTGGGGTCCATCCTTCGATATAAGGATTTTTTGCAGTCAGGGCCAGGGGCCCCCGGGCATACCCTTTGGCCATTTTCCCTGGGAAAGAAAACTCAGCAGTCCAGGTTCCTGATGTCAGTTTGTAGGGCTCCCTTGGGTCTATCAGGGCAGCACAAGTTTGAGGTGGGGACAACTTCGGTGTGGGGTCCATCCTTCGATATAATGATTCTTTGCAGTCAGGACACAGCCCAGGGCCAGGGGCCCCTTGGCACATCCTTTTTCCATTTTCCCTGGGAAAGAAAACTCAGCAGTCCAGGTTCCTGATGTCAGTTTGTAGGGCTCCCTTGGGTCTATCAGGGCAGCATAAGTTTGAGGTGGGGACAACTTCGGTGTGGGGTCCATCCTTCGATATAAGGATTTTTTGCAGTCAGGGCCAGGGGCCCCCGGGCACATCCTTTTTCCATTTTCCCTGGGAAAGAAAACTCAGCAGTCCAGGTTCCTGATGTCAGTTTGTAGGGCTCCCTTGGGTCTATCAGGGCAGCACAAGTTTGAGGTGGGGACAACTTCGGTGTGGGGTCCATCCTTCGATATAAGGATTCTTTGCAGTCAGGGCCAGGGGCCCCTGGGCACATCCTTTTTCCATTTTCCCTGGGAAAGAAAACTCAGCAGTCCAGGTTCCTGATGTCAGTTTGTAGGGCTCCCTTGGGTCTATCAGCGTAGCACAAGTTTGAGGTGGGGACAAATTTGGTGTGGGGTCCATCCTTCGATATAAGGATTCTTTGCAGTCAGGGCCAGGGGCCCCCGGGCACATCCTTTGGCCATTTTCCCTGGGAAAGAAAACTCAGCAGTCCAGGTTCCTGATGTCAGTTTGTAGGGTTCCCTTGGGTCTATCACGGTGGCACAAGTTTGAGGTGGGGACAACATCGGTGTGGGGTCCATCCTTCGATATAATGATTCTTTGCAGTCAGGGCCAGGGGCCCCTGGGCACATCCTTTTTCCATTTTCCCTGGGAAAGAAAACTCAGCAGTCCAGGTTGCTGATGTCAGTTTGTAGGGCTCCCTTGGGTCTATCAGGGCAGCACAAGTTTGAGGTGGGGACAACTTCGGTGTGGGGTCCATCCTTCGAAATAAGGATTCTTTGCAGTCAGGACACAGCCCAGGGCCAGGGGCCCCTTGGCACGTCCTTTTTCCATTTTCCCTGGGAAAGAAAACTCAGCAGTCCAGGTTCCTGATGTCAGTTTGTAGGGCTCCCTTGGGTCTATCAGGGCAGCACAAGTTTGAGGTGGGGACAACTTCGGTGTGGGGTCCATCCTTCGATATAAGGATTCTTTGCAGTGAGGTCCCTGCCCAGGGCCAGGGTCCCCCGGGCACATCCTTTGGCCATTTTCCCTGGGAAAGAAAACTCAGCAGTCCAGGTTCCTGATGTCAGTTTGTAGGGCTCCCTTGGGTCTATCAGGGCAGCACAAGTTTGAGGTGGGGACAACTTTGGTGTGGGGTCCATCCTTCGATATAAGGATTTTTTGCAGTCAGGGCCAGGGGCCGCCGGGCATATCCTTTGGCCATTTTCCCTGGGAAAGAAAACTCAGCAGTCCAGGTTCCTGATGTCAGTTTGTAGGGCTCCCTTGGGTCTATCAGGGCAGCACAAGTTTCAGGTGGGGACAACTTCGGTGTGGGGTCCATCCTTCGATATAAGGATTTTTTGCAGTGAGGGCCCTTCCCAGGGCTATGGGCCCCCGGGCACAACCTTTTTCCATTTTCCCTGGGAAAGAAAACTTAGCAGTCCAGGTTCCTGATGTCAGTTTGTAGGGCTCCCTTGGGTCTATCACGGTGGCACAAGTTTGAGGTGGGGACAACATCGGTGTGGGGTCCATCCTTCAATATAATGATTCTTTGCAGTCAGGGCCAGGGGCCCCTGGGCACATCCTTTTTCCATTTTCCCTGGGAAAGAAAACTCAGCAGTCCAGGTTGCTGATGTCAGTTTGTAGGGCTCCCTTGGGTCTATAAGGGCAGCACAAGTTTGAGGTGGGGACAACTTCGGTGTGGGGTCCATCCTTCGAAATAAGGATTCTTTGCAGTCAGGACACAGCCCAGGGCCAGGGGCCCCTTGGCACAACCTTTTTCCATTTTTCCTGGGAAAGAAAACTCAGCAGTCCAGGTTCCTGATGTCAGTTTGTAGGGCTCCCTTGGGTCTATCAGGGCAGCATAAGTTTGAGGTGGGGACAACTTCGGTGTGGGGTCCATCCTTCGATATAAGGATTCTTTGCAGTCAGGGCCAGGGGCCCCTGGACATATCCTTTGGCCATTTTCCCTGGGAAAGAAAACTCAGCAGTCCAGGTTCCTGATGTCAGTTTGTAGGGCTCCCTTGGGTGTATCAGGGCAGCACAAGTTAGAGGTGGGGACAACTTCGGTGTGGGGTCCATCCTTCGATATAAGGATTTTTTGCAGTCAGGGCCAGGGGCCCCTGAGCACAACCTTTTTCCATTTTCCCTGGGAAAGAAAACTCAGCAGTCCAGGTTGCTGATGTCAGTTTGTAGGGCTCCCTTGGGTCTATCAAGGCAGCACAAGTTTGAGGTGGGGACAACTTCGGTGTGGGGTCCATCCTTCGATATAAGGATTTTTTGCAGTCAGGGCCAGGGGCCCCCGGGAACATCCTTTTTCCATTTTCCCTGGGAAAGAAAACTCAGCAGTCCAGGTTCCTGATGTCAGTTTGTAGGGCTCCCTTGGGTCTATCAGGGTAGCACAAGTTTGAGGTGGGGACAACTTCGGTGTGGGGTCCATCCTTCGATATAAGGATTCTTTACAGTCAGGCCCCAGCCCAGGGCCAGGGGCCCCTGGGCATATCCATTGGCCAATTTCCCTGGGAAAGAAAACTCAGCAGTCCAGGTTGCTGATGTCAGTTTGTAGGGCTCCCTTGGTTCTATCAGGGCAGCACATGTTTGAGGTGGGGACAATTTTGGTGTGGGGTCCATCCTTCGATATAAGGATTTTTTGCAGTGATGGGCCTGCCCAGGGCCAGGGGCCCCCGGGCACATCCTTTGGCCATTTTCCGTGGGAAAGAATACTCAGCAGTCCAGGTTCCTGATGTCAGTTTGTAGGGCTCCCTTGGGTCTATCAGGGCAGCACAAGTTTGAGGTGGGGACAACTTCGGTGTGGGGTCCATCCTTCGATATAAGGATTTTTTGCAGTCAGGGCCAGGGGCCCCTTGGCACATCCTTTTTCCATTTTCCCTGGGAAAGAAAACTCAGCAGTCCAGGTTCCTGATGTCAGTTTGTAGGGTTCCCTTGGGTCTATCACGGTGGCAAAAGTTTGAGGTGGGGACAACATCGGTGTGGGGTCCATCCTTCGATATAATGATTCTTTGCAGTCAGGGCCAGGGGCCCCTGGGCACATCCTTTTTCCATTTTCCCTGGGAAAGAAAACTCAGCAGTCCAGGTTGCTGATGTCAGTTTGTAGGGCTCCCTTGGGTCTATCAGGGCAGCACAAGTTTGAGGTGGGGACAACTTCGGTGTGGGGTCCATCCTTCGAAATAAGGATTCTTTGCAGTCAGGACACAGCCCAGGGCCAGGGGCCCCTTGGCACGTCCTTTTTCCATTTTCCCTGGGAAAGAAAACTCAGCAGTCCAGGTTCCTGATGTCAGTTTGTAGGGCTCCCTTGGGTCTATCAGGGCAGCACAAGTTTGAGGTGGGGACAACTTCGGTGTGGGGTCCATCCATCGATATAAGGATTCTTTGCAGTCAGGGCCAGGGGCCCCCGGGCACAACCTTTTTCCATTTTCCCTGGGAAAGAAAACTCAGCAGTCCAGGTTCCTGATGTCAGTTTGTAGGGCTCCCTTGGGTCTATCAGGGCAGCACAAGTTTGAGGTGGGGACAACTTCGGTGTGGGGTCCATCCTTCGATATAAGGATTCTTTGCAGTGAGGTTCCTGCCCAGGGCCAGGGGCCCCCGGGCACACCCTTTGGCCATTTTCCCTGGGAAAGAAAACGCAGCAGTCCAGGTTCCTGATGTCAGTTTGTAGGGCTCCCTTGGGTCTATCAGGGCAGCACAAGTTAGAGGTGGGGACAACTTCGGTGTGGGGTCCATCCTTCGATATAAGGATTCTTTGCAGTTAGGTCCCTGCCCAGGGCCAGGAGCCCCCGGGCACATCCTTTGGCCATTTTACCTGGGAAAGAAAACTCAGCAGTCCAGGTTCCTGATGTCAGTTTGTAGGGCTCCCTTGGGTCTATCAGGGCAGCACAAGTTTGAGGTGGGGACAACTTTGGTGTGGGGTCCATCCTTCGATATAAGGATTTTTTGCAGTCAGGGCCAGGGGCTCCTGGGCACGTCCATTTTCCCATTTTCCCTGGGAAAGAAAACTTAGCAGTCCAGGTTGCTGATGTCAGTTTGTAGGGCTCCTTTGGGTGTATCAGGGCAGCACAAGTTAGAGGTGGGGACAACTTCGGTGTGGGGTCCATCCTTCGATATAAGGATTTTTTGCAGTCAGGGCCAGGGGCCCCTGGGGACATCCTTTTTCCATTTTCCCTGGGAAAGAAAACTCAGCAGTCCAGGTTCCTGATGTCAATTTGTAGGGCTCCCTTGGGTCTATCAGGGTAGCACAAGTTTGAGGTGGGGACAACTTCGGTGTGGGGTCCATCCTTCGATATAAGGATTTTTTTGCAGTGAGGCCCCAGCCCTGCGTCAGGGGCGCCTGGGCACATCCTTTTTCCATTTTCCCTGGGAAAGAAAACTCAGCAGTCCAGGTTGCTGATGTCAGTTTGTAGGGCTCCCTTGGGTCTATCAGGGTAGCACAAGTTTGAGGTGGGGACAACTTCGGTGTGGGGTCCATCCTTAGATATAAGGATTATTTGCAGTGAGGGCCTTGCCCAGGTCCAGGGGCCCCTGGGCACGTCCTTTTTCCATTTTCCCTGGGAAAGAAAACTCAGCAGTCCAGGTTCCTGATGTCAGTTTGTAGGGCTCCCTTGGGTCTATCAAGGCAGCACAAGTTTGAGGTGGGGACAACTTCGGTGTGGGGTCCATCCTTCGATATAAGGATTTTTTACAGTGAGGCCCCTGCCCAGGGCTAGGGGCCCCCGGGCACGTCCATTTTCCCATTTTCCCTGGGAAAGAAAACTCAGCAGTCCAGGTTGCTGATGTCAGTTTGTAGGGCTCCCTTGGGTCTATCAGGGCAGCACAAGTTAGAGGTGGGGACAACTTCGGTGTGGGGTCCATCCTTCGATATAAGGATTTTTTGCAGTCAGGGCCAGGGGCCCCTGGGCACATCCTTTTTCCATTTTCCCTGGGAAAGAAAACTCAGCAGTCCAGGTTCCTGATGTCAGTTTGTAGGGCCCCCTTGGGTCTATCAGGGCAGCACAAGTTTGAGGTGGGGACAACTTCGGTGTGGGGTCCATCCTTCGATATAAGGATTCTTTGCAGTCAGGGCCAGGGGCCCCCGGGCACATCCTTTTTCCATTTTCCCTGGGAAAGAAAACTCAGCAGTCCAGGTTCCTGATGTCAGTTTGTAGGGCTCCCTTGGGTCTATCAGGGCAGCACAAGTTTGAGGTGGGGACAACTTCGGTGTGGGGTCCATCCTTCGATATAAGGATTTTTTGCAGTGAGGGCCCTGCCCAGAACCAGTGGCCCCCGGGCACATCCTTTTTCCATTTTCCCTGGGAAAGAAAACTCAGCTGTCCAGGTTCCTGATGTCAGTTTGTAGGGCTCCCTTGGGTCTATCAGGGCAGCACAAGTTTGAGGTGGGGACAACTTCGGTGTGGGGTCCATCCTTTGATATAAGGATTCTTTGCAGTGAGGTCCCTGCCCAGGGCCAGGGGCCCCCGTGCACATCCTTTGGCCATTTTCCCTGGGAAAGAAAACTCAGCAGTCCAGGTTCCTGATGTCAGTTTGTAGGGTTCCCTTGGGTCTATCACGGTGGCACAAGTTTGAGGTGGGGACAACATCGGTGTGGGGTCCATCCTTCGATATAATGATTCTTTGCAGTCAGGGCCAGGGGCCCCTGGGCACATCCTTTTTCCATTTTCCCTGGGAAAGAAAACTCAGCAGTCCAGGTTGCTGATGTCAGTTTGTAGGGCTCCCTTGGGTCTATCAGGGCAGCACAAGTTTGAGGTGGGGACAACTTCGGTGTGGGGTCCATCCTTCGAAATAAGGATTCTTTGCAGTCAGGACACAGCCCAGGGCCAGGGGCCCCTTGGCACGTCCTTTTTCCATTTTCCCTTGGAAAGAAAACTCAGCAGTCCAGGTTCCTGATGTCAGTTTGTAGGGCTCCCTTGGGTCTATCAGGGCAGCACAAGTTTGAGGTGGGGACAACTTCGGTGTGGGGTCCATCCTTCGATATAAGGATTCTTTGCAGTGAGGTTCCTGCCCAGGGCCAGGGGCCCCCGGGCACATCCTTTGGCCATTTTCCCTGGGAAAGAAAACTCAGCAGTCCAGGTTCCTGATGTCAGTTTGTAGGGCTCCCTTGGGTCTATCAGGGCAGCACAAGTTTGAGGTGGGGACAACTTTGGTGTGGGGTCCATCCTTCGATATAAGGATTCTTTGCAGTCAGGGCCAGGGGCCCCTGGGCACATCCTTTTTCCATTTTCCCTGGGAAAGAAAACTCAGCAGTCCAGGTTCCTGATGTCAGTTTGTAGGGCTCCCTTGGGTCTATCAGCGTAGCACAATTTTGAGGTGGGGACAAATTTGGTGTGGGGTCCATCCTTCAATATAAGGATTCTTTGCAGTCAGGGCCAGGGGCCCCCGGGCACATCCTTTGGCCATTTTCCCTGGGAAAGAAAACTCAGCAGTCCAGGTTCCTGATGTCAGTTTGTAGGGCTCCCTTGGGTCTATCAGGGCAGCACAAGTTTGAGGTGGGGACAACTTCGGTGTGGGGTCCATCCTTCGATATAAGGATTTTTTGCAGTGAGGGCCCTGCCCAGAACCAGTGGCCCCCGGGCACATCCTTTTTCCATTTTCCCTGGGAAAGAAAACTCAGCAGTCCAGGTTGCTGATGTCAGTTTGTAGGGCTCCCTTGGGTCTATCAGGGCAGCACATGTTTGAGGTGGGGACAATTTTGGTGTGGGGTCCATCCTTCGATATAAGGATTTTTTGCAGTGACGGGCCTGCCCAGGGCCAGGGGCCCCTGGGCACATCCTTTGGCCATTTTCCGTGGGAAAGAATACTCAGCAGTCCAGGTTCCTGAATTCAGTTTGTAGGGCTCCCTTGGGTCTATCAGGGCAGCACAAGTTTGAGGTGGGGACAACTTCGGTGTGGGGTCCATCCCTCGATATAAGGATTTTTCGCAGTCAGGGCCAGGGGCCCCTGGGCACATCCTTTTTCCATTTTCCCTGGGAAAGAAAACTCAGCAGTCCAGGTTCCTGATGTCAGTTTGTAGGGCTCCCTTGGGTCTATCAGGGCAGCACAAGTTTGAGGTGGGGACAACTTCGGTGTGGGGTCCATCCTTCGATATAAGGATTTTTTGCAGTCAGGGCCAGGGGCCCCTTGGCACATCCTTTTTCCATTTTCCCTGGGAAAGAAAACTCAGCAGTCCAGGTTCCTGATGTCAGTTTGTAGGGTTCCCTTGGGTCTATCACGGTGGCACAAGTTTGAGGTGGGGACAACATCGGTGTGGGGTCCATCCTTCGATATAATGATTCTTTGCAGTCAGGGCCAGGGGCCCCTGGGCACATCCTTTTTCCATTTTCCCTGGGAAAGAAAACTCAGCAGTCCAGGTTGCTGATGTCAGTTTGTAGGGCTCCCTTGGGTCTATCAGGGCAGCACAAGTTTGAGGTGGGGACAACTTCGGTGTGGGGTCCATCCTTCGAAATAAGGATTCTTTGCAGTCAGGACACAGCCCAGGGCCAGGGGCCCCTTGGCACGTCCTTTTTCCATTTTCCCTGGGAAAGAAAACTCAGCAGTCCAGGTTCCTGATGTCACTTTGTAGGGCTCCCTTGGGTCTATCAGGGCAGCACAAGTTTGAGGTGCGGACAACTTCGGTGTGGGGTCCATCCATCGATATAAGGATTCTTTGCAGTCAGGGCCAGGGGCCCCTTGGCACAACCTTTTTCCATTTTCCCTGGGAAAGAAAACTCAGCAGTCCAGGTTCCTGATGTCAGTTTGTAGGGCTCCCTTGGGTCTATCAGGGCAGCACAAGTTTGAGGTGGGGACAACTTCGGTGTGGGGTCCATCCTTCGATATAAGGATTCTTTGCAGTGAGGTTCCTGCCCAGGGCCAGGGGCCCCCGGGCACATCCTTTGGCCATTTTCCCTGGGAAAGAAAACGCAGCAGTCCAGGTTGCTGATGTCAGTTTGTAGGGCTCCCTTGGGTCTATCAGGGCAGCACAAGTTTGAGGTGGGGACAACTTTGGTGTGGGGTCCATCCTTCGATATAAGGATTTTTTGCAGTCAGGGCCAGGGGCTCCTGGGCACGTCCATTTTCCCATTTTCCCTGGGAAAGAAAACTTAGCAGTCCAGGTTGCTGATGTCAGTTTGTAGGGCTCCTTTGGGTGTATCAGGGCAGCACAAGTTAGAGGTGGGGACAACTTCGGTGTGGGGTCCATCCTTCGATATAAGGATTTTTTGCAGTCAGGGCCAGGGGCCCCTGGGGACATCCTTTTTCCATTTTCCCTGGGAAAGAAAACTCAGCAGTCCAGGTTCCTGATGTCAATTTGTAGGGCTCCCTTGGGTCTATCAGGGTAGCACAAGTTTGAGGTGGGGACAACTTCGGTGTGGGGTCCATCCTTCGATATAAGGATTTTTTTGCAGTGAGGCCCCAGCCCTGCGTCAGGGGCACCTGGGCACATCCTTTTTCCATTTTCCCTGGGAAAGAAAACTCAGCAGTCCAGGTTGCTGATGTCAGTTTGTAGGGCTCCCTTGGGTCTATCAGGGTAGCACAAGTTTGAGGTGGGGACAACTTCGGTGTGGGGTCCATCCTTAGATATAAGGATTATTTGCAGTGAGGGCCTTGCCCAGGTCCAGGGGCCCCTGGGCACGTCCTTTTTCCATTTTCCCTGGGAAAGAAAACTCAGCAGTCCAGGTTCCTGATGTCAGTTTGTAGGGCTCCCTTGGGTCTATCAAGGCAGCACAAGTTTGAGGTGGGGACAACTTCGGTGTGGGGTCCATCCTTCGATATAAGGATTTTTTACAGTGAGGCCCCTGCCCAGGGCTAGGGGCCCCCGGGCACGTCCATTTTCCCATTTTCCCTGGGAAAGAAAACTCAGCAGTCCAGGTTGCTGATGTCAGTTTGTAGGGCTCCCTTGGGTCTATCAGGGCAGCACATGTTTGAGGTGGGGACAATTTTGGTGTGGGGTCCATCCTTCGATATAAGGATTTTTTGCAGTGACGGGCCTGCCCAGGGCCAGGGGCCCCTGGGCACATCCTTTGGCCATTTTCCGTGGGAAAGAATACTCAGCAGTCCAGGTTCCTGAAGTCAGTTTGTAGGGCTCCCTTGGGTCTATCAGGGCAGCACAAGTTTGAGGTGGGGACAACTTCGGTGTGGGGTCCATCCCTCGATATAAGGATTTTTCGCAGTCAGGGCCAGGGGCCCCTGGGCACATCCTTTTTCCATTTTCCCTGGGAAAGAAAACTCAGCAGTCCAGGTTCCTGATGTCAGTTTGTAGGGCTCCCTTGGGTCTATCAGGGCAGCACAAGTTTGAGGTGGGGACAACTTCGGTGTGGGGTCCATCCTTCGATATAAGGATTTTTTGCACTCAGGGCCAGGGGCCCCTTGGCACATCCTGTTTCCATTTTCCCTGGGAAAGAAAACTCAGCAGTCCAGGTTCCTGATGTCAGTTTGTAGGGTTCCCTTGGGTCTATCACGGTGGCACAAGTTTGAGGTGGGGACAACTTTGGTGTGGGGTCCATCCTTCGATATAAGGATTCTTTGCAGTCAGGGCCAGGGGCCCCTGGGCACATCCTTTTTCCATTTTGCCTGGGAAAGAAAACTCAGCAGTCCAGGTTGCTGATGTCAGTTTGTAGGGCTCCCTTGGGTCTATCAGGGCAGCACAAGTTTGAGGTGGGGACAACTTCGGTGTGGGGTCCATCCTTCGAAATAAGGATTCTTTGCAGTCAGGACACAGCCCAGGGCCAGGGGCCCCTTGGCACGTCCTTTTTCCATTTTCCCTGGGAAAGAAAACTCAGCAGTCCAGGTTCCTGATGTCAGTTTGTAGGGCTCCCTTGGGTCTATCAGGGCAGCACAAGTTTGAGGTGGGGACAACTTCGGTGTGGGGTCCATCCATCGATATAAGGATTCTTTGCAGTCAGGGCCAGGGGCCCCTTGGCACAACCTTTTTCCATTTTCCCTGGGAAAGAAAACTCAGCAGTCCAGGTTCCTGATGTCAGTTTGTAGGGCTCCCTTGGGTCTATCAGGGCAGCACAAGTTTGAGGTGGGGACAACTTCGGTGTGGGGTCCATCCTTCGATATAAGGATTCTTTGCAGTGAGGTTCCTGCCCAGGGCCAGGGGCCCCCGGGCACATCCTTTGGCCATTTTCCCTGGGAAAGAAAACGCAGCAGTCCAGGTTCCTGATGTCAGTTTGTAGGGCTCCCTTGGGTCTATCAGGGCAGCACAAGTTTGAGGTGGCGACAACTTCGGTGTGGGGTCCATCCTTCGATATAAGGATTCTTTGCAGTTAGGTCCCTGCCCAGGGCCAGGAGCCCCCGGGCACATCCTTTGGCCATTTTACCTGGGAAAGAAAACTCAGCAGTCCAGGTTGCTGATGTCAGTTTGTAGGGCTCCCTTGGGTCTATCAGGGCAGCACAAGTTTGAGGTGGGGACAACTTTGGTGTGGGGTCCATCCTTCGATATAAGGATTTTTTGCAGTCAGGGCCAGGGGCTCCTGGGCACGTCCATTTTCCCATTTTCCCTGGGAAAGAAAACTTAGCAGTCCAGGTTGCTGATGTCAGTTTGTAGGGCTCCTTTGGGTGTATCAGGGCAGCACAAGTTAGAGGTGGGGACAACTTCGGTGTGGGGTCCATCCTTCGATATAAGGATTTTTTGCAGTCAGGGCCAGGGGCCCCTGGGGACATCCTTTTTCCATTTTCCCTGGGAAAGAAAACTCAGCAGTCCAGGTTCCTGATGTCAATTTGTAGGGCTCCCTTGGGTCTATCAGGGTAGCACAAGTTTGAGGTGGGGACAACTTCGGTGTGGGGTCCATCCTTCGATATAAGGATTTTTTTGCAGTGAGGCCCCAGCCCTGCGTCAGGGGCACCTTGGCACATCCTTTTTCCATTTTCCCTGGGAAAGAAAACTCAGCAGTCCAGGTTGCTGATGTCAGTTTGTAGGGCTCCCTTGGGTCTATCAGGGTAGCACAAGTTTGAGGTGGGGACAACTTCGGTGTGGGGTCCATCCTTAGATATAAGGATTATTTGCAGTGAGGGCCTTGCCCAGGTCCAGGGGCCCCTGGGCACGTCCTTTTTCCATTTTCCCTGGGAAAGAAAACTCAGCAGTCCAGGTTCCTGATGTCAGTTTGTAGGGCTCCCTTGGGTCTATCAAGGCAGCACAAGTTTGAGGTGGGGACAACTTCGGTGTGGGGTCCATCCTTCGATATAAGGATTTTTTACAGTGAGGCCCCTGCCCAGGGCTAGGGGCCCCCGGGCACGTCCATTTTCCCATTTTCCCTGGGAAAGAAAACTCAGCAGTCCAGGTTGCTGATGTCAGTTTGTAGGGCTCCCTTGGGTCTATCAGGGCAGCACAAGTTAGAGGTGCGGACAACTTCGGTGTGGGGTCCATCCTTCGATATAAGGATTCTTTGCAGTCAGGGCCAGGGGCCCCTGGGCACATCCTTTTTCCATTTTCCCTGGGAAAGAAAACTCAGCAGTCCAGGTTGCTGATGTCAGTTTGTAGGGCCCCCTTGGTTCTATCAGGGCAGCACAAGTTTGAGGTGGGGACAACTTCGGTGTGGGGTCCATCCTTCGATATAAGGATTCTTTGCAGTCAGGGCCAGGGGCCCCCGGGCACATCCTTTTTCCATTTTCCCTGGGAAAGAAAACTCAGCAGTCCAGGTTCCTGATGTCAGTTTGTAGGGCTCCCTTGGGTCTATCAGGGCAGCACAAGTTTGAGGTGGGGACAACTTCGGTGTGGGGTCCATCCTTCGATATAAGGATTTTTTGCAGTGAGGGCCCTGCCCAGAACCAGTGGCCCCCGGGCACATCCTTTTTCCATTTTCCCTGGGAAAGAAAACTCAGCAGTCCAGGTTCCTGATGTCAGTTTGTAGGGCTCCCTTGGGTCTATCAGGGCAGCACAAGTTTGAGGTGGGGACAACTTCGGTGTGGGGTCCATCCTTTGATATAAGGATTCTTTGCAGTGAGGTCCCTGCCCAGGGCCAGGGGCCCCCGGGCACATCCTTTGGCCATTTTCCCTGGGAAAGAAAACTCAGCAGTCCAGGTTCCTGATGTCAGTTTGTAGGGTTCCCTTGGGTCTATCACGGTGGCACAAGTTTGAGGTGGGGACAACATCGGTGTGGGGTCCATCCTTCGATATAATGATTCTTTGCAGTCAGGGCCAGGGGCCCCTGGGCACATCCTTTTTCCATTTTCCCTGGGAAAGAAAACTCAGCAGTCCAGGTTGCTGATGTCAGTTTGTAGGGCTCCCTTGGGTCTATCAGGGCAGCACAAGTTTGAGGTGGGGACAACTTCGGTGTGGGGTCCATCCTTCGAAATAAGGATTCTTTGCAGTCAGGACACAGCCCAGGGCCAGGGGCCCCTTGGCACGTCCTTTTTCCATTTTCCCTGGGAAAGAAAACTCAGCAGTCCAGGTTCCTGATGTCAGTTTGTAGGGCTCCCTTGGGTCTATCAGGGCAGCACAAGTTTGAGGTGGGGACAACTTCGGTGTGGGGTCCATCCTTCGATATAAGGATTCTTTGCAGTGAGGTCCCTGCCCAGGGCCAGGGGCCCCCGGGCACATCCTTTGGCCATTTTCCCTGGGAAAGAAAACTCAGCAGTCCAGGTTCCTGATGTCAGTTTGTAGGGCTCCCTTGGGTCTATCAGGGCAGCACAAGTTTGAGGTGGGGACAACTTCGGTGTGGGGTCCATCCTTCGATATAAGGATTCTTTGCAGTCAGGGCCAGGGGCCCCTGGGCACATCCTTTTTCCATTTTCCCTGGGAAAGAAAACTCAGCAGTCCAGGTTCCTGATGTCAGTTTGTAGGGCTCCCTTGGGTCTATCAGCGTAGCACAATTTTGAGGTGGGGACAAATTTGGTGTGGGGTCCATCCTTCGATATAAGGATTCTTTGCAGTCAGGGCCAGGGGCCCCCGGGCACATCCTTTGGCCATTTTCCCTGGGAAAGAAAACTCAGCAGTCCAGGTTCCTGATGTCAGTTTGTAGGGCTCCCTTGGGTCTATCAGGGCAGCACAAGTTTGAGGTGGGGACAACTTCGGTGTGGGGTCCATCCTTCGATATAAGGATTTTTTGCAGTGAGGGCCCTGCCCAGAACCAGTGGCCCCCGGGCACATCCTTTTTCCATTTTCCCTGGGAAAGAAAACTCAGCAGTCCAGGTTCCTGATGTCAGTTTGTAGGGCTCCCTTGGGTCTATCAGGGCAGCACAAGTTAGAGGTGGGGACAACTTCGGTGTGGGGTCCATCCTTCGATATAAGGATTTTTTGCAGTGAGGGCCCTGCCCAGAACCAGTGGCCCCCGGGCACATCCTTTTTCCATTTTCCCTGGGAAAGAAAACTCAGCAGTCCAGGTTCCTGATGTCAGTTTGTAGGGCTCCCTTGGGTCTATCAAGGCAGCACAAGTTTGAGGTGGGGACAACTTCGGTGTGGGGTCAATCCTTCGATATAAGGATTTTTTGCAGTCAGGGCCAGGGGCCCCCGGGAACATCCTTTTTCCATTTTCCCTGGGAAAGAAAACTCAGCAGTCCAGGTTCCAGATGTCAGTTTGTAGGGCTCCCTTGGGTCTATCAGGGTAGCACAAGTTTGAGGTGGGGACAACTTCGGTGTGGGGTCCATCCTTCGATATAAGGATTCTTTGCAGTCAGGCCCCAGCCCAGGGCCAGGGGCCCCTGGGCATATCCGTTGGCCAATTTCCCTGGGAAAGAAAACTCAGCAGTCCAGGTTGCTGATGTCAGTTTGTAGGGCTCCCTTGGGTCTATCAGGGCAGCACATGTTTGAGGTGGGGACAATTTTGGTGTGGGGTCCATCCTTCGATATAAGGATTTTTTGCAGTGACGGGCCTGCTCAGGGCCAGGGGCCCCTGGGCACATCCTTTTTCCATTTTGCCTGGGAAAGAAAACTCAGCAGTCCAGGTTGCTGATGTCAGTTTGTAGGGCTCCCTTGGGTCTATCAGGGCAGCACAAGTTTGAGGTGGGGACAACTTCGGTGTGGGGTCCATCCTTCGATATAAGGATTTTTTGCAGTCAGGGCCAGGGGCCCCTTGGCACATCCTTTTTCCATTTTCCCCGGGAAAGAAAACTCAGCAGTCCAGGTTCCTGATGTAAGTTTGTAGGGTTCCCTTGGGTCTATCACGGTGGCACAAGTTTGAGGTGGGGACAACATCGGTGTGGGGTCCATCCTTCGATATAATGATTCTTTGCAGTCAGGGCCAGGGGCCCCTGGGCACATCCTTTTTCCATTTTCCCTGGGAAAGAAAACTCAGCAGTCCAGGTTGCTGATGTCAGTTTGTAGGGCTCCCTTGGGTCTATCAGGGCAGCACAAGTTTGAGGTGGGGACAACTTCGGTGTGGGGTCCATCCTTCGATATAAGGATTCTTTGCAGTGAGGTCCCTGCCCAGGGCCAGGGGCCCCCGGGCACATCCTCTGGCCATTTTCCCTGGGAAAGAAAACGCAGCAGTCCAGGTTCCTGATGTCAGTTTGTAGGGCTCCCTTGGGTCTATCAGGGCAGCACAAGTTTGAGGTGGGGACAACTTCGGTGTGGGGTCCATCCTTCGATATAAGGATTTTTTGCAGTCAGGGCCAGGGGCTCCTGGGCACGTCCATTTTCCCATTTTCCCTGGGAAAGAAAACTTAGCAGTCCAGGTTCCTGATGTCAGTTTGTAGGGCTCCCTTGGGTGTATCAGGGCAGCACAAGTTAGAGGTGGGGACAACTTCGGTGTGGGGTCCATCCTTCGATATAAGGATTTTTTGCAGTCAGGGCCAGGGGCCCCTGGGCACATCCTTTTTCCATTTTCCCTGGGAAAGAAAACTCAGCAGTCCAGGTTCCTGATGTCAATTTGTAGGGCTCCCTTGGGTCTATCAGGGTAGCACAAGTTTGAGGTGGGGACAACTTCGGTGTGGGGTCCATCCTTCGATATAAGGATTTTTTTGCAGTGAGGCCCCAGCCCTGCGTTAGGGGCACCTGGGCACATCCTTTTTCCATTTTCCCTGGGAAAGAAAACTCAGCAGTCCAGGTTCCTGATGTCAGTTTGTAGGGCTCCCTTGGGTCTATCAGGGTAGCACAAGTTTGAGGTGGGGACAACTTCGGTGTGGGGTCCATCCTTAGATATAAGGATTATTTGCAGTGAGGGCCCTGCCCAGGTCCAGGGGCCCCTGGGTACGTCCTTTTTCCATTTTCCCTGGGAAAGAAAACTCAGCAGTCCAGGTTCCTGATGTCAGTTTGTAGGGCTCCCTTGGGTCTATCAAGGCAGCACAAGTTTGAGGTGGGGACAACTTCGGTGTGGGGTCCATCCTTCGATATAAGGATTTTTTACAGTGAGGCCCCTGCCCAGGGCCAGGGGCCCCCGGGCACATCCTTTTTCCATTTTCCCTGGGAAAGAAAACTCAGCAGTCCAGGTTCCTGATGTCAGTTTGTAGGGCTCCCTTGGGTCTATCAGGGCAGCACAAGTTTGAGGTGGGGACAACTTCGGTGTGGGGTCCATCCTTCGATATAAGGATTTTTCGCAGTCAGGGCCAGGGGCCCCTGGGCACATCCTTTTTCCATTTTCCCTGGGAAAGAAAACTCAGCAGTCCAGGTTCCTGATGTCAGTTTGTAGGGCTCCCTTGGGTCTATCAGGGCAGCACAAGTTTGAGGTGGGGACAACTTCGGTGTGGGGTCCATCCTTCGATATAAGGATTTTTTGCATTGAGGCCCCTGCCCAGGGCTAGGGGCCCCTTGGCACATCCTTTTTCCATTTTCCCTGGGAAAGAAAACTCAGCAGTCCAGGTTCCTGATGTCAGTTTGTAGGGCTCCCTTGGGTCTATCAGGGCAGCACAAGTTTGAGGTGGGGACAACTTCGGTGTGGGGTCCATCCTTCGATATAAGGATTTTTTGCAGTCAGGGCCCGGGGCCCCCGGGCATATCCTTTGGCCATTTTCCCTGGGAAAGAAAACTCAGCAGTCCAGGTTCCTGATGTCAGTTTGTAGGGCTCCCTTGGGTCTATCAGGGCAGCACAACTTTGAGGTGGGGACAACTTCGGTGTGGGGTCCATCCTTCGATATAAGGATTCTTTGCAGTGAGGTCCCTGCCCAGGGCCAGGGGCCCCCGGGCACATCCTTTGGCCATTTTCCCTGGGAAAGAAAACTCGGCAGTCCAGGTTCGTGAAGTCAGTTTGTAGGGCTCCCTTGGGTCTATCAGGGCAGCACAAGTTTGAGGTGGGGACAACTTCGGTGTGGGGTCCATCCTTCGATATAAGGATTCTTTGCAGTGAGGTCCCTGCCCAGGGCCAGGGGCCCCCGGGCACATCCTTTGGCCATTTTCCCTGGGAAAGAAAACTCAGCAGTCCAGGTTCCTGATGTCAGTTTGTAGGGCTCCCTTGGGTGTATCAGGGCAGCACAAGTTAGAGGTGGGGACAACTTCGGTGTGGGGTCCATCCTTCGATATAAGGATTTTTTGCAGTCAGGGCCAGGGGCCCCATGGCACATCCTTTTTCCGTTTTCCCTGAGAAAGAAAACTCAGCAGTCCAGGTTCCTGATGTCAGTTTGTAGGGCTCCCTTGGGTCTATCAGGGCAGCACAAGTTTGAGGTGGGGACAACTTCGGTGTGGGGTCCATCCATCGATATAAGGATTTTTTGCAGTCAGGGCCAGGGGCCCCCGGGCACAACCTTTTTCCATTTTCCCTGGGAAAGAAAACTCAGCAGTCCAGGTTCCTGATGTCAGTTTGTAGGGCTCCCTTGGGTCTATCAGGGCAGCACAAGTTTGAGGTGGGGACAACTTCGGTGTGGGGTCCATCCTTCGATATAAGGATTCTTTGCAGTGAGGTCCCTGCCCAGGGCCAGGAGCCCCCGGGCACATCCTTTGGCCATTTTCCCTGGGAAAGAAAACGCAGCAGTCCAGGTTCCTGATGTCAGTTTGTAGGGCTCCCTTGGGTCTATCAGGGCAGCACAAGTTTGAGGTGGGGACAACTTCGGTGTGGGGTCCATCCTTCGATATAAGGATTCTTTGCAGTTCGGTCCCTGCCCAGGGCCAGGTGCACCCGGGCACATCCTTTGGCCATTTTCCCTGGGAAAGAAAACTCAGCAGTCCAGGTTGCTGATGTCAGTTTGTAGGGCTCCCTTGGGTCTATCAGGGCAGCACAAGTTTGAGGTGGGGACAACTTTGGTGTGGGGTCCATCCTTCGATATAAGGATTTTTTGCAGTCAGGGCCAGGGGCTCCTGGGCACGTCCATTTTCCCATTTTCCCTGGGAAAGAAAACTTAGCAGTCCAGGTTGCTGATGTCAGTTTGTAGGGCTCCTTTGGGTGTATCAGGGCAGCACAAGTTAGAGGTGGGGACAACTTCGGTGTGGGGTCCATCCTTCGATATAAGGATTTTTTGCAGTCAGGGCCAGGGGCCCCTGGGCACATCCTTTTTCCATTTTCCCTGGGAAAGAAAACTCAGCAGTCCAGGTTCCTGATGTCAATTTGTAGGGCTCCCTTGGGTCTATCAGGGTAGCACAAGTTTGAGGTGGGGACAACTTCGGTGTGGGGTCCATCCTTCGATATAAGGATTTTTTTGCAGTGAGGCCCCAGCCCTGCGTCAGGGGCACCTGGGCACATCCTTTTTCCATTTTCCCTGGGAAAGAAAACTCAGCAGTCCAGGTTGCTGATGTCAGTTTGTAGGGCTCCCTTGGGTCTATCAGGGTAGCACAAGTTTGAGGTGGGGACAACTTCGGTGTGGGGTCCATCCTTAGATATAAGGATTATTTGCAGTGAGGGCCTTGCCCAGGTCCAGGGGCCCCTGGGCACGTCCTTTTTCAATTTTCCATAGGAAAGAAAACTCAGCAGTCCAGGTTCCTGATGTCAGTTTGTAGGGCTCCCTTGGGTCTATCAAGGCAGCACAAGTTTGAGGTGGGGACAACTTCGGTGTGGGGTCCATCCTTCGATATAAGGATTTTTTACAGTGAGGCCCCTGCCCAGGGCTAGGGGCCCCCGGGCACGTCCATTTTCCCATTTTCCCTGGGAAAGAAAACTTAGCAGTCCAGGTTGCTGATGTCAGTTTGTAGGGCTCCCTTGGGTCTATCAGGGCAGCGCAAGTTAGAGGTGGGGACAACTTCGGTGTGGGGTCCATCCATCGATATAAGGATTTTTCGCAGTCAGGGCCAGGGGCCCCTGGGCACATCCTTTTTCCATTTTCCCTGGGAAAGAAAACTCAGCAGTCCAGGTTCCTGATGTCAGTTTGTAGGGCTCCCTTGGGTCTATCAGGGAAGCACAAGTTAGAGGTGGGGACAACTTCGGTGTGGGGTCCATCCTTCGATATAAGGATTTTTTGCAGTCAGGGCCAGGGGCCCCCGGGCACATCCTTTTTCCATTTTCCCTGGGAAAGAAAACTCAGCAGTCCAGGTTCCTGATGTCAGTTTGTAGGGCTCCCTTGGGTCTATCAGGGCAGCACAAGTTTGAGGTGGGGACAACTTCGGTGTGGGGTCCATCCTTCGATATAAGGATTTTTTGCATTGAGGCCCCTGCCCAGGGCTAGGGGCCCCCGGGCACAAACTTTTTCCATTTTCCCTGGGAAAGAAAACTCAGCAGTTCAGGTTCCTGATGTCAGTTTGTAGGGCTCCCTTGGGTCTATCAGGGCAGCATAAGTTTGAGGTGGGGACAACTTCGGTGTGGGGTCCATCCTTCGATATAAGGATTTTTTGCAGTCAGGGCCAGGGGCCCCCGGGCATATCCTTTGGCCATTTTCCCTGGGAAAGAAAACTCAGCAGTCCAGGTTGCTGATGTCAGTTTGTAGGGCTCCCTTGGGTCTATCAGGGTAGCACAAGTTTGAGGTGGGGACAAATTTGGTGTGGGGTCCATCCTTCGATATAAGGATTTTTTGCAGTGAGGGCCCTTCCCAGGGCTATGGGCCCCTGGGCACAACCTTTTTCCATTTTCCCTGGGAAAGAAAACTCAGCAGTCCAGGTTCCTGATGTCAGTTTGTAGGGCTCCCTTGGGTCTATCAGGGCAGCACAAGTTTGAGGTGGGGACAACTTCGGTGTGGGGTCCATCCTTCGATATAAGGATTCTTTGAAGTCAGGGCCCAGCCCAGGTCCAGGGGCCCCTGGGCACATCCTTTTTCCATTTTCCCTGGGAAAGAAAACTCAGCAGTCCAGGTTGCTGATGTCAGTTTGTAGGGCTCCCTTGGGTCTATCAGGGCAGCACAAGTTTGAGGTGGGGACAACTTCGGTGTGGGGTCCATCCTTCGATATAAGGATTCTTTGCAGTCAGGGCCAGGGGCCCCCGTGCACATCCTTTGGCCATTTTCCCTGGGAAAGAAAACTCAGCAGTCCAGGTTCCTGATGTCAGTTTGTAGGGCTCCCTTGGGTCTATCAGGGCAGCACAAGTTTGAGGTGGGGACAACTTTGGTGTGGGGTCCATCCTTCGATATAAGGATTCTTTGCAGTCAGGGCCAGGGGCCCCCGGGCACAGCCTTTTTCCATTTTCCCTGGGAAAGAAAACTCAGCAGTCCAGGTTCCTGATGTCATTTTGTAGGGTTCCCTTGGGTCTATCAGGGTAGCACAAGTTTGAGGTGGGGACAACTTCGGTGTGGGATCCATCCTTCGATATAAGGATTCTTTGCAGTCAGGGCCAAGGGCCCCTGGGCTCATCCTTTTTCCATTTTCCCTGGGAAAGAAAACTCAGCAGTCCAGGTTCCTGATGTCAGTTTGTAGGGCTCCCTTGGGTCTATCAGGGCAGCACAACTTTGAGGTGGGGACGACTTCGGTGTGGGGTCCATCCTTCGATATAAGGATTCTTTGCAGTGACGGGCCTGCCCAGGGCCAGGGACCCCCGGGCACAACCTTTGGCCATTTTCCCTGGGAAAGAAAACTCAGCAGTCCAGGTTCCTGATGTCAGTTTGTAGGGCTCCCTTGGGTCTATCAGGGTAGCACAAGTTTGAGGTGGGGACAACTTCAGTGTGGGGTCCATCCTTCGATATAAGGATTTTTTGCAGTCAGGGCCAGGGGCCCCCGGGCACATCCTTTTTCCATTTTCCCTGGGAAAGAAAACTCAGCAGTCCAGGTTGCTGATGTCAGTTTGTAGGGCTCCCTTGGGTCTATCAGGGCAGCACAAGTTTGAGGTGGGGACAACTTCGGTGTGGGGTCCATCCTTCGATATAAGGTTTTTTTACAGTGAGGCCCCTGCCCAGGGCTAGGGGCCCCCGGGCACATCCTTTTTCCATTTTCCCTGGGAAAGAAAACTCAGCAGTCCAGGTTCCTGATGTCAGTTTGTAGGGCTCCCTTGGGTCTATCAGGGCAGCACAAGTTTGAGGTGGGGACAACTTCGGTGTGGGGTCCATCCTTCGATATAAGGATTTTTTGCAGTGAGGGCCCTGCCCAGAACCAGTGGCCCCCGGGCACATCCTTTTTCCATTTTCCCTGGGAAAGAAAACTCAGCAGTCCAGGTTCCTGATGTCAGTTTGTAGGGCTTCCTTGGGTCTATCAAGGCAGCACAAGTTTGAGGTGGGGACAACTTCGGTGTGGGGTCCATCCTTCGATATAAGGATTTTTTGCAGTGAGGGCCCTTCCCAGGGCTATGGGCCCCCGGGCACAACCTTTTTCCATTTTCCCTGGGAAAGAAAACTCAGCAGTCCAGGTTGCTGATGTCAGTTTGTAGGGCTCCCTTGGGTCTATCAGGGCAGCACAAGTTTGAGGTGGGGACAACTTCGGTGTGGGGTCCATCCTTCGATATAAGGATTCTTTGCAGTCAGGGCCCAGCCCAGGGCCAGGGGCCCCTGGGCACATCCTTTTTCCATTTTCCCTGGGAAAGAAAACTCAGCAGTCCAGGTTCCTGATGTCAGTTTGTAGGGCTCCCTTGGGTCTATCAGGGCAGCACAAGTTTGAGGTGGCGACAACTTCGGTGTGGGGTCCATCCTTCGATATAAGGATTCTTTGCAGTCAGGGCCAGGGGCCCCTGGGCACATCCTTTTTCCATTTTCCCTGGGAAAGAAAACTCAGCAGTCCAGGTTGCTGATGTCAGTTTGTAGGGCTCCCTTGGGTCTATCAGGGCAGCACAAGTTTGAGGTGGGGACAACTTCGGTGTGGGGTCCATTCTTCGATATAAGGATATTTTACAGTGAGGCCCCTGCCCAGGGCTAGGGGCCCCCGGTCACATCCTTTTTCCATTTTCCCTGGGAAAGAAAACTCAGCAGTCCAGGTTCCTGATGTCAGTTTGTAGGGCTCCCTTGGGTCTATCAGGGCAGCACAAGTTTGAGGTGGGGACAACTTCGGTGTGGGGTCCATCCTTCGATATAAGGATTTTTTGCAGTGAGGGCCCTGCCCAGAACCAGTGGCCCCCGGGCACATCCTTTTTCCATTTTCCCTGGGAAAGAAAACTCAGCAGTCCAGGTTCCTGATGTCAGTTTGTAGGGCTCCCTTGGGTCTATCAGGGCAGCACAAGTTAGAGGTGGGGACAACTTCGGTGTGGGGTCCATCCTTTGATATAAGGATTCTTTGCAGTGAGGTCCCTGCCCAGGGCCAGGGGCCCCCGGGCACATCCTTTGGCCATTTTCCCTGGGAAAGAAAACTCAGCAGTCCAGGTTCGTGAAGTCAGTTTGTAGGGCTCCCTTGGGTCTATCAGGGTAGCACAAGTTTGAGGTGGGGACAAATTTGGTGTGGGGTCCATCCTTCGATATAAGGATTCTTTGCAGTCAGGGCCAGGGGCCCCCGGGCACACCCTTTGGCCATTTTCCCTGGGAAAGAAAACTCAGGAGTCCAGGTTCCTGATGTCAGTTTGTAGGGTTCCCTTGGGTCTATCACGGTGGCACAAGTTTGAGGTGGGGACAACATCGGTGTGGGGTCCATCCTTCGATATAATGATTCTTTGCAGTCAGGGCCAGGGGCCCCTGGGCACATCCTTTTTCCATTTTCCCTGGGAAAGAAAACTCAGCAGTCCAGGTTGCTGATGTCAGTTTGTAGGGCTCCCTTGGGTCTATCAGGGCAGCACAAGTTTGAGGTGGGCACAACTTCGGTGTGGGGTCCATCCTTCGAAATAAGGATTCTTTGCAATCAGGACACAGCCCAGGGCCAGGGGCCCCTTGGCACGTCCTTTTTCCATTTTCCCTGGGAAAGAAAACTCAGCAGTCCAGGTTCCTGATGTCAGTTTGTAGGGCTCCCTTGGGTCTATCAGGGCAGCACAAGTTTGAGGTGGGGACAACTTCGGTGTGGGGTCCATCCTTCGATATAAGGATTCTTTGCAGTGAGGTCCCTGCCCAGGGCCAGGGGCCCCCGGGCACATCCTTTGGCCATTTTCCCTGGGAAAGAAAACTCAGCAGTCCAGGTTCCTGATGTCAGTTTGTAGGGCTCCCTTGGGTCTATCAGGGCAGCACAAGTTAGAGGTGGGGACAACTTCAGTGTGGGGTCCATCCTTCGATATAAGGATTCTTTGCAGTGAGGTCCCTGCCCAGGGCCAGGGGCCCCCGGGCACAGCCTTTTTCCATTTTCCCTGGGAAAGAAAACTCAGCAGTCCAGGTTCCTGATGTCAGTTTGTAGGGCTCCCTTGGGTCTATCAGGGCAGCACAAGTTTGAGGTGGGGACAACTTCGGTGTGGGGTCCATCCTTCGATATAAGGATTCTTTGCAGTCAGGGCCAGGGGCCCCTGGGCACATCCTTTTTCCATTTTCCCTGGGAAAGAAAACTCAGCAGTCCAGGTTCCTGATGTCAGTTTGTAGGGCTCCCTTGGGTCTATCAGCGTAGCACAAGTTTGAGGTGGGTACAAATTTGGTGTGGGGTCCATCCTTCGATATAAGGATTCTTTGCAGTCAGGGCCAGGGGCCCCCGGGCACATCCTTTGGCCATTTTCCCTGGGAAAGAAAACTCAGCAGTCCAGGTTCCTGATGTCAGTTTGTAGGGTTCCCTTGGGTCTATCACGGTGGCACAAGTTTGAGGTGGGGACAACATCGGTGTGGGGTCCATCCTTCGATATAATGATTCTTTGCAGTCAGGGCCAGGGGCCCCTGGGCACATCCTTTTTCCATTTTCCCTGGGAAAGAAAACTCAGCAGTCCAGGTTGCTGATGTCAGTTTGTAGGGCTCCCTTGGGTCTATCAGGGCAGCACAAGTTTGAGGTGGGGACAACTTCGGTGTGGGGTCCATCCTTCGAAATAAGGATTCTTTGCAGTCAGGACACAGCCCAGGGCCAGGGGCCCCTTGGCACGTCCTTTTTCCATTTTCCCTGGGAAAGAAAACTCAGCAGTCCAGGTTCCTGATGTCAGTTTGTAGGGCTCCCTTGGGTCTATCAGGGCAGCACAAGTTTGAGGTGGGGACAACTTCGGTGTGGGGTCCATCCTTCGATATAAGGATTCTTTGCAGTGAGGTCCCTGCCCAGGGCCAGGGTCCCCCGGGCACATCCTTTGGCCATTTTCCCTGGGAAAGAAAACTCAGCAGTCCAGGTTCCTGATGTCAGTTTGTAGGGCTCCCTTGGGTCTATCAGGGCAGCACAAGTTTGAGGTGGGGACAACTTCGGTGTGGGGTCCATCCTTCGATATAAGGATTCTTTGCAGTGAGGTCCTTGCCCAGGGCCAGGGGCCCCCGGGCACATCCTTTGGCCATTTTCCCTGGGAAAGAAAACTCAGCAGTCCAGTTTCCTGATGTCAGTTTGTAGGGCTCCCTTGGGTCTATCAGGGTAGCACAAGTTTGAGGTGGGGACAACTTCGGTGTGGGGTCCATCCTTCGATATAAGGATTCTTTGCAGTCAGGGCCAGGGGCCCCTGGGCACATCCTTTTTCCATTTTCCCTGGGAAAGAAAACTCAGCAGTCCAGGTTCCTGATGTCAGTTTGTAGGGCTCCCTTGGGTGTATCAGGGCAGCGCAAGTTAGAGGTGGGGGCAACTTCGGTGTGGGGTCCATCCTTCGATATAAGGATTTTTTGCAGTCAGGGCCAGGGGCCCCTGGGCACATCCTTTTTCCATTTTCCCTGGGAAAGAAAACTCAGCAGTCCAGGTTGCTGATGTCAGTTTGTAGGGCTCCCTTGGGTCTATCAGGGCAGCACAAGTTTGAGGTGGGGACAACTTCGGTGTGGGGTCCATCCTTCGATATAAGGATTTTTTGCATTGAGGGCCCTGCCCAGAACCAGTGGCCCCCGGGCACATCCTTTTTCCATTTTCCCTGGGAAAGAAAACTCAGCAGTCCAGGTTCCTGATGTCAGTTTGTAGGGCTCCCTTGGGTCTATCAAGGCAGCACAAGTTTGAGGTGGGGACAACTTCGGTGTGGGGTCCATCCTTCGATATAAGGATTTTTTGCAGTCAGGGCCAGGGGCCCCCGGGCACACCCTTTTTCCATTTTCCCTGGGAAAGAAAACTCAGCAGTCCAGGTTCCTGATGTCAGTTTGTAGGGCTCCCTTGGGTCTATCAGGGCAGCACAAGTTAGAGGTGGGGACAACTTCGGTGTGGGGTCCATCCTTCGATATAAGGATTTTTTGTAGTGAGGGCCCTGCCCAGAACCAGTGGCCCCCGGGCACATCCTTTTTCCATTTTCCCTGGGAAAGAAAACTCAGCAGTCCAGGTTCCTGATGTCAGTTTGTAGGGCTCCCTTGGGTCTATCAAGGCAGCACAAGTTTGAGGTGGGGACAACTTCGGTGTGGGGTCCATCCTTCGATATAAGGATTTTTTGCAGTCAGGGCCAGGGGCCCCCGGGAACATCCTTTTTCCATTTTCCCTGGGAAAGAAAACTCAGCAGTCCAGGTTCCAGATGTCAGTTTGTAGGGCTCCCTTGGGTCTATCAGGGTAGCACAAGTTTGAGGTGGGGACAACTTCGGTGTGGGGTCCATCCTTCGATATATGGATTCTTTACAGTCAGGCCCCAGCCCAGGGCCAGGGGCCCCTGGGCATATCCATTGGCCAATTTCCCTGGGAAAGAAAACTCAGCAGTCCAGGTTGCTGATGTCAGTTTGTAGGGCTCCCTTGGGTCTATCAGGGCAGCACATGTTTGAGGTGGGGACAATTTTGGTGTGGGCTCCATCCTTCGATATAAGGATTTTTTGCAGTGACGGGCCTGCTCAGGGCCAGGGGCCCCTGGGCACATCCTTTGGCCATTTTCCGTGGGAAAGAATACTCAGCAGTCCAGGTTCCTGATGTCAGTTTGTAGGGCTCCCTTGGGTCTATCAGGGCAGCACAAGTTTGAGGTGGGGACAACTTCGGTGTGGGGTCCATCCCTCGATATAAGGATTTTTCGCAGTCAGGGCCAGGGGCCCCCGGGCACATCCTTTTTCCATTTTGCCTGGGAAAGAAAACTCAGCAGTCCAGGTTCCTGATGTCAGTTTGTAGGGCTCCCTTGGGTCTATCAGGGCAGCACAAGTTTGAGGTGGGGACAACTTCGGTGTGGGGTCCATCCTTCGATATAAGGATTCTTTGCAGTCAGGGCCAGGGGCCCCTTGGCACATCCTTTTTCCATTTTCCCTGGGAAAGAAAACTCAGCAGTCCAGGTTCCTGATGTCAGTTTGTAGGGTTCCCTTGGGTCTATCACGGTGGCACAAGTTTGAGGTGGGGACAACATCGGTGTGGGGTCCATCCTTCGATATAATGATTCTTTGCAGTCAGGGCCAGGGGCCCCCGGGCACAACCTTTTTCCATTTTCCCTGGGAAAGAAAACTCAGCAGTCCAGGTTCCTGATGTCAGTTTGTAGGGCTCCCTTGGGTCTATCAGGGCAGCACAAGTTTGAGGTGGGGACAACTTCGGTGTGGGGTCCATCCTTCGAAATAAGGATTCTTTGCAGTCAGGACACAGCCCAGGGCCAGGGGCCCCCGGGCACATCCTTTGGCCATTTTCCCTGGGAAAGAAAACGCAGCAGTCCAGGTTCCTGATGTCAGTTTGTAGGGCTCCCTTGGGTCTATCAGGGCAGCACAAGTTTGAGGTGGGGACAACTTTGGTGTGGGGTCCATCCTTCGATATAAGGATTCTTTGCAGTCAGGGCCAGGGGCCCCCGGGCACAGCCTTTTTCCATTTTCCCTGGGAAAGAAAACTCAGCAGTCCAGGTTCCTGATGTCATTTTGTAGGGTTCCCTTGGGTCTATCAGGGTAGCACAAGTTTGAGGTGGGGACAACTTCGGTGTGGGATCCATCCTTCGATATAAGGATTCTTTGCAGTCAGGGCCAAGGGCCCCTGGGCTCATCCTTTTTCCATTTTCCCTGGGAAAGAAAACTCAGCAGTCCAGGTTCCTGATGTCAGTTTGTAGGGCTCCCTTGGGTCTATCAGGGCAGCACAACTTTGAGGTGGGGACGACTTCGGTGTGGGGTCCATCCTTCGATATAAGGATTCTTTGCAGTGACGGGCCTGCCCAGGGCCAGGGACCCCCGGGCACAACCTTTGGCCATTTTCCCTGGGAAAGAAAACTCAGCAGTCCAGGTTCGTGAAGTCAGTTTGTAGGGCTCCGTTGGGTCTATCAGGGTAGCACAAGTTTGAGGTGGGGACAACTTCAGTGTGGGGTCCATCCTTCGATATAAGGATTTTTTGCAGTCAGGGCCAGGGGCCCCTGGGCACATCCTTTTTCCATTTTCCCTGGGAAAGAAAACTCAGCAGTCCAGGTTGCTGATGTCAGTTTGTAGGGCTCCCTTGGGTCTATCAGGGCGGCACAAGTTTGAGGTGGGGACAACTTCGGTGTGGGGTCCATCCTTCGATATAAGGTTTTTTTACAGTGAGGCCCCTGCCCAGGGCTAGGGGCCCCCGGGCACATCCTTTTTCCATTTTCCCTGGGAAAGAAAACTCAGCAGTCCAGGTTCCTGATGTCAGTTTGTAGGGCTCCCTTGGGTCTATCAGGGCAGCACAAGTTTGAGGTGGGGACAACTTCGGTGTGGGGTCCATCCTTCGATATAAGGATTTTTTGCAGTGAGGGCCCTGCCCAGAACCAGTGGCCCCCGGGCACATCCTTTTTCCATTTTCCCTGGGAAAGAAAACTCAGCAGTCCAGGTTCCTGATGTCAGTTTGTAGGGCTTCCTTGGGTCTATCAAGGCAGCACAAGTTTGAGGTGGGGACAACTTCGGTGTGGGGTCCATCCTTCGATATAAGGATTTTTTGCAGTGAGGGCCCTTCCCAGGGCTATGGGCCCCCGGGCACAACCTTTTTCCATTTTCCCTGGGAAAGAAAACTCAGCAGTCCAGGTTGCTGATGTCAGTTTGTAGGGCTCCCTTGGGTCTATCAGGGCAGCACAAGTTTGAGGTGGGGACAACTTCGGTGTGGGGTCCATCCTTCGATATAAGGATTCTTTGCAGTCAGGGCCCAGCCCAGGGCCAGGGGCCCCTGGGCACATCCTTTTTCCATTTTCCCTGGGAAAGAAAACTCAGCAGTCCAGGTTCCTGATGTCAGTTTGTAGGGCTCCCTTGGGTCTATCAGGGCAGCACAAGTTTGAGGTGGCGACAACTTCGGTGTGGGGTCCATCCTTCGATATAAGGATTCTTTGCAGTCAGGGCCAGGGGCCCCTGGGCACATCCTTTTTCCATTTTCCCTGGGAAAGAAAACTCAGCAGTCCAGGTTGCTGATGTCAGTTTGTAGGGCTCCCTTGGGTCTATCAGGGCAGCACAAGTTTGAGGTGGGGACAACTTCGGTGTGGGGTCCATTCTTCGATATAAGGATATTTTACAGTGAGGCCCCTGCCCAGGGCTAGGGGCCCCCGGTCACATCCTTTTTCCATTTTCCCTGGGAAAGAAAACTCAGCAGTCCAGGTTCCTGATGTCAGTTTGTAGGGCTCCCTTGGGTCTATCAGGGCAGCACAAGTTTGAGGTGGGGACAACTTCGGTGTGGGGTCCATCCTTCGATATAAGGATTTTTTGCAGTGAGGGCCCTGCCCAGAACCAGTGGCCCCCGGGCACATCCTTTTTCCATTTTCCCTGGGAAAGAAAACTCAGCAGTCCAGGTTCCTGATGTCAGTTTGTAGGGCTCCCTTGGGTCTATCAGGGCAGCACAAGTTTGAGGTGGGGACAACTTCGGTGTGGGGTCCATCCTTTGATATAAGGATTCTTTGCAGTGAGGTCCCTGCCCAGGGCCAGGGGCCCCCGGGCACATCCTTTGGCCATTTTCCCTGGGAAAGAAAACTCAGCAGTCCAGGTTCCTGATGTCAGTTTGTAGGGCTCCCTTGGGTCTATCAGGGTACCACAAGTTTGAGGTGGGGACAAATTTGGTGTGGGGTCCATCCTTCGATATAAGGATTCTTTGCAGTCAGGGCCAGGGGCCCCCGGGCACACCCTTTGGCCATTTTCCCTGGGAAAGAAAACTCAGCAGTCCAGGTTCCTGATGTCAGTTTGTAGGGTTCCCTTGGGTCTATCACGGTGGCACAAGTTTGAGGTGGGGACAACATCGGTGTGGGGTCCATCCTTCGATATAATGATTCTTTGCAGTCAGGGCCAGGGGCCCCTGGGCACATCCTTTTTCCATTTTCCCTGGGAAAGAAAACTCAGCAGTCCAGGTTGCTGATGTCAGTTTGTAGGGCTCCCTTGGGTCTATCAGGGCAGCACAAGTTTGAGGTGGGGACAACTTCGGTGTGGGGTCCATCCTTCGAAATAAGGATTCTTTGCAGTCAGGACACAGCCCAGGGCCAGGGGCCCCTTGGCACGTCCTTTTTCCATTTTCCCTGGGAAAGAAAACTCAGCAGTCCAGGTTCCTGATGTCAGTTTGTAGGGCTCCCTTGGGTCTATCAGGGCAGCACAAGTTTGAGGTGGGGACAACTTCGGTGTGGGGTCCATCCTTCGATATAAGGATTCTTTGCAGTGAGGTCCCTGCCCAGGGCCAGGGTCCCCCGGGCACATCCTTTGGCCATTTTCCCTGGGAAAGAAAACTCAGCAGTCCAGGTTCCTGATGTCAGTTTGTAGGGCTCCCTTGGGTCTATCAGGGCAGCACAAGTTTGAGGTGGGGACAACTTCGGTGTGGGGTCCATCCTTCGATATAAGGATTCTTTGCAGTGAGGTCCTTGCCCAGGGCCAGGGGCCCCCGGGCACATCCTTTGGCCATTTTCCCTGGGAAAGAAAACTCAGCAGTCCAGTTTCCTGATGTCAGTTTGTAGGGCTCCCTTGGGTCTATCAGGGTAGCACAAGTTTGAGGTGGGGACAACTTCGGTGTGGGGTCCATCCTTCGATATAAGGATTCTTTGCAGTCAGGGCCAGGGGCCCCTGGACATATCCTTTGGCCATTTTCCCTGGGAAAGAAAACTCAGCAGTCCAGGTTCCTGATGTCAGTTTGTAGGGCTCCCTTGGGTGTATCAGGGCAGCACAAGTTAGAGGTGGGGGCAACTTCGGTGTGGGGTCCATCCTTCGATATAAGGATTTTTTGCAGTCAGGGCCAGGGGCCCCTGGGCACATCCTTTTTCCATTTTCCCTGGGAAAGAAAACTCAGCAGTCCAGGTTGCTGATGTCAGTTTGTAGGGCTCCCTTGGGTCTATCAGGGCAGCACAAGTTTGAGGTGGGGACAACTTCGGTGTGGGGTCCATCCTTCGATATAAGGATTTTTTGCATTGAGGGCCCTGCCCAGAACCAGTGGCCCCCGGGCACATCCTTTTTCCATTTTCCCTGGGAAAGAAAACTCAGCAGTCCAGGTTCCTGATGTCAGTTTGTAGGGCTCCCTTGGGTCTATCAAGGCAGCACAAGTTTGAGGTGGGGACAACTTCGGTGTGGGGTCCATCCTTCGATATAAGGATTTTTTGCAGTCAGGGCCAGGGGCCCCCGGGCACACCCTTTTTCCATTTTCCCTGGGAAAGAAAACTCAGCAGTCCAGGTTCCTGATGTCAGTTTGTAGGGCTCCCTTGGGTCTATCAGGGCAGCACAAGTTAGAGGTGGGGACAACTTCGGTGTGGGGTCCATCCTTCGATATAAGGATTTTTTGTAGTGAGGGCCCTGCCCAGAACCAGTGGCCCCCGGGCACATCCTTTTTCCATTTTCCCTGGGAAAGAAAACTCAGCAGTCCAGGTTCCTGATGTCAGTTTGTAGGGCTCCCTTGGGTCTATCAAGGCAGCACAAGTTTGAGGTGGGGACAACTTCGGTGTGGGGTCCATCCTTCGATATAAGGATTTTTTGCAGTCAGGGCCAGGGGCCCCCGGGAACATCCTTTTTCCATTTTCCCTGGGAAAGAAAACTCAGCAGTCCAGGTTCCAGATGTCAGTTTGTAGGGCTCCCTTGGGTCTATCAGGGTAGCACAAGTTTGAGGTGGGGACAACTTCGGTGTGGGGTCCATCCTTCGATATAAGGATTCTTTACAGTCAGGCCCCAGCCCAGGGCCAGGGGCCCCTGGGCATATCCATTGGCCAATTTCCCTGGGAAAGAAAACTCAGCAGTCCAGGTTGCTGATGTCAGTTTGTAGGGCTCCCTTGGGTCTATCAGGGCAGCACATGTTTGAGGTGGGGACAATTTTGGTGTGGGCTCCATCCTTCGATATAAGGATTTTTTGCAGTGACGGGCCTGCTCAGGGCCAGGGGCCCCTGGGCACATCCTTTGGCCATTTTCCGTGGGAAAGAATACTCAGCAGTCCAGGTTCCTGATGTCAGTTTGTAGGGCTCCCTTGGGTCTATCAGGGCAGCACAAGTTTGAGGTGGGGACAACTTCGGTGTGGGGTCCATCCCTCGATATAAGGATTTTTCGCAGTCAGGGCCAGGGGCCCCCGGGCACATCCTTTTTCCATTTTGCCTGGGAAAGAAAACTCAGCAGTCCAGGTTCCTGATGTCAGTTTGTAGGGCTCCCTTGGGTCTATCAGGGCAGCACAAGTTTGAGGTGGGGACAACTTCGGTGTGGGGTCCATCCTTCGATATAAGGATTCTTTGCAGTCAGGGCCAGGGGCCCCTTGGCACATCCTTTTTCCATTTTCCCTGGGAAAGAAAACTCAGCAGTCCAGGTTCCTGATGTCAGTTTGTAGGGTTCCCTTGGGTCTATCACGGTGGCACAAGTTTGAGGTGGGGACAACATCGGTGTGGGGTCCATCCTTCGATATAATGATTCTTTGCAGTCAGGGCCAGGGGCCCCCGGGCACAACCTTTTTCCATTTTCCCTGGGAAAGAAAACTCAGCAGTCCAGGTTCCTGATGTCAGTTTGTAGGGCTCCCTTGGGTCTATCAGGGCAGCACAAGTTTGAGGTGGGGACAACTTCGGTGTGGGGTCCATCCTTCGAAATAAGGATTCTTTGCAGTCAGGACACAGCCCAGGGCCAGGGGCCCCCGGGCACATCCTTTTTCCATTTTCCCTGGGAAAGAAAACTCAGCAGTCCAGGTTCCTGATGTCAGTTTGTAGGGCTCCCTTGGGTCTATCAGGGCAGCACAAGTTTGAGGTGGGGACAACTTTGGTGTGGGGTCCATCCTTCGATATAAGGATTTTTTGCAGTCAGGGCCAGGGGCCCCCGGGCATATCCTTTGGCCATTTTCCCTGGGAAAGAAAACTCAGCAGTCCAGGTTCCTGATGTCAGTTTGTAGGGCTCCCTTGGGTCTATCAGGGCAGCACAAGTTTGAGGTGGGGACAACTTCGGTGTGGGGTCCATCCTTCGATATAAGGATTTTTTGCAGTGAGGGCCCTTCCCAGGGCTATGGGCCCCCGGGCACAACCTTTTTCCATTTTCCCTGGGAAAGAAAACTTAGCAGTCCAGGTTCCTGATGTCAGTTTGTAGGGCTCCCTTGGGTCTATCACGGTGGCACAAGTTTGAGGTGGGGACAACATCGGTGTGGGGTCCATCCTTCAATATAATGATTCTTTGCAGTCAGGGCCAGGGGCCCCTGGGCACATCCTTTTTCCATTTTCCCTGGGAAAGAAAACTCAGCAGTCCAGGTTCCAGATGTCAGTTTGTAGGGCTCCCTTGGGTCTATCAGGGCAGCACAAGTTTGAGGTGGGGACAACTTCGGTGTGGGGTCCATCCTTCGAAATAAGGATTCTTTGCAGTCAGGACACAGCCCAGGGCCAGGGGCCCCTTGGCACATCCTTTTTCCATTTTCCCTGGGAAAGAAAACTCAGCAGTCCAGGTTCCTGATGTCAGTTTGTAGGGCTCCCTTGGGTCTATCAGGGCAGCATAAGTTTGAGGTGGGGACAACTTCGGTGTGGGGTCCATCCTTCGATATAAGGATTCTTTGCAGTCAGGGCCAGGGGCCCCTGGACATATCCTTTTTCCATTTTCCCTGGGAAAGAAAACTCAGCCGTCCAGGTTCCTGATGTCAGTTTGTAGGGCTCCCTTGGGTGTATCAGGGCAGCACAAGTTAGAGGTGGGGACAACTTCGGTGTGGGGTCCATCCTTCGATATAAGGATTTTTTGCAGTCAGGGCCAGGGGCCCCTGAGCACAACCTTTTTCCATTTTCCCTGGGAAAGAAAACTCAGCAGTCCAGGTTGCTGATGTCAGTTTGTAGGGCTCCCTTGGGTCTATCAGGGCAGCACAAGTTTGAGGTGGGGACAACTTCGGTGTGGGGTCCATCCTTCGATATAAGGATTCTTTGCAGTTAGGTCCCTGCCCAGGGCCAGGAGCCCCCGGGCACATCCTTTGGCCATTTTCCCTGGGAAAGAAAACTCAGCAGTCCAGGTTGCTGATGTCAGTTTGTAGGGCTCCCTTGGGTCTATCAGGGCAGCACAAGTTTGAGGTGGGGACAACTTCGGTGTGGGGTCCATCCTTCGATATAAGGATTTTTTGCAGTCAGGGCCAGGGGCTCCTGGGCACGTCCATTTTCCCATTTTCCCTGGGAAAGAAAACTCAGCAGTCCAGGTTGCTGATGTCAGTTTGTAGGGCTCCCTTGGGTGTATCAGGGCAGCACAAGTTAGAGGTGGGGACAACTTCGGTGTGGGGTCCATCCTTCGATATAAGGATTTTTTGCAGTCAGGGCCAGGGGCCCCTGGGCACATCCTTTTTCCATTTTCCCTGGGAAAGAAAACTCAGCAGTCCAGGTTCCTGATGTCAATTTGTAGGGCTCCCTTGGGTCTATCAGGGTAGCACAAGTTTGAGGTGGGGACAACTTCGGTGTGGGGTCCATCCTTCGATATAAGGATTTTTTTGCAGTGAGGCCCCAGCCCTGCGTCAGGGGCACCTGGGCACATCCTTTTTCCATTTTCCCTGGGAAAGAAAACTCAGCAGTCCAGGTTGCTGATGTCAGTTTGTAGGGCTCCCTTGGGTCTATCAGGGCAGCACAAGTTTGAGGTGGGGACAACTTCGGTGTGGGGTCCATCCTTCGATATAAGGATTCTTTGCAGTGAGGCCCCTGTCCAGGGCTAGGGGCCCCCGGGCACATCCTTTTTCCATTTTCCCTGGGAAAGAAAACTCAGCAGTCCAGGTTCCTGATGTCAGTTTGTAGGGCTCCCTTGGGTCTATCAGGGCAGCACAAGTTTGAGGTGGGGACAACTTTGGTGTGGGGTCCATCCTTCGATATAAGGATTTTTTGCAGTCAGGGCCAGGGGCCCCCGGGCATATCCTTTGGCCATTTTCCCTGGGAAAGAAAACTCAGCAGTCCAGGTTCCTGATGTCAGTTTGTAGGGCTCCCTTGGGTCTATCAGGGCAGCACAAGTTTGAGGTGGGGACAACTTCGGTGTGGGGTCCATCCTTCGATATAATGATTCTTTGCAGTCAGGACACAGCCCAGGGCCAGGGGCCCCTTGGCACATCCTTTTTCCATTTTCCCTGGGAAAGAAAACTCAGCAGTCCAGGTTCCTGATGTCAGTTTGTAGGGCTCCCTTGGGTCTATCAGGGCAGCATAAGTTTGAGGTGGGGACAACTTCGGTGTGGGGTCCATCCTTCGATATAAGGATTTTTTGCAGTCAGGGCCAGGGGCCCCCGGGCACATCCTTTTTCCATTTTCCCTGGGAAAGAAAACTCATCAGTCCAGGTTCCTGATGTCAGTTTGTAGGGCTCCCTTGGGTCTATCAGGGCAGCACAAGTTTGAGGTGGGGACAACTTCGGTGTGGGGTCCATCCTTCGATATAAGGATTCTTTGCAGTCAGGGCCAGGGGCCCCTGGGCACATCCTTTTTCCATTTTCCCTGGGAAAGAAAACTCAGCAGTCCAGGTTCCTGATGTCAGTTTGTAGGGCTCCCTTGGGTCTATCAGCGTAGCACAAGTTTGAGGTGGGGACAAATTTGGTGTGGGGTCCATCCTTCGATATAAGGATTCTTTGCAGTCAGGGCCAGGGGCCCCCGGGCACATCCTTTGGCCATTTTCCCTGGGAAAGAAAACTCAGCAGTCCAGGTTCCTGATGTCAGTTTGTAGGGTTCCCTTGGGTCTATCACGGTGGCACAAGTTTGAGGTGGGGACAACATCGGTGTGGGGTCCATCCTTCGATATAATGATTCTTTGCAGTCAGGGCCAGGGGCCCCTGGGCACATCCTTTTTCCATTTTCCCTGGGAAAGAAAACTCAGCAGTCCAGGTTGCTGATGTCAGTTTGTAGGGCTCCCTTGGGTCTATCAGGGCAGCACAAGTTTGAGGTGGGGACAACTTCGGTGTGGGGTCCATCCTTCGAAATAAGGATTCTTTGCAGTCAGGACACAGCCCAGGGCCAGGGGCCCCTTGGCACGTCCTTTTTCCATTTTCCCTGGGAAAGAAAACTCAGCAGTCCAGGTTCCTGATGTCAGTTTGTAGGGCTCCCTTGGGTCTATCAGGGCAGCACAAGTTTGAGGTGGGGACAACTTCGGTGTGGGGTCCATCCTTCGATATAAGGATTCTTTGCAGTGAGGTCCCTGCCCAGGGCCAGGGTCCCCCGGGCACATCCTTTGGCCATTTTCCCTGGGAAAGAAAACTCAGCAGTCCAGGTTCCTGATGTCAGTTTGTAGGGCTCCCTTGGGTCTATCAGGGTAGCACAAGTTTGAGGTGGGGACAACTTCGGTGTGGGGTCCATCCTTCGATATAAGGATTCTTTGCAGTCAGGGCCAGGGGCCCCTGGACATATCCTTTGGCCATTTTCCCTGGGAAAGAAAACTCAGCAGTCCAGGTTCCTGATGTCAGTTTGTAGGGCTCCCTTGGGTGTATCAGGGCAGCACAAGTTAGAGGTGGGGACAACTTCGGTGTGGGGTCCATCCTTCGATATAAGGATTTTTTGCAGTCAGGGCCAGGGGCCCCTGGGCACATCCTTTTTCCATTTTCCCTGGGAAAGAAAACTCAGCAGTCCAGGTTCCTGATGTCAGTTTGTAGGGCTCCCTTGGGTCTATCAGGGCAGCACAAGTTTGAGGTGGGGACAACTTCGGTGTGGGGTCCATCCTTCGATATAAGGATTTTTTGCAGTCAGGGCCAGGGGCTCCTGGGCACGCCATTTTCCCATTTTCCCTGGGAAAGAAAACTTAGCAGTCCAGGTTGCTGATGTCAGTTTGTAGGGCTCCCTTGGGTGTATCAGGGCAGCACAAGTTAGAGGTGGGGACAACTTCGGTGTGGGTTCCATCCTTCGATATAAGGATTTTTTGCAGTCAGGGCCAGGGGCCCCTGGGCACATCCTTTTTCCATTTTCCCTGGGAAAGAAAACTTAGCAGTCCAGGTTCCTGATGTCAGTTTGTAGGGCTCCCTTGGGTCTATCAGGGCAGCACAAGTTTGAGGTGGGGACAACTTCGGTGTGGGGTCCATCCTTCGATATAAGGATTTTTTTGCAGTGAGGTCACAGCCCTGCGTCAGGGGCACCTGGGCACATCCTTTTTCCATTTTCCCTGGGAAAGAAAACTCAGCAGTCCAGGTTCCTGATGTCAGTTTGTAGGGCTCCCTTGGGTCTATCAGGGCAGCACAAGTTTGAGGTGGGGACAACATCGGTGTGGGGTCCATCCTTCGATATAAGGATTTTTTGCAGTAAGGGCCAGGGGCCCCCGGGCATATCCTTTGGCCATTTTCCCTGGGAAAGAAAACTCAGCAGTCCAGGTTGCTGATGTCAGTTTGTAGGGCTCCCTTGGGTCTATCAGGGCAGCACAAGTTTGAGGTGGGGACAACTTCGGTCTGGGCTCCATCCTTCGATATAAGGATTTTTTGCAGTCAGGGCCAGGGGCCCCTGGGCACATCCTTTTTCCATTTTCCCTGGGAAAGAAAACTCAGCAGTCCAGGTTCCTGATGTCAGTTTGTAGGGCTCCCTTGGGTCTATCAGGGCAGCACAAGTTTGAGGTGGGGACAACTTCGGTGTGGGGTCCATCCTTCGATATAAGGATTTTTTGCAGTGAGGCCCCTGCCCAGGGCTAGGGGCCCCCGGGCATATCCTTTTTCCATTTTCCCTGGGAAAGAAAACTCAGCAGTCCAGGTTCCTGATGTCAGTTTGTAGGGCTCCCTTGGGTCTATCAGGGCAGCACAAGTTTGAGGTGGGGACAACTTTGGTGTGGGGTCCATCCTTCGATATAAGGATTTTTTGCAGTCAGGGCCAGGGGCCCCCGGGCATATCCTTTGGCCATTTTCCCTGGGAAAGAAAACTCAGCAGTCCAGGTTCCTGATGTCAGTTTGTAGGGCTCCCTTGGGTCTATCAGGGTAGCACAAGTTTGAGGTGGGGACAACTTCGGTGTGGGGTCCATCCTTCGATATAAGGATTTTTTTGCAGTGAGGCCACAGCCCTGCGCCAGGGGCACCTGGGCACATCCTTTTTCCATTTTCCCTGGGAAAGAAAACTCAGCAGTCCAGGTTCCTGATGTCAGTTTGTAGGGCTCCCTTGGGTCTATCAGGGCAGCACAAGTTTGAGGTGTGGACAAATTTGGTGTGGGGTCCATCCTTCGATATAAGGATTCTTTGCAGTCAGGGCCAGGGGCCCCTGGGCACATCCTTTTTCCATTTTCCCTGGGAAAGAAAACTCAGCAGTCCAGGTTCCTGATGTCAGTTTGTAGGGCTCCCTTGGGTCTATCAGCGTAGCAAAAGTTTGAGGTGGGGACAAATTTGGTGTGGGGTCCATCCTTCGATATAAGGATTCTTTGCAGTCAGGGCCAGGGGCCCCCGGGCACATCCTTTGGCCATTTTCCCTGGGAAAGAAAACTCAGCAGTCCAGGTTCCTGATGTCAGTTTGTAGGGTTCCCTTGGGTCTATCAGGGCAGCACAAGTTTGAGGTGGGGACAACTTCGGTGTGGGGTCCATCCTTCGAAATAAGGATTCTTTGCAGTCAGGACACAGCCCAGGGCCAGGGGCCCCTTGGCACGTCCTTTTTCCATTTTCCCTGGGAAAGAAAACTCAGCAGTCCAGGTTCCTGATGTCAGTTTGTAGGGCTCCCTTGGGTCTATCAGGGCAGCACAAGTTTGAGGTGGGGACAACTTCGGTGTGGGGTCCATCCTTCGATATAAGGATTCTTTGCAGTGTGGGCCCTGCCCAGGGCCAGGGGCCCCCGGGCACATTCTTTGGCCATTTTCCCTGGGAAAGAAAACTCAGCAGTCCAGGTTCCTGATGTCAGTTTGTAGGGCTCCCTTGGGTCTATCAGGGCAGCACAAGTTTGAGGTGGGGACAACTTCGGTGTGGGGTCCATCCTTCGATATAAGGATTCTTTGCAGTCAGGGCCAGGGGCCCCTGGGCACATCCTTTTTCCATTTTCCCTGGGAAAGAAAACTCAGCAGTCCAGGTTCCTGATGTCAGTTTGTAGGGCTCCCTTGGGTCTATCAGCGTAGCATAATTTTGAGGTGGGGACAAATTTGGTGTGGGGTCCATCCTTCGATATAAGGATTCTTTGAAGTCAGGGCCAGGGGCCCCCTAGCACATCCTTTGGCCATTTTCCCTGGGAAAGAAAACTCAGCAGTCCAGGTTCCTGATGTCAGTTTGTAGGGTTCCCTTGGGTCTATCACGGTGGCACAAGTTTGAGGTGGGGACAACATCGGTGTGGGGTCCATCCTTCGATATAATGATTCTTTGCAGTCAGGGCCAGGGGCCCCTGGGCACATCCTTTTTCCATTTTCCCTGGGAAAGAAAACTCAGCAGTCCAGGTTGCTGATGTCAGTTTGTAGGGCTCCCTTGGGTCTATCAGGGCAGCACAAGTTTGAGGTGGGGACAACTTCGGTGTGGGGTCCATCCTTCGAAATAAGGATTCTTTGCAGTCAGGACACAGCCCAGGGCCAGGGGCCCCTTGGCACGTCCTTTTCCATTTTCCCTGGGAAAGAAAACTCAGCAGTCCAGGTTCCTGATGTCAGTTTGTAGGGCTCCCTTGGGTCTATCAGGGCAGCACAAGTTTGAGGTGGGGACAACTTCGGTGTGGGGTCCATCCTTCGATATAAGGATTCTTTGCAGTGTGGTCCCTGCCCAGGGCCAGGGGCCCCCGGGCACATCCTTTGGCCATTTTCCCTGGGAAAGAAAACTCAGCAGTCCAGGTTCCTGATGTCAGTTTGTAGGGCTCCCTTGGGTCTATCAGGGCAGCACAAGTTTGAGGTGGGGACAACTTCGGTGTGGGGTCCATCCTTCGATATAAGGATTCTTTGCAGTGAGGTCCCTGCCCAGGGCCAGGGGCCCCCGGGCACATCCTTTGGCCATTTTCCCTGGGAAAGAAAACTCAGCAGTCCAGGTTCCTGATGTCAGTTTGTAGGGCTCCCTTGGGTCTATCAGGGCAGCACAAGTTTGAGGTGGGGACAACTTCGGTGTGGGGTCCATCCTTCGATATAAGGATTCTTTGCAGTCAGGGCCAGGGGCCCCTGGGCACATCCTTTTTCCATTTTCCCTGGGAAAGAAAACTCAGCAGTCCAGGTTGCTGATGTCAGTTTGTAGGGCTCCCTTGGGTCTATCAGCGTAGCACTATTTTGAGGTGGGGACAACTTCGGTGTGGGGTCCATCCTTCGATATAAGGATTCTTTGCAGTCAGGGCCAGGGGCCCCCGGGCACATCCTTTGGCCATTTTCCCTGGGAAAGAAAACTCAGCAGTCCAGGTTCCTGATGTCAGTTTGTAGGGTTCCCTTGGGTCTATCACGGTGGCACAAGTTTGAGGTGGGGACAACATCGGTGTGGGGTCCATCCTTCAATATAATGATTTTTTGCAGTCAGGGCCAGGGGCCCCTGGGCACATCCTTTGGCCATTTTCCCTGGGAAAGAAAACTCAGCAGTCCAGGTCCTTGATGTCAGTTTGTAGGGCTCCCTTGGGTCTATCAGGGCAGCACAAGTTTGAGGTGGGGACAACTTCGGTGTGGGGTCCATCCTTCGATATAAGGATTCTTTGCAGTGAGGCCCCAGCCCAGGGCCAGGGGCCCCCGGGCACATCCTTTGGCCATTTTCCCTGGGAAAGAAAACTTAGCAGTCCAGGTTCCTGATGTCAGTTTGTAGGGCTCCCTTGGGTGTATCAGGGCAGCACAAGTTAGAGGTGGGGACAACTTCGGTGTGGGGTCCATCCTTCGATATAAGGATTTTTTGCAGTGAGGGCCCTGCCGAGAACCAGTGGCCCCCGGGCACACCCTTTTTCCATTTTCCCTGGGAAAGAAAACTCAGCAGTCCAGGTTCCTGATGTCAGTTTGTAGGGCTCCCTTGGGTCTATCAAGGCAGCACAAGTTTGAGGTGGGGACAACTTCGGTGTGGGGTCCATCCTTCGATATAAGGATTTTTTGCAGTCAGGGCCAGGGGCCCCCGGGAACATCCTTTTTCCATTTTCCCTGGGAAAGAAAACTCAGCAGTCCAGGTTCCAGATGTCAGTTTGTAGGGCTCCCTTGGGTCTATCAGGGTAGCACAAGTTTGAGGTGGGGACAACTTCGGTGTGGGGTCCATACTTCGATATAAGGATTCTTTACAGTCAGGCCCCAGCCCAGGGCCAGGGGCCCCTGGGCATATCCATTGGCCAATTTCCCTGGGAAAGAAAACTCAGCAGTCCAGGTTCCTGATGTCAGTTTGTAGGGCTCCCTTGGGTCTATCAGGGCAGCACATGTTTGAGGTGGGGACAATTTTGGTGTGGGGTCCATCCTTCGATATAAGGATTTTTTGCAGTGACGGGCCTGCCCAGGGCCAGGGGCCCCTGGGCACATCCTTTGGCCATTTTCCGTGGGAAAGAATACTCAGCAGTCCAGGTTCCTGAAGTCAGTTTGTAGGGCTCCCTTGGGTCTATCAGGGCAGCACAAGTTTGAGGTGGGGACAACTTCGGTGTGGGGTCCATCCCTCGATATAAGGATTTTTCGCAGTCAGGGCCAGGGGCCCCTGGGCACATCCTTTTTCCATTTTCCCTGGGAAAGAAAACTCAGCAGTCCAGGTTCCTGATGTCAGTTTGTAGGGCTCCCTTGGGTCTATCAGGGCAGCACAAGTTTGAGGTGGGGACAACTTCGGTGTGGGGTCCATCCTTCGATATAAGGATTTTTTGCAGTCAGGGCCAGGGGCCCCTTGGCACATCCTGTTTCCATTTTCCCTGGGAAAGAAAACTCAGCAGTCCAGGTTCCTGATGTCAGTTTGTAGGGTTCCCTTGGGTCTATCACGGTGGCACAAGTTTGAGGTGGGGACAACATCGGTGTGGGGTCCATCCTTCGATATAATGATTCTTTGCAGTCAGGGCCAGGGGCCCCTGGGCACATCCTTTTTCCATTTTCCCTGGGAAAGAAAACTCAGCAGTCCAGGTTGCTGATGTCAGTTTGTAGGGCTCCCTTGGGTCTATCAGGGCAGCACAAGTTTGAGGTGGGGACAACTTCGGTGTGGGGTCCATCCTTCGAAATAAGGATTCTTTGCAGTCAGGACACAGCCCAGGGCCAGGGGCCCCTTGGCACGTCCTTTTTCCATTTTCCCTGGGAAAGAAAACTCAGCAGTCCAGGTTCCTGATGTCAGTTTGTAGGGCTCCCTTGGGTCTATCAGGGCAGCACAAGTTTGAGGTGGGGACAACTTCGGTGTGGGGTCCATCCATCGATATAAGGATTCTTTGCAGTCAGGGCCAGGGGCCCCTTGGCACAACCTTTTTCCATTTTCCCTGGGAAAGAAAACTCAGCAGTCCAGGTTCCTGATGTCAGTTTGTAGGGCTCCCTTGGGTCTATCAGGGCAGCACAAGTTTGAGGTGGGGACAACTTCGGTGTGGGGTCCATCCTTCGATATAAGGATTCTTTGCAGTGAGGTTCCTGCCCAGGGCCAGGGGCCCCCGGGCACATCCTTTGGCCATTTTCCCTGGGAAAGAAAACGCAGCAGTCCAGGTTCCTGATGTCAGTTTGTAGGGCTCCCTTGGGTCTATCAGGGCAGCACAAGTTAGAGGTGGGGACAACTTCGGTGTGGGGTCCATCCTTCGATATAAGGATTCTTTGCAGTTAGGTCCCTGCCCAGGGCCAGGAGCCCCCGGGCACATCCTTTGGCCATTTTACCTGGGAAAGAAAACTCAGCAGTCCAGGTTGCTGATGTCAGTTTGTAGGGCTCCCTTGGGTCTATCAGGGCAGCACAAGTTTGAGGTGGGGACAACTTTGGTGTGGGGTCCATCCTTCGATATAAGGATTTTTTGCAGTCAGGGCCAGGGGCTCCTGGGCACGTCCATTTTCCCATTTTCCCTGGGAAAGAAAACTTAGCAGTCCAGGTTGCTGATGTCAGTTTGTAGGGCTCCTTTGGGTGTATCAGGGCAGCACAAGTTAGAGGTGGGGACAACTTCGGTGTGGGGTCCATCCTTCGATATAAGGATTTTTTGCAGTCAGGGCCAGGGGCCCCTGGGGACATCCTTTTTCCATTTTCCCTGGGAAAGAAAACTCAGCAGTCCAGGTTCCTGATGTCAATTTGTAGGGCTCCCTTGGGTCTATCAGGGTAGCACAAGTTTGAGGTGGGGACAACTTCGGTGTGGGGTCCATCCTTCGATATAAGGATTTTTTTGCAGTGAGGCCCCAGCCCTGCGTCAGGGGCACCTGGGCACATCCTTTTTCCATTTTCCCTGGGAAAGAAAACTCAGCAGTCCAGGTTGCTGATGTCAGTTTGTAGGGCTCCCTTGGGTCTATCAGGGTAGCACAAGTTTGAGGTGGGGACAACTTCGGTGTGGGGTCCATCCTTAGATATAAGGATTATTTGCAGTGAGGGCCTTGCCCAGGTCCAGGGGCCCCTGGGCACGTCCTTTTTCCATTTTCCCTGGGAAAGAAAACTCAGCAGTCCAGGTTCCTGATGTCAGTTTGTAGGGCTCCCTTGGGTCTATCAAGGCAGCACAAGTTTGAGGTGGGGACAACTTCGGTGTGGGGTCCATCCTTCGATATAAGGATTTTTTACAGTGAGGCCCCTGCCCAGGGCTAGGGGCCCCCGGGCACGTCCATTTTCCCATTTTCCCTGGGAAAGAAAACTCAGCAGTCCAGGTTGCTGATGTCAGTTTGTAGGGCTCCCTTGGGTCTATCAGGGCAGCACATGTTTGAGGTGGGGACAATTTTGGTGTGGGGTCCATCCTTCGATATAAGGATTTTTTGCAGTGACGGGCCTGCCCAGGGCCAGGGGCCCCTGGGCACATCCTTTGGCCATTTTCCGTGGGAAAGAATACTCAGCAGTCCAGGTTCCTGAAGTCAGTTTGTAGGGCTCCCTTGGGTCTATCAGGGCAGCACAAGTTTGAGGTGGGGACAACTTCGGTGTGGGGTCCATCCCTCGATATAAGGATTTTTCGCAGTCAGGGCCAGGGGCCCCTGGGCACATCCTTTTTCCATTTTCCCTGGGAAAGAAAACTCAGCAGTCCAGGTTGCTGATGTCAGTTTGTAGGGCTCCCTTGGGTCTATCAGGGCAGCACAAGTTTGAGGTGGGGACAACTTCGGTGTGGGGTCCATCCTTCGATATAAGGATTTTTTGCACTCAGGGCCAGGGGCCCCTTGGCACATCCTGTTTCCATTTTCCCTGGGAAAGAAAACTCAGCAGTCCAGGTTCCTGATGTCAGTTTGTAGGGTTCCCTTGGGTCTATCACGGTGGCACAAGTTTGAGGTGGGGACAACATCGGTGTGGGGTCCATCCTTCGATATAATGATTCTTTGCAGTCAGGGCCAGGGGCCCCTGGGCACATCCTTTTTCCATTTTCCCTGGGAAAGAAAACTCAGCAGTCCAGGTTCCTGATGTCAGTTTGTAGGGCTCCCTTGGGTCTATCAGGGCAGCACAAGTTTGAGGTGGGGACAACTTCGGTGTGGGGTCCATCCTTCGAAATAAGGATTCTTTGCAGTCAGGACACAGCCCAGGGCCAGGGGCCCCTTGGCACGTCCTTTTTCCATTTTCCCTGGGAAAGAAAACTCAGCAGTCCAGGTTCCTGATGTCAGTTTGTAGGGCTCCCTTGGGTCTATCAGGGCAGCACAAGTTTGAGGTGGGGACAACTTCGGTGTGGGGTCCATCCATCGATATAAGGATTCTTTGCAGTCAGGGCCAGGGGCCCCTTGGCACAACCTTTTTCCATTTTCCCTGGGAAAGAAAACTCAGCAGTCCAGGTTCCTGATGTCAGTTTGTAGGGCTCCCTTGGGTCTATCAGGGCAGCACAAGTTTGAGGTGGGGACAACTTCGGTGTGGGGTCCATCCTTCGATATAAGGATTCTTTGCAGTGAGGTTCCTGCCCAGGGCCAGGGGCCCCCGGGCACATCCTTTGGCCATTTTCCCTGGGAAAGAAAACGCAGCAGTCCAGGTTCCTGATGTCAGTTTGTAGGGCTCCCTTGGGTCTATCAGGGCAGCACAAGTTAGAGGTGGGGACAACTTCGGTGTGGGGTCCATCCTTCGATATAAGGATTCTTTGCAGTTAGGTCCCTGCCCAGGGCCAGGAGCCCCCGGGCACATCCTTTGGCCATTTTACCTGGGAAAGAAAACTCAGCAGTCCAGGTTGCTGATGTCAGTTTGTAGGGCTCCCTTGGGTCTATCAGGGCAGCACAAGTTTGAGGTGGGGACAACTTTGGTGTGGGGTCCATCCTTCGATATAAGGATTTTTTGCAGTCAGGGCCAGGGGCTCCTGGGCACGTCCATTTTCCCATTTTCCCTGGGAAAGAAAACTTAGCAGTCCAGGTTGCTGATGTCAGTTTGTAGGGCTCCTTTGGGTGTATCAGGGCAGCACAAGTTAGAGGTGGGGACAACTTCGGTGTGGGGTCCATCCTTCGATATAAGGATTTTTTGCAGTCAGGGCCAGGGGCCCCTGGGGACATCCTTTTTCCATTTTCCCTGGGAAAGAAAACTCAGCAGTCCAGGTTCCTGATGTCAATTTGTAGGGCTCCCTTGGGTCTATCAGGGTAGCACAAGTTTGAGGTGGGGACAACTTCGGTGTGGGGTCCATCCTTCGATATAAGGATTTTTTTGCAGTGAGGCCCCAGCCCTGCGTCAGGGGCACCTGGGCACATCCTTTTTCCATTTTCCCTGGGAAAGAAAACTCAGCAGTCCAGGTTGCTGATGTCAGTTTGTAGGGCTCCCTTGGGTCTATCAGGGTAGCACAAGTTTGAGGTGGGGACAACTTCGGTGTGGGGTCCATCCTTAGATATAAGGATTATTTGCAGTGAGGGCCTTGCCCAGGTCCAGGGGCCCCTGGGCACGTCCTTTTTCCATTTTCCCTGGGAAAGAAAACTCAGCAGTCCAGGTTCCTGATGTCAGTTTGTAGGGCTCCCTTGGGTCTATCAAGGCAGCACAAGTTTGAGGTGGGGACAACTTCGGTGTGGGGTCCATCCTTCGATATAAGGATTTTTTACAGTGAGGCCCCTGCCCAGGGCTAGGGGCCCCCGGGCACGTCCATTTTCCCATTTTCCCTGGGAAAGAAAACTCAGCAGTCCAGGTTGCTGATGTCAGTTTGTAGGGCTCCCTTGGGTCTATCAGGGCAGCACAAGTTAGAGGTGGGGACAACTTCGGTGTGGGGTCCATCCTTCGATATAAGGATTCTTTGCAGTCAGGGCCAGGGGCCCCTGGGCACATCCTTTTTCCATTTTCCCTGGGAAAGAAAACTCAGCAGTCCAGGTTGCTGATGTCAGTTTGTAGGGCCCCCTTGGGTCTATCAGGGCAGCACAAGTTTGAGGTGGGGACAACTTCGGTGTGGGGTCCATCCTTCGATATAAGGATTCTTTGCAGTCAGGGCCAGGGGCCCCCGGGCACATCCTTTTTCCATTTTCCCTGGGAAAGAAAACTCAGCAGTCCAGGTTCCTGATGTCAGTTTGTAGGGCTCCATTGGGTCTATCAGGGCAGCACAAGTTTGAGGTGGGGACAACTTCGGTGTGGGGTCCATCCTTCGATATAAGGATTTTTTGCAGTGAGGGCCCTGCCCAGAACCAGTGGCCCCCGGGCACATCCTTTTTCCATTTTCCCTGGGAAAGAAAACTCAGCAGTCCAGGTTCCTGATGTCAGTTTGTAGGGCTCCCTTGGGTCTATCAGGGCAGCACAAGTTTGAGGTGGGGACAACTTCGGTGTGGGGTCCATCCTTTGATATAAGGATTCTTTGCAGTGAGGTCCCTGCCCAGGGCCAGGGGCCCCCGGGCACATCCTTTGGCCATTTTCCCTGGGAAAGAAAACTCAGCAGTCCAGGTTCCTGATGTCAGTTTGTAGGGTTCCCTTGGGTCTATCACGGTGGCACAAGTTTGAGGTGGGGACAACATCGGTGTGGGGTCCATCCTTCGATATAATGATTCTTTGCAGTCAGGGCCAGGGGCCCCTGGGCACATCCTTTTTCCATTTTCCCTGGGAAAGAAAACTCAGCAGTCCAGGTTGCTGATGTCAGTTTGTAGGGCTCCCTTGGGTCTATCAGGGCAGCACAAGTTTGAGGTGGGGACAACTTCGGTGTGGGGTCCATCCTTCGAAATAAGGATTCTTTGCAGTCAGGACACAGCCCAGGGCCAGGGGCCCCTTGGCACGTCCTTTTTCCATTTTCCCTTGGAAAGAAAACTCAGCAGTCCAGGTTCCTGATGTCAGTTTGTAGGGCTCCCTTGGGTCTATCAGGGCAGCACAAGTTTGAGGTGGGGACAACTTCGGTGTGGGGTCCATCCTTCGATATAAGGATTCTTTGCAGTGAGGTCCCTGCCCAGGGCCAGGGGCCCCCGGGCACATCCTTTGGCCATTTTCCCTGGGAAAGAAAACTCAGCAGTCCAGGTTCCTGATGTCAGTTTGTAGGGCTCCCTTGGGTCTATCAGGGCAGCACAAGTTTGAGGTGGGGACAACTTCGGTGTGGGGTCCATCCTTCGATATAAGGATTCTTTGCAGTCAGGGCCAGGGGCCCCTGGGCACATCCTTTTTCCATTTTCCCTGGGAAAGAAAACTCAGCAGTCCAGGTTCCTGATGTCAGTTTGTAGGGCTCCCTTGGGTCTATCAGCGTAGCACAATTTTGAGGTGGGGACAAATTTGGTGTGGGGTCCATCCTTCGATATAAGGATTCTTTGCAGTCAGGGCCAGGGGCCCCCGGGCACATCCTTTGGCCATTTTCCCTGGGAAAGAAAACTCAGCAGTCCAGGTTCCTGATGTCAGTTTGTAGGGCTCCCTTGGGTCTATCAGGGCAGCACAAGTTTGAGGTGGGGACAACTTCGGTGTGGGGTCCATCCTTCGATATAAGGATTTTTTGCAGTGAGGGCCCTGCCCAGAACCAGTGGCCCCCGGGCACATCCTTTTTCCATTTTCCCTGGGAAAGAAAACTCAGCAGTCCAGGTTCCTGATGTCAGTTTGTAGGGCTCCCTTGGGTCTATCAGGGCAGCACAAGTTAGAGGTGGGGACAACTTCGGTGTGGGGTCCATCCTTCGATATAAGGATTTTTTGCAGTGAGGGCCCTGCCCAGAACCAGTGGCCCCCGGGCACATCCTTTTTCCATTTTCCCTGGGAAAGAAAACTCAGCAGTCCAGGTTCCTGATGTCAGTTTGTAGGGCTCCCTTGGGTCTATCAAGGCAGCACAAGTTTGAGGTGGGGACAACTTCGGTGTGGGGTCCATCCTTCGATATAAGGATTCTTTGCAGTCAGGCCCCAGCCCAGGGCCAGGGGCCCCTGGGCATATCCATTGGCCAATTTCCCTGGGAAAGAAAACTCAGCAGTCCAGGTTGCTGATGTCAGTTTGTAGGGCTCCCTTGGGTCTATCAGGGCAGCACATGTTTGAGGTGGGGACAATTTTGGTGTGGGGTCCATCCTTCGATATAAGGATTTTTTGCAGTGACGGGCCTGCTCAGGGCCAGGGGCCCCTGGGCACATCCTTTTTCCATTTTGCCTGGGAAAGAAAACTTAGCAGTCCAGGTTCCTGATGTCAGTTTGTAGGGCTCCCTTGGGTGTATCAGGGCAGCACAAGTTAGAGGTGGGGACAACTTCGGTGTGGGGTCCATCCTTCGATATAAGGATTTTTTGCAGTCAGGGCCAGGGGCCCCTGGGCACATCCTTTGGCCATTTTCCCTGGGAAAGAAAACTCAGCAGTCCAGGTTCCTGATGTCAATTTGTAGGGCTCCCTTGGGTCTATCAGGGTAGCACAAGTTTGAGGTGGGGACAACTTCGGTGTGGGGTCCATCCTTCGATATAAGGATTTTTTTGCAGTGAGGCCCCAGCCCTGCGTTAGGGGCACCTGGGCACATCCTTTTTCCATTTTCCCTGGGAAAGAAAACTCAGCAGTCCAGGTTCCTGATGTCAGTTTGTAGGGCTCCCTTGGGTCTATCAGGGTAGCACAAGTTTGAGGTGGGGACAACTTCGGTGTGGGGTCCATCCTTAGATATAAGGATTATTTGCAGTGAGGGCCCTGCCCAGGTCCAGGGGCCCCTGGGTACGTCCTTTTTCCATTTTCCCTGGGAAAGAAAACTCAGCAGTCCAGGTTCCTGATGTCAGTTTGTAGGGCTCCCTTGGGTCTATCAAGGCAGCACAAGTTTGAGGTGGGGACAACTTCGGTGTGGGGTCCATCCTTCGATATAAGGATTTTTTACAGTGAGGCCCCTGCCCAGGGCTAGGGGCCCCCGGGCACATCCTTTTTCCATTTTCCCTGGGAAAGAAAACTCAGCAGTCCAGGTTCCTGATGTCAGTTTGTAGGGCTCCCTTGGGTCTATCAGGGCAGCACAAGTTTGAGGTGGGGACAACTTCGGTGTGGGGTCCATCCTTCGATATAAGGATTTTTCGCAGTCAGGGCCAGGGGCCCCTGGGCACATCCTTTTTCCATTTTCCCTGGGAAAGAAAACTCAGCAGTCCAGGTTCCTGATGTCAGTTTGTAGGGCTCCCTTGGGTCTATCAGGGCAGCACAAGTTTGAGGTGGGGACAACTTCGGTGTGGGGTCCATCCTTCGATATAAGGATTTTTTGCATTGAGGCCCCTGCCCAGGGCTAGGGGCCCCTTGGCACATCCTTTTTCCATTTTCCCTGGGAAAGAAAACTCAGCAGTCCAGGTTCCTGATGTCAGTTTGTAGGGCTCCCTTGGGTCTATCAGGGCAGCACAAGTTTGAGGTGGGGACAACTTCGGTGTGGGGTCCATCCTTCGATATAAGGATTTTTTGCAGTCAGGGCCAGGGGCCCCCGGGCATATCCTTTGGCCATTTTCCCTGGGAAAGAAAACTCAGCAGTCCAGGTTCCTGATGTCAGTTTGTAGGGCTCCCTTGGGTCTATCAGGGCAGCACAACTTTGAGGTGGGGACAACTTCGGTGTGGGGTCCATCCTTCGATATAAGGATTCTTTGCAGTGAGGTCCCTGCCCAGGGCCAGGGGCCCCCGGGCACATCCTTTGGCCATTTTCCCTGGGAAAGAAAACTCGGCAGTCCAGGTTCGTGAAGTCAGTTTGTAGGGCTCCCTTGGGTCTATCAGGGCAGCACAAGTTTGAGGTGGGGACAACTTCGGTGTGGGGTCCATCCTTCGATATAAGGATTCTTTGCAGTGAGGTCCCTGCCCAGGGCCAGGGGCCCCCGGGCACATCCTTTGGCCATTTTCCCTGGGAAAGAAAACTCAGCAGTCCAGGTTCCTGATGTCAGTTTGTAGGGCTCCCTTGGGTGTATCAGGGCAGCACAAGTTAGAGGTGGGGACAACTTCGGTGTGGGGTCCATCCTTCGATATAAGGATTTTTTGCAGTCAGGGCCAGGGGCCCCATGGCACATCCTTTTTCCATTTTCCCTGGGAAAGAAAACTCAGCAGTCCAGGTTCCTGATGTCAGTTTGTAGGGCTCCCTTGGGTCTATCAGGGCAGCACAAGTTTGAGGTGGGGACAACTTCGGTGTGGGGTCCATCCATCGATATAAGGATTTTTTGCAGTCAGGGCCAGGGGCCCCCGGGCACAACCTTTTTCCATTTTCCCTGGGAAAGAAAACTCAGCAGTCCAGGTTCCTGATGTCAGTTTGTAGGGCTCCCTTGGGTCTATCAGGGCAGCACAAGTTTGAGGTGGGGACAACTTCGGTGTGGGGTCCATCCTTCGATATAAGGATTCTTTGCAGTGAGGTCCCTGCCCAGGGCCAGGAGCCCCCGGGCACATCCTTTGGCCATTTTCCCTGGGAAAGAAAACGCAGCAGTCCAGGTTCCTGATGTCAGTTTGTAGGGCTCCCTTGGGTCTATCAGGGCAGCACAAGTTAGAGGTGGGGACAACTTCGGTGTGGGGTCCATCCTTCGATATAAGGATTCTTTGCAGTTCGGTCCCTGCCCAGGGCCAGGTGCACCCGGGCACATCCTTTGGCCATTTTCCCTGGGAAAGAAAACTCAGCAGTCCAGGTTGCTGATGTCAGTTTGTAGGGCTCCCTTGGGTCTATCAGGGCAGCACAAGTTTGAGGTGGGGACAACTTTGGTGTGGGGTCCATCCTTCGATATAAGGATTTTTTGCAGTCAGGGCCAGGGGCTCCTGGGCACGTCCATTTTCCCATTTTCCCTGGGAAAGAAAACTTAGCAGTCCAGGTTGCTGATGTCAGTTTGTAGGGCTCCTTTGGGTGTATCAGGGCAGCACAAGTTAGAGGTGGGGACAACTTCGGTGTGGGGTCCATCCTTCGATATAAGGATTTTTTGCAGTCAGGGCCAGGGGCCCCTGGGCACATCCTTTTTCCATTTTCCCTGGGAAAGAAAACTCAGCAGTCCAGGTTCCTGATGTCAATTTGTAGGGCTCCCTTGGGTCTATCAGGGTAGCACAAGTTTGAGGTGGGGACAACTTCGGTGTGGGGTCCATCCTTCGATATAAGGATTTTTTGGCAGTGAGGCCCCAGCCCTGCGTCAGGGGCACCTGGGCACATCCTTTTTCCATTTTCCCTGGGAAAGAAAACTCAGCAGTCCAGGTTGCTGATGTCAGTTTGTAGGGCTCCCTTGGGTCTATCAGGGTAGCACAAGTTTGAGGTGGGGACAACTTCGGTGTGGGGTCCATCCTTAGATATAAGGATTATTTGCAGTGAGGGCCTTGCCCAGGTCCAGGGGCCCCTGGGCACGTCCTTTTTCCATTTTCCATAGGAAAGAAAACTCAGCAGTCCAGGTTCCTGATGTCAGTTTGTAGGGCTCCCTTGGGTCTATCAAGGCAGCACAAGTTTGAGGTGGGGACAACTTCGGTGTGGGGTCCATCCTTCGATATAAGGATTTTTTACAGTGAGGCCCCTGCCCAGGGCTAGGGGCCCCCGGGCACGTCCATTTTCCCATTTTCCCTGGGAAAGAAAACTTAGCAGTCCAGGTTGCTGATGTCAGTTTGTAGGGCTCCCTTGGGTCTATCAGGGCAGCGCAAGTTAGAGGTGGGGACAACTTCGGTGTGGGGTCCATCCATCGATATAAGGATTTTTCGCAGTCAGGGCCAGGGGCCCCTGGGCACATCCTTTTTCCATTTTCCCTGGGAAAGAAAACTCAGCAGTCCAGGTTCCTGATGTCAGTTTGTAGGGCTCCCTTGGGTCTATCAGGGAAGCACAAGTTAGAGGTGGGGACAACTTCGGTGTGGGGTCCATCCTTCGATATAAGGATTTTTTGCAGTCAGGGCCAGGGGCCCCCGGGCACATCCTTTTTCCATTTTCCCTGGGAAAGAAAACTCAGCAGTCCAGGTTCCTGATGTCAGTTTGTAGGGCTCCCTTGGGTCTATCAGGGCAGCACAAGTTTGAGGTGGGGACAACTTCGGTGTGGGGTCCATCCTTCGATATAAGGATTTTTTGCATTGAGGCCCCTGCCCAGGGCTAGGGGCCCCCGGGCACAAACTTTTTCCATTTTCCCTGGGAAAGAAAACTCAGCAGTTCAGGTTCCTGATGTCAGTTTGTAGGGCTCCCTTGGGTCTATCAGGGCAGCATAAGTTTGAGGTGGGGACAACTTCGGTGTGGGGTCCATCCTTCGATATAAGGATTTTTTGCAGTCAGGGCCAGGGGCCCCCGGGCATATCCTTTGGCCATTTTCCCTGGGAAAGAAAACTCAGCAGTCCAGGTTGCTGATGTCAGTTTGTAGGGCTCCCTTGGGTCTATCAGGGTAGCACAAGTTTGAGGTGGGGACAAATTTGGTGTGGGGTCCATCCTTCGATATAAGGATTTTTTGCAGTGAGGGCCCTTCCCAGGGCTATGGGCCCCTGGGCACAACCTTTTTCCATTTTCCCTGGGAAAGAAAACTCAGCAGTCCAGGTTCCTGATGTCAGTTTGTAGGGCTCCCTTGGGTCTATCAGGGCAGCACAAGTTTGAGGTGGGGACAACTTCGGTGTGGGGTCCATCCTTCGATATAAGGATTTTTTGCAGTGAGGGCCCTGCCCAGAACCAGTGGCCCCCGGGCACATCCTTTTTCCATTTTCCCTGGGAAAGAAAACTCAGCAGTCCAGGTTCCTGATGTCAGTTTGTAGGGCTCCCTTGGGTCTATCAGGGCAGCACAAGTTTGAGGTGGGGACAACTTCGGTGTGGGGTCCATCCTTTGATATAAGGATTCTTTGCAGTGAGGTTCCTGCCCAGGGCCAGGGGCCCCCGGGCACATCCTTTTTCCATTTTCCCTGGGAAAGAAAACTCAGCAGTCCAGGTTCCTGATGTCAGTTTGTAGGGCTCCCTTGGGTCTATCAGGGTAGCACAAGTTTGAGGTGGGGACAAATTTGGTGTGGGGTCCATCCTTCGATATAAGGATTCTTTGCAGTCAGGGCCAGGGGCCCCCGGGCACACCCTTTGGCCATTTTCCCTGGGAAAGAAAACTCAGGAGTCCAGGTTCCTGATGTCAGTTTGTAGGGTTCCCTTGGGTCTATCACGGTGGCACAAGTTTGAGGTGGGGACAACATCGGTGTGGGGTCCATCCTTCGATATAATGATTCTTTGCAGTCAGGGCCAGGGGCCCCTGGGCACATCCTTTTTCCATTTTCCCTGGGAAAGAAAACTCAGCAGTCCAGGTTGCTGATGTCAGTTTGTAGGGCTCCCTTGGGTCTATCAGGGCAGCACAAGTTTGAGGTGGGCACAACTTCGGTGTGGGGTCCATCCTTCGAAATAAGGATTCTTTGCAATCAGGACACAGCCCAGGGCCAGGGGCCCCTTGGCACGTCCTTTTTCCATTTTCCCTGGGAAAGAAAACTCAGCAGTCCAGGTTCCTGATGTCAGTTTGTAGGGCTCCCTTGGGTCTATCAGGGCAGCACAAGTTTGAGGTGGGGACAACTTCGGTGTGGGGTCCATCCTTCGATATAAGGATTCTTTGCAGTGAGGTCCCTGCCCAGGGCCAGGGGCCCCCGGGCACATCCTTTGGCCATTTTCCCTGGGAAAGAAAACTCAGCAGTCCAGGTTCCTGATGTCAGTTTGTAGGGCTCCCTTGGGTCTATCAGGGCAGCACAAGTTAGAGGTGGGGACAACTTCAGTGTGGGGTCCATCCTTCGATATAAGGATTCTTTGCAGTGAGGTCCCTGCCCAGGGCCAGGGGCCCCCGGGCACAGCCTTTTTCCATTTTCCCTGGGAAAGAAAACTCAGCAGTCCAGGTTCCTGATGTCAGTTTGTAGGGCTCCCTTGGGTCTATCAGGGCAGCACAAGTTTGAGGTGGGGACAACTTCGGTGTGGGGTCCATCCTTCGATATAAGGATTCTTTGCAGTCAGGGCCAGGGGCCCCTGGGCACATCCTTTTTCCATTTTCCCTGGGAAAGAAAACTCAGCAGTCCAGGTTCCTGATGTCAGTTTGTAGGGCTCCCTTGGGTCTATCAGCGTAGCACAAGTTTGAGGTGGGTACAAATTTGGTGTGGGGTCCATCCTTCGATATAAGGATTCTTTGCAGTCAGGGCCAGGGGCCCCCGGGCACATCCTTTGGCCATTTTCCCTGGGAAAGAAAACTCAGCAGTCCAGGTTCCTGATGTCAGTTTGTAGGGTTCCCTTGGGTCTATCACGGTGGCACAAGTTTGAGGTGGGGACAACATCGGTGTGGGGTCCATCCTTCGATATAATGATTCTTTGCAGTCAGGGCCAGGGGCCCCTGGGCACATCCTTTTTCCATTTTCCCTGGGAAAGAAAACTCAGCAGTCCAGGTTGCTGATGTCAGTTTGTAGGGCTCCCTTGGGTCTATCAGGGCAGCACAAGTTTGAGGTGGGGACAACTTCGGTGTGGGGTCCATCCTTCGAAATAAGGATTCTTTGCAGTCAGGACACAGCCCAGGGCCAGGGGCCCCTTGGCACGTCCTTTTTCCATTTTCCCTGGGAAAGAAAACTCAGCAGTCCAGGTTCCTGATGTCAGTTTGTAGGGCTCCCTTGGGTCTATCAGGGCAGCACAAGTTTGAGGTGGGGACAACTTCGGTGTGGGGTCCATCCTTCGATATAAGGATTCTTTGCAGTGAGGTCCCTGCCCAGGGCCAGGGTCCCCCGGGCACATCCTTTGGCCATTTTCCCTGGGAAAGAAAACTCAGCAGTCCAGGTTCCTGATGTCAGTTTGTAGGGCTCCCTTGGGTCTATCAGGGCAGCACAAGTTTGAGGTGGGGACAACTTCGGTGTGGGGTCCATCCTTCGATATAAGGATTCTTTGCAGTGAGGTCCTTGCCCAGGGCCAGGGGCCCCCGGGCACATCCTTTGGCCATTTTCCCTGGGAAAGAAAACTCAGCAGTCCAGTTCCTGATGTCAGTTTGTAGGGCTCCCTTGGGTCTATCAGGGTAGCACAAGTTTGAGGTGGGGACAACTTCGGTGTGGGGTCCATCCTTCGATATAAGGATTCTTTGCAGTCAGGGCCAGGGGCCCCTGGGCACATCCTTTTTCCATTTTCCCTGGGAAAGAAAACTCAGCAGTCCAGGTTCCTGATGTCAGTTTGTAGGGCTCCCTTGGGTGTATCAGGGCAGCACAAGTTAGAGGTGGGGGCAACTTCGGTGTGGGGTCCATCCTTCGATATAAGGATTTTTTGCAGTCAGGGCCAGGGGCCCCTGGGCACATCCTTTTTCCATTTTCCCTGGGAAAGAAAACTCAGCAGTCCAGGTTGCTGATGTCAGTTTGTAGGGCTCCCTTGGGTCTATCAGGGCAGCACAAGTTTGAGGTGGGGACAACTTCGGTGTGGGGTCCATCCTTCGATATAAGGATTTTTTGCATTGAGGGCCCTGCCCAGAACCAGTGGCCCCCGGGCACATCCTTTTTCCATTTTCCCTGGGAAAGAAAACTCAGCAGTCCAGGTTCCTGATGTCAGTTTGTAGGGCTCCCTTGGGTCTATCAAGGCAGCACAAGTTTGAGGTGGGGACAACTTCGGTGTGGGGTCCATCCTTCGATATAAGGATTTTTTGCAGTCAGGGCCAGGGGCCCCCGGGCACACCCTTTTTCCATTTTCCCTGGGAAAGAAAACTCAGCAGTCCAGGTTCCTGATGTCAGTTTGTAGGGCTCCCTTGGGTCTATCAGGGCAGCACAAGTTAGAGGTGGGGACAACTTCGGTGTGGGGTCCATCCTTCGATATAAGGATTTTTTGTAGTGAGGGCCCTGCCCAGAACCAGTGGCCCCCGGGCACATCCTTTTTCCATTTTCCCTGGGAAAGAAAACTCAGCAGTCCAGGTTCCTGATGTCAGTTTGTAGGGCTCCCTTGGGTCTATCAAGGCAGCACAAGTTTGAGGTGGGGACAACTTCGGTGTGGGGTCCATCCTTCGATATAAGGATTTTTTGCAGTCAGGGCCAGGGGCCCCCGGGAACATCCTTTTTCCATTTTCCCTGGGAAAGAAAACTCAGCAGTCCAGGTTCCAGATGTCAGTTTGTAGGGCTCCCTTGGGTCTATCAGGGTAGCACAAGTTTGAGGTGGGGACAACTTCGGTGTGGGGTCCATCCTTCGATATAAGGATTCTTTACAGTCAGGCCCCAGCCCAGGGCCAGGGGCCCCTGGGCATATCCATTGGCCAATTTCCCTGGGAAAGAAAACTCAGCAGTCCAGGTTGCTGATGTCAGTTTGTAGGGCTCCCTTGGGTCTATCAGGGCAGCACATGTTTGAGGTGGGGACAATTTTGGTGTGGGCTCCATCCTTCGATATAAGGATTTTTTGCAGTGACGGGCCTGCTCAGGGCCAGGGGCCCCTGGGCACATCCTTTGGCCATTTTCCGTGGGAAAGAATACTCAGCAGTCCAGGTTCCTGATGTCAGTTTGTAGGGCTCCCTTGGGTCTATCAGGGCAGCACAAGTTTGAGGTGGGGACAACTTCGGTGTGGGGTCCATCCCTCGATATAAGGATTTTTCGCAGTCAGGGCCAGGGGCCCCCGGGCACATCCTTTTTCCATTTTGCCTGGGAAAGAAAACTCAGCAGTCCAGGTTCCTGATGTCAGTTTGTAGGGCTCCCTTGGGTCTATCAGGGCAGCACAAGTTTGAGGTGGGGACAACTTCGGTGTGGGGTCCATCCTTCGATATAAGGATTCTTTGCAGTCAGGGCCAGGGGCCCCTTGGCACATCCTTTTTCCATTTTCCCTGGGAAAGAAAACTCAGCAGTCCAGGTTCCTGATGTCAGTTTGTAGGGTTCCCTTGGGTCTATCACGGTGGCACAAGTTTGAGGTGGGGACAACATCGGTGTGGGGTCCATCCTTCGATATAATGATTCTTTGCAGTCAGGGCCAGGGGCCCCCGGGCACAACCTTTTTCCATTTTCCCTGGGAAAGAAAACTCAGCAGTCCAGGTTCCTGATGTCAGTTTGTAGGGCTCCCTTGGGTCTATCAGGGCAGCACAAGTTTGAGGTGGGGACAACTTCGGTGTGGGGTCCATCCTTCGAAATAAGGATTCTTTGCAGTCAGGACACAGCCCAGGGCCAGGGGCCCCCGGGCACATCCTTTGGCCATTTTCCCTGGGAAAGAAAACGCAGCAGTCCAGGTTCCTGATATCAGTTTGTAGGGCTCCCTTGGGTCTATCAGGGCAGCACAAGTTTGAGGTGGGGACAACTTCGGTGTGGGGTCCATCCTTCGATATAAGGATTCTTTGCAGTGAGGTCCCTGCCCAGGGCCAGGGGCCCCCGGGCACATCCTTTGGCCATTTTCCCTGGGAAAGAAAACTCAGCAGTCCAGGTTCCTGATGTCAGTTTGTAGGGCTCCCTTGGGTCTATCAGGGCAGCACAAGTTAGAGGTGGGGACAACTTCAGTGTGGGGTCCATCCTTCGATATAAGGATTCTTTGCAGTGAGGTCCCTGCCCAGGGCCAGGGGCCCCCGGGCACAGCCTTTTTCCATTTTCCCTGGGAAAGAAAACTCAGCAGTCCAGGTTCCTGATGTCAGTTTGTAGGGCTCCCTTGGGTCTATCAGGGCAGCACAAGTTTGAGGTGGGGACAACTTCGGTGTGGGGTCCATCCTTCGATATAAGGATTCTTTGCAGTCAGGGCCAGGGGCCCCTGGGCACATCCTTTTTCCATTTTCCCTGGGAAAGAAAACTCAGCAGTCCAGGTTCCTGATGTCAGTTTGTAGGGCTCCCTTGGGTCTATCAGCGTAGCACAAGTTTGAGGTGGGTACAAATTTGGTGTGGGGTCCATCCTTCGATATAAGGATTCTTTGCAGTCAGGGCCAGGGGCCCCCGGGCACATCCTTTGGCCATTTTCCCTGGGAAAGAAAACTCAGCAGTCCAGGTTCCTGATGTCAGTTTGTAGGGTTCCCTTGGGTCTATCACGGTGGCACAAGTTTGAGGTGGGGACAACATCGGTGTGGGGTCCATCCTTCGATATAATGATTCTTTGCAGTCAGGGCCAGGGGCCCCTGGGCACATCCTTTTTCCATTTTCCCTGGGAAAGAAAACTCAGCAGTCCAGGTTGCTGATGTCAGTTTGTAGGGCTCCCTTGGGTCTATCAGGGCAGCACAAGTTTGAGGTGGGGACAACTTCGGTGTGGGGTCCATCCTTCGAAATAAGGATTCTTTGCAGTCAGGACACAGCCCAGGGCCAGGGGCCCCTTGGCACGTCCTTTTTCCATTTTCCCTGGGAAAGAAAACTCAGCAGTCCAGGTTCCTGATGTCAGTTTGTAGGGCTCCCTTGGGTCTATCAGGGCAGCACAAGTTTGAGGTGGGGACAACTTCGGTGTGGGGTCCATCCTTCGATATAAGGATTCTTTGCAGTGAGGTCCCTGCCCAGGGCCAGGGTCCCCCGGGCACATCCTTTGGCCATTTTCCCTGGGAAAGAAAACTCAGCAGTCCAGGTTCCTGATGTCAGTTTGTAGGGCTCCCTTGGGTCTATCAGGGCAGCACAAGTTTGAGGTGGGGACAACTTCGGTGTGGGGTCCATCCTTCGATATAAGGATTCTTTGCAGTGAGGTCCTTGCCCAGGGCCAGGGGCCCCCGGGCACATCCTTTGGCCATTTTCCCTGGGAAAGAAAACTCAGCAGTCCAGTTTCCTGATGTCAGTTTGTAGGGCTCCCTTGGGTCTATCAGGGTAGCACAAGTTTGAGGTGGGGACAACTTCGGTGTGGGGTCCATCCTTCGATATAAGGATTCTTTGCAGTCAGGGCCAGGGGCCCCTGGGCACATCCTTTTTCCATTTTCCCTGGGAAAGAAAACTCAGCAGTCCAGGTTCCTGATGTCAGTTTGTAGGGCTCCCTTGGGTGTATCAGGGCAGCACAAGTTAGAGGTGGGGGCAACTTCGGTGTGGGGTCCATCCTTCGATATAAGGATTTTTTGCAGTCAGGGCCAGGGGCCCCTGGGCACATCCTTTTTCCATTTTCCCTGGGAAAGAAAACTCAGCAGTCCAGGTTGCTGATGTCAGTTTGTAGGGCTCCCTTGGGTCTATCAGGGCAGCACAAGTTTGAGGTGGGGACAACTTCGGTGTGGGGTCCATCCTTCGATATAAGGATTTTTTGCATTGAGGGCCCTGCCCAGAACCAGTGGCCCCCGGGCACATCCTTTTTCCATTTTCCCTGGGAAAGAAAACTCAGCAGTCCAGGTTCCTGATGTCAGTTTGTAGGGCTCCCTTGGGTCTATCAAGGCAGCACAAGTTTGAGGTGGGGACAACTTCGGTGTGGGGTCCATCCTTCGATATAAGGATTTTTTGCAGTCAGGGCCAGGGGCCCCCGGGCACACCCTTTTTCCATTTTCCCTGGGAAAGAAAACTCAGCAGTCCAGGTTCCTGATGTCAGTTTGTAGGGCTCCCTTGGGTCTATCAGGGCAGCACAAGTTAGAGGTGGGGACAACTTCGGTGTGGGGTCCATCCTTCGATATAAGGATTTTTTGTAGTGAGGGCCCTGCCCAGAACCAGTGGCCCCCGGGCACATCCTTTTTCCATTTTCCCTGGGAAAGAAAACTCAGCAGTCCAGGTTCCTGATGTCAGTTTGTAGGGCTCCCTTGGGTCTATCAAGGCAGCACAAGTTTGAGGTGGGGACAACTTCGGTGTGGGGTCCATCCTTCGATATAAGGACTTTTTGCAGTCAGGCCCCAGCCCAGGGCCAGGGGCCCCTGGGCATATCCATTGGCCAATTTCCCTGGGAAAGAAAACTCAGCAGTCCAGGTTGCTGATGTCAGTTTGTAGGGCTCCCTTGGGTCTATCAGGGCAGCACATGTTTGAGGTGGGGACAATTTTGGTGTGGGCTCCATCCTTCGATATAAGGATTTTTTGCAGTGACGGGCCTGCTCAGGGCCAGGGGCCCCTGGGCACATCCTTTGGCCATTTTCCGTGGGAAAGAATACTCAGCAGTCCAGGTTCCTGATGTCAGTTTGTAGGGCTCCCTTGGGTCTATCAGGGCAGCACAAGTTTGAGGTGGGGACAACTTCGGTGTGGGGTCCATCCCTCGATATAAGGATTTTTCGCAGTCAGGGCCAGGGGCCCCCGGGCACATCCTTTTTCCATTTTGCCTGGGAAAGAAAACTCAGCAGTCCAGGTTCCTGATGTCAGTTTGTAGGGCTCCCTTGGGTCTATCAGGGCAGCACAAGTTTGAGGTGGGGACAACTTCGGTGTGGGGTCCATCCTTCGATATAAGGATTCTTTGCAGTCAGGGCCAGGGGCCCCTTGGCACATCCTTTTTCCATTTTCCCTGGGAAAGAAAACTCAGCAGTCCAGGTTCCTGATGTCAGTTTGTAGGGTTCCCTTGGGTCTATCACGGTGGCACAAGTTTGAGGTGGGGACAACATCGGTGTGGGGTCCATCCTTCGATATAATGATTCTTTGCAGTCAGGGCCAGGGGCCCCCGGGCACAACCTTTTTCCATTTTCCCTGGGAAAGAAAACTCAGCAGTCCAGGTTCCTGATGTCAGTTTGTAGGGCTCCCTTGGGTCTATCAGGGCAGCACAAGTTTGAGGTGGGGACAACTTCGGTGTGGGGTCCATCCTTCGAAATAAGGATTCTTTGCAGTCAGGACACAGCCCAGGGCCAGGGGCCCCCGGGCACATCCTTTGGCCATTTTCCCTGGGAAAGAAAACGCAGCAGTCCAGGTTCCTGATGTCAGTTTGTAGGGCTCCCTTGGGTCTATCAGGGCAGCACAAGTTTGAGGTGGGGACAACTTTGGTGTGGGGTCCATCCTTCGATATAAGGATTCTTTGCAGTCAGGGCCAGGGGCCCCCGGGCACATCCTTTTTCCATTTTCCCTGGGAAAGAAAACTCAGCAGTCCAGGTTCCTGATGTCAGTTTGTAGGGTTCCCTTGGGTCTATCAGGGTAGCACAAGTTTGAGGTGGGGACAACTTCGGTGTGGGATCCATCCTTCGATATAAGGATTCTTTGCAGTCAGGGCCAAGGGCCCCTGGGCTCATCCTTTTTCCATTTTCCCTGGGAAAGAAAACTCAGCAGTCCAGGTTCCTGATGTCAGTTTGTAGGGCTCCCTTGGGTCTATCAGGGCAGCACAAGTTTGAGGTGGGGACGACTTCGGTGTGGGGTCCATCCTTCGATATAAGGATTCTTTGCAGTGACGGGCCTGCCCAGGGCCAGGGACCCCCGGGCACAACCTTTGGCCATTTTCCCTGGGAAAGAAAACTCAGCAGTCCAGGTTCGTGAAGTCAGTTTGTAGGGCTCCCTTGGGTCTATCAGGGTAGCACAAGTTTGAGGTGGGGACAACTTCAGTGTGGGGTCCATCCTTCGATATAAGGATTTTTTGCAGTCAGGGCCAGGGGCCCCTGGGCACATCCTTTTTCCATTTTCCCTGGGAAAGAAAACTCAGCAGTCCAGGTTCCTGATGTCAGTTTGTAGGGCTCCCTTGGGTCTATCAGGGCGGCACAAGTTTGAGGTGGGGACAACTTCGGTGTGGGGTCCATCCTTCGATATAAGGTTTTTTTACAGTGAGGCCCCTGCCCAGGGCTAGGGGCCCCCGGGCACATCCTTTTTCCATTTTCCCTGGGAAAGAAAACTCAGCAGTCCAGGTTCCTGATGTCAGTTTGTAGGGCTCCCTTGGGTCTATCAGGGCAGCACAAGTTTGAGGTGGGGACAACTTCGGTGTGGGGTCCATCCTTCGATATAAGGATTTTTTGCAGTGAGGGCCCTGCCCAGAACCAGTGGCCCCCGGGCACATCCTTTTTCCATTTTCCCTGGGAAAGAAAACTCAGCAGTCCAGGTTCCTGATGTCAGTTTGTAGGGCTTCCTTGGGTCTATCAAGGCAGCACAAGTTTGAGGTGGGGACAACTTCGGTGTGGGGTCCATCCTTCGATATAAGGATTTTTTGCAGTGAGGGCCCTTCCCAGGGCTATGGGCCCCCGGGCACAACCTTTTTCCATTTTCCCTGGGAAAGAAAACTCAGCAGTCCAGGTTGCTGATGTCAGTTTGTAGGGCTCCCTTGGGTCTATCAGGGCAGCACAAGTTTGAGGTGGGGACAACTTCGGTGTGGGGTCCATCCTTCGATATAAGGATTCTTTGCAGTCAGGGCCCAGCCCAGGGCCAGGGGCCCCTGGGCACATCCTTTTTCCATTTTCCCTGGGAAAGAAAACTCAGCAGTCCAGGTTCCTGATGTCAGTTTGTAGGGCTCCCTTGGGTCTATCAGGGCAGCACAAGTTTGAGGTGGCGACAACTTCGGTGTGGGGTCCATCCTTCGATATAAGGATTCTTTGCAGTCAGGGCCAGGGGCCCCTGGGCACATCCTTTTTCCATTTTCCCTGGGAAAGAAAACTCAGCAGTCCAGGTTGCTGATGTCAGTTTGTAGGGCTCCCTTGGGTCTATCAGGGCAGCACAAGTTTGAGGTGGGGACAACTTCGGTGTGGGGTCCATTCTTCGATATAAGGATATTTTACAGTGAGGCCCCTGCCCAGGGCTAGGGGCCCCCGGTCACATCCTTTTTCCATTTTCCCTGGGAAAGAAAACTCAGCAGTCCAGGTTCCTGATGTCAGTTTGTAGGGCTCCCTTGGGTCTATCAGGGCAGCACAAGTTTGAGGTGGGGACAACTTCGGTGTGGGGTCCATCCTTCGATATAAGGATTTTTTGCAGTGAGGGCCCTGCCCAGAACCAGTGGCCCCCGGGCACATCCTTTTTCCATTTTCCCTGGGAAAGAAAACTCAGCAGTCCAGGTTCCTGATGTCAGTTTGTAGGGCTCCCTTGGGTCTATCAGGGCAGCACAAGTTTGAGGTGGGGACAACTTCGGTGTGGGGTCCATCCTTTGATATAAGGATTCTTTGCAGTGAGGTCCCTGCCCAGGGCCAGGGGCCCCCGGGCACATCCTTTGGCCATTTTCCCTGGGAAAGAAAACTCAGCAGTCCAGGTTCCTGATGTCAGTTTGTAGGGCTCCCTTGGGTCTATCAGGGTACCACAAGTTTGAGGTGGGGACAAATTTGGTGTGGGGTCCATCCTTCGATATAAGGATTCTTTGCAGTCAGGGCCAGGGGCCCCCGGGCACACCCTTTGGCCATTTTCCCTGGGAAAGAAAACTCAGCAGTCCAGGTTCCTGATGTCAGTTTGTAGGGTTCCCTTGGGTCTATCACGGTGGCACAAGTTTGAGGTGGGGACAACATCGGTGTGGGGTCCATCCTTCGATATAATGATTCTTTGCAGTCAGGGCCAGGGGCCCCTGGGCACATCCTTTTTCCATTTTCCCTGGGAAAGAAAACTCAGCAGTCCAGGTTGCTGATGTCAGTTTGTAGGGCTCCCTTGGGTCTATCAGGGCAGCACAAGTTTGAGGTGGGGACAACTTCGGTGTGGGGTCCATCCTTCGAAATAAGGATTCTTTGCAGTCAGGACACAGCCCAGGGCCAGGGGCCCCTTGGCACGTCCTTTTTCCATTTTCCCTGGGAAAGAAAACTCAGCAGTCCAGGTTCCTGATGTCAGTTTGTAGGGCTCCCTTGGGTCTATCAGGGCAGCACAAGTTTGAGGTGGGGACAACTTCGGTGTGGGGTCCATCCTTCGATATAAGGATTCTTTGCAGTGAGGTCCCTGCCCAGGGCCAGGGTCCCCCGGGCACATCCTTTGGCCATTTTCCCTGGGAAAGAAAACTCAGCAGTCCAGGTTCCTGATGTCAGTTTGTAGGGCTCCCTTGGGTCTATCAGGGCAGCACAAGTTTGAGGTGGGGACAACTTCGGTGTGGGGTCCATCCTTCGATATAAGGATTCTTTGCAGTGAGGTCCTTGCCCAGGGCCAGGGGCCCCCGGGCACATCCTTTGGCCATTTTCCCTGGGAAAGAAAACTCAGCAGTCCAGTTTCCTGATGTCAGTTTGTAGGGCTCCCTTGGGTCTATCAGGGTAGCACAAGTTTGAGGTGGGGACAACTTCGGTGTGGGGTCCATCCTTCGATATAAGGATTCTTTGCAGTCAGGGCCAGGGGCCCCTGGACATATCCTTTGGCCATTTTCCCTGGGAAAGAAAACTCAGCAGTCCAGGTTCCTGATGTCAGTTTGTAGGGCTCCCTTGGGTGTATCAGGGCAGCACAAGTTAGAGGTGGGGGCAACTTCGGTGTGGGGTCCATCCTTCGATATAAGGATTTTTTGCAGTCAGGGCCAGGGGCCCCTGGGCACATCCTTTTTCCATTTTCCCTGGGAAAGAAAACTCAGCAGTCCAGGTTGCTGATGTCAGTTTGTAGGGCTCCCTTGGGTCTATCAGGGCAGCACAAGTTTGAGGTGGGGACAACTTCGGTGTGGGGTCCATCCTTCGATATAAGGATTTTTTGCATTGAGGGCCCTGCCCAGAACCAGTGGCCCCCGGGCACATCCTTTTTCCATTTTCCCTGGGAAAGAAAACTCAGCAGTCCAGGTTCCTGATGTCAGTTTGTAGGGCTCCCTTGGGTCTATCAAGGCAGCACAAGTTTGAGGTGGGGACAACTTCGGTGTGGGGTCCATCCTTCGATATAAGGATTTTTTGCAGTCAGGGCCAGGGGCCCCCGGGCACACCCTTTTTCCATTTTCCCTGGGAAAGAAAACTCAGCAGTCCAGGTTCCTGATGTCAGTTTGTAGGGCTCCCTTGGGTCTATCAGGGCAGCACAAGTTAGAGGTGGGGACAACTTCGGTGTGGGGTCCATCCTTCGATATAAGGATTTTTTGTAGTGAGGGCCCTGCCCAGAACCAGTGGCCCCCGGGCACATCCTTTTTCCATTTTCCCTGGGAAAGAAAACTCAGCAGTCCAGGTTCCTGATGTCAGTTTGTAGGGCTCCCTTGGGTCTATCAAGGCAGCACAAGTTTGAGGTGGGGACAACTTCGGTGTGGGGTCCATCCTTCGATATAAGGATTTTTTGCAGTCAGGGCCAGGGGCCCCCGGGAACATCCTTTTTCCATTTTCCCTGGGAAAGAAAACTCAGCAGTCCAGGTTCCAGATGTCAGTTTGTAGGGCTCCCTTGGGTCTATCAGGGTAGCACAAGTTTGAGGTGGGGACAACTTCGGTGTGGGGTCCATCCTTCGATATAAGGATTCTTTACAGTCAGGCCCCAGCCCAGGGCCAGGGGCCCCTGGGCATATCCATTGGCCAATTTCCCTGGGAAAGAAAACTCAGCAGTCCAGGTTGCTGATGTCAGTTTGTAGGGCTCCCTTGGGTCTATCAGGGCAGCACATGTTTGAGGTGGGGACAATTTTGGTGTGGGCTCCATCCTTCGATATAAGGATTTTTTGCAGTGACGGGCCTGCTCAGGGCCAGGGGCCCCTGGGCACATCCTTTGGCCATTTTCCGTGGGAAAGAATACTCAGCAGTCCAGGTTCCTGATGTCAGTTTGTAGGGCTCCCTTGGGTCTATCAGGGCAGCACAAGTTTGAGGTGGGGACAACTTCGGTGTGGGGTCCATCCCTCGATATAAGGATTTTTCGCAGTCAGGGCCAGGGGCCCCCGGGCACATCCTTTTTCCATTTTGCCTGGGAAAGAAAACTCAGCAGTCCAGGTTCCTGATGTCAGTTTGTAGGGCTCCCTTGGGTCTATCAGGGCAGCACAAGTTTGAGGTGGGGACAACTTCGGTGTGGGGTCCATCCTTCGATATAAGGATTCTTTGCAGTCAGGGCCAGGGGCCCCTTGGCACATCCTTTTTCCATTTTCCCTGGGAAAGAAAACTCAGCAGTCCAGGTTCCTGATGTCAGTTTGTAGGGTTCCCTTGGGTCTATCACGGTGGCACAAGTTTGAGGTGGGGACAACATCGGTGTGGGGTCCATCCTTCGATATAATGATTCTTTGCAGTCAGGGCCAGGGGCCCCCGGGCACAACCTTTTTCCATTTTCCCTGGGAAAGAAAACTCAGCAGTCCAGGTTCCTGATGTCAGTTTGTAGGGCTCCCTTGGGTCTATCAGGGCAGCACAAGTTTGAGGTGGGGACAACTTCGGTGTGGGGTCCATCCTTCGAAATAAGGATTCTTTGCAGTCAGGACACAGCCCAGGGCCAGGGGCCCCCGGGCACATCCTTTGGCCATTTTCCCTGGGAAAGAAAACATAGCAGTCCAGGTTCCTGATGTCAGTTTGTAGGGCTCCCTTGGGTCTATCAGGGCAGCACAAGTTTGAGGTGGGGACAACTTTGGTGTGGGGTCCATCCTTCGATATAAGGATTCTTTGCAGTCAGGGCCAGGGGCCCCCGGGCACAGCCTTTTTCCATTTTCCCTGGGAAAGAAAACTCAGCAGTCCAGGTTCCTGATGTCATTTTGTAGGGTTCCCTTGGGTCTATCAGGGTAGCACAAGTTTGAGGTGGGGACAACTTCGGTGTGGGATCCATCCTTCGATATAAGGATTCTTTGCAGTCAGGGCCAAGGGCCCCTGGGCTCATCCTTTTTCCATTTTCCCTGGGAAAGAAAACTCAGCAGTCCAGGTTCCTGATGTCAGTTTGTAGGGCTCCCTTGGGTCTATCAGGGCAGCACAACTTTGAGGTGGGGACGACTTCGGTGTGGGGTCCATCCTTCGATATAAGGATTCTTTGCAGTGACGGGCCTGCCCAGGGCCAGGGACCCCCGGGCACAACCTTTGGCCATTTTCCCTGGGAAAGAAAACTCAGCAGTCCAGGTTCGTGAAGTCAGTTTGTAGGGCTCCCTTGGGTCTATCAGGGTAGCACAAGTTTGAGGTGGGGACAACTTCAGTGTGGGGTCCATCCTTCGATATAAGGATTTTTTGCAGTCAGGGCCAGGGGCCCCTGGGCACATCCTTTTTCCATTTTCCCTGGGAAAGAAAACTCAGCAGTCCAGGTTGCTGATGTCAGTTTGTAGGGCTCCCTTGGGTCTATCAGGGCAGCACAAGTTTGAGGTGGGGACAACTTCGGTGTGGGGTCCATCCTTCGATATAAGGTTTTTTTACAGTGAGGCCCCTGCCCAGGGCTAGGGGCCCCCGGGCACATCCTTTTTCCATTTTCCCTGGGAAAGAAAACTCAGCAGTCCAGGTTCCTGATGTCAGTTTGTAGGGCTCCCTTGGGTCTATCAGGGCAGCACAAGTTTGAGGTGGGGACAACTTCGGTGTGGGGTCCATCCTTCGATATAAGGATTTTTTGCAGTGAGGGCCCTGCCCAGAACCAGTGGCCCCCGGGCACATCCTTTTTCCATTTTCCCTGGGAAAGAAAACTCAGCAGTCCAGGTTCCTGATGTCAGTTTGTAGGGCTTCCTTGGGTCTATCAAGGCAGCACAAGTTTGAGGTGGGGACAACTTCGGTGTGGGGTCCATCCTTCGATATAAGGATTTTTTGCAGTGAGGGCCCTTCCCAGGGCTATGGGCCCCCGGGCACAACCTTTTTCCATTTTCCCTGGGAAAGAAAACTCAGCAGTCCAGGTTGCTGATGTCAGTTTGTAGGGCTCCCTTGGGTCTATCAGGGCAGCACAAGTTTGAGGTGGGGACAACTTCGGTGTGGGGTCCATCCTTCGATATAAGGATTCTTTGCAGTCAGGGCCCAGCCCAGGGCCAGGGGCCCCTGGGCACATCCTTTTTCCATTTTCCCTGGGAAAGAAAACTCAGCAGTCCAGGTTCCTGATGTCAGTTTGTAGGGCTCCCTTGGGTCTATCAGGGCAGCACAAGTTTGAGGTGGCGACAACTTCGGTGTGGGGTCCATCCTTCGATATAAGGATTCTTTGCAGTCAGGGCCAGGGGCCCCTGGGCACATCCTTTTTCCATTTTCCCTGGGAAAGAAAACTCAGCAGTCCAGGTTGCTGATGTCAGTTTGTAGGGCTCCCTTGGGTCTATCAGGGCAGCACAAGTTTGAGGTGGGGACAACTTCGGTGTGGGGTCCATTCTTCGATATAAGGATATTTTACAGTGAGGCCCCTGCCCAGGGCTAGGGGCCCCCGGTCACATCCTTTTTCCATTTTCCCTGGGAAAGAAAACTCAGCAGTCCAGGTTCCTGATGTCAGTTTGTAGGGCTCCCTTGGGTCTATCAGGGCAGCACAAGTTTGAGGTGGGGACAACTTCGGTGTGGGGTCCATCCTTCGATATAAGGATTTTTTGCAGTGAGGGCCCTGCCCAGAACCAGTGGCCCCCGGGCACATCCTTTTTCCATTTTCCCTGGGAAAGAAAACTCAGCAGTCCAGGTTCCTGATGTCAGTTTGTAGGGCTCCCTTGGGTCTATCAGGGCAGCACAAGTTTGAGGTGGGGACAACTTCGGTGTGGGGTCCATCCTTTGATATAAGGATTCTTTGCAGTGAGGTCCCTGCCCAGGGCCAGGGGCCCCCGGGCACATCCTTTGGCCATTTTCCCTGGGAAAGAAAACTCAGCAGTCCAGGTTCCTGATGTCAGTTTGTAGGGCTCCCTTGGGTCTATCAGGGTAGCACAAGTTTGAGGTGGGGACAAATTTGGTGTGGGGTCCATCCTTCGATATAAGGATTCTTTGCAGTCAGGGCTAGGGGCCCCCGGGCACACCCTTTGGCCATTTTCCCTGGGAAAGAAAACTCAGCAGTCCAGGTTCCTGATGTCAGTTTGTAGGGTTCCCTTGGGTCTATCACGGTGGCACAAGTTTGAGGTGGGGACAACATCGGTGTGGGGTCCATCCTTCGATATAATGATTCTTTGCAGTCAGGGCCAGGGGCCCCTGGGCACATCCTTTTTCCATTTTCCCTGGGAAAGAAAACTCAGCAGTCCAGGTTGCTGATGTCAGTTTGTAGGGCTCCCTTGGGTCTATCAGGGCAGCACAAGTTTGAGGTGGGCACAACTTCGGTGTGGGGTCCATCCTTCGAAATAAGGATTCTTTGCAATCAGGACACAGCCCAGGGCCAGGGGCCCCTTGGCACGTCCTTTTTCCATTTTCCCTGGGAAAGAAAACTCAGCAGTCCAGGTTCCTGATGTCAGTTTGTAGGGCTCCCTTGGGTCTATCAGGGCAGCACAAGTTTGAGGTGGGGACAACTTCGGTGTGGGGTCCATCCTTCGATATAAGGATTCTTTGCAGTGAGGTCCCTGCCCAGGGCCAGGGGCCCCCGGGCACATCCTTTGGCCATTTTCCCTGGGAAAGAAAACTCAGCAGTCCAGGTTCCTGATGTCAGTTTGTAGGGCTCCCTTGGGTCTATCAGGGCAGCACAAGTTAGAGGTGGGGACAACTTCAGTGTGGGGTCCATCCTTCGATATAAGGATTCTTTGCAGTGAGGTCCCTGCCCAGGGCCAGGGGCCCCCGGGCACAGCCTTTTTCCATTTTCCCTGGGAAAGAAAACTCAGCAGTCCAGGTTCCTGATGTCAGTTTGTAGGGCTCCCTTGGGTCTATCAGGGCAGCACAAGTTTGAGGTGGGGACAACTTCGGTGTGGGGTCCATCCTTCGATATAAGGATTCTTTGCAGTCAGGGCCAGGGGCCCCTGGGCACATCCTTTTTCCATTTTCCCTGGGAAAGAAAACTCAGCAGTCCAGGTTCCTGATGTCAGTTTGTAGGGCTCCCTTGGGTCTATCAGCGTAGCACAAGTTTGAGGTGGGTACAAATTTGGTGTGGGGTCCATCCTTCGATATAAGGATTCTTTGCAGTCAGGGCCAGGGGCCCCCGGGCACATCCTTTGGCCATTTTCCCTGGGAAAGAAAACTCAGCAGTCCAGGTTCCTGATGTCAGTTTGTAGGGTTCCCTTGGGTCTATCACGGTGGCACAAGTTTGAGGTGGGGACAACATCGGTGTGGGGTCCATCCTTCGATATAATGATTCTTTGCAGTCAGGGCCAGGGGCCCCTGGGCACATCCTTTTTCCATTTTCCCTGGGAAAGAAAACTCAGCAGTCCAGGTTGCTGATGTCAGTTTGTAGGGCTCCCTTGGGTCTATCAGGGCAGCACAAGTTTGAGGTGGGGACAACTTCGGTGTGGGGTCCATCCTTCGAAATAAGGATTCTTTGCAGTCAGGACACAGCCCAGGGCCAGGGGCCCCTTGGCACGTCCATTTTCCCTGGGAAAGAAAACTCAGCAGTCCAGGTTCCTGATGTCAGTTTGTAGGGCTCCCTTGGGTCTATCAGGGCAGCACAAGTTTGAGGTGGGGACAACTTCGGTGTGGGGTCCATCCTTCGATATAAGGATTCTTTGCAGTGAGGTCCCTGCCCAGGGCCAGGGTCCCCCGGGCACATCCTTTGGCCATTTTCCTTGGGAAAGAAAACTCAGCAGTCCAGGTTCCTGATGTCAGTTTGTAGGGCTCCCTTGGGTCTATCAGGGCAGCACAAGTTTGAGGTGGGGACAACTTCGGTGTGGGGTCCATCCTTCGATATAAGGATTCTTTGCAGTGAGGTCCTTGCCCAGGGCCAGGGGCCCCCGGGCACATCCTTTGGCCATTTTCCCTGGGAAAGAAAACTCAGCAGTCCAGTTTCCTGATGTCAGTTTGTAGGGCTCCCTTGGGTCTATCAGGGTAGCACAAGTTTGAGGTGGGGACAACTTCGGTGTGGGGTCCATCCTTCGATATAAGGATTCTTTGCAGTCAGGGCCAGGGGCCCCTGGACATATCCTTTGGCCATTTTCCCTGGGAAAGAAAACTCAGCAGTCCAGGTTCCTGATGTCAGTTTGTAGGGCTCCCTTGGGTGTATCAGGGCAGCACAAGTTAGAGGTGGGGACAACTTCGGTGTGGGGTCCATCCTTCGATATAAGGATTTTTTGCAGTCAGGGCCAGGGGCCCCTGGGCACATCCTTTTTCCATTTTCCCTGGGAAAGAAAACTCAGCAGTCCAGGTTGCTGATGTCAGTTTGTAGGGCTCCCTTGGGTCTATCAGGGCAGCACAAGTTTGAGGTGGGGACAACTTCGGTGTGGGGTCCATCCTTCGATATAAGGATTTTTTGCATTGAGGGCCCTGCCCAGAACCAGTGGCCCCCGGGCACATCCTTTTTCCATTTTCCCTGGGAAAGAAAACTCAGCAGTCCAGGTTCCTGATGTCAGTTTGTAGGGCTCCCTTGGGTCTATCAAGGCAGCACAAGTTTGAGGTGGGGACAACTTCGGTGTGGGGTCCATCCTTCGATATAAGGATTTTTTGCAGTCAGGGCCAGGGGCCCCCGGGCACACCCTTTTTCCATTTTCCCTGGGAAAGAAAACTCAGCAGTCCAGGTTGCTGATGTCAGTTTGTAGGGCTCCCTTGGGTCTATCAGGGCAGCACAAGTTAGAGGTGGGGACAACTTCGGTGTGGGGTCCATCCTTCGATATAAGGATTTTTTGTAGTGAGGGCCCTGCCCAGAACCAGTGGCCCCCGGGCACATCCTTTTTCCATTTTCCCTGGGAAAGAAAACTCAGCAGTCCAGGTTCCTGATGTCAGTTTGTAGGGCTCCCTTGGGTCTATCAAGGCAGCACAAGTTTGAGGTGGGGACAACTTCGGTGTGGGGTCCATCCTTCGATATAAGGATTTTTTGCAGTCAGGGCCAGGGGCCCCCGGGAACATCCTTTTTCCATTTTCCCTGGGAAAGAAAACTCAGCAGTCCAGGTTCCAGATGTCAGTTTGTAGGGCTCCCTTGGGTCTATCAGGGTAGCACAAGTTTGAGGTGGGGACAACTTCGGTGTGGGGTCCATCCTTCGATATAAGGATTCTTTACAGTCAGGCCCCAGCCCAGGGCCAGGGGCCCCTGGGCATATCCATTGGCCAATTTCCCTGGGAAAGAAAACTCAGCAGTCCAGGTTGCTGATGTCAGTTTGTAGGGCTCCCTTGGGTCTATCAGGGCAGCACATGTTTGAGGTGGGGACAATTTTGGTGTGGGCTCCATCCTTCGATATAAGGATTTTTTGCAGTGACGGGCCTGCTCAGGGCCAGGGGCCCCTGGGCACATCCTTTGGCCATTTTCCGTGGGAAAGAATACTCAGCAGTCCAGGTTCCTGATGTCAGTTTGTAGGGCTCCCTTGGGTCTATCAGGGCAGCACAAGTTTGAGGTGGGGACAACTTCGGTGTGGGGTCCATCCCTCGATATAAGGATTTTTCGCAGTCAGGGCCAGGGGCCCCCGGGCACATCCTTTTTCCATTTTGCCTGGGAAAGAAAACTCAGCAGTCCAGGTTCCTGATGTCAGTTTGTAGGGCTCCCTTGGGTCTATCAGGGCAGCACAAGTTTGAGGTGGGGACAACTTCGGTGTGGGGTCCATCCTTCGATATAAGGATTCTTTGCAGTCAGGGCCAGGGGCCCCTTGGCACATCCTTTTTCCATTTTCCCTGGGAAAGAAAACTCAGCAGTCCAGGTTCCTGATGTCAGTTTGTAGGGTTCCCTTGGGTCTATCACGGTGGCACAAGTTTGAGGTGGGGACAACATCGGTGTGGGGTCCATCCTTCGATATAATGATTCTTTGCAGTCAGGGCCAGGGGCCCCCGGGCACAACCTTTTTCCATTTTCCCTGGGAAAGAAAACTCAGCAGTCCAGGTTCCTGATGTCAGTTTGTAGGGCTCCCTTGGGTCTATCAGGGCAGCACAAGTTTGAGGTGGGGACAACTTCGGTGTGGGGTCCATCCTTCGAAATAAGGATTCTTTGCAGTCAGGACACAGCCCAGGGCCAGGGGCCCCCGGGCACATCCTTTGGCCATTTTCCCTGGGAAAGAAAACGCAGCAGTCCAGGTTCCTGATGTCAGTTTGTAGGGCTCCCTTGGGTCTATCAGGGCAGCACAAGTTTGAGTTGGGGACAACTTCGGTGTGGGGTCCATCCTTCGATATAAGGATTTTTTGCAGTCAGGGCCAGGGGCTCCTGGGCACGTCCATTTTCCCATTTTCCCTGGGAAAGAAAACTTAGCAGTCCAGGTTGCTGATGTCAGTTTGTAGGGCTCCTTTGGGTGTATCAGGGCAGCACAAGTTAGAGGTGGGGACAACTTCGGTGTGGGGTCCATCCTTCGATATAAGGATTTTTTGCAGTCAGGGCCAGGGGCCCCTGGGCACATCCTTTTTCCATTTTCCCTGGGAAAGAAAACTCAGCAGTCCAGGTTCCTGATGTCAATTTGTAGGGCTCCCTTGGGTCTATCAGGGTAGCACAAGTTTGAGGTGGGGACAACTTCGGTGTGGGGTCCATCCTTCGATATAAGGATTTTTTTGCAGTGAGGCCCCAGCCCTGCGTCAGGGGCACCTGGGCACATCCTTTTTCCATTTTCCCTGGGAAAGAAAACTCAGCAGTCCAGGTTCCTGATGTCAGTTTGTAGGGCTCCCTTGGGTCTATCAAGGCAGCACAAGTTTGAGGTGGGGACAACTTCGGTGTGGGGTCCATCCTTCGATATAAGGATTTTTTGCAGTCAGGGCCAGGGGCCCCCGGGAACATCCTTTTTCCATTTTCCCTGGGAAAGAAAACTCAGCAGTCCAGGTTCCAGATGTCGGTTTGTAGGGCTCCCTTGGGTCTATCAGGGTAGCACAAGTTTGAGGTGGGGACAACTTCGGTGTGGGGTCCATCCTTCGATATAAGGATTCTTTACAGTCAGGCCCCAGCCCAGGGCCAGGGGCCCCTGGGCATATCCATTGGCCAATTTCCCTGGGAAAGTAAACTCAGCAGTCCAGGTTGCTGATGTCAGTTTGTAGGGCTCCCTTGGGTCTATCAGGGCAGCACAAGTTTGAGGTGGGGACAACTTCGGTGTGGGGTCCATCCTTCGATATAAGGATTTTTTGCAGTCAGGGCCAGGGGCTCCTGGGCACGTCCATTTTCCCATTTTCCCTGGGAAAGAAAACTTAGCAGTCCAGGTTGCTGATGTCAGTTTGTAGGGCTCCCTTGGGTCTATCAGGGCAGCACAAGTTTGAGGTGGGGACAACTTCGGTGTGGGGTCCATCCTTCGATATAAGGATTTTTTGCAGTCAGGGCCAGGGGCCCCTGGGCACATCCTTTTTCCATTTTCCCTGGGAAAGAAAACTCAGCAGTCCAGGTTCCTGATGTCAATTTGTAGGGCTCCCTTGGGTCTATCAGGGTAGCACAAGTTTGAGGTGGGGACAACTTCGGTGTGGGGTCCATCCTTCGATATAAGGATTTTTTTGTAGTGAGGCCCCAGCCCTGCGTCAGGGGCACCTGGGCACATCCTTTTTCCATTTTCCCTGGGAAAGAAAACTCAGCAGTCCAGGTTCCTGATGTCAGTTTGTAGGGCTCCCTTGGGTCTATCAGGGTAGCACAAGTTTGAGGTGGGGACAACTTCGGTGTGGGGTCCATCCTTCGATATAAGGATTTTTTGCAGTGACGGGCCTGCCCAGGGCCAGGGGCCCCTGGGCACATCCTTTCGCCATTTTCCGTGGGAAAGAATACTCAGCAGTCCAGGTTCCTGAAGTCAGTTTGTAGGGCTCCCTTGGGTCTATCAGGGCAGCACAAGTTTGAGGTGGGGACAACGTCGGTGTGGGGTCCATCCCTCGATATAAGGATTTTTCGCAGTCAGGGCCAGGGGCCCCTGGGCACAACCTTTTTCCATTTTCCCTGGGAAAGAAAACTCAGCAGTCCAGGTTCCTGATGTCAGTTTGTAGGGCTCCCTTGGGTCTATCAGGGCAGCACAAGTTTGAGGTGGGGACAACTTCGGTGTGGGGTCCATCCTTCGATATAAGGATTTTTTGCAGTCAGGGCCAGGGGCCCCTTGGCACATCCTTTTTCCATTTTCCCTGGGAAAGAAAACTCAGCAGTCCAGGTTCCTGATGTCAGTTTGTAGGGTTCCCTTGGGTCTATCACGGTGGCACAAGTTTGAGGTGGGGACAACATCGGTGTGGGGTCCATCCTTCGATATAATGATTCTTTGCAGTCAGGGCCAGGGGCCCCTGGGCACATCCTTTTTCCATTTTCCCTGGGAAAGAAAACTCAGCAGTCCAGGTTGCTGATGTCAGTTTGTAGGGCTCCCTTGGGTCTATCAGGGCAGCACAAGTTTGAGGTGGGGACAACTTCGGTGTGGGGTCCATCCTTAGATATAAGGATTATTTGCAGTGAGGGCCTTGCCCAGGTCCAGGGGCCCCTGGGCACGTCCTTTTTCCATTTTCCCTGGGAAAGAAAACTCAGCAGTCCAGGTTCCTGATGTCAGTTTGTAGGGCTCCCTTGGGTCTATCAAGGCAGCACAATTTTGAGGTGGGGACAACTTCGGTGTGGGGTCCATCCTTCGATATAAGGATTTTTTACAGTGAGGCCCCTGCCCAGGGCTAGGTGCCCCTGGGCACGTCCATTTTCCCATTTTCCCTGGGAAAGAAAACTTAGCAGTCCAGGTTGCTGATGTCAGTTTGTAGGGCTCCCTTGGGTGTATCAGGGCAGCACAAGTTAGAGGTGGGGACAACTTCGGTGTGGGGTCCATCCTTCGATATAAGGATTTTTTGCAGTCAGGGCCAGGGGCCCCTGGGCACATCCTTTTTCCATTTTCCCTGGGAAAGAAAACTCAGCAGTCCAGGTTCCTGATGTCAATTTGTAGGGCTCCCTTGGGTCTATCAGGGTAGCACAAGTTTGAGGTGGGGACAACTTCGGTGTGGGGTCCATCCTTCGATATAAGGATTTTTTTGCAGTGAGGCCCCAGCCCTGCGTCAGGGGCACCTTGGCACATCCTTTTTCCATTTTCCCTGGGAAAGAAAACTCAGCAGTCCAGGTTCCTGATGTCAGTTTGTAGGGCTCCCTTGGGTCTATCAAGGCAGCACAAGTTTGAGGTGGGGACAACTTCGGTGTGGGGTCCATCCTTCGATATAAGGATTTTTTACAGTGAGGCCCCTGCCAAGGGCTAGGGGCCCCCGGGCACATCCTTTTTCCATTTTCCCTGGGAAAGAAAACTCAGCAGTCCAGGTTCCTGATGTCAGTTTGTAGGGCTCCCTTGGGTCTATCAGGGAAGCACAAGTTAGAGGTGGGGACAACTTCGGTGTGGGGTCCATCCTTCGATATAAGGATTTTTTGCAGTCAGGGCCAGGGGCCCCCGGGCACATCCTTTTTCCATTTTCCCTGGGTAAGAAAACGCAGCAGTCCAGGTTCCTGATGTCAGTTTGTAGGGCTCCCTTGGGTCTATCAGGGCAGCACAAGTTTGAGGTGGGGACAACTTCGGTGTGGGGTCCATCCTTCGATATAAGGATTTTTTGCATTGAGGCCCCTGCCCAGGGCTAGGGGCCCCCGGGCACAACCTTTTTCCATTTTCCCTGGGAAAGAAAACTCAGCAGTTCAGGTTCCTGATGTCAGTTTGTAGGGCTCCCTTGGGTCTATCAGGGCAGCACAAGTTTGAGGTGGGGACAACTTCGGTGTGGGGTCCATCCTTCGATATAAGGATTTTTTGCAGTCAGGGCCAGGGGCCCCCGGGCATATCCTTTGGCCATTTTCCCTGGGAAAGAAAACTCAGCAGTCCAGGTTCCTGATGTCAGTTTGTAGGGCTCCCTTGGGTCTATCAGGGTAGCACAAGTTTGAGGTGGGGACAAATTTGGTGTGGGGTCCATCCTTCGATATAAGGATTTTTTGCAGTGAGGGCCCTTCCCAGGGCTATGGGCCCCTGGGCACAACCTTTTTCCATTTTCCCTGGGAAAGAAAACTTAGCAGTCCAGGTTCCTGATGTCAGTTTGTAGGGCTCCCTTGGGTCTATCAGGGCAGCACAAGTTTGAGGTGGGGACAACTTCGGTGTGGGGTCCATCCTTCGATATAAGGATTCTTTGCAGTCAGGGCCAGGGGCCCCCGGGCACATCCTTTGGCCATTTTCCCTGGGAAAGAAAACTCAGCAGTCCAGGTTCCTGATGTCAGTTTGTAGGGCTCCCTTGGGTCTATCAGGGCAGCACAAGTTTGAGGTGGGGACAACTTTGGTGTGGGGTCCATCCTTCGATATAAGGATTCTTTGCAGTCAGGGCCAGGGGCCCCCGGGCACAGCCTTTTTCCATTTTCCCTGGGAAAGAAAACTCAGCAGTCCAGGTTGCTGATGTCAGTTTGTAGGGCTCCCTTGGGTCTATCAGGGCAGCACAAGTTTGAGGTGGGGACAACTTTGGTGTGGGGTCCATCCTTCGATATAAGGATTCTTTGCAGTCAGGGCCAGGGGCCCCCGGGCACATCCTTTGGACATTTTGCCTGGGAAAGAAAACTCAGCAGTCCAGGTTCCTGATGTCATTTTGTAGGGTTCCCTTGGGTCTATCAGGGTAGCACAAGTTTGAGGTGGGGACAACTTCGGTGTGGGGTCCATCCTTCGATATAAGGATTCTTTGCAGTCAGGGCCAAGGGCCCCTGGGCTCATCCTTTTTCCATTTTCCCTGGGAAAGAAAACTCAGCAGTCCAGGTTCCTGATGTCAGTTTGTAGGGCTCCCTTGGGTCTATCAGGGCAGCACAACTTTGAGGTGGGGACGACTTCGGTGTGGGCTCCATCCTTCGATATAAGGATTCTTTGCAGTGAGGCCCCTGCCCAGGGCCAGGGGCCCCCGGGCACATCCTTTGGCTATTTTCCCTGGGAAAGAAAACTCAGCAGTCCAGGTTCGTGAAGTCAGTTTGTAGGGCTCCCTTGGGTCTATCAGGGCAGCACAAGTTTGAGGTGGGGACAACTTCGGTGTGGGGTCCATCCTTCGATATAAGGATTCTTTGCAGTGAGGTCCCTGCCCAGGGCCAGGGGCCCCCGGGCACATCCTTTGGCCATTTTCCCTGGGAAAGAAAACTCAGCAGTCCAGGTTCCTGATGTCAGTTTGTAGGGCTCCCTTGGGTGTATCAGGGCAGCACAAGTTAGAGGTGGGGACAACTTCGGTGTGGGGTCCATCCTTCGATATAAGGATTTTTTGCAGTCAGGGCCAGGGGCCCCTGGGCACATCCTTTTTCCATTTTCCCTGGGAAAGAAAACTCAGCAGTCCAGGTTGCTGATGTCAGTTTGTAGGGCTCCCTTGGGTCTATCAGGGCAGCACAAGTTTGAGGTGGGGACAACTTCGGTGTGGGGTCCATCCTTCGATATAAGGATTTTTTGCATTGAGGGCCCTGCCCAGAACCAGTGGCCCCCGGGCACATCCTTTTTCCATTTTCCCTGGGAAAGAAAACTCAGCAGTCCAGGTTCCTGATGTCAGTTTGTAGGGCTCCCTTGGGTCTATCAGGGCAGCACAAGTTTGAGGTGGGGACAACTTCGGTGTGGGGTCCATCCTTAGATATAAGGATTCTTTGCAGTGAGGGCCTTGCCCAGGTCCAGGGGCCCCTGGGCACGTCCTTTTTCCATTTTCCCTGGGAAAGAAAACTCAGCAGTCCAGGTTCCTGATGTCAGTTTGTAGGGCTCCCTTGGGTCTATCAAGGCAGCACAAGTTTGAGGTGGGGACAACTTCGGTGTGGGGTCCATCCTTCGATATAAGGATTTTTTACAGTGAGGCCCCTGCCCAGGGCTAGGTGCCCCTGGGCACGTCCATTTTCCCATTTTCCCTGGGAAAGAAAACTTAGCAGTCCAGGTTGCTGATGTCAGTTTGTAGGGCTCCCTTGGGTGTATCAGGGCAGCACAAGTTAGAGGTGGGGACAACTTCGGTGTGGGGTCCATCCTTCGATATAAGGATTTTTTGCAGTCAGGGCCAGGGGCCCCTGGGCACATCCTTTTTCCATTTTCCCTGGGAAAGAAAACTCAGCAGTCCAGGTTCCTGATGTCAATTTGTAGGGCTCCCTTGGGTCTATCAGGGTAGCACAAGTTTGAGGTGGGGACAACTTCGGTGTGGGGTCCATCCTTCGATATAAGGATTTTTTTGCAGTGAGGCCCCAGCCCTGCGTCAGGGGCACCTTGGCACATCCTTTTTCCATTTTCCCTGGGAAAGAAAACTCAGCAGTCCAGGTTGCTGATGTCAGTTTGTAGGGCTCCCTTGGGTCTATCAAGGCAGCACAAGTTTGAGGTGGGGACAACTTCGGTGTGGGGTCCATCCTTCGATATAAGGATTTTTTAAAGTGAGGCCCCTGCCAAGGGCTAGGGGCCCCCGGGCACATCCTTTTTCCATTTTCCCTGGGAAAGAAAACTCAGCAGTCCAGGTTCCTGATGTCAGTTTGTAGGGCTCCCTTGGGTCTATCAGGGAAGCACAAGTTAGAGGTGGGGACAACTTCGGTGTGGGGTCCATCCTTCGATATAAGGATTTTTTGCAGTCAGGGCCAGGGGCCCCCGGGCACATCCTTTTTCCATTTTCCCTGGGTAAGAAAACGCAGCAGTCCAGGTTCCTGATGTCAGTTTGTAGGGCTCCCTTGGGTCTATCAGGGCAGCACAAGTTTGAGGTGGGGACAACTTCGGTGTGGGGTCCATCCTTCGATATAAGGATTTTTTGCATTGAGGCCCCTGCCCAGGGCTAGGGGCCCCCGGGCACAACCTTTTTCCATTTTCCCTGGGAAAGAAAACTCAGCAGTTCAGGTTCCTGATGTCAGTTTGTAGGGCTCCCTTGGGTCTATCAGGGCAGCACAAGTTAGAGGTGGGGACAACTTCGGTGTGGGGTCCATCCTTCGATATAAGGATTTTTTGCAGTCAGGGCCAGGGGCCCCCGGGCATATCCTTTGGCCATTTTCCCTGGGAAAGAAAACTCAGCAGTCCAGGTTCCTGATGTCAGTTTGTAGGGCTCCCTTGGGTCTATCAGGGCAGCACAAGTTTGAGGTGGGGACAACTTCGGTGTGGGGTCCATCCTTCGATATAAGGATTTTTTGCAGTCAGGGCCAGGGGCCCCCGGGCACATCCTTTGGCCATTTTCCCTGGGAAAGAAAACTCAGCAGTCCAGGTTCGTGAAGTCAGTTTGTAGGGCTCCCTTGGGTCTATCAGGGCAGCACAAGTTTGAGGTGGGGACAACTTCGGTGTGGGGTCCATCCTTCGATATAAGGATTCTTTGCAGTGAGGTCCCTGCCCAGGGCCAGGGGCCCCCGGGCACATCCTTTGGCCATTTTCCCTGGGAAAGAAAACTCAGCAGTCCAGGTTCCTGATGTCAGTTTGTAGGGCTCCCTTGGGTGTATCAGGGCAGCACAAGTTAGAGGTGGGGACAACTTCGGTGTGGGGTCCATCCTTCGATATAAGGATTCTTTGCAGTCAGGGCCAGGGGCCCCTGGGCACATCCTTTTTCCATTTTCCCTGGGAAAGAAAACTCAGCAGTCCAGGTTGCTGATGTCAGTTTGTAGGGCTCCCTTGGGTCTATCAGGGCAGCACAAGTTTGAGGTGGGGACAACTTCGGTGTGGGGTCCATCCTTCGATATAAGGATTTTTTGCATTGAGGGCCCTGCCCAGAACCAGTGGCCCCCGGGCACATCCTTTTTCCATTTTCCCTGGGAAAGAAAACTCAGCAGTCCAGGTTCCTGATGTCAGTTTTTAGGGCTCCCTTGGGTCTATCAAGGCAGCACAAGTTTGAGGTGGGGACAACTTCGGTGTGGGGTCCATCCTTCGATATAAGGATTTTTTGCAGTCAGGGCCAGGGGCCCCCGGGAACATCCTTTTTCCATTTTCCCTGGGAAAGAAAACTCAGCAGTCCAGGTTCCAGATGTCAGTTTGTAGGGCTCCCTTGGGTCTATCAGGGCAGCACAAGTTTGAGGTGGGGACAACTTCGGTGTGGGGTCCATCCTTCGATATAAGGATTCTTTACAGTCAGGCCCCAGCCCAGGGCCAGGGGCCCCTGGGCATATCCATTGGCCAATTTCCCTGGGAAAGAAAACTCAGCAGTCCAGGTTGCTGATGTCAGTTTGTAGGGCTCCCTTGGGTCTATCAGGGCAGCACATGTTTGAGGTGGGGACAATTTTGGTGTGGGGTCCATCCTTCGATATAAGGATTTTTTGCAGTGACGGGCCTGCCCAGGGCCAGGGGCCCCTGGGCACATCCTTTCGCCATTTTCCGTGGGAAAGAATACTCAGCAGTCCAGGTTCCTGAAGTCAGTTTGTAGGGCTCCCTTGGGTCTATCAGGGCAGCACAAGTTTGAGGTGGGGACAACGTCGGTGTGGGGTCCATCCCTCGATATAAGGATTTTTCGCAGTCAGGGCCAGGGGCCCCTGGGCACATCCTTTTTCCATTTTCCCTGGGAAAGAAAACTCAGCAGTCCAGGTTCCTGATGTCAGTTTGTAGGGCTCCCTTGGGTCTATCAGGGCAGCACAAGTTTGAGGTGGGGACAACTTCGGTGTGGGGTCCATCCTTCGATATAAGGATTTTTTGCAGTCAGGGCCAGGGGCCCCTTGGCACATCCTTTTTCCATTTTCCCTGGGAAAGAAAACTCAGCAGTCCAGGTTCCTGATGTCAGTTTGTAGGGTTCCCTTGGGTCTATCACGGTGGCACAAGTTTGAGGTGGGGACAACATCGGTGTGGGGTCCATCCTTCGATATAATGATTCTTTGCAGTCAGGGCCAGGGGCCCCTGGGCACATCCTTTTTCCATTTTCCCTGGGAAAGAAAACTCAGCAGTCCAGGTTGCTGATGTCAGTTTGTAGGGCTCCCTTGGGTCTATCAGGGCAGCACAAGTTTGAGGTGGGGACAACTTCTGTGTGGGGTCCATCCTTCGAAATAAGAATTCTTTGCAGTCAGGACACAGCCCAGGGCAAGGGGCCCCTTGGCACGTCCTTTTTCCATTTTCCCTGGGAAAGAAAACTCAGCAGTCCAGGTTCCTGATGTCAGTTTGTAGGGCTCCCTTGGGTCTATCAGGGCAGCACAAGTTTGAGGTGGGGACAACTTCGGTGTGGGGTCCATCCATCGATATAAGGATTTTTTGCAGTCAGGGCCAGGGGCCCCCGGGCACAACCTTTTTCCATTTTCCCTGGGAAAGAAAACTCAGCAGTCCAGGTTCCTGATGTCAGTTTGTAGGGCTCCCTTGGGTCTATCAGGGCAGCACAAGTTTGAGGTGGGGACAACTTCGGTGTGGGGTCCATCCTTCGATATAAGGATTCTTTGCAGTGAGGTCCCTGCCCAGGGCCAGGGGCCCCCGGCACATCCTTTGGCCATTTACCCTGGGAAAGAAAACGCAGCAGTCCAGGTTCCTGATGTCAGTTTGTAGGGCTCCCTTGGGTCTATCAGGGCAGCACAAGTTAGAGGTGGGGACAACTTCGGTGTGGGGTCCATCCTTCGATATAAGGATTCTTTGCAGTTAGGTCCCTGCCCAGGGCCAGGAGCCCCCGGGCACATCCTTTGGCCATTTTCCCTGGGAAAGAAAACTCAGCAGTCCAGGTTGCTGATGTCAGTTTGTAGGGCTCCCTTGGGTCTATCAGGGCAGCACAAGTTTGAGGTGGGGACAACTTTGGTGTGGGGTCCATCCTTCGATATAAGGATTTTTTGCAGTCAGGGCCAGGGGCTCCTGGGCACGTCCATTTTCCCATTTTCCCTGGGAAAGAAAACTTAGCAGTCCAGGTTGCTGATGTCAGTTTGTAGGGCTCCTTTGGGTGTATCAGGGCAGCACAAGTTAGAGGTGGGGACAACTTCGGTGTGGGGTCCATCCTTCGATATAAGGATTTTTTGCAGTCAGGGCCAGGGGCCCCTGGGCACATCCTTTTTCCATTTTCCCTGGGAAAGAAAACTCAGCAGTCCAGGTTCCTGATGTCAATTTGTAGGGCTCCCTTGGGTCTATCAGGGTAGCACAAGTTTGAGGTGGGGACAACTTCGGTGTGGGGTCCATCCTTCGATATAAGGATTTTTTTGCAGTGAGGCCCCAGCCCTGCGTCAGGGGCACCTGGGCACATCCTTTTTCCATTTTCCCTGGGAAAGAAAACTCAGCAGTCCAGGTTGCTGATGTCAGTTTGTAGGGCTCCCTTGGGTCTATCAGGGTAGCACAAGTTTGAGGTGGGGACAACTTCGGTGTGGGGTCCATCCTTAGATATATGGATTATTTGCAGTGAGGCCCTTGCCCAGGTCCAGGGGCCCCTGGGCACGTCCTTTTTCCATTTTCCCTGGGAAAGAAAACTCAGCAGTCCAGGTTCCTGATGTCAGTTTGTAGGGCTCCCTTGGGTCTATCAAGGCAGCACAAGTTTGAGGTGGGGACAACTTCGGTGTGGGGTCCATCCTTCGATATAAGGATTTTTTACAGTGAGGCCCCTGCCCAGGGCTAGGGGCCCCCGGGCACGTCCATTTTCCCAGTTTCCCTGGGAAAGAAAACTTAGCAGTCCAGGTTGCTGATGTCAGTTTGTAGGGCTCCCTTGGGTGTATCAGGGCAGCACAAGTTAGAGGTGGGGACAACTTCGGTGTGGGGTCCATCCTTCGATATAAGGATCTTTTGCAGTCAGGGCCAGGGGCCCCTGGGCACATCCTTTTTCCATTTTCCCTGGGAAAGAAAACTCAGCAGTCCAGGTTCCTGATGTCAATTTGTAGGGCTCCCTGAGGTCTATCAGGGTAGCACAAGTTTGAGGTGGGGACAACTTCGGTGTGGGGTCCATCCTTCGATATAAGGATTTTTTTGCAGTGAGGCCCCAGCCCTGCGTCAGGGGCACCTTGGCACATCCTTTTTCCATTTTCCCTGGGAAAGAAAACTCAGCAGTCCAGGTTGCTGATGTCAGTTTGTAGGGCTCCCTTGGGTCTATCAGGGCAGCACAAGTTTGAGGTGGGGACAACTTCGGTGTGGGGTCCATCCTTCGATATAAGGATTCTTTGCAGTCAGGGCAAGGGCCCCTTGGCACATCCTTTTTCCATTTTCCCTGGGAAAGAAAACTCAGCAGTCCAGGTTCCTGATGTCAGTTTGTAGGGCTCCCTTGGGTCTATCAGGGCAGCACAAGTTTGAGGTGGGGACAACTTCGGTGTGGGGTCCATCCTTCGATATAAGGATTCTTTGAAGTCAGGGCCCAGCCCAGGTCCAGGGGCCCCTGGGCACATCCTTTTTCCATTTTCCCTGGGAAAGAAAACTCAGCAGTCCAGGTTGCTGATGTCAGTTTGTAGGGCTCCCTTGGGTCTATCAGGGCAGCACAAGTTTGAGGTGGGGACAACTTCGGTGTGGGGTCCATCCTTCGATATAAGGATTCTTTGCAGTCAGGGCCAGGGGCCCCCGGGCACATCCTTTGGCCATTTTCCCTGGGAAAGAAAACTCAGCAGTCCAGGTTCCTGATGTCAGTTTGTAGGGCTCCCTTGGGTCTATCAGGGCAGCACAAGTTTGAGGTGGGGACAACTTTGGTGTGGGGTCCATCCTTCGATATAAGGATTCTTTGCAGTCAGGGCCAGGGGCCCCCGGGCACATCCTTTGGCCATTTTGCCTGGGAAAGAAAACTCAGCAGTCCAGGTTCCTGATGTCATTTTGTAGGGTTCCCTTGGGTCTATCAGGGTAGCACAAGTTTGAGGTGGGGACAACTTCGGTGTGGGGTCCATCCTTCGATATAAGGATTCTTTACAGTCAGGCCCCAGCCCAGGGCCAGGGGCCCCTGGGCATATCCATTGGACAATTTCCCTGGGAAAGTAAACTCAGCAGTCCAGGTTGCTGATGTCAGTTTGTAGGGCTCCCTTGGGTCTATCAGGGCAGCACAAGTTTGAGGTGGGGACAACTTCGGTGTGGGGTCCATCCTTCGATATAAGGATTTTTTGCAGTCAGGGCCAGGGGCTCCTGGGCACGTCCATTTTCCCATTTTCCCTGGGAAAGAAAACTTAGCAGTCCAGGTTGCTGATGTCAGTTTGTAGGGCTCCCTTGGGTGTATCAGGGCAGCACAAGTTAGAGGTGGGGACAACTTCGGTGTGGGGTCCATCCTTCGATATAAGGATTTTTTGCAGTCAGGGCCAGGGGCCCCTGGGCACATCCTTTTTCCATTTTCCCTGGGAAAGAAAACTCAGCAGTCCAGGTTCCTGATGTCAATTTGTAGGGCTCCCTTGGGTCTATCAGGGTAGCACAAGTTTGAGGTGGGGACAACTTCGGTGTGGGGTCCATCCTTCGATATAAGGATTTTTTTGCAGTGAGGCCCCAGCCCTGCGTCAGGGGCACCTGGGCACATCCTTTTTCCATTTTCCCTGGGAAAGAAAACTCAGCAGTCCAGGTTCCTGATGTCAGTTTGTAGGGCTTCCTTTGGGTCTATCAGGGTAGCACAAGTTTGAGGTGGGGACAACTTCGGTGTGGGGTCCATCCTTCGATATAAGGATTTTTTGCAGTGATGGGCCTGCCCAGGGCCAGGGGCCCCTGGGCACATCCTTTCGCCATTTTCCGTGGGAAAGAATACTCAGCAGTCCAGGTTCCTGAAGTCAGTTTGTAGGGCTCCCTTGGGTCTATCAGGGCAGCACAAGTTTGAGGTGGGGACAACGTCGGTGTGGGGTCCATCCCTCGATATAAGGATTTTTCGCAGTCAGGGCCAGGGGCCCCTGGGCACATCCTTTTTCCATTTTCCCTGGGAAAGAAAACTCAGCAGTCCAGGTTCCTGATGTCAGTTTGTAGGGCTCCCTTGGGTCTATCAGGGCAGCACAAGTTTGAGGTGGGGACAACTTCGGTGTGGGGTCCATCCTTCGATATAAGGATTTTTTGCAGTCAGGGCCAGGGGCCCCTTGGCACATCCTTTTTCCATTTTCCCTGGGAAAGAAAACTCAGCAGTCCAGGTTCCTGATGTCAGTTTGTAGGGTTCCCTTGGGTCTATCACGGTGGCACAAGTTTGAGGTGGGGACAACATCGGTGTGGGGTCCATCCTTCGATATAATGATTCTTTGCAGTCAGGGCCAGGGGCCCCTGGGCACATCCTTTTTCCATTTTCCCTGGGAAAGAAAACTCAGCAGTCCAGGTTGCTGATGTCAGTTTGTAGGGCTCCCTTGGGTCTATCAGGGCAGCACAAGTTTGAGGTGGGGACAACTTCGGTGTGGGGTCCATCCTTCGAAATAAGGATTTTTTGCAGTGAGGATACAGCCCAGGGCCAGGGGCCCCTTGGCACGTCCTTTTTCCATTTTCCCTGGGAAAGAAAACTCAGCAGTCCAGGTTCCTGATGTCAGTTTGTAGGGCTCCCTTGGGTCTATCAGGGCAGCACAAGTTTGAGGTGGGGACAACTTCGGTGTGGGGTCCATCCATCGATATAAGGATTTTTTGCAGTCAGGGCCAGGGGCCCCCGGGCACAACCTTTTTCCATTTTCCCTGGGAAAGAAAACTCAGCAGTCCAGGTTCCTGATGTCAGTTTGTAGGGCTCCCTTGGGTCTATCAGGGCAGCACAAGTTTGAGGTGGGGACAACTTCGGTGTGGGGTCCATCCTTCGATATAAGGATTCTTTGCAGTGAGGTCCCTGCCCAGGGCCAGGGGCCCCCGGGCACATCCTTTGGCCATTTTCCCTGGGAAAGAAAACGCAGCAGTCCAGGTTCCTGATGTCAGTTTGTAGGGCTCCCTTGGGTCTATCAGGGCAGCACAAGTTAGAGGTGGGGACAACTTCAGTGTGGGCTCCATCCTTCGATATAAGGATTCTTTGAAGTTAGGTTCCTGCCCAGGGCCAGGAGCCCCCGGGCACATCCTTTGGCCATTTTCCCTGGGAAAGAAAACTCAGCAGTCCAGGTTGCTGATGTCAGTTTGTAGGGCTCCCTTGGGTCTATCAGGGCAGCACAAGTTTGAGGTGGGGACAACTTTGGTGTGGGGTCCATCCTTCGATATAAGGATTTTTTGCAGTCAGGGCCAGGGGCTCCTGGGCACGTCCATTTTCCCATTTTCCCTGGGAAAGAAAACTTAGCAGTCCAGGTTGCTGATGTCAGTTTGTAGGGCTCCTTTGGGTGTATCAGGGCAGCACAAGTTAGAGGTGGGGACAACTTCGGTGTGGGGTCCATCCTTCGATATAAGGATTTTTTGCAGTCAGGGCCAGGGGCCCCTGGGCACATCCTTTTTCCATTTTCCCTGGGAAAGAAAACTCAGCAGTCCAGGTTGCTGATGTCAGTTTGTAGGGCTCCCTTGGGTCTATCAGGGTAGCACAAGTTTGAGGTGGGGACAACTTCGGTGTGGGGTCCATCCTTAGATATAAGGATTATTTGCAGTGAGGGCCTTGCCCAGGTCCAGGGGCCCCTGGGCACGTCCTTTTTCCATTTTCCCTGGGAAAGAAAACTCAGCAGTCCAGGTTGCTGATGTCAGTTTGTAGGGCTCCCTTGGGTCTATCAGGGCAGCACAAGTTTGAGGTGGGGACAACTTCGGTGTGGGGTCCATCCTTCGATATAAGGATTTTTTACAGTGAGGCCCCTGCCCAGGGCTAGGGGCCCCTGGGCACGTCCATTTTCCCATTTTCCCTGGGAAAGAAAACTTAGCAGTCCAGGTTGCTGATGTCAGTTTGTAGGGCTCCCTTGGGTGTATCAGGGCAGCACAAGTTAGAGGTGGGGACAACTTCGGTGTGGGGTCCATCCTTCGATATAAGGATTTTTTGCAGTCAGGGCCAGGGGCCCCTGGGCACATCCTTTTTCCATTTTCCCTGGGAAAGAAAACTCAGCAGTCCAGGTTCCTGATGTCAATTTGTAGGGCTCCCTTAGGTCTATCAGGGTAGCACAAGTTTGAGGTGGGGACAACTTCGGTGTGGGGTCCATCCTTCGATATAAGGATTTTTTTGCAGTGAGGCCCCAGCCCTGCGTCAGGGGCACCTTGGCACATCCTTTTTCCATTTTCCCTGGGAAAGAAAACTCAGCAGTCCAGGTTGCTGATGTCAGTTTGTAGGGCTCCCTTGGGTCTATCAAGGCAGCACAAGTTTGAGGTGGGGACAACTTCGGTGTGGGGTCCATCCTTCGATATAAGGATTTTTTACAGTGAGGCCCCTGCCAAGGGCTAGGGGCCCCCGGGCACATCCTTTTTCCATTTTCCCTGGGAAAGAAAACTCAGCAGTCCAGGTTCCTGATGTCAGTTTGTAGGGCTCCCTTGGGTCTATCAGGGCAGCACAAGTTTGAGGTGGGGACAACTTCGGTGTGGGGTCCATCCTTCGATATAAGGATTTTTCGCAGTCAGGGCCAGGGGCCCCTGGGCACATCCTTTTTCCATTTTCCCTGGGAAAGAAAACTCAGCAGTCCAGGTTCCTGATGTCAGTTTGTAGGGCTCCCTAGGGTCTATCAGGGAAGCACAAGTTAGAGGTGGGGACAACTTCGGTGTGGGGTCCATCCTTCGATATAAGGATTTTTTGCAGTCAGGGCCAGGGGCCCCCGGGCACATCCTTTTTCCATTTTCCCTGGGAAAGAAAACGCAGCAGTCCAGGTTCCTGATGTCAGTTTGTAGGGCTCCCTTGGGTCTATCAGGGCAGCACAAGTTTGAGGTGGGGACAACTTCGGTGTGGGGTCCATCCTTCGATATAAGGATTTTTTGCATTGAGGCCCCTGCCCAGGGCTAGGGGCCCCCGGGCACAACCTTTTTCCATTTTCCCTGGGAAAGAAAACTCAGCAGTTCAGGTTCCTGATGTCAGTTTGTAGGGCTCCCTTGGGTCTATCAGGGCAGCACAAGTTTGAGGTGGGGACAACTTCGGTGTGGGGTCCATCCTTCGATATAAGGATTTTTTGCAGTCAGGGCCAGGGGCCCCCGGGCATATCCTTTGGCCATTTTCCCTGGGAAAGAAAACTCAGCAGTCCAGGTTCCTGATGTCAGTTTGTAGGGCTCCCTTGGGTCTATCAGGGCAGGACAAGTTTGAGGTGGGGACAACTTTGGTGTGGGGTCCATCCTTCGATATAAGGATTTTTTGCAGTGAGGGCCCTTCCCAGGGCTATGGGCCCCTGGGCACAACCTTTTTCCATTTTCCCTGGGAAAGAAAACTTAGCAGTCCAGGTTCCTGATGTCAGTTTGTAGGGCTCCCTTGGGTCTATCAGGGCAGCACAAGTTTGAGGTGGGGACAACTTCGGTGTGGGGTCCATCCTTCGATATAAGGATTCTTTGCAGTCAGGGCCAGGGGCCCCCGGGCACAACCTTTGGCCATTTTCCCTGGGAAAGAAAACTCAGCAGTCCAGGTTCCTGATGTCAGTTTGTAGGGCTCCCTTGGGTCTATCAGGGCAGCACAACTTTGAGGTGGGGACAACTTTGGTGTGGGGTCCATCCTTCGATATAAGGATTCTTTGCAGTCAGGGCCAGGGGCCCCCGGGCACATCCTTTGGCCATTTTGCCTGGGAAAGAAAACTCAGCAGTCCAGGTTCCTGATGTCATTTTGTAGGGTTCCCTTGGGTCTATCAGGGTAGCACAAGTTTGAGGTGGGGACAACTTCGGTGTGGGGTCCATCCTTCGATATAAGGATTCTTTGCAGTCAGGGCCAAGGGCCCCTGGGCTCATCCTTTTTCCATTTTCCCTGGGAAAGAAAACTCAGCAGTCCAGGTTCCTGATGTCAGTTTGTAGGGCTCCCTTGGGTCTATCAGGGCAGCACAACTTTGAGGTGGGGACGACTTCGGTGTGGGCTCCATCCTTCGATATAAGGATTCTTTGCAGTGAGGCCCCTGCCCAGGGCCAGGGGCCCCCGGGCACATCCTTTGGCCATTTTCCCTGGGAAAGAAAACTCAGCAGTCCAGGTTCGTGAAGTCAGTTTGTAGGGCTCCCTTGGGTCTATCAGGGCAGCACAAGTTTGAGGTGGGGACAACTTCGGTGTGGGGTCCATCCTTCGATATAAGGATTCTTTGCAGTGAGGTCCCTGCCCAGGGCCAGGGGCCCCCGGGCACATCCTTTGGCCATTTTCCCTGGGAAAGAAAACTCAGCAGTCCAGGTTCCTGATGTCAGTTTGTAGGGCTCCCTTGGGTGTATCAGGGCAGCACAAGTTAGAGGTGGGGACAACTTCGGTGTGGGGTCCATCCTTCGATATAAGGATTTTTTGCAGTCAGGGCCAGGGGCCCCTGGGCACATCCTTTTTCCATTTTCCCTGGGAAAGAAAACTCAGCAGTCCAGGTTGCTGATGTCAGTTTGTAGGGCTCCCTTGGGTCTATCAGGGCAGCACAAGTTTGAGGTGGGGACAACTTCGGTGTGGGGTCCATCCTTCGATATAAGGATTTTTTGCATTGAGGGCGCTGCCCAGAACCAGTGGCCCCCGGGCACATCCTTTTTCCATTTTCCCTGGGAAAGAAAACTCAGCAGTCCAGGTTCCTGATGTCAGTTTGTAGGGCTCCCTTGGGTCTATCAAGGCAGCACAAGTTTGAGGTGGGGACAACTTCGGTGTGGGGTCCATCCTTCGATATAAGGATTTTTTGCAGTCAGGGCCAGGGGCCCCCGGGAACATCCTTTTTCCATTTTCCCTGGGAAAGAAAACTCAGCAGTCCAGGTTCCAGATGTCAGTTTGTAGGGCTCCCTTGGGTCTATCAGGGTAGCACAAGTTTGAGGTGGGGACAACTTCGGTGTGGGGTCCATCCTTCGATATAAGGATTCTTTACAGTCAGGCCCCAGCCCAGGGCCAGGGGCCCCTGGGCATATCCATTGGCCAATTTCCCTGGGAAAGAAAACTCAGCAGTCCAGGTTGCTGATGTCAGTTTGTAGGTCTCCCTTGGGTCTATCAGGGCAGCACATGTTTGAGGTGGGGACAATTTTGGTGTGGGGTCCATCCTTCGATATAAGGATTTTTTGCAGTCAGGGCCAGGGGCCCCTGGGCACATCCTTTTTCCATTTTCCCTGGGAAAGAAAACTCAGCAGTCCAGGTTGCTGATGTCAGTTTGTAGGGCTCCCTTGGGTCTATCAGGGCAGCACAAGTTTGAGGTGGGGACAACTTCGGTGTGGGGTCCATCCTTCGAAATATGGATTCTTTGCAGTCAGGACACAGCCCAGGGCCAGGGGCCCCTTGGCACGTCCTTTTTCCATTTTCCCTGGGAAAGAAAACTCAGCAGTCCAGGTTGCTGATGTCAGTTTGTAGGGCTCCCTTGGGTCTATCAGGGCAGCACAAGTTTGAGGTGGGGACAACTTCGGTGTGGGGTCCATCCATCGATATAAGGATTTTTTGCAGTCAGGGCCAGGGGCCCCCGGGCACAACCTTTTTCCATTTTCCCTGGGAAAGAAAACTCAGCAGTCCAGGTTCCTGATGTCAGTTTGTAGGGCTCCCTTGGGTCTATCAGGGCAGCACAAGTTTGAGGTGGGGACAACTTCGGTGTGGGGTCCATCCTTAGATATAAGGATTCTTTGCAGTGAGGTCCCTGCCCACGGCCAGGGGCCCCCGGGCACATCCTTTGGCCATTTTCCCTGGGAAAGAAAACGCAGCAGTCCAGGTTCCTGATGTCAGTTTGTAGGGCTCCCTTGGGTCTATCAGGGCAGCACAAGTTAGAGGTGGGGACAACTTCGGTGTGGGGTCCATCCTTCGATATAAGGATTCTTTGCAGTTAGGTCCCTGCCCAGGGCCAGGAGCCCCCGGGCACATCCTTTGGCCATTTTCCCTGGGAAAGAAAACTCAGCAGTCCAGGTTGCTGATGTCAGTTTGTAGGGCTCCCTTGGGTCTATCAGGGCAGCACAAGTTTGAGGTGGGGACAACTTTGGTGTGGGGTCCATCCTTCGATATAAGGATTTTTTGCAGTCAGGGCCAGGGGCTCCTGGGCACGTCCATTTTCCCATTTTCCCTGGGAAAGAAAACTTAGCAGTCGAGGTTGCTGATGTCAGTTTGTAGGGCTCCTTTGGGTGTATCAGGGCAGCACAAGTTAGAGGTGGGGACAACTTCGGTGTGGGTCCATCCTTCGATATAAGGATTTTTTGCAGTCAGGGCCAGGGGCCCCTGGGCACATCCTTTTTCCATTTTCCCTGGGAAAGAAAACTCAGCAGTCCAGGTTCCTGATGTCAATTTGTAGGGCTCCCTTGGGTCTATCAGGGTAGCACAAGTTTGAGGTGGGGACAACTTCGGTGTGGGGTCCATCCTTCGATATAAGGATTTTTTTGCAGTGAGGCCCCAGCCCTGCGTCAGGGGCCCCTGGGCACATCCTTTTTCCATTTTCCCTGGGAAAGAAAACTCAGCAGTCCAGGTTGCTGATGTCAGTTTGTAGGGCTCCCTTGGGTCTATCAGGGTAGCACAAGTTTGAGGTGGGGACAACTTCGGTGTGGGGTCCATCCTTAGATATAAGGATTATTTGCAGTGAGGGCCTTGCCCAGGTCCAGGGGCCCCTGGGCACGTCCTTTTTCCATTTTCCCTGGGAAAGAAAACTCAGCAGTCCAGGTTCCTGATGTCAGTTTGTAGGGCTCCCTTGGGTCTATCAAGGCAGCACAAGTTTGAGGTGGGGACAACTTCGGTGTGGGGTCCATCCTTCGATATAAGGATTTTTTACAGTGAGGCCCCTGCCCAGGGCTAGGGGCCCCCGGGCACGTCCATTTTCCCATTTTCCCTGGGAAAGAAAACTTAGCATTCCAGGTTGCTGATGTCAGTTTGTAGGGCTCCCTTGGGTCTATCAGGGCAGCACAAGTTAGAGGTGGGGACAACTTCGGTGTGGGGTCCATCCTTCGATATAAGGATCTTTTGCAGTCAGGGCCAGGGGCCCCTGGGCACATCCTTTTTCCATTTTCCCTGGGAAAGAAAACTCAGCAGTCCAGGTTCCTGATGTCAATTTGTAGGGCTCCCTTAGGTCTATCAGGGTAGCACAAGTTTGAGGTGGGGACAACTTCGGTGTGGGGTCCATCCTTCGATATAAGGATTTTTTTGCAGTGAGGCCCCAGCCCTGCGTCAGGGGCACCTTGGCACATCCTTTTTCCATTTTCCCTGGGAAAGAAAACTCAGCAGTCCAGGTTGCTGATGTCAGTTTGTAGGGCTCCCTTGGGTCTATCAGGGTAGCACAAGTTTGAGGTGGGGACAACTTCGGTGTGGGGTCCATCCTTCGATATAAGGATTTTTTGCAGTCAGGGCAAGGGCCCCTTGGCACATCCTTTTTCCATTTTCCCTGGGAAAGAAAACTCAGCAGTCCAGGTTCCTGATGTCCGTTTGTAGGGCTCCCTTGGGTCTATCAAGGCAGCACAAGTTTGAGGTGGGGACAACTTCGGTGTGGGGTCCATCCTTCGATATAAGGATTTTTTACAGTGAGGCCCCTGCCCAGGGCTAGGGGCCCCCGGGCACGTCCATTTTCCCATTTTCCCTGGGAAAGAAAACTTAGCAGTCCAGGTTGCTGATGTCAGTTTGTAGGGCTCCCTTGGGTGTATCAGGGCAGCACAAGTTAGAGGTGGGGACAACTTCGGTGTGGGGTCCATCCTTCGATATAAGGATCTTTTGCAGTCAGGGCCAGGGGCCCCTGGGCACAACCTTTTTCCATTTTCCCTGGGAAAGAAAACTCAGCAGTCCAGGTTCCTGATGTCAATTTGTAGGGCTCCCTTAGGTCTATCAGGGTAGCACAAGTTTGAGGTGGGGACAACTTCGGTGTGGGGTCCATCCTTCGATATAAGGATTTTTTTGCAGTGAGGCCCCAGCCCTGCGTCAGGGGCACCTTGGCACATCCTTTTTCCATTTTCCCTGGGAAAGAAAACTCAGCAGTCCAGGTTGCTGATGTCAGTTTGTAGGGCTCCCTTGGGTCTATCAGGGCAGCACAAGTTTGAGGTGGGGACAACTTCGGTGTGGGGTCCATCCTTCGATATAAGGATTTTTTGCAGTCAGGGCAAGGGCCCCTTGGCACATCCTTTTTCCATTTTCCCTGGGAAAGAAAATTCAGCAGTCCAGGTTCCTGATGTCAGTTTGTAGGGCTCCCTTGGGTCTATCAGGGCAGCACAAGTTTGAGGTGGGGACAACTTCGGTGTGGGGTCCATCCTTCGATATAAGGATTTTTCGCAGTCAGGGCCAGGGGCCCCTGGGCACATCCTTTTGCCATTTTCCCTGGGAAAGAAAACTCAGCAGTCCAGGTTCCTGATGTCAGTTTGTAGGGCTCCCTTGGGTCTATCAGGGAAGCACAAGTTAGAGGTGGGGACAACTTCGGTGTGGGGTCCATCCTTCGATATAAGGATTTTTTGCAGTCAGGGCCAGGGGCCCCCGGGCACATCCTTTGGCCATTTTCCCTGGGAAAGAAAACTCAGCAGTCCAGGTTCCTGATGTCAGTTTGTAGGGCTCCCTTGGGTGTATCAGGGCAGCACAAGTTAGAGGTGGGGACAACTTCGGTGTGGGGTCCATCCTTCGATATAAGGATTTTTTGCAGTGAGGCCCCTGCCCAGGGCCAGGGGCCCCCGGGCACAACCTTTTTCCATTTTCCCTGGGAAAGAAAACTCAGCAGTTCAGGTTCCTGATGTCAGTTTGTAGGGCTCCCTTGGGTCTATCAGGGCAGCACAAGTTTGAGGAGGGGACAACTTCGGTGTGGGGTCCATCCTTCGATATAAGGATTTTTTGCAGTCAGGGCCAGGGGCCCCCGGGCATATCCTTTGGCCATTTTCCCTGGGAAAGAAAACTCAGCAGTCCAGGTTGCTGATGTCAGTTTGTAGGGCTCCCTTGGGTCTATCAGGGCAGCACAAGTTTGAGGTGGGGACAACTTCGGTGTGGGGTCCATCCTTCGATATAAGGATTCTTTGATGTCAGGGCCCAGCCCAGGTCCAGGGGCCCCTGGGCACATCCTTTTTCCATTTTCCCTGGGAAAGAAAACTCAGCAGTCCAGGTTGCTGATGTCAGTTTGTAGGGCTCCCTTGGGTCTATCAGGGCAGCACAAGTTTGAGGTGGGGACAACTTCGGTGTGGGGTCCATCCTTCGATATAAGGATTCTTTGCAGTCAGGGCCAGGGGCCCCCGGGCACATCCTTTGGCCATTTTCCCTGGGAAAGAAAACTCAGCAGTCCAGGTTCCTGATGTCAGTTTGTAGGGCTCCCTTGGGTCTATCAGGGCAGGACAAGTTTGAGGTGGGGACAACTTTGGTGTGGGGTCCATCCTTCGATATAAGGATTCTTTGCAGTCAGGGCCAGGGGCCCCCGGGCACAGCCTTTTTCCATTTTCCCTGGGAAAGAAAACTCAGCAGTCCAGGTTCCTGATGTCATTTTGTAGGGTTCCCTTGGGTCTATCAGGGTAGCACAAGTTTGAGGTGGGGACAACTTCGGTGTGGGGTCCATCCTTCGATATAAGGATTCTTTGAAGTCAGGGCCCAGCCCAGGTCCAGGGGCCCCTGGGCACATCCTTTTTCCATTTTCCCTGGGAAAGAAAACTCAGCAGTCCAGGTTGCTGATGTCAGTTTGTAGGGCTCCCTTGGGTCTATCAGGGCAGCACAAGTTTGAGGTGGGGACAACTTCGGTGTGGGGTCCATCCTTCGATATAAGGATTCTTTGCAGTCAGGGCCAGGGGCCCCCGGGCACAACCTTTGGCCATTTTCCCTGGGAAAGAAAACTCAGCAGTCCAGGTTGCTGATGTCAGTTTGTAGGGCTCCCTTGGGTCTATCAGGGCAGCACAACTTTGAGGTGGGGACAACTTTGGTGTGGGGTCCATCCTTCGATATAAGGATTCTTTGCAGTCAGGGCCAGGGGCCCCCGGGCACAGCCTTTTTCCATTTTCCCTGGGAAAGAAAACTCAGCAGTCCAGGTTCCTGATGTCAGTTTGTAGGGCTCCCTTGGGTCTATCAGGGCAGCACAAGTTTGAGGTGGGGACAACTTTGGTGTGGGGTCCATCCTTCGATATAAGGATTCTTTGCAGTCAGGGCCAGGGGCCCCGGGCACATCCTTTGGCCATTTTCCCTGGGAAAGAAAACTCAGCAGTCCAGGTTCCTGATGTCAGTTTGTAGGGCTCCCTTGGGTGTATCAGGGCAGCACAAGTTAGAGGTGGGGACAACTTCGGTGTGGGGTCCATCCTTCGATATAAGGATTTTTTGCAGTCAGGGCCAGGGGCCCCTGGGCACATCCTTTTTCCATTTTCCCTGGGAAAGAAAACTCAGCAGTCCAGGTTCCTGATGTCAGTTTGTAGGGCTCCCTTGGGTCTATCAGGGCAGCACAACTTTGAGGTGGGGACGACTTCGGTGTGGGCTCCATCCTTCGATATAAGGATTCTTTGCAGTGAGGCCCCTGCCCAGGGCCAGGGGCCCCCGGGCACATCCTTTGGCCATTTTCCCTGGGAAAGAAAACTCAGCAGTCCAGGTTCGTGAAGTCAGTTTGTAGGGCTCCCTTGGGTCTATCAGGGCAGCACAAGTTTGAGGTGGGGACAACTTCGGTGTGGGGTCCATCCTTCGATATAAGGATTCTTTGCAGTGAGGTCCCTGCCCAGGGCCAGGGGCCCCCGGGCACATCCTTTGGCCATTTTCCCTGGGAAAGAAAACTCAGCAGTCCAGGTTCCTGATGTCAGTTTGTAGGGCTCCCTTGGGTGTATCAGGGCAGCACAAGTTAGAGGTGGGGACAACTTCGGTGTGGGGTCCATCCTTCGATATAAGGATTTTTTGCAGTCAGGGCCAGGGGCCCCTGGGCACATCCTTTTTCCATTTTCCCTGGGAAAGAAAACTCAGCAGTCCAGGTTGCTGATGTCAGTTTGTAGGGCTCCCTTGGGTCTATCAGGGCAGCACAAGTTTGAGGTGGGGACAACTTCGGTGTGGGGTCCATCCTTCGATATAAGGATTTTTTGCATTGAGGGCCCTGCCCAGAACCAGTGGCCCCCGGGCACATCCTTTTTCCATTTTCCCTGGGAAAGAAAACTCAGCAGTCCAGGTTCCTGATGTCAGTTTGTAGGGCTCCCTTGGGTCTATCAAGGCAGCACAAGTTTGAGGTGGGGACAACTTCGGTGTGGGGTCCATCCTTCGATATAAGGATTTTTTGCAGTCAGGGCCAGGGGCCCCCGGGAACATCCTTTTTCCATTTTCCCTGGGAAAGAAAACTCAGCAGTCCAGGTTCCAGATGTCAGTTTGTAGGGCTCCCTTGGGTCTATCAGGGTAGCACAAGTTTGAGGTGGGGACAACTTCGGTGTGGGGTCCATCCTTCGATATAAGGATTCTTTACAGTCAGGCCCCAGCCCAGGGCCAGGGGCCCCTGGGCATATCCATTGGCCAATTTCCCTGGGAAAGAAAACTCAGCAGTCCAGGTTGCTGATGTCAGTTTGTAGGTCTCCCTTGGGTCTATCAGGGCAGCACATGTTTGAGGTCGGGACAATTTTGGTGTGGGGTCCATCCTTCGATATAAGGATTTTTTGCAGTCAGGGCCAGGGGCCCCTGGGCACATCCTTTTTCCATTTTCCCTGGGAAAGAAAACTCAGCAGTCCAGGTTCCTGATGTCAGTTTGTAGGGCTCCCTTGGGTCTATCAGGGCAGCACAAGTTTGAGGTGGGGACAACTTCGGTGTGGGGTCCATCCTTCGAAATATGGATTCTTTGCAGTCAGGACACAGCCCAGGGCCAGGGGCCCCTTGGCACGTCCTTTTTCCATTTTCCCTGGGAAAGAAAACTCAGCAGTCCAGGTTCCTGATGTCAGTTTGTAGGGCTCCCTTGGGTCTATCAGGGCAGCACAAGTTTGAGGTGGGGACAACTTCGGTGTGGGGTCCATCCATCGATATAAGGATTTTTTGCAGTCAGGGCCAGGGGCCCCCGGGCACAACCTTTTTCCATTTTCCCTGGGAAAGAAAACTCAGCAGTCCAGGTTCCTGATGTCAGTTTGTAGGGCTCCCTTGGGTCTATCAGGGCAGCACAAGTTTGAGGTGGGGACAACTTCGGTGTGGGGTCCATCCTTCGATATAAGGATTCTTTGCAGTGAGGTCCCTGCCCAGGGCCAGGGGCCCCCGGGCACATCCTTTGGCCATTTTCCCTGGGAAAGAAAACGCAGCAGTCCAGGTTCCTGATGTCAGTTTGTAGGGCTCCCTTGGGTCTATCAGGGCAGCACAAGTTAGAGGTGGGGACAACTTCGGTGTGGGGTCCATCCTTCGATATAAGGATTCTTTGCAGTTAGGTCCCTGCCCAGGGCCAGGAGCCCCCGGGCACATCCTTTGGCCATTTTCCCTGGGAAAGAAAACTCAGCAGTCCAGGTTGCTGATGTCAGTTTGTAGGGCTCCCTTGGGTCTATCAGGGCAGCACAAGTTTGAGGTGGGGACAACTTTGGTGTGGGGTCCATCCTTCGATATAAGGATTTTTTGCAGTCAGGGCCAGGGGCTCCTGGGCACGTCCATTTTCCCATTTTCCCTGGGAAAGAAAACTTAGCAGTCGAGGTTGCTGATGTCAGTTTGTAGGGCTCCTTTGGGTGTATCAGGGCAGCACAAGTTAGAGGTGGGGACAACTTCGCTGTGGGTCCATCCTTCGATATAAGGATTTTTTGCAGTCAGGGCCAGGGGCCCCTGGGCACATCCTTTTTCCATTTTCCCTGGGAAAGAAAACTCAGCAGTCCAGGTTCCTGATGTCAATTTGTAGGGCTCCCTTGGGTCTATCAGGGTAGCACAAGTTTGAGGTGGGGACAACTTCGGTGTGGGGTCCATCCTTCGATATAAGGATTTTTTTGCAGTGAGGCCCCAGCCCTGCGTCAGGGGCCCCTGGGCACATCCTTTTTCCATTTTCCCTGGGAAAGAAAACTCAGCAGTCCAGGTTGCTGATGTCAGTTTGTAGGGCTCCCTTGGGTCTATCAGGGTAGCACAAGTTTGAGGTGGGGACAACTTCGGTGTGGGGTCCATCCTTAGATATAAGGATTATTTGCAGTGAGGGCCTTGCCCAGGTCCAGGGGCCCCTGGGCACGTCCTTTTTCCATTTTCCCTGGGAAAGAAAACTCAGCAGTCCAGGTTCCTGATGTCAGTTTGTAGGGCTCCCTTGGGTCTATCAAGGCAGCACAAGTTTGAGGTGGGGACAATTTCGGTGTGGGGTCCATCCTTCGATATAAGGATTTTTTACAGTGAGGCCCCTGCCCAGGGCTAGGGGCCCCCGGGCACGTCCATTTTCCCATTTTCCCTGGGAAAGAAAACTTAGCATTCCAGGTTGCTGATGTCAGTTTGTAGGGCTCCCTTGGGTCTATCAGGGCAGCACAAGTTAGAGGTGGGGACAACTTCGGTGTGGGGTCCATCCTTCGATATAAGGATCTTTTGCAGTCAGGGCCAGGGGCCCCTGGGCACATCCTTTTTCCATTTTCCCTGGGAAAGAAAACTCAGCAGTCCAGGTTCCTGATGTCAATTTGTAGGGCTCCCTTAGGTCTATCAGGGTAGCACAAGTTTGAGGTGGGGACAACTTCGGTGTGGGGTCCATCCTTCGATATAAGGATTTTTTTGCAGTGAGGCCCCAGCCCTGCGTCAGGGGCACCTTGGCACATCCTTTTTCCATTTTCCCTGGGAAAGAAAACTCAGCAGTCCAGGTTGCTGATGTCAGTTTGTAGGGCTCCCTTGGGTCTATCAGGGTAGCACAAGTTTGAGGTGGGGACAACTTCGGTGTGGGGTCCATCCTTCGATATAAGGATTTTTTGCAGTCAGGGCAAGGGCCCCTTGGCACATCCTTTTTCCATTTTCCCTGGGAAAGAAAACTCAGCAGTCCAGGTTCCTGATGTCCGTTTGTAGGGCTCCCTTGGGTCTATCAAGGCAGCACAAGTTTGAGGTGGGGACAACTTCGGTGTGGGGTCCATCCTTCGATATAAGGATTTTTTACAGTGAGGCCCCTGCCCAGGGCTAGGGGCCCCCGGGCACGTCCATTTTCCCATTTTCCCTGGGAAAGAAAACTTAGCAGTCCAGGTTGCTGATGTCAGTTTGTAGGGCTCCCTTGGGTGTATCAGGGCAGCACAAGTTAGAGGTGGGGACAACTTCGGTGTGGGGTCCATCCTTCGATATAAGGATCTTTTGCAGTCAGGGCCAGGGGCCCCTGGGCACAACCTTTTTCCATTTTCCCTGGGAAAGAAAACTCAGCAGTCCAGGTTCCTGATGTCAATTTGTAGGGCTCCCTTAGGTCTATCAGGGTAGCACAAGTTTGAGGTGGGGACAACTTCGGTGTGGGGTCCATCCTTCGATATAAGGATTTTTTTGCAGTGAGGCCCCAGCCCTGCGTCAGGGGCACCTTGGCACATCCTTTTTCCATTTTCCCTGGGAAAGAAAACTCAGCAGTCCAGGTTGCTGATGTCAGTTTGTAGGGCTCCCTTGGGTCTATCAGGGCAGCACAAGTTTGAGGTGGGGACAACTTCGGTGTGGGGTCCATCCTTCGATATAAGGATTTTTTGCAGTCAGGGCAAGGGCCCCTTGGCACATCCTTTTTCCATTTTCCCTGGGAAAGAAAACTCAGCAGTCCAGGTTCCTGATGTCAGTTTGTAGGGCTCCCTTGGGTCTATCAGGGCAGCACAAGTTTGAGGTGGGGACAACTTCGGTGTGGGGTCCATCCTTCGATATAAGGATTTTTCGCAGTCAGGGCCAGGGGCCCCTGGGCACATCCTTTTGCCATTTTCCCTGGGAAAGAAAACTCAGCAGTCCAGGTTCCTGATGTCAGTTTGTAGGGCTCCCTTGGGTCTATCAGGGAAGCACAAGTTAGAGGTGGGGACAACTTCGGTGTGGGGTCCATCCTTCGATATAAGGATTTTTTGCAGTCAGGGCCAGGGGCCCCCGGGCACATCCTTTGGCCATTTTCCCTGGGAAAGAAAACTCAGCAGTCCAGGTTCCTGATGTCAGTTTGTAGGGCTCCCTTGGGTGTATCAGGGCAGCACAAGTTAGAGGTGGGGACAACTTCGGTGTGGGGTCCATCCTTCGATATAAGGATTTTTTGCAGTGAGGCCCCTGCCCAGGGCTAGGGGCCCCCGGGCACAACCTTTTTCCATTTTCCCTGGGAAAGAAAACTCAGCAGTTCAGGTTCCTGATGTCAGTTTGTAGGGCTCCCTTGGGTCTATCAGGGCAGCACAAGTTTGAGGAGGGGACAACTTCGGTGTGGGGTCCATCCTTCGATATAAGGATTTTTTGCAGTCAGGGCCAGGGGCCCCCGGGCATATCCTTTGGCCATTTTCCCTGGGAAAGAAAACTCAGCAGTCCAGGTTGCTGATGTCAGTTTGTAGGGCTCCCTTGGGTCTATCAGGGCAGCACAAGTTTGAGGTGGGGACAACTTCGGTGTGGGGTCCATCCTTCGATATAAGGATTCTTTGATGTCAGGGCCCAGCCCAGGTCCAGGGGCCCCTGGGCACATCCTTTTTCCATTTTCCCTGGGAAAGAAAACTCAGCAGTCCAGGTTGCTGATGTCAGTTTGTAGGGCTCCCTTGGGTCTATCAGGGCAGCACAAGTTTGAGGTGGGGACAACTTCGGTGTGGGGTCCATCCTTCGATATAAGGATTCTTTGCAGTCAGGGCCAGGGGCCCCCGGGCACATCCTTTGGCCATTTTCCCTGGGAAAGAAAACTCAGCAGTCCAGGTTCCTGATGTCAGTTTGTAGGGCTCCCTTGGGTCTATCAGGGCAGGACAAGTTTGAGGTGGGGACAACTTTGGTGTGGGGTCCATCCTTCGATATAAGGATTCTTTGCAGTCAGGGCCAGGGGCCCCCGGGCACAGCCTTTTTCCATTTTCCCTGGGAAAGAAAACTCAGCAGTCCAGGTTCCTGATGTCATTTTGTAGGGTTCCCTTGGGTCTATCAGGGTAGCACAAGTTTGAGGTGGGGACAACTTCGGTGTGGGGTCCATCCTTCGATATAAGGATTCTTTGAAGTCAGGGCCCAGCCCAGGTCCAGGGGCCCCTGGGCACATCCTTTTTCCATTTTCCCTGGGAAAGAAAACTCAGCAGTCCAGGTTGCTGATGTCAGTTTGTAGGGCTCCCTTGGGTCTATCAGGGCAGCACAAGTTTGAGGTGGGGACAACTTCGGTGTGGGGTCCATCCTTCGATATAAGGATTCTTTGCAGTCAGGGCCAGGGGCCCCCGGGCACAACCTTTGGCCATTTTCCCTGGGAAAGAAAACTCAGCAGTCCAGGTTCCTGATGTCAGTTTGTAGGGCTCCCTTGGGTCTATCAGGGCAGCACAACTTTGAGGTGGGGACAACTTTGGTGTGGGGTCCATCCTTCGATATAAGGATTTTTTGCAGTCAGGGCCAGGGGCCCCCGGGCACAGCCTTTTTCCATTTTCCCTGGGAAAGAAAACTCAGCAGTCCAGGTTCCTGATGTCAGTTTGTAGGGCTCCCTTGGGTCTATCAGGGCAGCACAAGTTTGAGGTGGGGACAACTTTGGTGTGGGGTCCATCCTTCGATATAAGGATTCTTTGCAGTCAGGGCCAGGGGCCCCGGGCACATCCTTTGGCCATTTTCCCTGGGAAAGAAAACTCAGCAGTCCAGGTTCCTGATGTCAGTTTGTAGGGCTCCCTTGGGTGTATCAGGGCAGCACAAGTTAGAGGTGGGGACAACTTCGGTGTGGGGTCCATCCTTCGATATAAGGATTTTTTGCAGTCAGGGCCAGGGGCCCCTGGGCACATCCTTTTTCCATTTTCCCTGGGAAAGAAAACTCAGCAGTCCAGGTTGCTGATGTCAGTTTGTAGGGCTCCCTTGGGTCTATCAGGGCAGCACAAGTTTGAGGTGGGGACAACTTCGGTGTGGGGTCCATCCTTCGATATAAGGATTTTTTGCATTGAGGGCCCTGCCCAGAACCAGTGGCCCCCGGGCACATCCTTTTTCCATTTTCCCTGGGAAAGAAAACTCAGCAGTCCAGGTTCCTGATGTCAGTTTGTAGGGCTCCCTTGGGTCTATCAAGGCAGCACAAGTTTGAGGTGGGGACAACTTCGGTGTGGGGTCCATCCTTCGATATAAGGATTTTTTGCAGTCAGGGCCAGGGGCCCCCGGGAACATCCTTTTTCCATTTTCCCTGGGAAAGAAAACTCAGCAGTCCAGGTTCCAGATGTCAGTTTGTAGGGCTCCCTTGGGTCTATCAGGGTAGCACAAGTTTGAGGTGGGGACAACTTCGGTGTGGGGTCCATCCTTCGATATAAGGATTCTTTACAGTCAGGCCCCAGCCCAGGGCCAGGGGCCCCTTGGCACGTCCTTTTTCCATTTTCCCTGGGAAAGAAAACTCAGCAGTCCAGGTTGCTGATGTCAGTTTGTAGGGCTCCCTTGGGTCTATCAGGGCAGCACATGTTTGAGGTGGGGAGAATTTTGGTGTGGGGTCCATCCTTCGATATAAGGATTTTTTGCAGTGACGGGCCTGCCCAGGGTCAGGGGCCCCTGGGCACATCCTTTGGCCATTTTCCGTGGGAAAGAATACTCAGCAGTCCAGGTTCCTGAAGTCAGTTTGTAGGGCTCCCTTGGGTCTATCAGGGCAGCACAAGTTTGAGGTGGGGACAACGTCGGTGTGGGGTCCATCCCTCGATATAAGGATTTTTCGCAGTCAGGGCCAGGGGCCCCTGGGCACATCCTTTTTCCATTTTCCCTGGGAAAGAAAACTCAGCAGTCCAGGTTCCTGATGTCAGTTTGTAGGGCTCCCTTGGGTCTATCAGGGCAGCACAAGTTTGAGGTGGGGACAACTTCGGTGTGGGGTCCATCCTTCGATATAAGGATTTTTTGCAGTCAGGGCCAGGGGCCCCTTGGCACATCCTTTTTCCATTTTCCCTGGGAAAGAAAACTCAGCAGTCCAGGTTCCTGATGTCAGTTTGTAGGGTTCCCTTGGGTCTATCACGGTGGCACAAGTTTGAGGTGGGGACAACATCGGTGTGGGGTCCATCCTTCGATATAATGATTCTTTGCAGTCAGGGCCAGGGGCCCCTGGGCACATCCTTTTTCCATTTTCCCTGGGAAAGAAAACTCAGCAGTCCAGGTTGCTGATGTCAGTTTGTAGGGCTCCCTTGGGTCTATCAGGGCAGCACAAGTTTGAGGTGGGGACAACTTCGGTGTGGGGTCCATCCTTCGATATAAGGATCTTTTGCAGTCAGGGCCAGGGGCCCCTGGGCACATCCTTTTTCCATTTTCCCTGGGAAAGAAAACTCAGCAGTCCAGGTTCCTGATGTCAATTTGTAGGGCTCCCTTAGGTCTATCAGGGTAGCACAAGTTTGAGGTGGGGACAACTTCGGTGTGGGGTCCATCCTTCGATATAAGGATTTTTTGCAGTCAGGGCAAGGGCCCCTTGGCACATCCTTTTTCCATTTTCCCTGGGAAAGAAAACTCAGCAGTCCAGGTTCCTGATGTCAGTTTGTAGGGCTCCCTTGGGTCTATCAAGGCAGCACAAGTTTGAGGTGGGGACAACTTCGGTGTGGGGTCCATCCTTCGATATAAGGATTTTTTACAGTGAGGCCCCTGCCCAGGGCTAGGGGCCCCCGGGCACATCCTTTTTCCATTTTCCCTGGGAAAGAAAACTCAGCAGTCCAGGTTCCTGATGTCAGTTTGTAGGGCTCCCTTGGGTCTATCAGGGCAGCACAAGTTTGAGGTGGGGACAACTTCGGTGTGGGGTCCATCCTTCGATATAAGGATTTTTCGCAGTCAGGGCCAGGGGCCCCTGGGCACATCCTTTTTCCATTTTCCCTGGGAAAGAAAACTCAGCAGTCCAGGTTCCTGATGTCAGTTTGTAGGGCTCCCTTGGGTGTATCAGGGCAGCACAAGTTAGAGGTGGGGACAACTTCGGTGTGGGGTCCATCCTTCGATATAAGGATTTTTTGCAGTCAGGGCCAGGGGCCCCTGGGCCCATCCTTTTTCCATTTTCCCTGGGAAAGAAAACTCAGCAGTCCAGGTTGCTGATGTCAGTTTGTAGGGCTCCCCTGGGTCTATCAGGGCAGCACAAGTTTGAGGTGGGGACAACTTCGGTGTGGGGTCCATCCTTCGATATAAGGTTTTTTTACAGTGAGGCCCCTGCCCAGGGCTAGGGGCCCCCGGGCACATCCTTTTTCCATTTTCCCTGGGAAAGAAAACTCAGCAGTCCAGGTTCCTGATGTCAGTTTGTAGGGCTCCCTTGGGTCTATCAGGGCAGCACAAGTTTGAGGTGGGGACAACTTCGGTGTGGGGTCCATCCTTCGATATAAGGATTTTTTGCAGTGAGGGCCCTGCCCAGAACCAGTGGCCCCCGGGCACATCCTTTTTCCATTTTCCCTGGGAAAGAAAACTCAGCAGTCCAGGTTCCTGATGTCAGTTTGTAGGGCTTCCTTGGGTCTATCAAGGCAGCACAAGTTTGAGGTGGGGACAACTTCGGTGTGGGGTCCATCCTTCGATATAAGGATTTTTTGCAGTGAGGGCCCTTCCCATGGCTATGGGCCCCCGGGCACAACCTTTTTCCATTTTCCCTGGGAAAGAAAACTCAGCAGTCCAGGTTGCTGATGTCAGTTTGTAGGGCTCCCTTGGGTCTATCAGGGCAGCACAAGTTTGAGGTGGGGACAACTTCGGTGTGGGGTCCATCCTTCGATATAAGGATTCTTTGAAGTCAGGGCCCAGCCCAGGGCCAGGGGCCCTGGGCACATCCTTTTTCCATTTTCCCTGGGAAAGAAAACTCAGCAGTCCAGGTTGCTGATGTCAGTTTGTAGGGCTCCCTTGGGTCTATCAGGGCAGCACAAGTTTGAGGTGGGGACAACTTCGGTGTGGGGTCCATCCTTCGATATAAGGATTTTTCGCAGTGAGGGCCCTGCCCAGAACCAGTGGCCCCCGGGCACATCCTTTTTCCATTTTCCCTGGGAAAGAAAACTCAGCAGTCCAGGTTCCTGATGTCAGTTTGTAGGGCTCCCTTGGGTCTATCAGGGCAGCACAAGTTTGAGGTGGGGACAACTTCGGTGTGGGGTCCATCCTTCGAAATAAGGATTCTTTGCAGTGAGGTCCCTGCCCAGGGCCAGGGGCCCCCGGGCACATCCTTTGGCCATTTTCCCTGGGAAAGAAAACTCAGCAGTCCAGGTTCCTGATGTCAGTTTGTAGGGCTCCCTTGGGTCTATCAGGGTAGTACAAGTTTGAGGTGGGGACAACTTTGGTGTGGGGTCCATCCTTCGATATAAGGATTTTTTGCAGTCAGGGCCAGGGGCCCCCGGGCACACCCTTTGGCCATTTTCCCTGGGAAAGAAAACTCAGGAGTCCAGGTTCCTGATGTCAGTTTGTAGGGTTCCCTTGGGTCTATCACGGTGGCACAAGTTTGAGGTGGGGACAACATCGGTGTGGGGTCCATCCTTCGATATAATGATTCTTTGCAGTCAGGGCCAGGGGCCCCTGGGCACATCCTTTTTCCATTTTCCCTGGGAAAGAAAACTCAGCAGTCCAGGTTGCTGATGTCAGTTTGTAGGGCTCCCTTGGGTCTATCAGGGCAGCACAAGTTTGAGGTGGGGACAACTTCGGTGTGGGGTCCATCCTTCGAAATAAGGATTCTTTGCAGTCAGGACACAGCCCAGGGCCAGGGGCCCCTTGGCACGTCCTTTTTCCATTTTCCCTGGGAAAGAAAACTCAGCAGTCCAGGTTCCTGATGTCAGTTTGTAGGGCTCCCTTGGGTCTATCAGGGCAGCACAAGTTTGAGGTGGGGACAACTTCGGTGTGGGGTCCATCCTTCGATATAAGGATTCTTTGCAGTGAGGTCCCTGCCCAGGGCCAGGGGCCCCCGGGCACATCCTTTGGCCATTTTCCCTGGGAAAGAAAACTCAGCAGTCCAGGTTCCTGATGTCAGTTTGTAGGGCTCCCTTGGGTCTATCAGGGCAGCACAAGTTTGAGGTGGGGACAACTTCGGTGTGGGGTCCATCCTTCGATATAAGGATTCTTTGCAGTCAGGGCCAGGGGCCCCTGGGCATATCCTTTTTCCATTTTCCCTGGGAAAGAAAACTCAGCAGTCCAGGTTCCTGATGTCAGTTTGTAGGGCTCCCTTGGGTCTATCAGCGTAGCACAATTTTGAGGTGGGGACAAATTTGGTGTGGGGTCCATCCTTCGATATAAGGATTCTTTGCAGTCAGGGCCAGGGGCCCCCGGGCACATCCTTTGGCCATTTTCCCTGGGAAAGAAAACTCAGCAGTCCAGGTTCCTGATGTCAGTTTGTAGGGTTCCCTTGGGTCTATCACGGTGGCACAAGTTTGAGGTGGGGACAACATCGGTGTGGGGTCCATCCTTCGATATAATGATTCCTTGCAGTCAGGGCCAGGGGCCCCTGGACACATCCTTTTTCCATTTTCCCTGGGAAAGAAAACTCAGCAGTCCAGGTTCCTGATGTCAGTTTGTAGGGCTCCCTTGGGTCTATCAGGGCAGCACAAGTTTGAGGTGGGGACAACTTCGGTGTGGGGTCCATCCTTCGAAATAAGGATTCTTTGCAGTCAGGACACAGAGCAGGGCCAGGGGCCCCTTGGCACGTCCTTTTTCCATTTTCCCTGGGAAAGAAAACTCAGCAGTCCAGGTTCCTGATGTCAGTTTGTAGGGCTCCCTTGGGTCTATCAGGGCAGCACAAGTTTGAGGTGGGGACAACTTCGGTGTGGGGTCCATCCTTCGATATAAGGATTCTTTGCAGTGAGGTCCCTGCCCAGGGCCAGGGTCCCCCGGGCACATCCTTTGGCCATTTTCCCTGGGAAAGAAAACTCAGCAGTCCAGGTTCCTGATGTCAGTTTGTAGGGCTCCCTTGGGTCTATCAGGGCAGCACAAGTTTGAGGTGGGGACAACTTCGGTGTGGGGTCCATCCTTCGATATAAGGATTCTTTGCAGTGAGGTACTTGCCCAGGGCCAGGGGCCCCCGGGCACATCCTTTGGCCATTTTCCCTGGGAAAGAAAACTCAGCAGTCCAGGTTCCTGATGTCAGTTTGTAGGGCTCCCTTGGGTCTATCAGGGTAGCACAAGTTTGAGGTGGGGACAACTTCGGTGTGGGGTCCATCCTTCGATATAAGGATTCTTTGCAGTCAGGGCCAGGGGCCCCTGGACATATCCTTTGGCCATTTTCCCTGGGAAAGAAAACTCAGCAGTCCAGGTTCCTGATGTCAGTTTGTAGGGCTCCCTTGGGTGTATCAGGGCAGCACAAGTTAGAGGTGGGGACAACTTCGGTGTGGGGTCCATCCTTCGATATAAGGATTTTTTGCAGTCAGGGCCAGGGGGCCCTGGGCACATCCTTTTTCCATTTTCCCTGGGAAAGAAAACTCAGCAGTCCAGGTTGCTGATGTCAGTTTGTAGGGCTCCCTTGGGTCTATCAGGGCAGCACAAGTTTGAGGTGGGGACAACTTCGGTGTGGGGTCCATCCTTCGATATAAGGATTTTTTGCAGTGAGGGCCCTGCCCAGAACCAGTGGCCCCCGGGCACATCCTTTTTCCATTTTCCCTGGGAAAGAAAACTCAGCAGTCCAGGTTCCTGATGTCAGTTTGTAGGGCTCCCTTGGGTCTATCAAGGCAGCACAAGTTTGAGGTGGGGACAACTTCGGTGTGGGGTCCATCCTTCGATATAAGGATTTTTTGCAGTCAGGGCCAGGGGCCCCCGGGCACATCCTTTTTCCATTTTCCCTGGGAAAGAAAACTCAGCAGTCCAGGTTCCTGATGTCAGTTTGTAGGGCTCCCTTGGGTCTATCAAGGCAGCACAAGTTAGAGGTGGGGACAACTTCGGTGTGGGGTCCATCCTTCGATATAAGGATTTTTTGCAGTGAGGGCCCTGCCCAGAACCAGTGGCCCCCGGGCACATCCTTTTTCCATTTTCCCTGGGAAAGAAAACTCAGCAGTCCAGGTTCCTGATGTCAGTTTGTAGGGCTCCCTTGGGTCTATCAGGGCAGCACAAGTTTGAGGTGGGGACAACTTCGGTGTGGGGTCCATCCTTCGAAATAAGGATTCTTTGCAGTCAGGACACAGCCCAGGGCCAGGGGCCCCTTGGCACGTCCTTTTTCCATTTTCCCTGGGAAAGAAAACTCAGCAGTCCAGGTTCCTGATGTCAGTTTGTAGGGCTCCCTTGGGTCTATCAGGGCAGCACAAGTTTGAGGTGGGGACAACTTCGGTGTGGGGTCCATCCATCGATATAAGGATTCTTTGCAGTCAGGGCCAGGGGCCCCCGGGCACATCCTTTGGCCATTTTCCCTGGGAAAGAAAACTCAGCAGTCCAGGTTCCTGATGTCAGTTTGTAGAGCTCCCTTGGGTCTATCAGGGCAGCACAAGTTTGAGGTGGGGACAACTTCGGTGTGGGGTCCATTCTTAGATATAAGGATTCTTTGCAGTGAGGTCCCTGCCCACGGCCAGGGGCCCCCGGGCACATCCTTTGGCCATTTTCCCTGGGAAAGAAAACGCAGCAGTCCAGGTTCCTGATGTCAGTTTGTAGGGCTCCCTTGGGTCTATCAGGGCAGCACAAGTTTGAGGTGGGGACAACTTCGGTGTGGGGTCCATCCTTCGATATAAGGATTTTTTGCAGTCAGGGCTAGGGGCTCCTGGGCACGTCCATTTTCTCATTTTCCCTGGGAAAGAAAACTTAGCAGTCCAGGTTGCTGATGTCAGTTTGTAGGGCTCCTTTGGGTGTATCAGGGCAGCACAAGTTAGAGGTGGGGACAACTTCGGTGTGGGGTCCATCCTTCGATATAAGGATTTTTTGCAGTCAGGGCCAGGGGCCCCTGGGCACATCCTTTTTCCATTTTCCCTGGGAAAGAAAACTCAGCAGTCCAGGTTCCTGATGTCAATTTGTAGGGCTCCCTTGGGTCTATCAGGGTAGCACAAGTTTGAGGTGGGGACAACTTCGGTGTGGGGTCCATCCTTCGATATAAGGATTTTTTTGCAGTGAGGCCCCAGCCCTGCGTCAGGGGCACCTGGGCACATCCTTTTTCCATTTTCCCTGGGAAAGAAAACTCAGCAGTCCAGGTTCCTGATGTCAGTTTGTAGGGCTCCCTTGGGTGTATCAGGGCATCACAAGTTAGAGGTGGGGACAACTTCGGTGTGGGGTCCATCCTTCGATATAAGGATTTTTTGCAGTCAGGGCCAGGGGCCCCCGGGAACATCCTTTTTCCATTTTCCCTGGGAAAGAAAACTCAGCAGTCCAGGTTCCAGATGTCAGTTTGTAGGGCTCCCTTGGGTCTATCAGGGTAGCACAAGTTTGAGGTGGGGACAACTTCGGTGTGGGGTCCATCCTTCGATATATGGATTTTTTACAGTGAGGCCCCTGCCCAGGGCTAGGGGCCCCCGGGCACATCCTTTTTCCATTTTCCCTGGGAAAGAAAACTCAGCAGTCCAGGTTGCTGATGTCAGTTTGTAGGGCTCCCTTGGGTCTATCAGGGCAGCACAAGTTTGAGGTGGGGACAACTTCGGTGTGGGGTCCATCCTTCGATATAAGGATTTTTCGCAGTCAGGGCCAGGGGCCCCTGGGCACATCCTTTTTCCATTTTCCCTGGGAAAGAAAACTCAGCAGTCCAGGTTCCTGATGTCAGTTTGTAGGGCTCCCTTGGGTCTATCAGGGAAGCACAAGTTTGAGGTGGGGACAACTTCGGTGTGGGGTCCATCCTTCGATATAAGGATTTTTTGCAGTCAGGGCCAGGGGCCCCCGGGCACATCCTTTGGCCATTTTCCCTGGGAAAGCAAACTCAGCAGTCCAGGTTCCTGATGTCAGTTTGTAGGGCTCCCTTGGGTCTATCAGGGCAGCACAAGTTTGAGGTGGGGACAACTTCGGTGTGGGGTCCATCCTTCGATATAAGGATTCTTTGCAGTGAGGTCCCTGCCCAGGGCCAGGGGCCCCCGGGCACATCCTTTGGCCATTTTCCCTGGGAAAGAAAACTCAGCAGTCCAGGTTCCTGATGTCAGTTTGTAGGGCTCCCTTGGGTCTATCAGGGCAGCACAAGTTTGAGGTGGGGACAACTTCGGTGTGGGGTCCATCCTTCGATATAAGGATTCTTTGCAGTCAGGGCCAGGGGCCCCTGGGCATATCCTTTTTCCATTTTCCCTGGGAAAGAAAACTCAGCAGTCCAGGTTCCTGATGTCAGTTTGTAGGGCTCCCTTGGGTCTATCAGGGCAGCACAAGTTTGAGGTGGGGACAACTTCGGTGTGGGGTCCATCCTTCGAAATAAGGATTCTTTGCAGTCAGGACACAGAGCAGGGCCAGGGGCCCCTTGGCACGTCCTTTTTCCATTTTCCCTGGGAAAGAAAACTCAGCAGTCCAGGTTCCTGATGTCAGTTTGTAGGGCTCCCTTGGGTCTATCAGGGCAGCACAAGTTTGAGGTGGGGACAACTTCGGTGTGGGGTCCATCCTTCGATATAAGGATTCTTTGCAGTGAGGTCCCTGCCCAGGGCCAGGGTCCCCCGGGCACATCCTTTGGCCATTTTCCCTGGGAAAGAAAACTCAGCAGTCCAGGTTCCTGATGTCAGTTTGTAGGGCTCCCTTGGGTCTATCAGGGCAGCACAAGTTTGAGGTGGGGACAACTTCGGTGTGGGGTTCATCCTTCGATATAAGGATTCTTTGCAGTGAGGTACTTGCCCAGGGCCAGGGGCCCCCGGGCACATCCTTTGGCCATTTTCCCTGGGAAAGAAAACTCAGCAGTCCAGGTTCCTGATGTCAGTTTGTAGGGCTCCCTTGGGTCTATCAGGGTAGCACAAGTTTGAGGTGGGGACAACTTCGGTGTGGGGTCCATCCTTCGATATAAGGATTCTTTGCAGTCAGGGCCAGGGGCCCCTGGACATATCCTTTGGCCATTTTCCCTGGGAAAGAAAACTCAGCAGTCCAGGTTCCTGATGTCAGTTTGTAGGGCTCCCTTGGGTGTATCAGGGCAGCACAAGTTAGAGGTGGGGACAACTTCGGTGTGGGGTCCATCCTTCGATATAAGGATTTTTTGCAGTCAGGGCCAGGGGGCCCTGGGCACATCCTTTTTCCATTTTCCCTGGGAAAGAAAACTCAGCAGTCCAGGTTGCTGATGTCAGTTTGTAGGGCTCCCTTGGGTCTATCAGGGCAGCACAAGTTTGAGGTGGGGACAACTTCGGTGTGGGGTCCATCCTTCGATATAAGGATTTTTTGCAGTGAGGGCCCTGCCCAGAACCAGTGGCCCCCGGGCACATCCTTTTTCCATTTTCCCTGGGAAAGAAAACTCAGCAGTCCAGGTTCCTGATGTCAGTTTGTAGGGCTCCCTTGGGTCTATCAAGGCAGCACAAGTTTGAGGTGGGGACAACTTCGGTGTGGGGTCCATCCTTCGATATAAGGATTTTTTGCAGTCAGGGCCAGGGGCCCCCGGGCACATCCTTTTTCCATTTTCCCTGGGAAAGAAAACTCAGCAGTCCAGGTTCCTGATGTCAGTTTGTAGGGCTCCCTTGGGTCTATCAAGGCAGCACAAGTTAGAGGTGGGGACAACTTCGGTGTGGGGTCCATCCTTCGATATAAGGATTTTTTGCAGTGAGGGCCCTGCCCAGAACCAGTGGCCCCCGGGCACATCCTTTTTCCATTTTCCCTGGGAAAGAAAACTCAGCAGTCCAGGTTCCTGATGTCAGTTTGTAGGGCTCCCTTGGGTCTATCAAGGCAGCACAAGTTTGAGGTGGGGACAACTTCGATGTGGGGTCCATCCTTCGATATAAGGATTCTTTAAAGTCAGGCCCCAGCCCAGGGCCAGGGGCCCCTGGGCATATCCATTGGCCAATTTCCCTGGGAAAGAAAACTCAGCAGTCCAGGTTGCTGATGTCAGTTTGTAGGGCTCCCTTGGGTCTATCAGGGCAGCACAAGTTTGAGGTGGGGACAACTTCGGTGTGGGGTCCATCCTTCGAAATAAGGATTCTTTGCAGTCAGGACACAGCCCAGGGCCAGGGGCCCCTTGGCACGTCCTTTTTCCATTTTCCCTGGGAAAGAAAACTCAGCAGTCCAGGTTCCTGATGTCAGTTTGTAGGGCTCCCTTGGGTCTATCAGGGCAGCACAAGTTTGAGGTGGGGACAACTTCGGTGTGGGGTCCATCCATCGATATAAGGATTCTTTGCAGTCAGGGCCAGGGGCCCCTGGGCACATCCTTTTTCCATTTTCCCTGGGAAAGAAAACTCAGCAGTCCAGGTTCCTGATGTCAGTTTGTAGGGCTCCCTTGGGTCTATCAGGGCAGCACAAGTTTGAGGTGGGGACAACTTCGGTGTGGGGTCCATCCTTAGATATAAGGATTCTTTGCAGTGAGGTCCCTGCCCAGGGCCAGGGGCCCCCGGGCACATCCTTTGGCCATTTTCCCTGGGAAAGAAAACGCAGCAGTCCAGGTTCCTGATGTCAGTTTGTAGGGCTCCCTTGGGTCTATCAGGGCAGCACAAGTTTGAGGTGGGGACAACTTCGGTGTGGGGTCCATCCTTCGATATAAGGATTTTTTGCAGTCAGGGCTAGGGGCTCTTGGGCACGTCCATTTTCTCATTTTCCCTGGGAAAGAAAACTTAGCAGTCCAGGTTGCTGATGTCAGTTTGTAGGGCTCCCTTGGGTGTATCAGGGCAGCACAAGTTAGAGGTGGGGACAACTTCGGTGTGGGGTCCATCCTTCGATATAAGGATTTTTTGCAGTCAGGGCCAGGGGGCCCTGGGCACATCCTTTTTCCATTTTCCCTGGGAAAGAAAACTCAGCAGTCCAGGTTGCTGATGTCAGTTTGTAGGGCTCCCTTGGGTCTATCAGGGCAGCACAAGTTTGAGGTGGGGACAACTTCGGTGTGGGGTCCATCCTTCGATATAAGGATTTTTTGCAGTGAGGGCCCTGCCCAGAACCAGTGGCCCCCGGGCACATCCTTTTTCCATTTTCCCTGGGAAAGAAAACTCAGCAGTCCAGGTTCCTGATGTCAGTTTGTAGGGCTCCCTTGGGTCTATCAAGGCAGCACAAGTTTGAGGTGGGGACAACTTCGGTGTGGGGTCCATCCTTCGATATAAGGATTTTTTGCAGTCAGGGCCAGGGGCCCCCGGGCACATCCTTTTTCCATTTTCCCTGGGAAAGAAAACTCAGCAGTCCAGGTTCCTGATGTCAGTTTGTAGGGCTCCCTTGGGTCTATCAAGGCAGCACAAGTTAGAGGTGGGGACAACTTCGGTGTGGGGTCCATCCTTCGATATAAGGATTTTTTGCAGTGAGGGCCCTGCCCAGAACCAGTGGCCCCCGGGCACATCCTTTTTCCATTTTCCCTGGGAAAGAAAACTCAGCAGTCCAGGTTCCTGATGTCAGTTTGTAGGGCTCCCTTGGGTCTATCAAGGCAGCACAAGTTTGAGGTGGGGACAACTTCGGTGTGGGGTCCATCCTTCGATATAAGGATTCTTTAAAGTCAGGCCCCAGCCCAGGTCCAGGGGCCCCTGGGCATATCCATTGGCCAATTTCCCTGGGAAAGAAAACTCAGCAGTCCAGGTTGCTGATGTCAGTTTGTAGGGCTCCCTTGGGTCTATCAGGGCAGCACAAGTTTGAGGTGGGGACAACTTCGGTGTGGGGTCCATCCTTCGAAATAAGGATTCTTTGCAGTCAGGACACAGCCCAGGGCCAGGGGCCCCTTGGCACGTCCTTTTTCCATTTTCCCTGGGAAAGAAAACTCAGCAGTCCAGGTTCCTGATGTCAGTTCGTAGGGCTCCCTTGGGTCTATCAGGGCAGCACAAGTTTGAGGTGGGGACAACTTCGGTGTGGGGTCCATCCATCGATATAAGGATTCTTTGCAGTCAGGGCCAGGGGCCCCTGGGCACATCCTTTTTCCATTTTCCCTGGGAAAGAAAACTCAGCAGTCCAGGTTCCTGATGTCAGTTTGTAGGGCTCCCTTGGGTCTATCAGGGCAGCACAAGTTTGAGGTGGGGACAACTTCGGTGTGGGGTCCATCCTTAGATATAAGGATTCTTTGCAGTGAGGTCCCTGCCCAGGGCCAGGGGCCCCCGGGCACATCCTTTGGCCATTTTCCCTGGGAAAGAAAACGCAGCAGTCCAGGTTCCTGATGTCAGTTTGTAGGGCTCCCTTGGGTCTATCAGGGCAGCACAAGTTTGAGGTGGGGACAACTTCGGTGTGGGGTCCATCCTTCGATATAAGGATTTTTTGCAGTCAGGGCTAGGGGCTCCTGGGCACGTCCATTTTCTCATTTTCCCTGGGAAAGAAAACTTAGCAGTCCAGGTTGCTGATGTCAGTTTGTAGGGCTCCTTTGGGTGTATCAGGGCAGCACAAGTTAGAGGTGGGGACAACTTCGGTGTGGGGTCCATCCTTCGATATAAGGATTTTTTGCAGTCAGGGCCAGGGGCCCCTGGGCACATCCTTTTTCCATTTTCCCTGGGAAAGAAAACTCAGCAGTCCAGGTTCCTGATGTCAATTTGTAGGGCTCCCTTGGGTCTATCAGGGTAGCACAAGTTTGAGGTGGGGACAACTTCGGTGTGGGGTCCATCCTTCGATATAAGGATTTTTTTGCAGTGAGGCCCCAGCCCTGCGTCAGGGGCACCTGGGCACATCCTTTTTCCATTTTCCCTGGGAAAGAAAACTCAGCAGTCCAGGTTCCTGATGTCAGTTTGTAGGGCTCCCTTGGGTGTATCAGGGCAGCACAAGTTAGAGGTGGGGACAACTTCGGTGTGGGGTCCATCCTTCGATATAAGGATTTTTTGCAGTCAGGGCCAGGGGCCCCCGGGAACATCCTTTTTCCATTTTCCCTGGGAAAGAAAACTCAGCAGTCCAGGTTCCAGATGTCAGTTTGTAGGGCTCCCTTGGGTCTATCAGGGTAGCACAAGTTTGAGGTGGGGACAACTTCGGTGTGGGGTCCATCCTTCGATATATGGATTTTTTACAGTGAGGCCCCTGCCCAGGGCTAGGGGCCTCCGGGCACATCCTTTTTCCATTTTCCCTGGGAAAGAAAACTCAGCAGTCCAGGTTGCTGATGTCAGTTTGTAGGGCTCCCTTGGGTCTATCAGGGCAGCACAAGTTTGAGGCGGGGACAACTTCGGTGTGGGGTCCATCCTTCGAAATAAGGATTCTTTGCAGTCAGGACACAGCCCAGGGCCAGGGGCCCCTTGGCACGTCCTTTTTCCATTTTCCCTGGGAAAGAAAACTCAGCAGTCCAGGTTCCTGATGTCAGTTTGTAGGGCTCCCTTGGGTCTATCAGGGCAGCACAAGTTTGAGGTGGGGACAACTTCGGTGTGGGGTCCATCCTTCGATATAAGGATTCTTTGCAGTGAGGTCCCTGCCCAGGGCCAGGGGCCCCCGGGCACATCCTTTGGCCATTTTCCCTGGGAAAGAAAACTCAGCAGTCCAGGTTCCTGATGTCAGTTTGTAGGGCTCCCTTGGGTCTATCAGGGCAGCACAAGTTTGAGGTGGGGACAACTTCGGTGTGGGGTCCATCCTTCGATATAAGGATTTTTTGCAGTGAGGGGCCTGCCCAGGGCCAGGGGCCCCCGGGCACATCCTTTGGCCATTTTCCCTGGGAAAGAAAACTCAGCAGTCCAGGTTCCTGATGTCAGTTTGTAGGGCTCCCTTGGGTCTATCAGGGCAGCACAAGTTTGAGGTGGGGACAACTTCGGTGTGGGGTCCATCCTTCGATATAAGGATTCTTTGCAGTCAGGGCCAGGGGCCCCTGGGCATATCCTTTTTCCATTTTCCCTGGGAAAGAAAACTCAGCAGTCCAGGTTGCTGATGTCAGTTTGTAGGGCTCCCTTGGGTCTATCAGCGTAGCACAATTTTGAGGTGGGGACAAATTTGGTGTGGGGTCCATCCTTCGATATAAGGATTCTTTGCAGTCAGGGCCAGGGGCCCCCGGGCACATCCTTTGGCCATTTTCCCTGGGAAAGAAAACTCAGCAGTCCAGGTTCCTGATGTCAGTTTGTAGGGTTCCCTTGGGTCTATCACGGTGGCACAAGTTTGAGGTGGGGACAACATCGGTGTGGGGTCCATCCTTCGATATAATGATTCCTTGCAGTCAGGGCCAGGAGCCCCTGGGCACATCCTTTTTCCATTTTCCCTGGGAAAGAAAACTCAGCAGTCCAGGTTGCTGATGTCAGTTTGTAGGGCTCCCTTGGGTCTATCAGGGCAGCACAAGTTTGAGGTGGGGACAACTTCGGTGTGGGGTCCATCCTTCGAAATAAGGATTCTTTGCAGTCAGGACACAGAGCAGGGCCAGGGGCCCCTTGGCACGTCCTTTTTCCATTTTCCCTGGGAAAGAAAACTCAGCAGTCCAGGTTCCTGATGTCAGTTTGTAGGGCTCCCTTGGGTCTATCAGGGCAGCACAAGTTTGAGGTGGGGACAACTTCGGTGTGGGGTCCATCCTTCGATATAAGGATTCTTTGCAGTGAGGTCCCTGCCCAGGGCCAGGGTCCCCCGGGCACATCCTTTGGCCATTTTCCCTGGGAAAGAAAACTCAGCAGTCCAGGTTCCTGATGTCAGTTTGTAGGGCTCCCTTGGGTCTATCAGGGCAGCACAAGTTTGAGGTGGGGACAACTTCGGTGTGGGGTCCATCCTTAGATATAAGGATTCTTTGCAGTGAGGTCCCTGCCCAGGGCCAGGGGCCCCCGGGCACATCCTTTGGCCATTTTCCCTGGGAAAGAAAACGCAGCAGTCCAGGTTCCTGATGTCAGTTTGTAGGGCTCCCTTGGGTCTATCAGGGCAGCACAAGTTTGAGGTGGGGACAACTTCGGTGTGGGGTCCATCCTTCGATATAAGGATTTTTTGCAGTCAGGGCTAGGGGCTCCTGGGCACGTCCATTTTCTCATTTTCCCTGGGAAAGAAAACTTAGCAGTCCAGGTTGCTGATGTCAGTTTGTAGGGCTCCTTTGGGTGTATCAGGGCAGCACAAGTTAGAGGTGGGGACAACTTCGGTGTGGGGTCCATCCTTCGATATAAGGATTTTTTGCAGTCAGGGCCAGGGGCCCCTGGGCACATCCTTTTTCCATTTTCCCTGGGAAAGAAAACTCAGCAGTCCAGGTTCCTGATGTCAATTTGTAGGGCTCCCTTGGGTCTATCAGGGTAGCACAAGTTTGAGGTGGGGACAACTTCGGTGTGGGGTCCATCCTTCGATATAAGGATTTTTTTGCAGTGAGGCCCCAGCCCTGCGTCAGGGGCACCTGGGCACATCCTTTTTCCATTTTCCCTGGGAAAGAAAACTCAGCAGTCCAGGTTCCTGATGTCAGTTTGTAGGGCTCCCTTGGGTGTATCAGGGCAGCACAAGTTAGAGGTGGGGACAACTTCGGTGTGGGGTCCATCCTTCGATATAAGGATTTTTTGCAGTCAGGGCCAGGGGCCCCCGGGAACATCCTTTTTCCATTTTCCCTGGGAAAGAAAACTCAGCAGTCCAGGTTCCAGATGTCAGTTTGTAGGGCTCCCTTGGGTCTATCAGGGTAGCACAAGTTTGAGGTGGGGACAACTTCGGTGTGGGGTCCATCCTTCGATATATGGATTTTTTACAGTGAGGCCCCTGCCCAGGGCTAGGGGCCCCCGGGCACATCCTTTTTCCATTTTCCCTGGGAAAGAAAACTCAGCAGTCCAGGTTGCTGATGTCAGTTTGTAGGGCTCCCTTGGGTCTATCAGGGCAGCACAAGTTTGAGGTGGGGACAACTTCGGTGTGGGGTCCATCCTTCGATATAAGGATTTTTCGCAGTCAGGGCCAGGGGCCCCTGGGCACATCCTTTTTCCATTTTCCCTGGGAAAGAAAACTCAGCAGTCCAGGTTCCTGATGTCAGTTTGTAGGGCTCCCTTGGGTCTATCAGGGAAGCACAAGTTTGAGGTGGGGACAACTTCGGTGTGGGGTCCATCCTTCGATATAAGGATTTTTTGCAGTCAGGGCCAGGGGCCCCCGGGCACATCCTTTGGCCATTTTCCCTGGGAAAGCAAACTCAGCAGTCCAGGTTCCTGATGTCAGTTTGTAGGGCTCCCTTGGGTCTATCAGGGCAGCACAAGTTTGAGGTGGGGACAACTTCGGTGTGGGGTCCATCCTTCGATATAAGGATTCTTTGCAGTGAGGTCCCTGCCCAGGGCCAGGGGCCCCCGGGCACATCCTTTGGCCATTTTCCCTGGGAAAGAAAACTCAGCAGTCCAGGTTCCTGATGTCAGTTTGTAGGGCTCCCTTGGGTCTATCAGGGCAGCACAAGTTTGAGGTGGGGACAACTTCGGTGTGGGGTCCATCCTTCGATATAAGGATTCTTTGCAGTCAGGGCCAGGGGCCCCTGGGCATATCCTTTTTCCATTTTCCCTGGGAAAGAAAACTCAGCAGTCCAGGTTCCTGATGTCAGTTTGTAGGGCTCCCTTGGGTCTATCAGCGTAGCACAATTTTGAGGTGGGGACAAATTTGGTGTGGGGTCCATCCTTCGATATAAGGATTCTTTGCAGTCAGGGCCAGGGGCCCCCGGGCACATCCTTTGGCCATTTTCCCTGGGAAAGAAAACTCAGCAGTCCAGGTTCCTGATGTCAGTTTGTAGGGTTCCCTTGGGTCTATCACGGTGGCACAAGTTTGAGGTGGGGACAACATCGGTGTGGGGTCCATCCTTCGATATAATGATTCCTTGCAGTCAGGGCCAGGGGCCCCTGGGCACATCCTTTTTCCATTTTCCCTGGGAAAGAAAACTCAGCAGTCCAGGTTGCTGATGTCAGTTTGTAGGGCTCCCTTGGGTCTATCAGGGCAGCACAAGTTTGAGGTGGGGACAACTTCGGTGTGGGGTCCATCCTTCGAAATAAGGATTCTTTGCAGTCAGGACACAGAGCAGGGCCAGGGGCCCCTTGGCACGTCCTTTTTCCATTTTCCCTGGGAAAGAAAACTCAGCAGTCCAGGTTCCTGATGTCAGTTTGTAGGGCTCCCTTGGGTCTATCAGGGCAGCACAAGTTTGAGGTGGGGACAACTTCGGTGTGGGGTCCATCCTTCGATATAAGGATTCTTTGCAGTGAGGTCCCTGCCCAGGGCCAGGGTCCCCCGGGCACATCCTTTGGCCATTTTCCCTGGGAAAGAAAACTCAGCAGTCCAGGTTCCTGATGTCAGTTTGTAGGGCTCCCTTGGGTCTATCAGGGCAGCACAAGTTTGAGGTGGGGACAACTTCGGTGTGGGGTCCATCCTTCGATATAAGGATTCTTTGCAGTGAGGTACTTGCCCAGGGCCAGGGGCCCCCGGGCACATCCTTTGGCCATTTTCCCTGGGAAAGAAAACTCAGCAGTCCAGGTTCCTGATGTCAGTTTGTAGGGCTCCCTTGGGTCTATCAGGGTAGCACAAGTTTGAGGTGGGGACAACTTCGGTGTGGGGTCCATCCTTCGATATAAGGATTCTTTGCAGTCAGGGCCAGGGGCCCCTGGACATATCCTTTGGCCATTTTCCCTGGGAAAGAAAACTCAGCAGTCCAGGTTCCTGATGTCAGTTTGTAGGGCTCCCTTGGGTGTATCAGGGCAGCACAAGTTAGAGGTGGGGACAACTTCGGTGTGGGGTCCATCCTTCGATATAAGGATTTTTTGCAGTCAGGGCCAGGGGGCCCTGGGCACATCCTTTTTCCATTTTCCCTGGGAAAGAAAACTCAGCAGTCCAGGTTGCTGATGTCAGTTTGTAGGGCTCCCTTGGGTCTATCAGGGCAGCACAAGTTTGAGGTGGGGACAACTTCGGTGTGGGGTCCATCCTTCGATATAAGGATTTTTTGCAGTGAGGGCCCTGCCCAGAACCAGTGGCCCCCGGGCACATCCTTTTTCCATTTTCCCTGGGAAAGAAAACTCAGCAGTCCAGGTTCCTGATGTCAGTTTGTAGGGCTCCCTTGGGTCTATCAAGGCAGCACAAGTTTGAGGTGGGGACAACTTCGGTGTGGGGTCCATCCTTCGATATAAGGATTTTTTGCAGTCAGGGCCAGGGGCCCCCGGGCACATCCTTTTTCCATTTTCCCTGGGAAAGAAAACTCAGCAGTCCAGGTTCCTGATGTCAGTTTGTAGGGCTCCCTTGGGTCTATCAAGGCAGCACAAGTTAGAGGTGGGGACAACTTCGGTGTGGGGTCCATCCTTCGATATAAGGATTTTTTGCAGTGAGGGCCCTGCCCAGAACCAGTGGCCCCCGGGCACATCCTTTTTCCATTTTCCCTGGGAAAGAAAACTCAGCAGTCCAGGTTCCTGATGTCAGTTTGTAGGGCTCCCTTGGGTCTATCAAGGCAGCACAAGTTTGAGGTGGGGACAACTTCGATGTGGGGTCCATCCTTCGATATAAGGATTCTTTAAAGTCAGGCCCCAGCCCAGGGCCAGGGGCCCCTGGGCATATCCATTGGCCAATTTCCCTGGGAAAGAAAACTCAGCAGTCCAGGTTGCTGATGTCAGTTTGTAGGGCTCCCTTGGGTCTATCAGGGCAGCACAAGTTTGAGGTGGGGACAACTTCGGTGTGGGGTCCATCCTTCGATATAAGGATTCTTTGCAGTCAGGACACAGCCCAGGGCCAGGGGCCCCTTGGCACGTCCTTTTTCCATTTTCCCTGGGAAAGAAAACTCAGCAGTCCAGGTTCCTGATGTCAGTTTGTAGGGCTCCCTTGGGTCTATCAGGGCAGCACAAGTTTGAGGTGGGGACAACTTCGGTGTGGGGTCCATCCATCGATATAAGGATTCTTTGCAGTCAGGGCCAGGGGCCCCTGGGCACATCCTTTTTCCATTTTCCCTGGGAAAGAAAACTCAGCAGTCCAGGTTCCTGATGTCAGTTTGTAGGGCTCCCTTGGGTCTATCAGGGCAGCACAAGTTTGAGGTGGGGACAACTTCGGTGTGGGGTCCATCCTTAGATATAAGGATTCTTTGCAGTGAGGTCCCTGCCCAGGGCCAGGGGCCCCCGGGCACATCCTTTGGCCATTTTCCCTGGGAAAGAAAACGCAGCAGTCCAGGTTCCTGATGTCAGTTTGTAGGGCTCCCTTGGGTCTATCAGGGCAGCACAAGTTTGAGGTGGGGACAACTTCGGTGTGGGGTCCATCCTTCGATATAAGGATTTTTTGCAGTCAGGGCTAGGGGCTCCTGGGCACGTCCATTTTCTCATTTTCCCTGGGAAAGAAAACTTAGCAGTCCAGGTTGCTGATGTCAGTTTGTAGGGCTCCCTTGGGTGTATCAGGGCAGCACAAGTTAGAGGTGGGGACAACTTCGGTGTGGGGTCCATCCTTCGATATAAGGATTTTTTGCAGTCAGGGCCAGGGGCCCCTGGGCACATCCTTTTTCCATTTTCCCTGGGAAAGAAAACTCAGCAGTCCAGGTTCCTGATGTCAATTTGTAGGGCTCCCTTGGGTCTATCAGGGTAGCACAAGTTTGAGGTGGGGACAACTTCGGTGTGGGGTCCATCCTTCGATATAAGGATTTTTTTGCAGTGAGGCCCCAGCCCTGCGTCAGGGGCACCTGGGCACATCCTTTTTCCATTTTCCCTGGGAAAGAAAACTCAGCAGTCCAGGTTCCTGATGTCAGTTTGTAGGGCTCCCTTGGGTGTATCAGGGCAGCACAAGTTAGAGGTGGGGACAACTTCGGTGTGGGGTCCATCCTTCGATATAAGGATTTTTTGCAGTCAGGGCCAGGGGCCCCCGGGAACATCCTTTTTCCATTTTCCCTGGGAAAGAAAACTCAGCAGTCCAGGTTCCAGATGTCAGTTTGTAGGGCTCCCTTGGGTCTATCAGGGTAGCACAAGTTTGAGGTGGGGACAACTTCGGTGTGGGGTCCATCCTTCGATATATGGATTTTTTACAGTGAGGCCCCTGCCCAGGGCTAGGGGCCCCCGGGCACATCCTTTTTCCATTTTCCCTGGGAAAGAAAACTCAGCAGTCCAGGTTGCTGATGTCAGTTTGTAGGGCTCCCTTGGGTCTATCAGGGCAGCACAAGTTTGAGGTGGGGACAACTTCGGTGTGGGGTCCATCCTTCGATATAAGGATTTTTCGCAGTCAGGGCCAGGGGCCCCTGGGCACATCCTTTTTCCATTTTCCCTGGGAAAGAAAACTCAGCAGTCCAGGTTCCTGATGTCAGTTTGTAGGGCTCCCTTGGGTCTATCAGGGAAGCACAAGTTTGAGGTGGGGACAACTTCGGTGTGGGGTCCATCCTTCGATATAAGGATTTTTTGCAGTCAGGGCCAGGGGCCCCCGGGCACATCCTTTGGCCATTTTCCCTGGGAAAGCAAACTCAGCAGTCCAGGTTCCTGATGTCAGTTTGTAGGGCTCCCTTGGGTCTATCAGGGCAGCACAAGTTTGAGGTGGGGACAACTTCGGTGTGGGGTCCATCCTTCGATATAAGGATTCTTTGCAGTGAGGTCCCTGCCCAGGGCCAGGGGCCCCCGGGCACATCCTTTGGCCATTTTCCCTGGGAAAGAAAACTCAGCAGTCCAGGTTCCTGATGTCAGTTTGTAGGGCTCCCTTGGGTCTATCAGGGCAGCACAAGTTTGAGGTGGGGACAACTTCGGTGTGGGGTCCATCCTTCGATATAAGGATTCTTTGCAGTCAGGGCCAGGGGCCCCTGGGCATATCCTTTTTCCATTTTCCCTGGGAAAGAAAACTCAGCAGTCCAGGTTCCTGATGTCAGTTTGTAGGGCTCCCTTGGGTCTATCAGCGTAGCACAATTTTGAGGTGGGGACAAATTTGGTGTGGGGTCCATCCTTCGATATAAGGATTCTTTGCAGTCAGGGCCAGGGGCCCCCGGGCACATCCTTTGGCCATTTTCCCTGGGAAAGAAAACTCAGCAGTCCAGGTTCCTGATGTCAGTTTGTAGGGTTCCCTTGGGTCTATCACGGTGGCACAAGTTTGAGGTGGGGACAACATCGGTGTGGGGTCCATCCTTCGATATAATGATTCCTTGCAGTCAGGGCCAGGGGCCCCTGGGCACATCCTTTTTCCATTTTCCCTGGGAAAGAAAACTCAGCAGTCCAGGTTGCTGATGTCAGTTTGTAGGGCTCCCTTGGGTCTATCAGGGCAGCACAAGTTTGAGGTGGGGACAACTTCGGTGTGGGGTCCATCCTTCGAAATAAGGATTCTTTGCAGTCAGGACACAGAGCAGGGCCAGGGGCCCCTTGGCACGTCCTTTTTCCATTTTCCCTGGGAAAGAAAACTCAGCAGTCCAGGTTCCTGATGTCAGTTTGTAGGGCTCCCTTGGGTCTATCAGGGCAGCACAAGTTTGAGGTGGGGACAACTTCGGTGTGGGGTCCATCCTTCGATATAAGGATTCTTTGCAGTGAGGTCCCTGCCCAGGGCCAGGGTCCCCCGGGCACATCCTTTGGCCATTTTCCCTGGGAAAGAAAACTCAGCAGTCCAGGTTCCTGATGTCAGTTTGTAGGGCTCCCTTGGGTCTATCAGGGCAGCACAAGTTTGAGGTGGGGACAACTTCGGTGTGGGGTCCATCCTTCGATATAAGGATTCTTTGCAGTGAGGTACTTGCCCAGGGCCAGGGGCCCCCGGGCACATCCTTTGGCCATTTTCCCTGGGAAAGAAAACTCAGCAGTCCAGGTTCCTGATGTCAGTTTGTAGGGCTCCCTTGGGTCTATCAGGGTAGCACAAGTTTGAGGTGGGGACAACTTCGGTGTGGGGTCCATCCTTCGATATAAGGATTCTTTGCAGTCAGGGCCAGGGGCCCCTGGACATATCCTTTGGCCATTTTCCCTGGGAAAGAAAACTCAGCAGTCCAGGTTCCTGATGTCAGTTTGTAGGGCTCCCTTGGGTGTATCAGGGCAGCACAAGTTAGAGGTGGGGACAACTTCGGTGTGGGGTCCATCCTTCGATATAAGGATTTTTTGCAGTCAGGGCCAGGGGGCCCTGGGCACATCCTTTTTCCATTTTCCCTGGGAAAGAAAACTCAGCAGTCCAGGTTCCTGATGTCAGTTTGTAGGGCTCCCTTGGGTCTATCAGGGCAGCACAAGTTTGAGGTGGGGACAACTTCGGTGTGGGGTCCATCCTTCGATATAAGGATTTTTTGCAGTGAGGGCCCTGCCCAGAACCAGTGGCCCCCGGGCACATCCTTTTTCCATTTTCCCTGGGAAAGAAAACTCAGCAGTCCAGGTTCCTGATGTCAGTTTGTAGGGCTCCCTTGGGTCTATCAAGGCAGCACAAGTTTGAGGTGGGGACAACTTCGGTGTGGGGTCCATCCTTCGATATAAGGATTTTTTGCAGTCAGGGCCAGGGGCCCCCGGGCACATCCTTTTTCCATTTTCCCTGGGAAAGAAAACTCAGCAGTCCAGGTTCCTGATGTCAGTTTGTAGGGCTCCCTTGGGTCTATCAAGGCAGCACAAGTTAGAGGTGGGGACAACTTCGGTGTGGGGTCCATCCTTCGATATAAGGATTTTTTGCAGTGAGGGCCCTGCCCAGAACCAGTGGCCCCCGGGCACATCCTTTTTCCATTTTCCCTGGGAAAGAAAACTCAGCAGTCCAGGTTCCTGATGTCAGTTTGTAGGGCTCCCTTGGGTCTATCAAGGCAGCACAAGTTTGAGGTGGGGACAACTTCGATGTGGGGTCCATCCTTCGATATAAGGATTCTTTAAAGTCAGGCCCCAGCCCAGGGCCAGGGGCCCCTGGGCATATCCATTGGCCAATTTCCCTGGGAAAGAAAACTCAGCAGTCCAGGTTGCTGATGTCAGTTTGTAGGGCTCCCTTGGGTCTATCAGGGCAGCACAAGTTTGAGGTGGGGACAACTTCGGTGTGGGGTCCATCCTTCGAAATAAGGATTCTTTGCAGTCAGGACACAGCCCAGGGCCAGGGGCCCCTTGGCACGTCCTTTTTCCATTTTCCCTGGGAAAGAAAACTCAGCAGTCCAGGTTCCTGATGTCAGTTTGTAGGGCTCCCTTGGGTCTATCAGGGCAGCACAAGTTTGAGGTGGGGACAACTTCGGTGTGGGGTCCATCCATCGATATAAGGATTCTTTGCAGTCAGGGCCAGGGGCCCCTGGGCACATCCTTTTTCCATTTTCCCTGGGAAAGAAAACTCAGCAGTCCAGGTTCCTGATGTCAGTTTGTAGGGCTCCCTTGGGTCTATCAGGGCAGCACAAGTTTGAGGTGGGGACAACTTCGGTGTGGGGTCCATCCTTAGATATAAGGATTCTTTGCAGTGAGGTCCCTGCCCAGGGCCAGGGGCCCCCGGGCACATCCTTTGGCCATTTTCCCTGGGAAAGAAAACGCAGCAGTCCAGGTTCCTGATGTCAGTTTGTAGGGCTCCCTTGGGTCTATCAGGGCAGCACAAGTTTGAGGTGGGGACAACTTCGGTGTGGGGTCCATCCTTCGATATAAGGATTTTTTGCAGTCAGGGCTAGGGGCTCCTGGGCACGTCCATTTTCTCATTTTCCCTGGGAAAGAAAACTTAGCAGTCCAGGTTGCTGATGTCAGTTTGTAGGGCTCCCTTGGGTGTATCAGGGCAGCACAAGTTAGAGGTGGGGACAACTTCGGTGTGGGGTCCATCCTTCGATATAAGGATTTTTTGCAGTCAGGGCCAGGGGGCCCTGGGCACATCCTTTTTCCATTTTCCCTGGGAAAGAAAACTCAGCAGTCCAGGTTGCTGATGTCAGTTTGTAGGGCTCCCTTGGGTCTATCAAGGCAGCACAAGTTTGAGGTGGGGACAACTTCGGTGTGGGGTCCATCCTTCGATATAAGGATTTTTTGCAGTCAGGGCCAGGGGCCCCCGGGCACATCCTTTTTCCATTTTCCCTGGGAAAGAAAACTCAGCAGTCCAGGTTCCTGATGTCAGTTTGTAGGGCTCCCTTGGGTCTATCAAGGCAGCACAAGTTAGAGGTGGGGACAACTTCGGTGTGGGGTCCATCCTTCGATATAAGGATTTTTTGCAGTGAGGGCCCTGCCCAGAACCAGTGGCCCCCGGGCACATCCTTTTTCCATTTTCCCTGGGAAAGAAAACTCAGCAGTCCAGGTTCCTGATGTCAGTTTGTAGGGCTCCCTTGGGTCTATCAAGGCAGCACAAGTTTGAGGTGGGGACAACTTCGGTGTGGGGTCCATCCTTCGATATAAGGATTCTTTAAAGTCAGGCCCCAGCCCAGGGCCAGGGGCCTCTGGGCATATCCATTGGCCAATTTCCCTGGGAAAGAAAACTCAGCAGTCCAGGTTGCTGATGTCAGTTTGTAGGGCTCCCTTGGGTCTATCAGGGCAGCACAAGTTTGAGGTGGGGACAACTTCGGTGTGGGGTCCATCCTTCGAAATAAGGATTCTTTGCAGTCAGGACACAGCCCAGGGCCAGGGGCCCCTTGGCACGTCCTTTTTCCATTTTCCCTGGGAAAGAAAACTCAGCAGTCCAGGTTCCTGATGTCAGTTTGTAGGGCTCCCTTGGGTCTATCAGGGCAGCACAAGTTTGAGGTGGGGACAACTTCGGTGTGGGGTCCATCCATCGATATAAGGATTCTTTGCAGTCAGGGCCAGGGGCCCCTGGGCACATCCTTTTTCCATTTTCCCTGGGAAAGAAAACTCAGCAGTCCAGGTTCCTGATGTCAGTTTGTAGGGCTCCCTTGGGTCTATCAGGGCAGCACAAGTTTGAGGTGGGGACAACTTCGGTGTGGGGTCCATCCTTAGATATAAGGATTCTTTGCAGTGAGGTCCCTGCCCAGGGCCAGGGGCCCCCGGGCACATCCTTTGGCCATTTTCCCTGGGAAAGAAAACGCAGCAGTCCAGGTTCCTGATGTCAGTTTGTAGGGCTCCCTTGGGTCTATCAGGGCAGCACAAGTTTGAGGTGGGGACAACTTCGGTGTGGGGTCCATCCTTCGATATAAGGATTTTTTGCAGTCAGGGCTAGGGGCTCCTGGGCACGTCCATTTTCTCATTTTCCCTGGGAAAGAAAACTTAGCAGTCCAGGTTGCTGATGTCAGTTTGTAGGGCTCCTTTGGGTGTATCAGGGCAGCACAAGTTAGAGGTGGGGACAACTTCGGTGTGGGGTCCATCCTTCGATATAAGGATTTTTTGCAGTCAGGGCCAGGGGCCCCTGGGCACATCCTTTTTCCATTTTCCCTGGGAAAGAAAACTCAGCAGTCCAGGTTCCTGATGTCAATTTGTAGGGCTCCCTTGGGTCTATCAGGGTAGCACAAGTTTGAGGTGGGGACAACTTCGGTGTGGGGTCCATCCTTCGATATAAGGATTTTTTTGCAGTGAGGCCCCAGCCCTGCGTCAGGGGCACCTGGGCACATCCTTTTTCCATTTTCCCTGGGAAAGAAAACTCAGCAGTCCAGGTTCCTGATGTCAGTTTGTAGGGCTCCCTTGGGTGTATCAGGGCAGCACAAGTTAGAGGTGGGGACAACTTCGGTGTGGGGTCCATCCTTCGATATAAGGATTTTTTGCAGTCAGGGCCAGGGGCCCCCGGGAACATCCTTTTTCCATTTTCCCTGGGAAAGAAAACTCAGCAGTCCAGGTTCCAGATGTCAGTTTGTAGGGCTCCCTTGGGTCTATCAGGGTAGCACAAGTTTGAGGTGGGGACAACTTCGGTGTGGGGTCCATCCTTCGATATATGGATTTTTTACAGTGAGGCCCCTGCCCAGGGCTAGGGGCCTCCGGGCACATCCTTTTTCCATTTTCCCTGGGAAAGAAAACTCAGCAGTCCAGGTTGCTGATGTCAGTTTGTAGGGCTCCCTTGGGTCTATCAGGGCAGCACAAGTTTGAGGTGGGGACAACTTCGGTGTGGGGTCCATCCTTCGATATAAGGATTTTTCGCAGTCAGGGCCAGGGGCCCCTGGGCACATCCTTTTTCCATTTTCCCTGGGAAAGAAAACTCAGCAGTCCAGGTTCCTGATGTCAGTTTGTAGGGCTCCCTTGGGTCTATCAGGGAAGCACAAGTTTGAGGTGGGGACAACTTCGGTGTGGGGTCCATCCTTCGATATAAGGATTTTTTGCATTGAGGCCCCTGCCCAGGGCTAGGGGCCCCCGGGCACATCCTTTGGCCATTTTCCCTGGGAAAGAAAACTCAGCAGTCCAGGTTCCTGATGTCAGTTTGTAGGGCTCCCTTGGGTCTATCAGGGCAGCACAAGTTTGAGGTGGGGACAACTTCGGTGTGGGGTCCATCCTTCGATATAAGGATTCTTTGCAGTCAGGGCCCAACCCAGGTCCAGGGGCCCCTGGGGACATCCTTTTTCCATTTTCCCTGGGAAAGAAAACTCAGCAGTCCAGGTTCCTGATGTCAGTTTGTAGGGCTCCCTTGGGTCTATCAGGGCAGCACAAGTTTGAGGTGGGGACAACTTTGGTGTGGGGTCCATCCTTCGATATAAGGATTCTTTGCAGTCAGGGCCAGGGGCCCCCGGGCACATCCTTTGGCCATTTTGCCTGGGAAAGAAAACTCAGCAGTCCAGGTTCCTGATGTCATTTTGTAGGGTTCCCTTGGGTCTATCAGGGTAGCACAAGTTTGAGGTGGGGACAACTTCGGTGTGGGGTCCATCCTTCGATATAAGGATTCTTTGCAGTCAGGGCCAAGGGCCCCTGGGCTCATCCTTTTTCCATTTTCCCTGGGAAAGAAAACTCAGCAGTCCAGGTTCCTGATGTCAGTTTGTAGGGCTCCCTTGGGTCTATCAGGGCAGCACAACTTTGAGGTGGGGACGACTTCGGTGTGGGGTCCATCCTTCGATATAAGGATTCTTTGCAGTGAGGTCCCTGCCCAGGGCCAGGGGCCCCCGGGCACATCCTTTGGCCATTTTCCCTGGGAAAGAAAACTCAGCAGTCCAGGTTCGTGAAGTCAGTTTTTAGGGCTCCCTTGGGTCTATCAGGGTAGCACAAGTTTGAGGTGGGGAGAACTTCTGTGTGGGGTCCATCCTTCGATATAAGGATTTTTTGCAGTCAGGGCCAGGGGCCCCTGGGCACATCCTTTTTCCATTTTCCCTGGGAAAGAAAACTCAGCAGTCCAGGTTCCTGATGTCAATTTGTAGGGCTCCCTTAGGTCTATCAGGGCAGCACAAGTTTGAGGTGGGGACAACTTCGGTGTGGGGTCCATCCTTCGATATAAGGTTTTTTTACAGTGAGGCACCTGCCCAGGGCTAGGGGCCCCCGGGCACATCCTTTTTCCATTTTCCCTGGGAAAGAAAACTCAGCAGTCCAGGTTGCTGATGTCAGTTTGTAGGGCTCCCTTGGGTCTATCAGGGCAGCACAAGTTTGAGGTGGGGACAACTTCGGTGTGGGGTCCATCCTTCGATATAAGGATTTTTTGCAGTGAGGGCCCTGCCCAGAACCAGTGGCCCCCGGGCACATCCTTTTTCCATTTTCCCTGGGAAAGAAAACTCAGCAGTCCAGGTTCCTGATGTCAGTTTGTAGGGCTTCCTTGGGTCTATCAAGGCAGCACAAGTTTGAGGTGGGGACAACTTCGGTGTGGGGTCCATCCTTCGATATAAGGATTTTTTGCAGTGAGGGCCCTTCCCAGGGCTATGGGCCTTCGGGCACAACCTTTTTCCTTTTTCCCTGGGAAAGAAAACTCAGCAGTCCAGGTTGCTGATGTCAGTTTGTAGGGCTCCCTTGGGTCTATCAGGGCAGCACAAGTTTGAGGTGGGGACAACTTCGGTGTGGGGTCCATCCTTCGATATAAGGATTCTTTGCAGTCAGGGCCCAGCCCAGGGCCAGGGGCCCCTGGGCACATCCTTTTTCCATTTTCCCTGGGAAAGAAAACTCAGCAGTCCAGGTTCCTGATGTCAGTTTGTAGGGCTCCCTTGGGTCTATCAGGGCAGCACAAGTTTGAGGTGGGGACAACTTCGGTGTGGGGTCCATCCTTCGATATAAGGATTTTTTGCAGTCAGGGCTAGGGGCTCCTGGGCACGTCCATTTTCTCATTTTCCCTGGGAAAGAAAACTTAGCAGTCCAGGTTGCTGATGTCAGTTTGTAGGGCTCCTTTGGGTGTATCAGGGCAGCACAAGTTAGAGGTGGGGACAACTTCGGTGTGGGGTCCATCCTTCGATATAAGGATTTTTTGCAGTCAGGGCCAGGGGCCCCTGGGCACATCCTTTTTCCATTTTCCCTGGGAAAGAAAACTCAGCAGTCCAGGTTCCTGATGTCAATTTGTAGGGCTCCCTTGGGTCTATCAGGGTAGCACAAGTTTGAGGTGGGGACAACTTCGGTGTGGGGTCCATCCTTCGATATAAGGATTTTTTTGCAGTGAGGCCCCAGCCCTGCGTCAGGGGCACCTGGGCACATCCTTTTTCCATTTTCCCTGGGAAAGAAAACTCAGCAGTCCAGGTTCCTGATGTCAGTTTGTAGGGCTCCCTTGGGTGTATCAGGGCAGCACAAGTTAGAGGTGGGGACAACTTCGGTGTGGGGTCCATCCTTCGATATAAGGATTTTTTGCAGTCAGGGCCAGGGGCCCCCGGGAACATCCTTTTTCCATTTTCCCTGGGAAAGAAAACTCAGCAGTCCAGGTTCCAGATGTCAGTTTGTAGGGCTCCCTTGGGTCTATCAGGGTAGCACAAGTTTGAGGTGGGGACAACTTCGGTGTGGGGTCCATCCTTCGATATATGGATTTTTTACAGTGAGGCCCCTGCCCAGGGCTAGGGGCCTCCGGGCACATCCTTTTTCCATTTTCCCTGGGAAAGAAAACTCAGCAGTCCAGGTTGCTGATGTCAGTTTGTAGGGCTCCCTTGGGTCTATCAGGGCAGCACAAGTTTGAGGTGGGGACAACTTCGGTGTGGGGTCCATCCTTCGATATAAGGATTTTTCGCAGTCAGGGCCAGGGGCCCCTGGGCACATCCTTTTTCCATTTTCCCTGGGAAAGAAAACTCAGCAGTCCAGGTTCCTGATGTCAGTTTGTAGGGCTCCCTTGGGTCTATCAGGGAAGCACAAGTTTGAGGTGGGGACAACTTCGGTGTGGGGTCCATCCTTCGATATAAGGATTTTTTGCATTGAGGCCCCTGCCCAGGGCTAGGGGCCCCCGGGCACATCCTTTGGCCATTTTCCCTGGGAAAGAAAACTCAGCAGTCCAGGTTCCTGATGTCAGTTTGTAGGGCTCCCTTGGGTCTATCAGGGCAGCACAAGTTTGAGGTGGGGACAACTTCGGTGTGGGGTCCATCCTTCGATATAAGGATTCTTTGCAGTCAGGGCCCAACCCAGGTCCAGGGGCCCCTGGGGACATCCTTTTTCCATTTTCCCTGGGAAAGAAAACTCAGCAGTCCAGGTTCCTGATGTCAGTTTGTAGGGCTCCCTTGGGTCTATCAGGGCAGCACAAGTTTGAGGTGGGGACAACTTTGGTGTGGGGTCCATCCTTCGATATAAGGATTCTTTGCAGTCAGGGCCAGGGGCCCCCGGGCACATCCTTTGGCCATTTTGCCTGGGAAAGAAAACTCAGCAGTCCAGGTTCCTGATGTCATTTTGTAGGGTTCCCTTGGGTCTATCAGGGTAGCACAAGTTTGAGGTGGGGACAACTTCGGTGTGGGGTCCATCCTTCGATATAAGGATTCTTTGCAGTCAGGGCCAAGGGCCCCTGGGCTCATCCTTTTTCCATTTTCCCTGGGAAAGAAAACTCAGCAGTCCAGGTTCCTGATGTCAGTTTGTAGGGCTCCCTTGGGTCTATCAGGGCAGCACAACTTTGAGGTGGGGACGACTTCGGTGTGGGGTCCATCCTTCGATATAAGGATTCTTTGCAGTGAGGTCCCTGCCCAGGGCCAGGGGCCCCCGGGCACATCCTTTGGCCATTTTCCCTGGGAAAGAAAACTCAGCAGTCCAGGTTCGTGAAGTCAGTTTTTAGGGCTCCCTTGGGTCTATCAGGGTAGCACAAGTTTGAGGTGGGGAGAACTTCTGTGTGGGGTCCATCCTTCGATATAAGGATTTTTTGCAGTCAGGGCCAGGGGCCCCTGGGCACATCCTTTTTCCATTTTCCCTGGGAAAGAAAACTCAGCAGTCCAGGTTCCTGATGTCAATTTGTAGGGCTCCCTTAGGTCTATCAGGGCAGCACAAGTTTGAGGTGGGGACAACTTCGGTGTGGGGTCCATCCTTCGATATAAGGTTTTTTTACAGTGAGGCACCTGCCCAGGGCTAGGGGCCCCCGGGCACATCCTTTTTCCATTTTCCCTGGGAAAGAAAACTCAGCAGTCCAGGTTGCTGATGTCAGTTTGTAGGGCTCCCTTGGGTCTATCAGGGCAGCACAAGTTTGAGGTGGGGACAACTTCGGTGTGGGGTCCATCCTTCGATATAAGGATTTTTTGCAGTGAGGGCCCTGCCCAGAACCAGTGGCCCCCGGGCACATCCTTTTTCCATTTTCCCTGGGAAAGAAAACTCAGCAGTCCAGGTTCCTGATGTCAGTTTGTAGGGCTTCCTTGGGTCTATCAAGGCAGCACAAGTTTGAGGTGGGGACAACTTCGGTGTGGGGTCCATCCTTCGATATAAGGATTTTTTGCAGTGAGGGCCCTTCCCAGGGCTATGGGCCCCCGGGCACAACCTTTTTCCTTTTTCCCTGGGAAAGAAAACTCAGCAGTCCAGGTTGCTGATGTCAGTTTGTAGGGCTCCCTTGGGTCTATCAGGGCAGCACAAGTTTGAGGTGGGGACAACTTCGGTGTGGGGTCCATCCTTCGATATAAGGATTCTTTGCAGTCAGGGCCCAGCCCAGGGCCAGGGGCCCCTGGGCACATCCTTTTTCCATTTTCCCTGGGAAAGAAAACTCAGCAGTCCAGGTTCCTGATGTCAGTTTGTAGGGCTCCCTTGGGTCTATCAGGGCAGCACAAGTTTGAGGTGGGGACAACTTCGGTGTGGGGTCCATCCTTCGATATAAGGATTTTTTGCAGTCAGGGCTAGGGGCTCCTGTGCACGTCCATTTTCTCATTTTCCCTGGGAAAGAAAACTTAGCAGTCCAGGTTGCTGATGTCAGTTTGTAGGGCTCCTTTGGGTGTATCAGGGCAGCACAAGTTAGAGGTGGGGACAACTTCGGTGTGGGGTCCATCCTTCGATATAAGGATTTTTTGCAGTCAGGGCCAGGGGCCCCTGGGCACATCCTTTTTCCATTTTCCCTGGGAAAGAAAACTCAGCAGTCCAGGTTCCTGATGTCAATTTGTAGGGCTCCCTTGGGTCTATCAGGGTAGCACAAGTTTGAGGTGGGGACAACTTCGGTGTGGGGTCCATCCTTCGATATAAGGATTTTTTTGCAGTGAGGCCCCAGCCCTGCGTCAGGGGCACCTGGGCACATCCTTTTTCCATTTTCCCTGGGAAAGAAAACTCAGCAGTCCAGGTTCCTGATGTCAGTTTGTAGGGCTCCCTTGGGTGTATCAGGGCAGCACAAGTTAGAGGTGGGGACAACTTCGGTGTGGGGTCCATCCTTCGATATAAGGATTTTTTGCAGTCAGGGCCAGGGGCCCCCGGGAACATCCTTTTTCCATTTTCCCTGGGAAAGAAAACTCAGCAGTCCAGGTTCCAGATGTCAGTTTGTAGGGCTCCCTTGGGTCTATCAGGGTAGCACAAGTTTGAGGTGGGGACAACTTCGGTGTGGGGTCCATCCTTCGATATATGGATTTTTTACAGTGAGGCCCCTGCCCAGGGCTAGGGGCCTCCGGGCACATCCTTTTTCCATTTTCCCTGGGAAAGAAAACTCAGCAGTCCAGGTTGCTGATGTCAGTTTGTAGGGCTCCCTTGGGTCTATCAGGGCAGCACAAGTTTGAGGTGGGGACAACTTCGGTGTGGGGTCCATCCTTCGATATAAGGATTTTTCGCAGTCAGGGCCAGGGGCCCCTGGGCACATCCTTTTTCCATTTTCCCTGGGAAAGAAAACTCAGCAGTCCAGGTTCCTGATGTCAGTTTGTAGGGCTCCCTTGGGTCTATCAGGGAAGCACAAGTTTGAGGTGGGGACAACTTCGGTGTGGGGTCCATCCTTCGATATAAGGATTTTTTGCATTGAGGCCCCTGCCCAGGGCTAGGGGCCCCCGGGCACATCCTTTGGCCATTTTCCCTGGGAAAGAAAACTCAGCAGTCCAGGTTCCTGATGTCAGTTTGTAGGGCTCCCTTGGGTCTATCAGGGCAGCACAAGTTTGAGGTGGGGACAACTTCGGTGTGGGGTCCATCCTTCGATATAAGGATTCTTTGCAGTCAGGGCCCAACCCAGGTCCAGGGGCCCCTGGGGACATCCTTTTTCCATTTTCCCTGGGAAAGAAAACTCAGCAGTCCAGGTTCCTGATGTCAGTTTGTAGGGCTCCCTTGGGTCTATCAGGGCAGCACAAGTTTGAGGTGGGGACAACTTTGGTGTGGGGTCCATCCTTCGATATAAGGATTCTTTGCAGTCAGGGCCAGGGGCCCCCGGGCACATCCTTTGGCCATTTTGCCTGGGAAAGAAAACTCAGCAGTCCAGGTTCCTGATGTCATTTTGTAGGGTTCCCTTGGGTCTATCAGGGTAGCACAAGTTTGAGGTGGGGACAACTTCGGTGTGGGGTCCATCCTTCGATATAAGGATTCTTTGCAGTCAGGGCCAAGGGCCCCTGGGCTCATCCTTTTTCCATTTTCCCTGGGAAAGAAAACTCAGCAGTCCAGGTTCCTGATGTCAGTTTGTAGGGCTCCCTTGGGTCTATCAGGGCAGCACAACTTTGAGGTGGGGACGACTTCGGTGTGGGGTCCATCCTTCGATATAAGGATTCTTTGCAGTGAGGTCCCTGCCCAGGGCCAGGGGCCCCCGGGCACATCCTTTGGCCATTTTCCCTGGGAAAGAAAACTCAGCAGTCCAGGTTCGTGAAGTCAGTTTTTAGGGCTCCCTTGGGTCTATCAGGGTAGCACAAGTTTGAGGTGGGGAGAACTTCTGTGTGGGGTCCATCCTTCGATATAAGGATTTTTTGCAGTCAGGGCCAGGGGCCCCTGGGCACATCCTTTTTCCATTTTCCCTGGGAAAGAAAACTCAGCAGTCCAGGTTCCTGATGTCAATTTGTAGGGCTCCCTTAGGTCTATCAGGGCAGCACAAGTTTGAGGTGGGGACAACTTCGGTGTGGGGTCCATCCTTCGATATAAGGTTTTTTTACAGTGAGGCACCTGCCCAGGGCTAGGGGCCCCCGGGCACATCCTTTTTCCATTTTCCCTGGGAAAGAAAACTCAGCAGTCCAGGTTGCTGATGTCAGTTTGTAGGGCTCCCTTGGGTCTATCAGGGCAGCACAAGTTTGAGGTGGGGACAACTTCGGTGTGGGGTCCATCCTTCGATATAAGGATTTTTTGCAGTGAGGGCCCTGCCCAGAACCAGTGGCCCCCGGGCACATCCTTTTTCCATTTTCCCTGGGAAAGAAAACTCAGCAGTCCAGGTTCCTGATGTCAGTTTGTAGGGCTTCCTTGGGTCTATCAAGGCAGCACAAGTTTGAGGTGGGGACAACTTCGGTGTGGGGTCCATCCTTCGATATAAGGATTTTTTGCAGTGAGGGCCCTTCCCAGGGCTATGGGCCCCCGGGCACAACCTTTTTCCTTTTTCCCTGGGAAAGAAAACTCAGCAGTCCAGGTTGCTGATGTCAGTTTGTAGGGCTCCCTTGGGTCTATCAGGGCAGCACAAGTTTGAGGTGGGGACAACTTCGGTGTGGGGTCCATCCTTCGATATAAGGATTCTTTGCAGTCAGGGCCCAGCCCAGGGCCAGGGGCCCCTGGGCACATCCTTTTTCCATTTTCCCTGGGAAAGAAAACTCAGCAGTCCAGGTTCCTGATGTCAGTTTGTAGGGCTCCCTTGGGTCTATCAGGGCAGCACAAGTTTGAGGTGGGGACAACTTTGGTGTGGGGTCCATCCTTCGATATAAGGATTCTTTGCAGTCAGGGCCAGGGGCCCCTGGGCACATCCTTTTTCCATTTTCCCTGGGAAAGAAAACTCAGCAGTCCAGGTTCCTGATGTCAGTTTGTAGGGCTCCCTTGGGTCTATCAGGGTAGCACAAGTTTGAGGTGGGGACAACTTCGGTGTGGGGTCCATCCTTCGATATAAGGATTCTTTGCAGTCAGGGCCAAGGGCCCCTGGGCTCATCCTTTTTCCATTTTCCCTGGGAAAGAAAACTCAGCAGTCCAGGTTCCTGATGTCAGTTTGTAGGGCTCCCTTGGGTCTATCAGGGCAGCACAACTTTGAGGTGGGGACAACTTCGGTGTGGGGTCCATCCTTCGATATAAGGATTCTTTGAAGTGAGGTCCCTGCCCAGGGCCAGGGGCCCCCGGGCACATCCTTTGGCCATTTTCCCTGGGAAAGAAAACTCAGCAGTCCAGGTTCGTGAAGTCAGTTTGTAGGGCTCCCTTGGGTCTATCAGGGTAGCACAAGTTTGAGGTGGGGAGAACTTCTGTGTGGGGTCCATCCTTCGATATAAGGATTTTTTGCAGTCAGGGCCAGGGGCCCCTGGGCACATCCTTTTTCCATTTTCCCTGGGAAAGAAAACTCAGCAGTCCAGGTTGCTGATGTCAGTTTGTAGGGCTCCCCTGGGTCTATCAGGGCAGCACAAGTTTGAGGTGGGGACAACTTCGGTGTGGGGTCCATCCTTCGATATAAGGTTTTTTTACAGTGAGGCCCCTGCCCAGGGCTAGAGGCCCCCGGGCACATCCTTTTTCCATTTTCCCTGGGAAAGAAAACTCAGCAGTCCAGGTTCCTGATGTCAGTTTGTAGGGCTCCCTTGGGTCTATCAGGGCAGCACAAGTTTGAGGTGGGGACAACTTCGGTGTGGGGTCCATCCTTCGATATAAGGATTTTTTGCAGTGAGGGCCCTGCCCAGAACCAGTGGCCCCCGGGCACATCCTTTTTCCATTTTCCCTGGGAAAGAAAACTCAGCAGTCCAGGTTCCTGATGTCAGTTTGTAGGGCTTCCTTGGGTCTATCAAGGCAGCACAAGTTTGAGGTGGGGACAACTTCGGTGTGGGGTCCATCCTTCGATATAAGGATTTTTTGCAGTGAGGGCCCTTCCCAGGGCTATGGGCCCCCGGGCACAACCTTTTTCCATTTTCCCTGGGAAAGAAAACTCAGCAGTCCAGGTTGCTGATGTCAGTTTGTAGGGCTCCCTTGGGTGTATCAGGGCAGCACAAGTTTGAGGTGGGGACAACTTCGGTGTGGGGTCCATCCTTCGATATAAGGATTCTTTGCAGTCAGGGCCCAGCCCAGGGCCAGGGGCCCCTGGGCACATCCTTTTTCCATTTCCTCTGGGAAAGAAAACTCAGCAGTCCAGGTTCCTGATGTCAGTTTGTAGGGCTCCCTTGGGTCTATCAGGGCAGCACAAGTTTGAGGTGGGGACAACTTCGGTGTGGGGTCCATCCTTAGATATAAGGATTCTTTGCAGTGAGGTCCCTGCCCAGGGCCAGGGGCCCCCGGGCACATCCTTTGGCCATTTTCCCTGGGAAAGAAAACGCAGCAGTCCAGGTTCCTGATGTCAGTTTGTAGGGCTCCCTTGGGTCTATCAGGGCAGCACAAGTTTGAGGTGGGGACAACTTCGGTGTGGGGTCCATCCTTCGATATAAGGATTTTTTGCAGTCAGGGCTAGGGGCTCCTGGGCACGTCCATTTTCTCATTTTCCCTGGGAAAGAAAACTTAGCAGTCCAGGTTGCTGATGTCAGTTTGTAGGGCTCCCTTGGGTCTATCAGGGCAGCACAAGTTAGAGGTGGGGACAACTTCGGTGTGGGGTCCATCCTTCGATATAAGGATTTTTTGCAGTCAGGGCCAGGGGCCCCTGGGCACATCCTTTTTCCATTTTCCCTGGGAAAGAAAACTCAGCAGTCCAGGTTCCTGATGTCAATTTGTAGGGCTCCCTTGGGTCTATCAGGGTAGCACAAGTTTGAGGTGGGGACAACTTCGGTGTGGGGTCCATCCTTCGATATAAGGATTTTTTTGCAGTGAGGCCCCAGCCCTGCGTCAGGGGCACTTGGGCACATCCTTTTTCCATTTTCCCTGGGAAAGAAAACTCAGCAGTCCAGGTTCCTGATGTCAGTTTGTAGGGCTCCCTTGGGTGTATCAGGGCAGCACAAGTTAGAGGTGGGGACAACTTCGGTGTGGGGTCCATCCTTCGATATAAGGATTTTTTGCAGTCAGGGCCAGGGGCCCCTGGGCACATCCTTTTTCCATTTTCCCTGGGAAAGAAAACTCAGCAGTCCAGGTTCCAGATGTCAGTTTGTAGGGCTCCCTTGGGTCTATCAGGGTAGCACAAGTTTGAGGTGGGGACAACTTCGGTGTGGGGTCCATCCTTCGATATATGGATTTTTTACACTGAGGCCCCTGCCCAGGGCTAGGGGCCCCCGGGCACATCCTTTTTCCATTTTCCCTGGGAAAGAAAACTCAGCAGTCCAGGTTGCTGATGTCAGTTTGTAGGGCTCCCTTGGGTCTATCAGGGCAGCACAAGTTTGAGGTGGGGACAACTTCGGTGTGGGGTCCATCCTTCGATATAAGGATTTTTCGCAGTCAGGGCCAGGGGCCCCTGGGCACATCCTTTTTCCATTTTCCCTGGGAAAGAAAACTCAGCAGTCCAGGTTCCTGATGTCAGTTTGTAGGGCTCCCTTGGGTCTATCAGGGCAGCACAAGTTTGAGGTGGGGACAACTTCGGTGTGGGGTCCATCCTTCGATATAAGGATTTTTTGCATTGAGGCCCCTGCCCAGGGCTAGGGGCCCCCGGGCACATCCTTTGGCCATTTTCCCTGGGAAAGAAAACTCAGCAGTCCAGGTTCCTGATGTCAGTTTGTAGGGCTCCCTTGGGTCTATCAGGGCAGCACAAGTTTGAGGTGGGGACAACTTCGGTGTGGGGTCCATCCTTCGATATAAGGATTCTTTGCAGTCAGGGCCCAACCCAGGTCCAGGGGCCCCTGGGGACATCCTTTTTCCATTTTCCCTGGGAAAGAAAACTCAGCAGTCCAGGTTCCTGATGTCAGTTTGTAGGGCTCCCTTGGGTCTATCAGGGCAGCACAAGTTTGAGGTGGGGACAACTTTGGTGTGGGGTCCATCCTTCGATATAAGGATTCTTTGCAGTCAGGGCCAGGGGCCCCCGGGCACATCCTTTGGCCATTTTGCCTGGGAAAGAAAACTCAGCAGTCCAGGTTCCTGATGTCATTTTGTAGGGTTCCCTTGGGTCTATCAGGGTAGCACAAGTTTGAGGTGGGGACAACTTCGGTGTGGGGTCCATCCTTCGATATAAGGATTCTTTGCAGTCAGGGCCAAGGGCCCCTGGGCTCATCCTTTTTCCATTTTCCCTGGGAAAGAAAACTCAGCAGTCCAGGTTCCTGATGTCAGTTTGTAGGGCTCCCTTGGGTCTATCAGGGCAGCACAAGTTTGAGGTGGGGACGACTTCGGTGTGGGGTCCATCCTTCGATATAAGGATTCTTTGCAGTGAGGTCCCTGCCCAGGGCCAGGGGCCCCCGGGCACATCCTTTGGCCATTTTCCCTGGGAAAGAAAACTCAGCAGTCCAGGTTCGTGAAGTCAGTTTTTAGGGCTCCCTTGGGTCTATCAGGGTAGCACAAGTTTGAGGTGGGGAGAACTTCTGTGTGGGGTCCATCCTTCGATATAAGGATTTTTTGCAGTCAGGGCCAGGGGCCCCTGGGCACATCCTTTTTCCATTTTCCCTGGGAAAGAAAACTCAGCAGTCCAGGTTCCTGATGTCAATTTGTAGGGCTCCCTTAGGTCTATCAGGGCAGCACAAGTTTGAGGTGGGGACAACTTCGGTGTGGGGTCCATCCTTCGATATAAGGTTTTTTTACAGTGAGGCACCTGCCCAGGGCTAGGGGCCCCCGGGCACATCCTTTTTCCATTTTCCCTGGGAAAGAAAACTCAGCAGTCCAGGTTCCTGATGTCAGTTTGTAGGGCTTCCTTGGGTCTATCAAGGCAGCACAAGTTTGAGGTGGGGACAACTTCGGTGTGGGGTCCATCCTTCGATATAAGGATTTTTTGCAGTGAGGGCCCTTCCCAGGGCTATGGGCCCCCGGGCACAACCTTTTTCCTTTTTCCCTGGGAAAGAAAACTCAGCAGTCCAGGTTGCTGATGTCAGTTTGTAGGGCTCCCTTGGGTGTATCAGGGCAGCACAAGTTTGAGGTGGGGACAACTTCGGTGTGGGGTCCATCCTTCGATATAAGGATTCTTTGCAGTCAGGGCCCAGCCCAGGGCCAGGGGCCCCTGGGCACATCCTTTTTCCATTTTCCCTGGGAAAGAAAACTCAGCAGTCCAGGTTGCTGATGTCAGTTTGTAGGGCTCCCTTGGGTCTATCAGGGTAGCACAAGTTTGAGGTGGGGACAACTTCAGTGTGGGGTCCATCCTTCGATATAAGGATTTTTTGCAGTCAGGGCCAGGGGCCCCTGGGCACATCCTTTTTCCATTTTCCCTGGGAAAGAAAACTCAGCAGTCCAGGTTGCTGATGTCAGTTTGTAGGGCTCCCCTGGGTCTATCAGGGCAGCACAAGTTTGAGGTGGGGACAACTTCGGTGTGGGGTCCATCCTTCGATATAAGGTTTTTTTACAGTGAGGCCCCTGCCCAGGGCTAGAGGCCCCCGGGCACATCCTTTTTCCATTTTCCCTGGGAAAGAAAACTCAGCAGTCCAGGTTCCTGATGTCAGTTTGTAGGGCTCCCTTGAGTCTATCAGGGCAGCACAAGTTTGAGGTGGGGACAACTTCGGTGTGGGGTCCATCCTTCGATATAAGGATTTTTTGCAGTGAGGGCCCTGCCCAGAACCAGTGGCCCCCGGGCACATCCTTTTTCCATTTTCCCTGGGAAAGAAAACTCAGCAGTCCAGGTTCCTGATGTCAGTTTGTAGGGCTTCCTTGGGTCTATCAAGGCAGCACAAGTTTGAGGTGGGGACAACTTCGGTGTGGGGTCCATCCTTCGATATAAGGATTTTTTGCAGTGAGGGCCCTCCCCAGGGCTATGGGCCCCCGGGCACAACCTTTTTCCATTTTCCCTGGGAAAGAAAACTCAGCAGTCCAGGTTGCTGATGTCAGTTTGTAGGGCTCCCTTGGGTGTATCAGGGCAGCACAAGTTTGAGGTGGGGACAACTTCGGTGTGGGGTCCATCCTTCGATATAAGGATTCTTTGCAGTCAGGGCCCAGCCCAGGGCCAGGGGCCCCTGGGCACATCCTTTTTCCATTTCCTCTGGGAAAGAAAACTCAGCAGTCCAGGTTCCTGATGTCAGTTTGTAGGGCTCCCTTGGGTCTATCAGGGCAGCACAAGTTTGAGGTGGGGACAACTTCGGTGTGGGGTCCATCCTTCGATATAAGGATTCTTTGCAGTCAGGGCCAGGGGCCCCTGGGCACATCCTTTTTCCATTTTCCCTGGGAAAGAAAACTCAGCAGTCCAGGTTCCTGATGTCAGTTTGTAGGGCTCCCTTGGGTCTATCAGGGTAGCACAAGTTTGAGGTGGGGACAAATTTGGTGTGGGGTCCATCCTTCGATATAAGGATTCTTTGCAGTCAGGGCCAGGGGCCCCCGGGCACATCCTTTGGCCATTTTCCCTGGGAAAGAAAACTCAGCAGTCCAGGTTCCTGATGTCAGTTTGTAGGGTTCCCTTGGGTCTATCACGGTGGCACAAGTTTGAGGTGGGGACAACATCGGTGTGGGGTCCATCCTTCGATATAATGATTCTTTGCAGTCAGGGCCAGGGGCCCCTGGGCACATCCTTTTTCCATTTTCCCTGGGAAAGAAAACTCAGCAGTCCAGGTTCCAGATGTCAGTTTGTAGGGCTCCCTTGGGTCTATCAGGGCAGCACAAGTTTGAGGTGGGGACAACTTCGGTGTGGGGTCCATCCTTAGATATAAGGATTATTTGCAGTGCGGGCCCGGCCCACGTCCAGGGGCCCCTGGGCACGTCCTTTTTCCATTTTCCCTGGGAAAGAAAACTCAGCAGTCCAGGTTCCTGATGTCAGTTTGTAGGGCTCCCTTGGGTCTATCAAGGCAGCACAAGTTTGAGGTGGGGACAACTTCGGTGTGGGGTCCATCCTTCGATATAAGGATTTTTTACAGTGAGGCCCCTGCCCAGGGCTAGGGGCCCCCGGTCACATCCTTTTTCCATTTTCCCTGGGAAAGAAAACTCAGCAGTCCAGGTTCCTGATGTCAGTTTGTAGGGCTCCCTTGGGTCTATCAGGGCAGCACAAGTTTGAGGTGGGGACAACTTCGGTGTGGGGTCCATCCTTCGATATAAGGATTCTTTGCAGTGAGGGCCCTGCCCAGGGCCAGGGGCCCCCGGGCACATCCTTTGGCCATTTTCCCTGGGAAAGAAAACTCAGCAGTCCAGGTTCCTGATGTCAGTTTGTAGGGCTCCCTTGGGTCTATCAGGGCAGCACAAGTTTGAGGTGGGGACAACTTCGGTGTGGGGTCCATCCTTCGATATAAGGATTCTTTGCAGTCAGGGCCGGGGGCCCCTGGACATATCCTTTGGCCATTTTCCCTGGGAAAGAAAACTCAGCAGTCCAGGTTCCTGATGTCAGTTTGTAGGGCTCCCTTGGGTGTATCAGGGCAGCACAAGTTAGAGGTGGGGACAACTTCGGTGTGGGGTCCATCCTTCGATATAAGGATTTTTTGCAGTCAGGGCCAGGGGCCCCTGGGCACATCCTTTTTCCATTTTCCCTGGGAAAGAAAACTCAGCAGTCCAGGTTGCTGATGTCAGTTTGTAGGGCTCCCTTGGGTCTATCAGGGCAGCACAAGTTTGAGGTGGGGACAACTTCGGTGTGGGGTCCATCCTTCGATATAAGGATTTTTTGCAGTGAGGGCCCTGCCCAGAACCAGTGGCCCCCGGGCACATCCTTTTTCCATTTTCCCTGGGAAAGAAAACTCAGCAGTCCAGGTTCCTGATGTCAGTTTGTAGGGCTCCCTTGGGTCTATCAAGGCAGCACAAGTTTGAGGTGGGGACAACTTCGGTGTGGGGTCCATCCTTCGATATAAGGATTTTTTGCAGTCAGGGCCAGGGGCCCCCGGGCACATCCTTTTTCCATTTTCCCTGGGAAAGAAAACTCAGCAGTCCAGGTTCCTGATGTCAGTTTGTAGGGCTCCCTTGGGTCTATCAAGGCAGCACAAGTTAGAGGTGGGGACAACTTCGGTGTGGGGTCCATCCTTCGATATAAGGATTTTTTGCAGTGAGGGCCCTGCCCAGAACCAGTGGCCCCCGGGCACATCCTTTTTCCATTTTCCCTGGGAAAGAAAACTCAGCAGTCCAGGTTCCTGATGTCAGTTTGTAGGGCTCCCTTGGGTCTATCAAGGCAGCACAAGTTTGAGGTGGGGACAACTTCGGTGTGGGGTCCATCCTTCGATATAAGGATTCTTTAAAGTCAGGCCCCAGCCCAGGGCCAGGGGCCCCTGGGCATATCCATTGGCCAATTTCCCTGGGAAAGAAAACTCAGCAGTCCAGGTTGCTGATGTCAGTTTGTAGGGCTCCCTTGGGTCTATCAGGGCAGCACAAGTTTGAGGTGGGGACAACTTCGGTGTGGGGTCCATCCTTCGAAATAAGGATTCTTTGCAGTCAGGACACAGCCCAGGGCCAGGGGCCCCTTGGCACGTCCTTTTTCCATTTTCCCTGGGAAAGAAAACTCAGCAGTCCAGGTTCCTGATGTCAGTTTGTAGGGCTCCCTTGGGTCTATCAGGGCAGCACAAGTTTGAGGTGGGGACAACTTCGGTGTGGGGTCCATCCATCGATATAAGGATTCTTTGCAGTCAGGGCCAGGGGCCCCCGGGCACAACCTTTTTCCATTTTCCCTGGGAAAGAAAACTCAGCAGTCCAGGTTCCTGATGTCAGTTTGTAGGGCTCCCTTGGGTCTATCAGGGCAGCACAAGTTTGAGGTGGGGACAACTTCGGTGTGGGGTCCATCCTTAGATATAAGGATTCTTTGCAGTGAGGTCCCTGCCCAGGGCCAGGGGCCCCCGGGCACATCCTTTGGCCATTTTCCCTGGGAAAGAAAACGCAGCAGTCCAGGTTCCTGATGTCAGTTTGTAGGGCTCCCTTGGGTCTATCAGGGCAGCACAAGTTTGAGGTGGGGACAACTTCGGTGTGGGGTCCATCCTTCGATATAAGGATTTTTTGCAGTCAGGGCTAGGGGCTCCTGGGCACGTCCATTTTCTCATTTTCCCTGGGAAAGAAAACTTAGCAGTCCAGGTTGCTGATGTCAGTTTGTAGGGCTCCTTTGGGTGTATCAGGGCAGCACAAGTTAGAGGTGGGGACAACTTCGGTGTGGGGTCCATCCTTCGATATAAGGATTTTTTGCAGTCAGGGCCAGGGGCCCCTGGGCACATCCTTTTTCCATTTTCCCTGGGAAAGAAAACTCAGCAGTCCAGGTTCCTGATGTCAATTTATAGGGCTCCCTTGGGTCTATCAGGGTAGCACAAGTTTGAGGTGGGGACAACTTCGGTGTGGGGTCCATCCTTCGATATAAGGATTTTTTTGCAGTGAGGCCCCAGCCCTGCGTCAGGGGCACCTGGGCACATCCTTTTTCCATTTTCCCTGGGAAAGAAAACTCAGCAGTCCAGGTTCCTGATGTCAGTTTGTAGGGCTCCCTTGGGTCTATCAGGGCAGCACAAGTTTGAGGTGGGGACAACTTCGGTGTGGGGTCCATCCTTCGATATAAGGATTTTTTGCAGTCAGGGCCAGGGGCCCCCGGGAACATCCTTTTTCCATTTTCCCTGGGAAAGAAAACTCAGCAGTCCAGGTTCCAGATGTCAGTTTGTAGGGCTCCCTTGGGTCTATCAGGGTAGCACAAGTTTGAGGTGGGGACAACTTCGGTGTGGGGTCCATCCTTCGATATAAGGATTCTTTACAGTCAGGCCCCAGCCCAGGGCCAGGGGCCCCTGGGCATATCCATTGGCCAATTTCCCTGGGAAAGTAAACTCAGCAGTCCAGGTTGCTGATGTCAGTTTGTAGGGCTCCCTTGGGTCTATCAGGGCAGCACAAGTTTGAGGTGGGGACAACTTCGGTGTGGGGTCCATCCTTAGATATAAGGATTATTTGCAGTGAGGGCCCTGCCCAGGTCCAGGGGCCCCTGGGTACGTCCTTTTTCCATTTTCCCTGGGAAAGAAAACTCAGCAGTCCAGGTTCCTGATGTCAGTTTGTAGGGCTCCCTTGGGTCTATCAAGGCAGCACAAGTTTGAGGTGGGGACAACTTCGGTGTGGGGTCCATCCTTCGATATAAGGATTTTTTACAGTGAGGCCCCTTCCCAGGGCTAGGGGCCCCCGGGCACATCCTTTTTCCATTTTCCCTGGGAAAGAAAACTCAGCAGTCCAGGTTGCTGATGTCAGTTTGTAGGGCTCCCTTGGGTCTATCAGGGCAGCACAAGTTTGAGGTGGGGACAACTTCGGTGTGGGGTCCATCCTTCGATATAAGGATTTTTCGCAGTCAGGGCCAGGGGCCCCTGGGCACATCCTTTTTCCATTTTCCCTGGGAAAGAAAACTCAGCAGTCCAGGTTCCTGATGTCAGTTTGTAGGGCTCCCTTGGGTCTATCAGGGAAGCACAAGTTTGAGGTGGGGACAACTTCAGTGTGGGGTCCATCCTTCGATATAAGGATTTTTTGCAGTCAGGGCCAGGGGCCCCCGGGAACATCCTTTGGCCATTTTCCCTGGGAAAGAAAACTCAGCAGTCCAGGTTCCAGATGTCAGTTTGTAGGGCTCCCTTGGGTCTATCAGGGTAGCACAAGTTTGAGGTGGGGACAACTTCGGTGTGGGGTCCATCCTTCGATATATGGATTTTTTACACTGAGGCCCCTGCCCAGGGCTAGGGGCCCCCGGGCACATCCTTTTTCCATTTTCCCTGGGAAAGAAAACTCAGCAGTCCAGGTTGCTGATGTCAGTTTGTAGGGCTCCCTTGGGTCTATCAGGGCAGCACAAGTTTGAGGTGGGGACAACTTCGGTGTGGGGTCCATCCTTCGATATAAGGATTCTTTGCAGTCAGGGCCCAACCCAGGTCCAGGGGCCCCTGGGGACATCCTTTTTCCATTTTCCCTGGGAAAGAAAACTCAGCAGTCCAGGTTCCTGATGTCAGTTTGTAGGGCTCCCTTGGGTCTATCAGGGCAGCACAAGTTTGAGGTGGGGACAACTTTGGTGTGGGGTCCATCCTTCGATATAAGGATTCTTTGCAGTCAGGGCCAGGGGCCCCCGGGCACATCCTTTGGCCATTTTGCCTGGGAAAGAAAACTCAGCAGTCCAGGTTCCTGATGTCATTTTGTAGGGTTCCCTTGGGTCTATCAGGGTAGCACAAGTTTGAGGTGGGGACAACTTCGGTGTGGGGTCCATCCTTCGATATAAGGATTCTTTGCAGTCAGGGCCAAGGGCCCCTGGGCTCATCCTTTTTCCATTTTCCCTGGGAAAGAAAACTCAGCAGTCCAGGTTCCTGATGTCAGTTTGTAGGGCTCCCTTGGGTCTATCAGGGCAGCACAAGTTTGAGGTGGGGACGACTTCGGTGTGGGGTCCATCCTTCGATATAAGGATTCTTTGCAGTGAGGTCCCTGCCCAGGGCCAGGGGCCCCCGGGCACATCCTTTGGCCATTTTCCCTGGGAAAGAAAACTCAGCAGTCCAGGTTCGTGAAGTCAGTTTTTAGGGCTCCCTTGGGTCTATCAGGGTAGCACAAGTTTGAGGTGGGGAGAACTTCTGTGTGGGGTCCATCCTTCGATATAAGGATTTTTTGCAGTCAGGGCCAGGGGCCCCTGGGCACATCCTTTTTCCATTTTCCCTGGGAAAGAAAACTCAGCAGTCCAGGTTCCTGATGTCAATTTGTAGGGCTCCCTTAGGTCTATCAGGGCAGCACAAGTTTGAGGTGGGGACAACTTCGGTGTGGGGTCCATCCTTCGATATAAGGTTTTTTTACAGTGAGGCACCTGCCCAGGGCTAGGGGCCCCCGGGCACATCCTTTTTCCATTTTCCCTGGGAAAGAAAACTCAGCAGTCCAGGTTCCTGATGTCAGTTTGTAGGGCTTCCTTGGGTCTATCAAGGCAGCACAAGTTTGAGGTGGGGACAACTTCGGTGTGGGGTCCATCCTTCGATATAAGGATTTTTTGCAGTGAGGGCCCTTCCCAGGGCTATGGGCCCCCGGGCACAACCTTTTTCCTTTTTCCCTGGGAAAGAAAACTCAGCAGTCCAGGTTGCTGATGTCAGTTTGTAGGGCTCCCTTGGGTGTATCAGGGCAGCACAAGTTTGAGGTGGGGACAACTTCGGTGTGGGGTCCATCCTTCGATATAAGGATTCTTTGCAGTCAGGGCCCAGCCCAGGGCCAGGGGCCCCTGGGCACATCCTTTTTCCATTTTCCCTGGGAAAGAAAACTCAGCAGTCCAGGTTGCTGATGTCAGTTTGTAGGGCTCCCTTGGGTCTATCAGGGTAGCACAAGTTTGAGGTGGGGACAACTTCAGTGTGGGGTCCATCCTTCGATATAAGGATTTTTTGCAGTCAGGGCCAGGGGCCCCTGGGCACATCCTTTTTCCATTTTCCCTGGGAAAGAAAACTCAGCAGTCCAGGTTGCTGATGTCAGTTTGTAGGGCTCCCCTGGGTCTATCAGGGCAGCACAAGTTTGAGGTGGGGACAACTTCGGTGTGGGGTCCATCCTTCGATATAAGGTTTTTTTACAGTGAGGCCCCTGCCCAGGGCTAGAGGCCCCCGGGCACATCCTTTTTCCATTTTCCCTGGGAAAGAAAACTCAGCAGTCCAGGTTCCTGATGTCAGTTTGTAGGGCTCCCTTGAGTCTATCAGGGCAGCACAAGTTTGAGGTGGGGACAACTTCGGTGTGGGGTCCATCCTTCGATATAAGGATTTTTTGCAGTGAGGGCCCTGCCCAGAACCAGTGGCCCCCGGGCACATCCTTTTTCCATTTTCCCTGGGAAAGAAAACTCAGCAGTCCAGGTTCCTGATGTCAGTTTGTAGGGCTTCCTTGGGTCTATCAAGGCAGCACAAGTTTGAGGTGGGGACAACTTCGGTGTGGGGTCCATCCTTCGATATAAGGATTTTTTGCAGTGAGGGCCCTCCCCAGGGCTATGGGCCCCCGGGCACAACCTTTTTCCATTTTCCCTGGGAAAGAAAACTCAGCAGTCCAGGTTGCTGATGTCAGTTTGTAGGGCTCCCTTGGGTGTATCAGGGCAGCACAAGTTTGAGGTGGGGACAACTTCGGTGTGGGGTCCATCCTTCGATATAAGGATTCTTTGCAGTCAGGGCCCAGCCCAGGGCCAGGGGCCCCTGGGCACATCCTTTTTCCATTTCCTCTGGGAAAGAAAACTCAGCAGTCCAGGTTCCTGATGTCAGTTTGTAGGGCTCCCTTGGGTCTATCAGGGCAGCACAAGTTTGAGGTGGGGACAACTTCGGTGTGGGGTCCATCCTTCGATATAAGGATTCTTTGCAGTCAGGGCCAGGGGCCCCTGGGCACATCCTTTTTCCATTTTCCCTGGGAAAGAAAACTCAGCAGTCCAGGTTCCTGATGTCAGTTTGTAGGGCTCCCTTGGGTCTATCAGGGTAGCACAAGTTTGAGGTGGGGACAAATTTGGTGTGGGGTCCATCCTTCGATATAAGGATTCTTTGCAGTCAGGGCCAGGGGCCCCCGGGCACATCCTTTGGCCATTTTCCCTGGGAAAGAAAACTCAGCAGTCCAGGTTCCTGATGTCAGTTTGTAGGGTTCCCTTGGGTCTATCACGGTGGCACAAGTTTGAGGTGGGGACAACATCGGTGTGGGGTCCATCCTTCGATATAATGATTCTTTGCAGTCAGGGCCAGGGGCCCCTGGGCACATCCTTTTTCCATTTTCCCTGGGAAAGAAAACTCAGCAGTCCAGGTTCCAGATGTCAGTTTGTAGGGCTCCCTTGGGTCTATCAGGGCAGCACAAGTTTGAGGTGGGGACAACTTCGGTGTGGGGTCCATCCTTAGATATAAGGATTATTTGCAGTGCGGGCCCGGCCCACGTCCAGGGGCCCCTGGGCACGTCCTTTTTCCATTTTCCCTGGGAAAGAAAACTCAGCAGTCCAGGTTCCTGATGTCAGTTTGTAGGGCTCCCTTGGGTCTATCAAGGCAGCACAAGTTTGAGGTGGGGACAACTTCGGTGTGGGGTCCATCCTTCGATATAAGGATTTTTTACAGTGAGGCCCCTGCCCAGGGCTAGGGGCCCCCGGTCACATCCTTTTTCCATTTTCCCTGGGAAAGAAAACTCAGCAGTCCAGGTTCCTGATGTCAGTTTGTAGGGCTCCCTTGGGTCTATCAGGGCAGCACAAGTTTGAGGTGGGGACAACTTCGGTGTGGGGTCCATCCTTCGATATAAGGATTCTTTGCAGTGAGGGCCCTGCCCAGGGCCAGGGGCCCCCGGGCACATCCTTTGGCCATTTTCCCTGGGAAAGAAAACTCAGCAGTCCAGGTTCCTGATGTCAGTTTGTAGGGCTCCCTTGGGTCTATCAGGGCAGCACAAGTTTGAGGTGGGGACAACTTCGGTGTGGGGTCCATCCTTCGATATAAGGATTCTTTGCAGTCAGGGCCGGGGGCCCCTGGACATATCCTTTGGCCATTTTCCCTGGGAAAGAAAACTCAGCAGTCCAGGTTCCTGATGTCAGTTTGTAGGGCTCCCTTGGGTGTATCAGGGCAGCACAAGTTAGAGGTGGGGACAACTTCGGTGTGGGGTCCATCCTTCGATATAAGGATTTTTTGCAGTCAGGGCCAGGGGCCCCTGGGCACATCCTTTTTCCATTTTCCCTGGGAAAGAAAACTCAGCAGTCCAGGTTGCTGATGTCAGTTTGTAGGGCTCCCTTGGGTCTATCAGGGCAGCACAAGTTTGAGGTGGGGACAACTTCGGTGTGGGGTCCATCCTTCGATATAAGGATTTTTTGCAGTGAGGGCCCTGCCCAGAACCAGTGGCCCCCGGGCACATCCTTTTTCCATTTTCCCTGGGAAAGAAAACTCAGCAGTCCAGGTTCCTGATGTCAGTTTGTAGGGCTCCCTTGGGTCTATCAAGGCAGCACAAGTTTGAGGTGGGGACAACTTCGGTGTGGGGTCCATCCTTCGATATAAGGATTTTTTGCAGTCAGGGCCAGGGGCCCCCGGGCACATCCTTTTTCCATTTTCCCTGGGAAAGAAAACTCAGCAGTCCAGGTTCCTGATGTCAGTTTGTAGGGCTCCCTTGGGTCTATCAAGGCAGCACAAGTTAGAGGTGGGGACAACTTCGGTGTGGGGTCCATCCTTCGATATAAGGATTTTTTGCAGTGAGGGCCCTGCCCAGAACCAGTGGCCCCCGGGCACATCCTTTTTCCATTTTCCCTGGGAAAGAAAACTCAGCAGTCCAGGTTCCTGATGTCAGTTTGTAGGGCTCCCTTGGGTCTATCAAGGCAGCACAAGTTTGAGGTGGGGACAACTTCGGTGTGGGGTCCATCCTTCGATATAAGGATTCTTTAAAGTCAGGCCCCAGCCCAGGGCCAGGGGCCCCTGGGCATATCCATTGGCCAATTTCCCTGGGAAAGAAAACTCAGCAGTCCAGGTTGCTGATGTCAGTTTGTAGGGCTCCCTTGGGTCTATCAGGGCAGCACAAGTTTGAGGTGGGGACAACTTCGGTGTGGGGTCCATCCTTCGAAATAAGGATTCTTTGCAGTCAGGACACAGCCCAGGGCCAGGGGCCCCTTGGCACGTCCTTTTTCCATTTTCCCTGGGAAAGAAAACTCAGCAGTCCAGGTTCCTGATGTCAGTTTGTAGGGCTCCCTTGGGTCTATCAGGGCAGCACAAGTTTGAGGTGGGGACAACTTCGGTGTGGGGTCCATCCATCGATATAAGGATTCTTTGCAGTCAGGGCCAGGGGCCCCCGGGCACAACCTTTTTCCATTTTCCCTGGGAAAGAAAACTCAGCAGTCCAGGTTCCTGATGTCAGTTTGTAGGGCTCCCTTGGGTCTATCAGGGCAGCACAAGTTTGAGGTGGGGACAACTTCGGTGTGGGGTCCATCCTTAGATATAAGGATTCTTTGCAGTGAGGTCCCTGCCCAGGGCCAGGGGCCCCCGGGCACATCCTTTGGCCATTTTCCCTGGGAAAGAAAACGCAGCAGTCCAGGTTCCTGATGTCAGTTTGTAGGGCTCCCTTGGGTCTATCAGGGCAGCACAAGTTTGAGGTGGGGACAACTTCGGTGTGGGGTCCATCCTTCGATATAAGGATTTTTTGCAGTCAGGGCTAGGGGCTCCTGGGCACGTCCATTTTCTCATTTTCCCTGGGAAAGAAAACTTAGCAGTCCAGGTTGCTGATGTCAGTTTGTAGGGCTCCTTTGGGTGTATCAGGGCAGCACAAGTTAGAGGTGGGGACAACTTCGGTGTGGGGTCCATCCTTCGATATAAGGATTTTTTGCAGTCAGGGCCAGGGGCCCCTGGGCACATCCTTTTTCCATTTTCCCTGGGAAAGAAAACTCAGCAGTCCAGGTTCCTGATGTCAATTTATAGGGCTCCCTTGGGTCTATCAGGGTAGCACAAGTTTGAGGTGGGGACAACTTCGGTGTGGGGTCCATCCTTCGATATAAGGATTTTTTTGCAGTGAGGCCCCAGCCCTGCGTCAGGGGCACCTGGGCACATCCTTTTTCCATTTTCCCTGGGAAAGAAAACTCAGCAGTCCAGGTTCCTGATGTCAGTTTGTAGGGCTCCCTTGGGTCTATCAGGGCAGCACAAGTTTGAGGTGGGGACAACTTCGGTGTGGGGTCCATCCTTCGATATAAGGATTTTTTGCAGTCAGTGCCAGGGGCCCCCGGGAACATCCTTTTTCCATTTTCCCTGGGAAAGAAAACTCAGCAGTCCAGGTTCCAGATGTCAGTTTGTAGGGCTCCCTTGGGTCTATCAGGGTAGCACAAGTTTGAGGTGGGGACAACTTCGGTGTGGGGTCCATCCTTCGATATAAGGATTCTTTACAGTCAGGCCCCAGCCCAGGGCCAGGGGCCCCTGGGCATATCCATTGGCCAATTTCCCTGGGAAAGTAAACTCAGCAGTCCAGGTTGCTGATGTCAGTTTGTAGGGCTCCCTTGGGTCTATCAGGGCAGCACAAGTTTGAGGTGGGGACAACTTCGGTGTGGGGTCCATCCTTAGATATAAGGATTATTTGCAGTGAGGGCCCTGCCCAGGTCCAGGGGCCCCTGGGTACGTCCTTTTTCCATTTTCCCTGGGAAAGAAAACTCAGCAGTCCAGGTTCCTGATGTCAGTTTGTAGGGCTCCCTTGGGTCTATCAAGGCAGCACAAGTTTGAGGTGGGGACAACTTCGGTGTGGGGTCCATCCTTCGATATAAGGATTTTTTACAGTGAGGCCCCTTCCCAGGGCTAGGGGCCCCCGGGCACATCCTTTTTCCATTTTCCCTGGGAAAGAAAACTCAGCAGTCCAGGTTGCTGATGTCAGTTTGTAGGGCTCCCTTGGGTCTATCAGGGCAGCACAAGTTTGAGGTGGGGACAACTTCGGTGTGGGGTCCATCCTTCGATATAAGGATTTTTCGCAGTCAGGGCCAGGGGCCCCTGGGCACATCCTTTTTCCATTTTCCCTGGGAAAGAAAACTCAGCAGTCCAGGTTCCTGATGTCAGTTTGTAGGGCTCCCTTGGGTCTATCAGGGAAGCACAAGTTTGAGGTGGGGACAACTTCGGTGTGGGGTCCATCCTTCGATATAAGGATTTTTTGCAGTCAGGGCCAGGGGCCCCCGGGCACATCCTTTGGCCATTTTCCCTGGGAAAGCAAACTCAGCAGTCCAGGTTCCTGATGTCAGTTTGTAGGGCTCCCTTGGGTCTATCAGGGCAGCACAAGTTTGAGGTGGGGACAACTTCGGTGTGGGGTCCATCCTTCGATATAAGGATTTTTTGCATTGAGGCCCCTGCCCAGGGCTAGGGGCCCCCGGGCACATCCTTTGGCCATTTTCCCTGGGAAAGAAAACTCAGCAGTCCAGGTTCCTGATGTCAGTTTGTAGGGCTCCCTTGGGTCTATCAGGGCAGCACAAGTTTGAGGTGGGGACAACTTCGGTGTGGGGTCCATCCTTCGATATAAGGATTCTTTGCAGTCAGGGCCCAACCCAGGTCCAGGGGCCCCTGGGCACATCCTTTTTCCATTTTCCCTGGGAAAGAAAACTCAGCAGTCCAGGTTCCTGATGTCAGTTTGTAGGGCTCCCTTGGGTCTATCAGGGCAGCACAAGTTTGAGGTGGGGACAACTTTGGTGTGGGGTCCATCCTTCGATATAAGGATTCTTTGCAGTCAGGGCCAGGGGCCCCCGGGCACATCCTTTGGCCATTTTGCCTGGGAAAGAAAACTCAGCAGTCCAGGTTCCTGATGTCATTTTGTAGGGTTCCCTTGGGTCTATCAGGGTAGCACAAGTTTGAGGTGGGGACAACTTCGGTGTGGGGTCCATCCTTCGATATAAGGATTCTTTGCAGTCAGGGCCAAGGGCCCCTGGGCTCATCCTTTTTCCATTTTCCCTGGGAAAGAAAACTCAGCAGTCCAGGTTCCTGATGTCAGTTTGTAGGGCTCCCTTGGGTCTATCAGGGCAGCACAACTTTGAGGTGGGGACAACTTCGGTGTGGGGTCCATCCTTCGATATAAGGATTCTTTGCAGTGAGGTCCCTGCCCAGGGCCAGGGGCCCCCGGGCACATCCTTTGGCCATTTTCCCTGGGAAAGAAAACTCAGCAGTCCAGGTTCGTGAAGTCAGTTTTTAGGGCTCCCTTGGGTCTATCAGGGTAGCACAAGTTTGAGGTGGGGAGAACTTCGGTGTGGGGTCCATCCTTCGATATAAGGATTTTTTGCAGTGAGGGCCCTTCCCAGGGCTATGGGCCCCCGGGCACAACCTTTTTCCTTTTTCCCTGGGAAAGAAAACTCAGCAGTCCAGGTTGCTGATGTCAGTTTGTAGGGCTCCCTTGGGTCTATCAGGGCAGCACAAGTTTGAGGTGGGGACAACTTCGGTGTGGGGTCCATCCTTCGATATAAGGATTCTTTGCAGTCAGGGCCCAGCCCAGGGCCAGGGGCCCCTGGGCACATCCTTTTTCCATTTTCCCTGGGAAAGAAAACTCAGCAGTCCAGGTTGCTGATGTCAGTTTGTAGGGCTCCCTTGGGTCTATCAGGGCAGCACAAGTTTGAGGTGGGGACAACTTCGGTGTGGGGTCCATCCTTCGATATAAGGATTCTTTGCAGTCAGGGCCAGGGGCCCCTGGGCACATCCTTTTTCCATTTTCCCTGGGAAAGAAAACTCAGCAGTCCAGGTTCCTGATGTCAGTTTGTAGGGCTCTCTTGGGTCTATCAGGGCAGCACAAGTTTGAGGAGGGGACAACTTCGGTGTGGGGTCCATCCTTCGATATAAGGATTCTTTGCAGTCAGGGCCAGGGGCCCCCGGGATCATCCTTTGGCCATTTTCCCTGGGAAAGAAAACTCAGCAGTCCAGGTTCCTGATGTCAGTTTGTAGGGCTCCCTTGGGTCTATCAGGGCAGCACAAGTTTGAGGTGGGGACAACTTCGGTGTGGGGTCCATCCTTCGATATAAGGATTTTTTGCAGTCAGGGCCAGGGGCCCCCGGGCACATCCTTTTTCCATTTTCCCTGGGAAAGAAAACTCAGCAGTCCAGGTTCCTGATGTCAGTTTGTAGGGCTCCCTTGGGTCTATCAAGGCAGCACAAGTTAGAGGTGGGGACAACTTCGGTGTGGGGTCCATCCTTCGATATAAGGATTTTTTGCAGTGAGGGCCCTGCCCAGAACCAGTGGCCCCGGGCACATCCTTTTTCCATTTTCCCTGGGAAAGAAAACTCAGCAGTCCAGGTTCCTGATGTCAGTTTGTAGGGCTCCCTTGGGTCTATCAAGGCAGCACAAGTTTGAGGTGGGGACAACTTCGGTGTGGGGTCCATCCTTCGATATAAGGATTCTTTAAAGTCAGGCCCCAGCCCAGGGCCAGGGGCACCTGGGCATATCCATTGGCCAATTTCCCTGGGAAAGAAAACTCAGCAGTCCAGGTTGCTTATGTCAGTTTGTAGGGCTCCCTTGGGTCTATCAGGGCAGCACAAGTTTGAGGTGGGGACAACTTCGGTGTGGGGTCCATCCTTCGAAATAAGGATTCTTTGCAGTCAGGACACAGCCCAGGGCCAGGGGCCCCTTGGCACGTCCTTTTTCCATTTTCCCTGGGAAAGAAAACTCAGCAGTCCAGGTTCCTGATGTCAGTTTGTAGGGCTCCCTTGGGTCTATCAGGGCAGCACAAGTTTGAGGTGGGGACAACTTCGGTGTGGGGTCCATCCATCGATATAAGGATTCTTTGCAGTCAGGGCCAGGGGCCCCCGGGCACAACCTTTTTCCATTTTCCCTGGGAAAGAAAACTCAGCAGTCCAGGTTCCTGATGTCAGTTTGTAGGGCTCCCTTGGGTCTATCAGGGCAGCACAAGTTTGAGGTGGGGACAACTTCGGTGTGGGGTCCATCCTTAGATATAAGGATTCTTTGCAGTGAGGTCCCTGCCCAGGGCCAGGGGCCCCCGGGCACATCCTTTGGCCATTTTCCCTGGGAAAGAAAACGCAGCAGTCCAGGTTCCTGATGTCAGTTTGTAGGGCTCCCTTGGGTCTATCAGGGCAGCACAAGTTTGAGGTGGGGACAACTTCGGTGTGGGGTCCATCCTTCGATATAAGGATTTTTTGCAGTCAGGGCTAGGGGCTCCTGGGCACGTCCATTTTCTCATTTTCCCTGGGAAAGAAAACTTAGCAGTCCAGGTTGCTGATGTCAGTTTGTAGGGCTCCTTTGGGTGTATCAGGGCAGCACAAGTTAGAGGTGGGGACAACTTCGGTGTGGGGTCCATCCTTCGATATAAGGATTTTTTGCAGTCAGGGCCAGGGGCCCCTGGGCACATCCTTTTTCCATTTTCCCTGGGAAAGAAAACTCAGCAGTCCAGGTTCCTGATGTCAATTTGTAGGGCTCCCTTGGGTCTATCAGGGTAGCACAAGTTTGAGGTGGGGACAACTTCGGTGTGGGGTCCATCCTTCGATATAAGGATTCTTTACAGTCAGGCCCCAGCCCAGGGCCAGGGGCCCCTGGGCATATCCATTGGCCAATTTTCCTGGGAAAGTAAACTCAGCAGTCCAGGTTGCTGATGTCAGTTTGTAGGGCTCCCTTGGGTCTATCAGGGCAGCACAAGTTTGAGGTGGGGACAACTTCGGTGTGGGGTCCATCCTTAGATATAAGGATTATTTGCAGTGAGGGCCCTGCCCAGGTCCAGGGGCCCCTGGGTACGTCCTTTTTCCATTTTCCCTGGGAAAGAAAACTCAGCAGTCCAGGTTCCTGATGTCAGTTTGTAGGGCTCCCTTGGGTCTATCAAGGCAGCACAAGTTTGAGGTGGGGACAACTTCGGTGTGGGGTCCATCCTTCGATATAAGGATTTTTTACAGTGAGGCCCCTGCCCAGGGCTAGGGGCCCCTGGGCACATCCTTTTTCCATTTTCCCTGGGAAAGAAAACTCAGCAGTCCAGGTTCCTGATGTCAGTTTGTAGGGCTCCCTTGGGTCTATCAGGGCAGCACAAGTTTGAGGTGGGGACAACTTCGGTGTGGGGTCCATCCTTCGATATAAGGATTCTTTGCAGTCAGGGCCAGGGGCCCCTGGGCACATCCTTTTTCCATTTTCCCTGGGAAAGAAAACTCAGCAGTCCAGGTTCCTGATGTCAGTTTGTAGGGCTCCCTTGGGTCTATCAGGGCAGCACAAGTTTGAGGTGGGGACAACTTCGGTGTGGGGTCCATCCTTCGATATAAGGATTCTTTGCAGTCAGGGCCAGGGGCCCCTGGGCACATCCTTTTTCCATTTTCCCTGGGAAAGAAAACTCAGCAGTCCAGGTTCCTGATGTCAGTTTGTAGGGCTCCCTTGGGTCTATCAGGGTAGCACAAGTTTGAGGTGGGGACAACTTCGGTGTGGGGTCCATCCTTCGATATAAGGATTCTTTGCAGTCAGGGCCAAGGGCCCCTGGGCTCATCCTTTTTCCATTTTCCCTGGGAAAGAAAACTCAGCAGTCCAGGTTCCTGATGTCAGTTTGTAGGGCTCCCTTGGGTCTATCAGGGCAGCACAACTTTGAGGTCGGGACGACTTCGGTGTGGGGTCCATCCTTCGATATAAGGATTCTTTGCAGTGAGGTCCCTGCCCAGGGCCAGGGGCCCCCGGGCACATCCTTTGGCCATTTTCCCTGGGAAAGAAAACTCAGCAGTCCAGGTTCGTGAAGTCAGTTTGTAGGGCTCCCTTGGGTCTATCAGGGTAGCACAAGTTTGAGGTGGGGACAACTTCAGTGTGGGGTCCATCCTTCGATATAAGGATTTTTTGCAGTCAGGGCCAGGGGCCCCCGGGCACATCCTTTTTCCATTTTCCCTGGGAAAGAAAACTCAGCAGTCCAGGTTCCTGATGTCAGTTTGTAGGGCTCCCTTGGGTCTATCAAGGCAGCACAAGTTAGAGGTGGGGACAACTTCGGTGTGGGGTCCATCCTTCGATATAAGGATTTTTTGCAGTGAGGGCCCTGCCCAGAACCAGTGGCCCCCGGGCACATCCTTTTTCCATTTTCCCTGGGAAAGAAAACTCAGCAGTCCAGGTTCCTGATGTCAGTTTGTAGGGCTCCCTTGGGTCTATCAAGGCAGCACAAGTTTGAGGTGGGGACAACTTCGGTGTGGGGTCCATCCTTCGATATAAGGATTCTTTAAAGTCAGGCCCCAGCTCAGGGCCAGGGGCCCCTGGGCATATCCATTGGCCAATTTCCCTGGGAAAGAAAACTCAGCAGTCCAGGTTGCTGATGTCAGTTTGTAGGGCTCCCTTGGGTCTATCAGGGCAGCACAAGTTTGAGGTGGGGACAACTTCGGTGTGGGGTCCATCCTTCGAAATAAGGATTCTTTGCAGTCAGGACACAGCCCAGGGCCAGGGGCCCCTTGGCACGTCCTTTTTCCATTTTCCCTGGGAAAGAAAACTCAGCAGTCCAGGTTCCTGATGTCAGTTTGTAGGGCTCCCTTGGGTCTATCAGGGCAGCACAAGTTTGAGGTGGGGACAACTTCGGTGTGGGGTCCATCCATCGATATAAGGATTCTTTGCAGTCAGGGCCAGGGGCCCCCGGGCACAACCTTTTTCCATTTTCCCTGGGAAAGAAAACTCAGCAGTCCAGGTTCCTGATGTCAGTTTGTAGGGCTCCCTTGGGTCTATCAGGGCAGCACAAGTTTGAGGTGGGGACAACTTCGGTGTGGGGTCCATCCTTAGATATAAGGATTCTTTGCAGTGAGGTCCCTGCCCAGGGCCAGGGGCCCCCGGGCACATCCTTTGGCCATTTTCCCTGGGAAAGAAAACGCAGCAGTCCAGGTTCCTGATGTCAGTTTGTAGGGCTCCCTTGGGTCTATCAGGGCAGCACAAGTTTGAGGTGGGGACAACTTCGGTGTGGGGTCCATCCTTCGATATAAGGATTTTTTGCAGTCAGGGCTAGGGGCTCCTGGGCACGTCCATTTTCTCATTTTCCCTGGGAAAGAAAACTTAGCAGTCCAGGTTGCTGATGTCAGTTTGTAGGGCTCCTTTGGGTGTATCAGGGCAGCACAAGTTAGAGGTGGGGACAACTTCGGTGTGGGGTCCACCCTTCGATATAAGGATTTTTTGCAGTCAGGGCCAGGGGCCCCTGGGCACATCCTTTTTCCATTTTCCCTGGGAAAGAAAACTCAGCAGTCCAGGTTCCTGATGTCAATTTGTAGGGCTCCCTTGGGTCTATCAGGGTAGCACAAGTTTGAGGTGGGGACAACTTCGGTGTGGGGTCCATCCTTCGATATAAGGATTTTTTTGCAGTGAGGCCCCAGCCCTGCGTCAGGGGCACCTGGGCACATCCTTTTTCCATTTTCCCTGGGAAAGAAAACTCAGCAGTCCAGGTTCCTGATGTCAGTTTGTAGGGCTCCCTTGGGTCTATCAGGGCAGCACAAGTTTGAGGTGGGGACAACTTCGGTGTGGGGTCCATCCTTCGATATAAGGATTTTTTGCAGTCAGGGCCAGGGGCCCCCGGGAACATCCTTTTTCCATTTTCCCTGGGAAAGAAAACTCAGCAGTCCAGGTTCCAGATGTCAGTTTGTAGGGCTCCCTTGGGTCTATCAGGGTAGCACAAGTTTGAGGTGGGGACAACTTCGGTGTGGGGTCCATCCTTCGATATAAGGATTCTTTACAGTCAGGCCCCAGCCCAGGGCCAGGGGCCCCTGGGCATATCCATTGGCCAATTTCCCTGGGAAAGTAAACTCAGCAGTCCAGGTTGCTGATGTCAGTTTGTAGGGCTCCCTTGGGTCTATCAGGGCAGCACAAGTTTGAGGTGGGGACAACTTCGGTGTGGGGTCCATCCTTAGATATAAGGATTATTTGCAGTGAGGGCCCTGCCCAGGTCCAGGGGCCCCTGGGTACGTCCTTTTTCCATTTTCCCTGGGAAAGAAAACTCAGCAGTCCAGGTTCCTGATGTCAGTTTGTAGGGCTCCCTTGGGTCTATCAAGGCAGCACAAGTTTGAGGTGGGGACAACTTCGGTGTGGGGTCCATCCTTCGATATAAGGATTTTTTACAGTGAGGCCCCTTCCCAGGGCTAGGGGCCCCCGGGCACATCCTTTTTCCATTTTCCCTGGGAAAGAAAACTCAGCAGTCCAGGTTGCTGATGTCAGTTTGTAGGGCTCCCTTGGGTCTATCAGGGCAGCACAAGTTTGAGGTGGGGACAACTTCGGTGTGGGGTCCATCCTTCAATATAAGGATTTTTCGCAGTCAGGGCCAGGGGCCCCTGGGCACATCCTTTTTCCATTTTCCCTGGGAAAGAAAACTCAGCAGTCCAGGTTCCTGATGTCAGTTTGTAGGGCTCCCTTGGGTCTATCAGGGAAGCACAAGTTTGAGGTGGGGACAACTTCGGTGTGGGGTCCATCCTTCGATATAAGGATTTTTTGCAGTCAGGGCCAGGGGCCCCCGGGCACATCCTTTGGCCATTTTCCCTGGGAAAGCAAACTCAGCAGTCCAGGTTCCTGATGTCAGTTTGTAGGGCTCCCTTGGGTCTATCAGGGCAGCACAAGTTTGAGGTGGGGACAACTTCGGTGTGGGGTCCATCCTTCGATATAAGGATTTTTTGCATTGAGGCCCCTGCCCAGGGCTAGGGGCCCCCGGGCACATCCTTTGGCCATTTTCCCTGGGAAAGAAAACTCAGCAGTCCAGGTTCCTGATGTCAGTTTGTAGGGCTCCCTTGGGTCTATCAGGGCAGCACAAGTTTGAGGTGGGGACAACTTCGGTGTGGGGTCCATCCTTCGATATAAGGATTCTTTGCAGTCAGGGCCCAACCCAGGTCCAGGGGCCCCTGGGCACATCCTTTTTCCATTTTCCCTGGGAAAGAAAACTCAGCAGTCCAGGTTCCTGATGTCAGTTTGTAGGGCTCCCTTGGGTCTATCAGGGCAGCACAAGTTTGAGGTGGGGACAACTTTGGTGTGGGGTCCATCCTTCGATATAAGGATTCTTTGCAGTCAGGGCCAGGGGCCCCCGGGCACATCCTTTGGCCATTTTGCCTGGGAAAGAAAACTCAGCAGTCCAGGTTCCTGATGTCATTTTGTAGGGTTCCCTTGGGTCTATCAGGGTAGCACAAGTTTGAGGTGGGGACAACTTCGGTGTGGGGTCCATCCTTCGATATAAGGATTCTTTGCAGTCAGGGCCAAGGGCCCCTGGGCTCATCCTTTTTCCATTTTCCCTGGGAAAGAAAACTCAGCAGTCCAGGTTCCTGATGTCAGTTTGTAGGGCTCCCTTCGGTCTATCAGGGCAGCACAACTTTGAGGTGGGGACGACTTCGGTGTGGGGTCCATCCTTCGATATAAGGATTCTTTGCAGTGAGGTCCCTGCCCAGGGCCAGGGGCCCCCGGGCACATCCTTTGGCCATTTTCCCTGGGAAAGAAAACTCAGCAGTCCAGGTTCGTGAAGTCAGTTTTTAGGGCTCCCTTGGGTCTATCAGGGTAGCACAAGTTTGAGGTGGGGAGAACTTCGGTGTGGGGTCCATCCTTCGATATAAGGATTTTTTGCAGTGAGGGCCCTTCCCAGGGCTATGGGCCCCCGGGCACAACCTTTTTCCTTTTTCCCTGGGAAAGAAAACTCAGCAGTCCAGGTTGCTGATGTCAGTTTGTAGGGCTCCCTTGGGTCTATCAGGGCAGCACAAGTTTGAGGTGGGGACAACTTCGGTGTGGGGTCCATCCTTCGATATAAGGATTCTTTGCAGTCAGGGCCCAGCCCAGGGCCAGGGGCCCCTGGGCACATCCTTTTTCCATTTTCCCTGGGAAAGAAAACTCAGCAGTCCAGGTTGCTGATGTCAGTTTGTAGGGCTCCCTTGGGTCTATCAGGGCAGCACAAGTTTGAGGTGGGGACAACTTCGGTGTGGGGTCCATCCTTCGATATAAGGATTCTTTGCAGTCAGGGCCAGGGGCCCCTGGGCACATCCTTTTTCCATTTTCCCTGGGAAAGAAAACTCAGCAGTCCAGGTTCCTGATGTCAGTTTGTAGGGCTCTCTTGGGTCTATCAGGGCAGCACAAGTTTGAGGAGGGGACAACTTCGGTGTGGGGTCCATCCTTCGATATAAGGATTCTTTGCAGTCAGGGCCAGGGGCCCCCGGGATCATCCTTTGGCCATTTTCCCTGGGAAAGAAAACTCAGCAGTCCAGGTTCCTGATGTCAGTTTGTAGGGCTCCCTTGGGTCTATCAGGGCAGCACAAGTTTGAGGTGGGGACAACTTCGGTGTGGGGTCCATCCTTCGATATAAGGATTTTTTGCAGTCAGGGCCAGGGGCCCCCGGGCACATCCTTTTTCCATTTTCCCTGGGAAAGAAAACTCAGCAGTCCAGGTTCCTGATGTCAGTTTGTAGGGCTCCCTTGGGTCTATCAAGGCAGCACAAGTTAGAGGTGGGGACAACTTCGGTGTGGGGTCCATCCTTCGATATAAGGATTTTTTGCAGTGAGGGCCCTGCCCAGAACCAGTGGCCCCGGGCACATCCTTTTTCCATTTTCCCTGGGAAAGAAAACTCAGCAGTCCAGGTTCCTGATGTCAGTTTGTAGGGCTCCCTTGGGTCTATCAAGGCAGCACAAGTTTGAGGTGGGGACAACTTCGGTGTGGGGTCCATCCTTCGATATAAGGATTCTTTAAAGTCAGGCCCCAGCCCAGGGCCAGGGGCACCTGGGCATATCCATTGGCCAATTTCCCTGGGAAAGAAAACTCAGCAGTCCAGGTTGCTTATGTCAGTTTGTAGGGCTCCCTTGGGTCTATCAGGGCAGCACAAGTTTGAGGTGGGGACAACTTCGGTGTGGGGTCCATCCTTCGAAATAAGGATTCTTTGCAGTCAGGACACAGCCCAGGGCCAGGGGCCCCTTGGCACGTCCTTTTTCCATTTTCCCTGGGAAAGAAAACTCAGCAGTCCAGGTTCCTGATGTCAGTTTGTAGGGCTCCCTTGGGTCTATCAGGGCAGCACAAGTTTGAGGTGGGGACAACTTCGGTGTGGGGTCCATCCATCGATATAAGGATTCTTTGCAGTCAGGGCCAGGGGCCCCCGGGCACAACCTTTTTCCATTTTCCCTGGGAAAGAAAACTCAGCAGTCCAGGTTCCTGATGTCAGTTTGTAGGGCTCCCTTGGGTCTATCAGGGCAGCACAAGTTTGAGGTGGGGACAACTTCGGTGTGGGGTCCATCCTTAGATATAAGGATTCTTTGCAGTGAGGTCCCTGCCCAGGGCCAGGGGCCCCCGGGCACATCCTTTGGCCATTTTCCCTGGGAAAGAAAACGCAGCAGTCCAGGTTCCTGATGTCAGTTTGTAGGGCTCCCTTGGGTCTATCAGGGCAGCACAAGTTTGAGGTGGGGACAACTTCGGTGTGGGGTCCATCCTTCGATATAAGGATTTTTTGCAGTCAGGGCTAGGGGCTCCTGGGCACGTCCATTTTCTCATTTTCCCTGGGAAAGAAAACTTAGCAGTCCAGGTTGCTGATGTCAGTTTGTAGGGCTCCTTTGGGTGTATCAGGGCAGCACAAGTTAGAGGTGGGGACAACTTCGGTGTGGGGTCCATCCTTCGATATAAGGATTTTTTGCAGTCAGGGCCAGGGGCCCCTGGGCACATCCTTTTTCCATTTTCCCTGGGAAAGTAAACTCAGCAGTCCAGGTTGCTGATGTCAGTTTGTAGGGCTCCCTTGGGTCTATCAGGGCAGCACAAGTTTGAGGTGGGGACAACTTCGGTGTGGGGTCCATCCTTAGATATAAGGATTATTTGCAGTGAGGGCCCTGCCCAGGTCCAGGGGCCCCTGGGTACGTCCTTTTTCCATTTTCCCTGGGAAAGAAAACTCAGCAGTCCAGGTTCCTGATGTCAGTTTGTAGGGCTCCCTTGGGTCTATCAAGGCAGCACAAGTTTGAGGTGGGGACAACTTCGGTGTGGGGTCCATCCTTCGATATAAGGATTTTTTACAGTGAGGCCCCTTCCCAGGGCTAGGGGCCCCCGGGCACATCCTTTTTCCATTTTCCCTGGGAAAGAAAACTCAGCAGTCCAGGTTGCTGATGTCAGTTTGTAGGGCTCCCTTGGGTCTATCAGGGCAGCACAAGTTTGAGGTGGGGACAACTTCGGTGTGGGGTCCATCCTTCAATATAAGGATTTTTCGCAGTCAGGGCCAGGGGCCCCTGGGCACATCCTTTTTCCATTTTCCCTGGGAAAGAAAACTCAGCAGTCCAGGTTCCTGATGTCAGTTTGTAGGGCTCCCTTGGGTCTATCAGGGAAGCACAAGTTTGAGGTGGGGACAACTTCGGTGTGGGGTCCATCCTTCGATATAAGGATTTTTTGCAGTCAGGGCCAGGGGCCCCCGGGCACATCCTTTGGCCATTTTCCCTGGGAAAGCAAACTCAGCAGTCCAGGTTCCTGATGTCAGTTTGTAGGGCTCCCTTGGGTCTATCAGGGCAGCACAAGTTTGAGGTGGGGACAACTTCGGTGTGGGGTCCATCCTTCGATATAAGGATTTTTTGCATTGAGGCCCCTGCCCAGGGCTAGGGGCCCCCGGGCACATCCTTTGGCCATTTTCCCTGGGAAAGAAAACTCAGCAGTCCAGGTTCCTGATGTCAGTTTGTAGGGCTCCCTTGGGTCTATCAGGGCAGCACAAGTTTGAGGTGGGGACAACTTCGGTGTGGGGTCCATCCTTCGATATAAGGATTCTTTGCAGTCAGGGCCCAACCCAGGTCCAGGGGCCCCTGGGCACATCCTTTTTCCATTTTCCCTGGGAAAGAAAACTCAGCAGTCCAGGTTCCTGATGTCAGTTTGTAGGGCTCCCTTGGGTCTATCAGGGCAGCACAAGTTTGAGGTGGGGACAACTTTGGTGTGGGGTCCATCCTTCGATATAAGGATTCTTTGCAGTCAGGGCCAGGGGCCCCCGGGCACATCCTTTGGCCATTTTGCCTGGGAAAGAAAACTCAGCAGTCCAGGTTCCTGATGTCATTTTGTAGGGTTCCCTTGGGTCTATCAGGGTAGCACAAGTTTGAGGTGGGGACAACTTCGGTGTGGGGTCCATCCTTCGATATAAGGATTCTTTGCAGTCAGGGCCAAGGGCCCCTGGGCTCATCCTTTTTCCATTTTCCCTGGGAAAGAAAACTCAGCAGTCCAGGTTCCTGATGTCAGTTTGTAGGGCTCCCTTCGGTCTATCAGGGCAGCACAACTTTGAGGTGGGGACGACTTCGGTGTGGGGTCCATCCTTCGATATAAGGATTCTTTGCAGTGAGGTCCCTGCCCAGGGCCAGGGGCCCCCGGGCACATCCTTTGGCCATTTTCCCTGGGAAAGAAAACTCAGCAGTCCAGGTTCGTGAAGTCAGTTTTTAGGGCTCCCTTGGGTCTATCAGGGTAGCACAAGTTTGAGGTGGGGAGAACTTCGGTGTGGGGTCCATCCTTCGATATAAGGATTTTTTGCAGTGAGGGCCCTTCCCAGGGCTATGGGCCCCCGGGCACAACCTTTTTCCTTTTTCCCTGGGAAAGAAAACTCAGCAGTCCAGGTTGCTGATGTCAGTTTGTAGGGCTCCCTTGGGTCTATCAGGGCAGCACAAGTTTGAGGTGGGGACAACTTCGGTGTGGGGTCCATCCTTCGATATAAGGATTCTTTGCAGTCAGGGCCCAGCCCAGGGCCAGGGGCCCCTGGGCACATCCTTTTTCCATTTTCCCTGGGAAAGAAAACTCAGCAGTCCAGGTTGCTGATGTCAGTTTGTAGGGCTCCCTTGGGTCTATCAGGGCAGCACAAGTTTGAGGTGGGGACAACTTCGGTGTGGGGTCCATCCTTCGATATAAGGATTCTTTGCAGTCAGGGCCAGGGGCCCCTGGGCACATCCTTTTTCCATTTTCCCTGGGAAAGAAAACTCAGCAGTCCAGGTTCCTGATGTCAGTTTGTAGGGCTCTCTTGGGTCTATCAGGGCAGCACAAGTTTGAGGAGGGGACAACTTCGGTGTGGGGTCCATCCTTCGATATAAGGATTCTTTGCAGTCAGGGCCAGGGGCCCCCGGGATCATCCTTTGGCCATTTTCCCTGGGAAAGAAAACTCAGCAGTCCAGGTTCCTGATGTCAGTTTGTAGGGCTCCCTTGGGTCTATCAGGGCAGCACAAGTTTGAGGTGGGGACAACTTCGGTGTGGGGTCCATCCTTCGATATAAGGATTTTTTGCAGTCAGGGCCAGGGGCCCCCGGGCACATCCTTTTTCCATTTTCCCTGGGAAAGAAAACTCAGCAGTCCAGGTTCCTGATGTCAGTTTGTAGGGCTCCCTTGGGTCTATCAAGGCAGCACAAGTTAGAGGTGGGGACAACTTCGGTGTGGGGTCCATCCTTCGATATAAGGATTTTTTGCAGTGAGGGCCCTGCCCAGAACCAGTGGCCCCGGGCACATCCTTTTTCCATTTTCCCTGGGAAAGAAAACTCAGCAGTCCAGGTTCCTGATGTCAGTTTGTAGGGCTCCCTTGGGTCTATCAAGGCAGCACAAGTTTGAGGTGGGGACAACTTCGGTGTGGGGTCCATCCTTCGATATAAGGATTCTTTAAAGTCAGGCCCCAGCCCAGGGCCAGGGGCACCTGGGCATATCCATTGGCCAATTTCCCTGGGAAAGAAAACTCAGCAGTCCAGGTTGCTTATGTCAGTTTGTAGGGCTCCCTTGGGTCTATCAGGGCAGCACAAGTTTGAGGTGGGGACAACTTCGGTGTGGGGTCCATCCTTCGAAATAAGGATTCTTTGCAGTCAGGACACAGCCCAGGGCCAGGGGCCCCTTGGCACGTCCTTTTTCCATTTTCCCTGGGAAAGAAAACTCAGCAGTCCAGGTTCCTGATGTCAGTTTGTAGGGCTCCCTTGGGTCTATCAGGGCAGCACAAGTTTGAGGTGGGGACAACTTCGGTGTGGGGTCCATCCATCGATATAAGGATTCTTTGCAGTCAGGGCCAGGGGCCCCCGGGCACAACCTTTTTCCATTTTCCCTGGGAAAGAAAACTCAGCAGTCCAGGTTCCTGATGTCAGTTTGTAGGGCTCCCTTGGGTCTATCAGGGCAGCACAAGTTTGAGGTGGGGACAACTTCGGTGTGGGGTCCATCCTTAGATATAAGGATTCTTTGCAGTGAGGTCCCTGCCCAGGGCCAGGGGCCCCCGGGCACATCCTTTGGCCATTTTCCCTGGGAAAGAAAACGCAGCAGTCCAGGTTCCTGATGTCAGTTTGTAGGGCTCCCTTGGGTCTATCAGGGCAGCACAAGTTTGAGGTGGGGACAACTTCGGTGTGGGGTCCATCCTTCGATATAAGGATTTTTTGCAGTCAGGGCTAGGGGCTCCTGGGCACGTCCATTTTCTCATTTTCCCTGGGAAAGAAAACTTAGCAGTCCAGGTTGCTGATGTCAGTTTGTAGGGCTCCTTTGGGTGTATCAGGGCAGCACAAGTTAGAGGTGGGGACAACTTCGGTGTGGGGTCCATCCTTCGATATAAGGATTTTTTGCAGTCAGGGCCAGGGGCCCCTGGGCACATCCTTTTTCCATTTTCCCTGGGAAAGAAAACTCAGCAGTCCAGGTTCCTGATGTCAATTTGTAGGGCTCCCTTGGGTCTATCAGGGTAGCACAAGTTTGAGGTGGGGACAACTTCGGTGTGGGGTCCATCCTTCGATATAAGGATTTTTTTGCAGTGAGGCCCCAGCCCTGCGTCAGGGGCACCTGGGCACATCCTTTTTCCATTTTCCCTGGGAAAGAAAACTCAGCAGTCCAGGTTCCTGATGTCAGTTTGTAGGGCTCCCTTGGGTGTATCAGGGCAGCACAAGTTAGAGGTGGGGACAACTTCGGTGTGGGGTCCATCCTTCGATATAAGGATTTTTTGCAGTCAGGGCCAGGGGCCCCCGGGAACATCCTTTTTCCATTTTCCCTGGGAAAGAAAACTCAGCAGTCCAGGTTCCTGATGTCAGTTTGTAGGGCTCCCTTGGGTCTATCAGGGTAGCACAAGTTTGAGGTGGGGACAACTTCGGTGTGGGGTCCATCCTTCGATATAAGGATTCTTTACAGTCAGGCCCCAGCCCAGGGCCAGGGGCCCCTGGGCATATCCATTGGCCAATTTCCCTGGGAAAGTAAACTCAGCAGTCCAGGTTGCTGATGTCAGTTTGTAGGGCTCCCTTGGGTCTATCAGGGCAGCACAAGTTTGAGGTGGGGACAACTTCGGTGTGGGGTCCATCCTTAGATATAAGGATTATTTGCAGTGAGGGCCCTGCCCAGGTCCAGGGGCCCCTGGGTACGTCCTTTTTCCATTTTCCCTGGGAAAGAAAACTCAGCAGTCCAGGTTCCTGATGTCAGTTTGTAGGCCTCCCTTGGGTCTATCAAGGCAGCACAAGTTTGAGGTGGGGACAACTTCGGTGTGGGGTCCATCCTTCGATATAAGGATTTTTTACAGTGAGGCCCCTGCCCAGGGCTAGGGGCCCCTGGGCACATCCTTTTTCCATTTTCCCTGGGAAAGAAAACTCAGCAGTCCAGGTTCCTGATGTCAGTTTGTAGGGCTCCCTTGGGTCTATCAGGGCAGCACAAGTTTGAGGTGGGGACAACTTCGGTGTGGGGTCCATCCTTCGATATAAGGATTCTTTGCAGTCAGGGCCAGGGGCCCCTGGGCACATCCTTTTTCCATTTTCCCTGGGAAAGAAAACTCAGCAGTCCAGGTTCCTGATGTCAGTTTGTAGGGCTCCCTTGGGTCTATCAGGGCAGCACAAGTTTGAGGTGGGGACAACTTCGGTGTGGGGTCCATCCTTCGATATAAGGATTCTTTGCAGTCAGGGCCAGGGGCCCCTGGGCACATCCTTTTTCCATTTTCCCTGGGAAAGAAAACTCAGCAGTCCAGGTTCCTGATGTCAGTTTGTAGGGCTCCCTTGGGTCTATCAGGGTAGCACAAGTTTGAGGTGGGGACAACTTCGGTGTGGGGTCCATCCTTCGATATAAGGATTCTTTGCAGTCAGGGCCAAGGGCCCCTGGGCTCATCCTTTTTCCATTTTCCCTGGGAAAGAAAACTCAGCAGTCCAGGTTCCTGATGTCAGTTTGTAGGGCTCCCTTGGGTCTATCAGGGCAGCACAACTTTGAGGTCGGGACGACTTCGGTGTGGGGTCCATCCTTCGATATAAGGATTCTTTGCAGTGAGGTCCCTGCCCAGGGCCAGGGGCCCCCGGGCACATCCTTTGGCCATTTTCGCTGGGAAAGAAAACTCAGCAGTCCAGGTTCGTGAAGTCAGTTTGTAGGGCTCCCTTGGGTCTATCAGGGTAGCACAAGTTTGAGGTGGGGACAACTTCAGTGTGGGGTCCATCCTTCGATATAAGGATTTTTTGCAGTCAGGGCCAGGGGCCCCTGGGCACATCCTTTTTCCATTTTCCCTGGGAAAGAAAACTCAGCAGTCCAGGTTGCTGATGTCAGTTTGTAGGGCTCCCCTGGGTCTATCAGGGCAGCACAAGTTTGAGCTGGGGACAACTTCGGTGTGGGGTCCATCCTTCGATATAAGGATTTTTTGCAGTGAGGGCCCTGCCCAGAACCAGTGGCCCCCGGGCACATCCTTTTTCCATTTTCCCTGGGAAAGAAAACTCAGCAGTCCAGGTTCCTGATGTCAGTTTGTAGGGCTCCCTTGGGTCTATCAGGGCAGCACAAGTTTGAGGTGGGGACAACTTCGGTGTGGGGTCCATCCTTCGATATAAGGATTTTTTGCAGTGAGGGCCCTGCCCAGAACCAGTGGCCCCCGGGCACATCCTTTTTCCATTTTCCCTGGGAAAGAAAACTCAGCAGTCCAGGTTCCTGATGTCAGTTTGTAGGGCTTCCTTGGGTCTATCAAGGCAGCACAAGTTTGAGGTGGGGACAACTTCGGTGTGGGGTCCATCCTTCGATATAAGGATTTTTTGCAGTGAGGGCCCTTCCCAGGGCTATGGGCCCCCGGGCACAACCTTTTTCCATTTTCCCTGGGAAAGAAAACTCAGCAGTCCAGGTTCCTGATGTCAGTTTGTAGGGCTCCCTTGGGTCTATCAGGGCAGCACAAGTTTGAGGTGGGGACAACTTCGGTGTGGGGTCCATCCTTAGATATAAGGATTCTTTGCAGTGAGGTCCCTGCCCAGGGCCAGGGGCCCCCGGGCACATCCTTTGGCCATTTTCCCTGGGAAAGAAAACGCAGCAGTCCAGGTTCCTGATGTCAGTTTGTAGGGCTCCCTTGGGTCTATCAGGGCAGCACAAGTTTGAGGTGGGGACAACTTCGGTGTGGGGTCCATCCTTCGATATAAGGATTTTTTGCAGTCAGGGCTAGGGGCTCCTGGGCACGTCCATTTTCTCATTTTCCCTGGGAAAGAAAACTTAGCAGTCCAGGTTGCTGATGTCAGTTTGTAGGGCTCCTTTGGGTGTATCAGGGCAGCACAAGTTAGAGGTGGGGACAACTTCGGTGTGGGGTCCATCCTTCGATATAAGGATTTTTTGCAGTCAGGGCCAGGGGCCCCTGGGCACATCCTTTTTCCATTTTCCCTGGGAAAGAAAACTCAGCAGTCCAGGTTCCTGATGTCAATTTGTAGGGCTCCCTTGGGTCTATCAGGGTAGCACAAGTTTGAGGTGGGGACAACTTCGGTGTGGGGTCCATCCTTCGATATAAGGATTTTTTTGCAGTGAGGCCCCAGCCCTGCGTCAGGGGCACCTGGGCACATCCTTTTTCCATTTTCCCTGGGAAAGAAAACTCAGCAGTCCAGGTTCCTGATGTCAGTTTGTAGGGCTCCCTTGGGTGTATCAGGGCAGCACAAGTTAGAGGTGGGGACAACTTCGGTGTGGGGTCCATCCTTCGATATAAGGATTTTTTGCAGTCAGGGCCAGGGGCCCCCGGGAACATCCTTTTTCCATTTTCCCTGGGAAAGAAAACTCAGCAGTCCAGGTTCCAGATGTCAGTTTGTAGGGCTCCCTTGGGTCTATCAGGGTAGCACAAGTTTGAGGTGGGGACAACTTCGGTGTGGGGTCCATCCTTCGATATAAGGATTCTTTACAGTCAGGCCCCAGCCCAGGGCCAGGGGCCCCTGGGCATATACATTGGCCAATTTCCCTGGGAAAGTAAACTCAGCAGTCCAGGTTGCTGATGTCAGTTTGTAGGGCTCCCTTGGGTCTATCAGGGCAGCACAAGTTTGAGGTGGGGACAACTTCGGTGTGGGGTCCATCCTTAGATATAAGGATTATTTGCAGTGAGGGCCCTGCCCAGGTCCAGGGGCCCCTGGGTACGTCCTTTTTCCATTTTCCCTGGGAAAGAAAACTCAGCAGTCCAGGTTCCTGATGTCAGTTTGTAGGGCTCCCTTGGGTCTATCAAGGCAGCACAAGTTTGAGGTGGGGACAACTTCGGTGTGGGGTCCATCCTTCGATATAAGGATTTTTTACAGTGAGGCCCCTGCCCAGGGCTAGGGGCCCCTGGGCACATCCTTTTTCCATTTTCCCTGGGAAAGAAAACTCAGCAGTCCAGGTTCCTGATGTCAGTTTGTAGGGCTCCCTTGGGTCTATCAGGGCAGCACAAGTTTGAGGTGGGGACAACTTCGGTGTGGGGTCCATCCTTCGATATAAGGATTCTTTGCAGTCAGGGCCAGGGGCCCCTGGGCACATCCTTTTTCCATTTTCCCTGGGAAAGAAAACTCAGCAGTCCAGGTTCCTGATGTCAGTTTGTAGGGCTCCCTTGGGTCTATCAGGGCAGCACAAGTTTGAGGTGGGGACAACTTCGGTGTGGGGTCCATCCTTCGATATAAGGATTCTTTGCAGTCAGGGCCAGGGGCCCCTGGGCACATCCTTTTTCCATTTTCCCTGGGAAAGAAAACTCAGCAGTCCAGGTTCCTGATGTCAGTTTGTAGGGCTCCCTTGGGTCTATCAGGGTAGCACAAGTTTGAGGTGGGGACAACTTCGGTGTGGGGTCCATCCTTCGATATAAGGATTCTTTGCAGTCAGGGCCAAGGGCCCCTGGGCTCATCCTTTTTCCATTTTCCCTGGGAAAGAAAACTCAGCAGTCCAGGTTGCTGATGTCAGTTTGTAGGGCTCCCCTGGGTCTATCAGGGCAGCACAAGTTTGAGCTGGGGACAACTTCGGTGTGGGGTCCATCCTTCGATATAAGGATTTTTTGCAGTGAGGGCCCTGCCCAGAACCAGTGGCCCCCGGGCACATCCTTTTTCCATTTTCCCTGGGAAAGAAAACTCAGCAGTCCAGGTTCCTGATGTCAGTTTGTAGGGCTCCCTTGGGTCTATCAGGGCAGCACAAGTTTGAGGTGGGGACAACTTCGGTGTGGGGTCCATCCTTCGATATAAGGATTTTTTGCAGTGAGGGCCCTGCCCAGAACCAGTGGCCCCCGGGCACATCCTTTTTCCATTTTCCCTGGGAAAGAAAACTCAGCAGTCCAGGTTCCTGATGTCAGTTTGTAGGGCTTCCTTGGGTCTATCAAGGCAGCACAAGTTTGAGGTGGGGACAACTTCGGTGTGGGGTCCATCCTTCGATATAAGGATTTTTTGCAGTGAGGGCCCTTCCCAGGGCTATGGGCCCCCGGGCACAACCTTTTTCCATTTTCCCTGGGAAAGAAAACTCAGCAGTCCAGGTTGCTGATGTCAGTTTGTAGGGCTCCCTTGGGTCTATCAGGGCAGCACAAGTTTGAGGTGGGGACAACTTCGGTGTGGGGTCCATCCTTCGATATAAGGATTCTTTGCAGTCAGGGCCCAGCCCAGGGCCAGGGGCCCCTGGGCACATCCTTTTTCCATTTTCTCTGGGAAAGAAAACTCAGCAGTCCAGGTTCCTGATGTCAGTTTGTAGGGCTCCCTTGGGTCTATCAGGGCAGCACAAGTTTGAGGTGGGGACAACTTCGGTGTGGGGTCCATCCTTCGATATAAGGATTCTTTGCAGTCAGGGCCAGGGGCCCCTGGGCACATCCTTTTTCCATTTTCCCTGGGAAAGAAAACTCAGCAGTCCAGGTTCCTGATGTCAGTTTGTAGGGCTCCCTTGGGTCTATCAGGGTAGCACAAGTTTGAGGTGGGGACAAATTTGGTGTGGGGTCCATCCTTCGATATAAGGATTCTTTGCAGTCAGGGCCAGGGGCCCCCGGGCACATCCTTTGGCCATTTTCCCTGGGAAAGAAAACTCAGCAGTCCAGGTTCCTGATGTCAGTTTGTAGGGTTCCCTCGGGTCTATCACGGTGGCACAAGTTTGAGGTGGGGACAACATCGGTGTGGGGTCCATCCTTCGATATAATGATTCTTTGCAGTCAGGGCCAGGGGCCCCTGGGCACATCCTTTTTCCATTTTCCCTGGGAAAGAAAACTCAGCAGTCCAGGTTCCAGATGTCAGTTTGTAGGGCTCCCTTGGGTCTATCAGGGCAGCACAAGTTTGAGGTGGGGACAAATTTGGTGTGGGGTCCATCCTTCGATATAAGGATTCTTTGCAGTCAGGGCCAGGGGCCCCCGGGCACATCCTTTGGCCATTTTCCCTGGGAAAGAAAACTCAGCAGTCCAGGTTCCTGATGTCAGTTTGTAGGGTTCCCTCGGGTCTATCACGGTGGCACAAGTTTGAGGTGGGGACAACATCGGTGTGGGGTCCATCCTTCGATATAATGATTCTTTGCAGTCAGGGCCAGGGGCCCCTGGGCACATCCTTTTTCCATTTTCCCTGGGAAAGAAAACTCAGCAGTCCAGGTTCCAGATGTCAGTTTGTAGGGCTCCCTTGGGTCTATCAGGGCAGCACAAGTTTGAGGTGGGGACAACTTCGGTGTGGGGTCCATCCTTAGATATAAGGATTATTTGCAGTGCGGGCCCGGCCCACGTCCAGGGGCCCCTGGGCACGTCCTTTTTCCATTTTCCCTGGGAAAGAAAACTCAGCAGTCCAGGTTCCTGATGTCAGTTTGTAGGGCTCCCTTGGGTCTATCAAGGCAGCACAAGTTTGAGGTGGGGACAACTTCGGTGTGGGGTCCATCCTTCGATATAAGGATTTTTTACAGTGAGGCCCCTGCCCAGGGCTAGGGGCCCCCGGTCACATCCTTTTTCCATTTTCCCTGGGAAAGAAAACTCAGCAGTCCAGGTTCCTGATGTCAGTTTGTAGGGCTCCCTTGGGTCTATCAGGGCAGCACAAGTTTGAGGTGGGGACAACTTCGGTGTGGGGTCCATCCTTCGATATAAGGATTCTTTGCAGTGAGGGCCCTGCCCAGGGCCAGGGGCCCCCGGGCACATCCTTTGGCCATTTTCCCTGGGAAAGAAAACTCAGCAGTCCAGGTTCCTGATGTCAGTTTGTAGGGCTCCCTTGGGTCTATCAGGGCAGCACAAGTTTGAGGTGGGGACAACTTCGGTGTGGGGTCCATCCTTCGATATAAGGATTTTTTGCAGTCAGGGCCAGGGGCTCCTGGGCACGTCCTTTTTCCATTTTCCCTGGGAAAGAAAACTTAGCAGTCCAGGTTCCTGATGTCAGTTTGTAGGGCTCCCTTGGGTGTATCAGGGCAGCACAAGTTAGAGGTGGGGACAACTTCGGTGTGGGGTCCATCCTTCGATATAAGGATTCTTTGCAGTCAGGGCCAGGGGCCCCCGGGCACAGCCTTTTTCCATTTTCCCTGGGAAAGAAAACTCAGCAGTCCAGGTTCCTGATGTCATTTTGTAGGGTTCCCTTGGGTCTATCAGGGTAGCACAAGTTTGAGGTGGGGACAACTTCGGTGTGGTGTCCATCCTTCGATATAAGGATTCTTTGCAGTCAGGGCCAAGGGACCCTGGGCACATCCTTTTTCCATTTTCCCTGGGAAAGAAAACTCAGCAGTCCAGGTTCCTGATGTCAGTTTGTAGGGCTCCCTTGGGTCTATCAGGGCAGCACAAGTTTGAGGTGGGGACAACTTCGGTGTGGGGTCCATCCTTCGATATAAGGATTTTTTGCAGTGAGGGCCCTGCCCAGAACCAGTGGCCCCCGGGCACATCCTTTTTCCATTTTCCCTGGGAAAGAAAACTCAGCAGTCCAGGTTCCTGATGTCAGTTTGTAGGGCTCCCTTGGGTGTATCAGGGCAGCACAAGTTAGAGGTGGGGACAACTTCGGTGTGGGGTCCATCCTTCGATATAAGGATTTTTTGCAGTCAGGGCCAGGGGCCCCCGGGAACATCCTTTTTCCATTTTCCCTGGGAAAGAAAACTCAGCAGTCCAGGTTCCAGATGTCAGTTTGTAGGGCTCCCTTGGGTCTATCAGGGTAGCACAAGTTTGAGGTGGGGACAACTTCGGTGTGGGGTCCATCCTTCGATATATGGATTTTTTACAGTGAGGCCCCTGCCCAGGGCTAGGGGCCCCCGGGCACATCCTTTTTCCATTTTCCCTGGGAAAGAAAACTCAGCAGTCCAGGTTGCTGATGTCAGTTTGTAGGGCTCCCTTGGGTCTATCAGGGCAGCACAAGTTTGAGGTGGGGACAACTTCGGTGTGGGGTCCATCCTTCGATATAAGGATTTTTCGCAGTCAGGGCCAGGGGCCCCTGGGCACATCCTTTTTCCATTTTCCCTGGGAAAGAAAACTCAGCAGTCCAGGTTCCTGATGTCAGTTTGTAGGGCTCCCTTGGGTCTATCAGGGAAGCACAAGTTTGAGGTGGGGACAACTTCGGTGTGGGGTCCATCCTTCGATATAAGGATTTTTTGCAGTCAGGGCCAGGGGCCCCCGGGCACATCCTTTTTCCATTTTCCCTGGGAAAGAAAACTCAGCAGTCCAGGTTCCTGATGTCAGTTTGTAGGGCTCCCTTGGGTCTATCAAGGCAGCACAAGTTAGAGGTGGGGACAACTTCGGTGTGGGGTCCATCCTTCGATATAAGGATTTTTTGCAGTGAGGGCCCTGCCCAGAACCAGTGGCCCCGGGCACATCCTTTTTCCATTTTCCCTGGGAAAGAAAACTCAGCAGTCCAGGTTCCTGATGTCAGTTTGTAGGGCTCCCTTGGGTCTATCAAGGCAGCACAAGTTTGAGGTGGGGACAACTTCGGTGTGGGGTCCATCCTTCGATATAAGGATTCTTTAAAGTCAGGCCCCAGCCCAGGGCCAGGGGCACCTGGGCATATCCATTGGCCAATTTCCCTGGGAAAGAAAACTCAGCAGTCCAGGTTGCTTATGTCAGTTTGTAGGGCTCCCTTGGGTCTATCAGGGCAGCACAAGTTTGAGGTGGGGACAACTTCGGTGTGGGGTCCATCCTTCGAAATAAGGATTCTTTGCAGTCAGGACACAGCCCAGGGCCAGGGGCCCCTTGGCACGTCCTTTTTCCATTTTCCCTGGGAAAGAAAACTCAGCAGTCCAGGTTCCTGATGTCAGTTTGTAGGGCTCCCTTGGGTCTATCAGGGCAGCACAAGTTTGAGGTGGGGACAACTTCGGTGTGGGGTCCATCCATCGATATAAGGATTCTTTGCAGTCAGGGCCAGGGGCCCCCGGGCACAACCTTTTTCCATTTTCCCTGGGAAAGAAAACTCAGCAGTCCAGGTTCCTGATGTCAGTTTGTAGGGCTCCCTTGGGTCTATCAGGGCAGCACAAGTTTGAGGTGGGGACAACTTCGGTGTGGGGTCCATCCTTAGATATAAGGATTCTTTGCAGTGAGGTCCCTGCCCAGGGCCAGGGGCCCCCGGGCACATCCTTTGGCCATTTTCCCTGGGAAAGAAAACGCAGCAGTCCAGGTTCCTGATGTCAGTTTGTAGGGCTCCCTTGGGTCTATCAGGGCAGCACAAGTTTGAGGTGGGGACAACTTCGGTGTGGGGTCCATCCTTCGATATAAGGATTTTTTGCAGTCAGGGCTAGGGGCTCCTGGGCACGTCCATTTTCTCATTTTCCCTGGGAAAGAAAACTTAGCAGTCCAGGTTGCTGATGTCAGTTTGTAGGGCTCCTTTGGGTGTATCAGGGCAGCACAAGTTAGAGGTGGGGACAACTTCGGTGTGGGGTCCATCCTTCGATATAAGGATTTTTTGCAGTCAGGGCCAGGGGCCCCTGGGCACATCCTTTTTCCATTTTCCCTGGGAAAGAAAACTCAGCAGTCCAGGTTCCTGATGTCAATTTGTAGGGCTCCCTTGGGTCTATCAGGGTAGCACAAGTTTGAGGTGGGGACAACTTCGGTGTGGGGTCCATCCTTCGATATAAGGATTTTTTTGCAGTGAGGCCCCAGCCCTGCGTCAGGGGCACCTGGGCACATCCTTTTTCCATTTTCCCTGGGAAAGAAAACTCAGCAGTCCAGGTTCCTGATGTCAGTTTGTAGGGCTCCCTTGGGTGTATCAGGGCAGCACAAGTTAGAGGTGGGGACAACTTCGGTGTGGGGTCCATCCTTCGATATAAGGATTTTTTGCAGTCAGGGCCAGGGGCCCCCGGGAACATCCTTTTTCCATTTTCCCTGGGAAAGAAAACTCAGCAGTCCAGGTTCCAGATGTCAGTTTGTAGGGCTCCCTTGGGTCTATCAGGGCAGCACAAGTTTGAGGTGGGGACAACTTCGGTGTGGGGTCCATCCTTAGATATAAGGATTATTTGCAGTGAGGGCCCTGCCCAGGTCCAGGGGCCCCTGGGTACGTCCTTTTTCCATTTTCCCTGGGAAAGAAAACTCAGCAGTCCAGGTTCCTGATGTCAGTTTGTAGGGCTCCCTTGGGTCTATCAAGGCAGCACAAGTTTGAGGTGGGGACAACTTCGGTGTGGGGTCCATCCTTCGATATAAGGATTTTTTACAGTGAGGCCCCTGCCCAGGGCTAGGGGCCCCTGGGCACATCCTTTTTCCATTTTCCCTGGGAAAGAAAACTCAGCAGTCCAGGTTCCTGATGTCAGTTTGTAGGGCTCCCTTGGGTCTATCAGGGCAGCACAAGTTTGAGGTGGGGACAACTTCGGTGTGGGGTCCATCCTTCGATATAAGGATTCTTTGCAGTCAGGGCCAGGGGCCCCTGGGCACATCCTTTTTCCATTTTCCCTGGGAAAGAAAACTCAGCAGTCCAGGTTCCTGATGTCAGTTTGTAGGGCTCCCTTGGGTCTATCAGGGCAGCACAAGTTTGAGGTGGGGACAACTTCGGTGTGGGGTCCATCCTTCGATATAAGGATTCTTTGCAGTCAGGGCCAGGGGCCCCTGGGCACATCCTTTTTCCATTTTCCCTGGGAAAGAAAACTCAGCAGTCCAGGTTCCTGATGTCAGTTTGTAGGGCTCCCTTGGGTCTATCAGGGTAGCACAAGTTTGAGGTGGGGACAACTTCGGTGTGGGGTCCATCCTTCGATATAAGGATTCTTTGCAGTCAGGGCCAAGGGCCCCTGGGCTCATCCTTTTTCCATTTTCCCTGGGAAAGAAAACTCAGCAGTCCAGGTTCCTGATGTCAGTTTGTAGGGCTCCCTTGGGTCTATCAGGGCAGCACAACTTTGAGGTCGGGACGACTTCGGTGTGGGGTCCATCCTTCGATATAAGGATTCTTTGCAGTGAGGTCCCTGCCCAGGGCCAGGGGCCCCCGGGCACATCCTTTGGCCATTTTCCCTGGGAAAGAAAACTCAGCAGTCCAGGTTCGTGAAGTCAGTTTGTAGGGCTCCCTTGGGTCTATCAGGGTAGCACAAGTTTGAGGTGGGGACAACTTCAGTGTGGGGTCCATCCTTCGATATAAGGATTTTTTGCAGTCAGGGCCAGGGGCCCCTGGGCACATCCTTTTTCCATTTTCCCTGGGAAAGAAAACTCAGCAGTCCAGGTTGCTGATGTCAGTTTGTAGGGCTCCCCTGGGTCTATCAGGGCAGCACAAGTTTGAGCTGGGGACAACTTCGGTGTGGGGTCCATCCTTCGATATAAGGATTTTTTGCAGTGAGGGCCCTGCCCAGAACCAGTGGCCCCCGGGCACATCCTTTTTCCATTTTCCCTGGGAAAGAAAACTCAGCAGTCCAGGTTCCTGATGTCAGTTTGTAGGGCTCCCTTGGGTCTATCAGGGCAGCACAAGTTTGAGGTGGGGACAACTTCGGTGTGGGGTCCATCCTTCGATATAAGGATTTTTTGCAGTGAGGGCCCTGCCCAGAACCAGTGGCCCCCGGGCACATCCTTTTTCCATTTTCCCTGGGAAAGAAAACTCAGCAGTCCAGGTTCCTGATGTCAGTTTGTAGGGCTTCCTTGGGTCTATCAAGGCAGCACAAGTTTGAGGTGGGGACAACTTCGGTGTGGGGTCCATCCTTCGATATAAGGATTTTTTGCAGTGAGGGCCCTTCCCAGGGCTATGGGCCCCCGGGCACAACCTTTTTCCATTTTCCCTGGGAAAGAAAACTCAGCAGTCCAGGTTGCTGATGTCAGTTTGTAGGGCTCCCTTGGGTGTATCAGGGCAGCACAAGTTTGAGGTGGGGACAACTTCGGTGTGGGGTCCATCCTTCGATATAAGGATTCTTTGCAGTCAGGGCCCAGCCCAGGGCCAGGGGCCCCTGGGCACATCCTTTTTCCATTTTCTCTGGGAAAGAAAACTCAGCAGTCCAGGTTCCTGATGTCAGTTTGTAGGGCTCCCTTGGGTCTATCAGGGCAGCACAAGTTTGAGGTGGGGACAACTTCGGTGTGGGGTCCATCCTTCGATATAAGGATTCTTTGCAGTCAGGGCCAGGGGCCCCTGGGCACATCCTTTTTCCATTTTCCCTGGGAAAGAAAACTCAGCAGTCCAGGTTCCTGATGTCAGTTTGTAGGGCTCCCTTGGGTCTATCAGGGTAGCACAAGTTTGAGGTGGGGACAAATTTGGTGTGGGGTCCATCCTTCGATATAAGGATTCTTTGCAGTCAGGGCCAGGGGCCCCCGGGCACATCCTTTGGCCATTTTCCCTGGGAAAGAAAACTCAGCAGTCCAGGTTCCTGATGTCAGTTTGTAGGGTTCCCTTGGGTCTATCACGGTGGCACAAGTTTGAGGTGGGGACAACATCGGTGTGGGGTCCATCCTTCGATATAATGATTCTTTGCAGTCAGGGCCAGGGGCCCCTGGGCACATCCTTTTTCCATTTTCCCTGGGAAAGAAAACTCAGCAGTCCAGGTTCCAGATGTCAGTTTGTAGGGCTCCCTTGGGTCTATCAGGGCAGCACAAGTTTGAGGTGGGGACAACTTCGGTGTGGGGTCCATCCTTAGATATAAGGATTATTTGCAGTGCGGGCCCGGCCCACGTCCAGGGGCCCCTGGGCACGTCCTTTTTCCATTTTCCCTGGGAAAGAAAACTCAGCAGTCCAGGTTCCTGATGTCAGTTTGTAGGGCTCCCTTGGGTCTATCAAGGCAGCACAAGTTTGAGGTGGGGACAACTTCGGTGTGGGGTCCATCCTTCGATATAAGGATTTTTTACAGTGAGGCCCCTGCCCAGGGCTAGGGGCCCCCGGTCACATCCTTTTTCCATTTTCCCTGGGAAAGAAAACTCAGCAGTCCAGGTTCCTGATGTCAGTTTGTAGGGCTCCCTTGGGTCTATCAGGGCAGCACAAGTTTGAGGTGGGGACAACTTCGGTGTGGGGTCCATCCTTCGATATAAGGATTCTTTGCAGTGAGGGCCCTGCCCAGGGCCAGGGGCCCCCGGGCACATCCTTTGGCCATTTTCCCTGGGAAAGAAAACTCAGCAGTCCAGGTTCCTGATGTCAGTTTGTCGGGCTTCCTTGGGTCTATCAGGGCAGCACAAGTTTGAGGTGGGGACAACTTCGGTGTGGGGTCCATCCTTCGATATAAGGATTTTTTGCAGTCAGGGCCAGGGGCTCCTGGGCACGTCCTTTTTCCATTTTCCCTGGGAAAGAAAACTTAGCAGTCCAGGTTCCTGATGTCAGTTTGTAGGGCTCCCTTGCGTGTATCAGGGCAGCACAAGTTAGAGGTGGGGACAACTTCGGTGTGGGGTCCATCCTTCGATATAAGGATTCTTTGCAGTCAGGGCCAGGGGCCCCCGGGCACAGCCTTTTTCCATTTTCCCTGGGAAAGAAAACTCAGCAGTCCAGGTTCCTGATGTCATTTTGTAGGGTTCCCTTGGGTCTATCAGGGTAGCACAAGTTTGAGGTGGGGACAACTTCGGTGTGGTGTCCATCCTTCGATATAAGGATTCTTTGCAGTCAGGGCCAAGGGACCCTGGGCACATCCTTTTTCCATTTTCCCTGGGAAAGAAAACTCAGCAGTCCAGGTTCCTGATGTCAGTTTGTAGGGCTCCCTTGGGTCTATCAGGGCAGCACAAGTTTGAGGTGGGGACAACTTCGGTGTGGGGTCCATCCTTCGATATAAGGATTTTTTGCAGTGAGGGCCCTGCCCAGAACCAGTGGCCCCCGGGCACATCCTTTTTCCATTTTCCCTGGGAAAGAAAACTCAGCAGTCCAGGTTCCTGATGTCAGTTTGTAGGGCTTCCTTGGGTCTATCAAGGCAGCACAAGTTTGAGGTGGGGACAACTTCGGTGTGGGGTCCATCCTTCGATATAAGGATTTTTTGCAGTCAGGGCCAGGGGCCCCCGGGAACATCCTTTTTCCATTTTCCCTGGGAAAGAAAACTCAGCAGTCCAGGTTCCTGATGTCAGTTTGTAGGGCTCCCTTGGGTCTATCAGGGCAGCACAAGTTTGAGGTGGGGACAATTTTGGTGTGGGGTCCATCCTTCGATATAAGGATTTTTTGCAGTGATGGGCCTGCCCAGGGCCAGGGGCCCCTGGGCACATCCTTTGGCCATTTTCCGTGGGAAAGAATACTCAGCAGTCCAGGTTCCTGAAGTCAGTTTGTAGGGCTCCCTTGGGTCTATCAGGGCAGCACAAGTTTGAGGTGGGGACAACTTCGGTGTGGGGTCCATCCTTCGATATAAGGATTCTTTGCAGTGAGGGCCCAGCCCAGGGCCAGGGGCCCCTGGGCACATCCTTTTTCCATTTTCCCTGGGAAAGAAAACTCAGCAGTCCAGGTTGCTGATGTCAGTTTGTAGGGCTCCCTTGGGTCTATCAGGGCAGCACAAGTTTGAGGTGGGGACAACTTCGGTGTGGGGTCCATCCTTCGATATAAGGATTCTTTGCAGTCAGGGCCAGGGGCCCCTGGGCACATCCTTTTTCCATTTTCCCTGGGAAAGAAAACTCAGCAGTCCAGGTTCCTGATGTCAGTTTGTAGGGCTCCCTTGGGTCTATCAGGGTAGCACAAGTTTGAGGTGGGGACAACTTCGGTGTGGGGTCCATCCTTAGATATAAGGATTATTTGCAGTCAGGACACAGCCCAGGGCCAGGGGCCCCTGGGCACATCCTTTTTCCATTTTCCCTGGGAAAGAAAACTCAGCAGTCCAGGTTCCTGATGTCAGTTTGTAGGGCTCCCTTGGGTCTATCAGGGCAGCACAAGTTTGAGGTGGGGACAACTTCGGTGTGGGGTCCATCCTTCGATATAAGGATTTTTCGCAGTCAGGGCCAGGGGCCCCTGGGCACATCCTTTTTCTATTTTCCCTGGGAAAGAAAACTCAGCAGTCCAGGTTCCTGATGTCAGTTTGTAGGGCTCCCTTGGGTCTATCAGGGAAGCACAAGTTTGAGGTGGGGACAACTTCGGTGTGGGGTCCATCCTTCGATATAAGGATTTTTTGCATTGAGGCCCCTGCCCAGGGCTAGGGGCCCCCGGGCACATCCTTTGGCCATTTTCCCTGGGAAAGAAAACTCAGCAGTCCAGGTTCCTGATGTCAGTTTGTAGGGCTCCCTTGGGTCTATCAGGGCAGCACAAGTTTGAGGTGGGGACAACTTCGGTGTGGGGTCCATCCTTCGATATAAGGATTCTTTGCAGTCAGGGCGCAACCCAGGTCCAGGGGCCCCTGGGCACATCCTTTTTCCATTTTCCCTGGGAAAGAAAACTCAGCAGTCCAGGTTCCTGATGTCAGTTTGTAGGGCTCCCTTGGGTCTATCAGGGCAGCACAAGTTTGAGGTGGGGACAACTTTGGTGTGGGGTCCATCCTTCGATATAAGGATTCTTTGCAGTCAGGGCCAGGGGCCCCCGGGCACATCCTTTGGCCATTTTGCCTGGGAAAGAAAACTCAGCAGTCCAGGTTCCTGATGTCATTTTGTAGGGTTCCCTTGGGTCTATCAGGGTAGCACAAGTTTGAGGTGGGGACAACTTCGGTGTGGGGTCCATCCTTCGATATAAGGATTCTTTGCAGTCAGGGCCAAGGGCCCCTGGGCTCATCCTTTTTCCATTTTCCCTGGGAAAGAAAACTCAGCAGTCCAGGTTCCTGATGTCAGTTTGTAGGGCTCCCTTGGGTCTATCAGGGCAGCACAACTTTGAGGTGGGGACGACTTCGGTGTGGGGTCCATCCTTCGATATAAGGATTCTTTGCAGTGAGGTCCCTGCCCAGGGCCAGGGGCCCCCGGGCACATCCTTTTTCCATTTTCCCTGGGAAAGAAAACTCGGCAGTCCAGGTTCGTGAAGTCAGTTTTTAGGGCTCCCTTGGGTCTATCAGGGTAGCACAAGTTTGAGGTGGGGAGAACTTCTGTGTGGGGTCCATCCTTCGATATAAGGATTTTTTGCAGTCAGGGCCAGGGGCCCCTGGGCACATCCTTTTTCCATTTTCCCTGGGAAAGAAAACTCAGCAGTCCAGGTTCCTGATGTCAATTTGTAGGGCTCCCTTAGGTCTATCAGGGCAGCACAAGTTTGAGGTGGGGACAACTTCGGTGTGGGGTCCATCCTTCGATATAAGGTTTTTTTACAGTGAGGCACCTGCCCAGGGCTAGGGGCCCCCGGGCACATCCTTTTTCCATTTTCCCTGGGAAAGAAAACTCAGCAGTCCAGGTTGCTGATGTCAGTTTGTAGGGCTCCCTTGGGTCTATCAGGGCAGCACAAGTTTGAGGTGGGGACAACTTCGGTGTGGGGTCCATCCTTCGATATAAGGATTTTTTGCAGTGAGGGCCCTGCCCAGAACCAGTGGCCCCCGGGCACATCCTTTTTCCATTTTCCCTGGGAAAGAAAACTCAGCAGTCCAGGTTCCTGATGTCAGTTTGTAGGGCTTCCTTGGGTCTATCAAGGCAGCACAAGTTTGAGGTGGGGACAACTTCGGTGTGGGGTCCATCCTTCGATATAAGGATTTTTTGCAGTGAGGGCCCTTCCCAGGGCTATGGGCCCCCGGGCACAACCTTTTTCCTTTTTCCCTGGGAAAGAAAACTCAGCAGTCCAGGTTCCTGATGTCAGTTTGTAGGGCTCCCTTGGGTCTATCAGGGCAGCACAAGTTTGAGGTGGGGACAACTTCGGTGTGGGGTCCATCCTTCGATATAAGGATTCTTTGCAGTCAGGGCCCAGCCCAGGGCCAGGGGCCCCTGGGCACATCCTTTTTCCATTTTCCCTGGGAAAGAAAACTCAGCAGTCCAGGTTCCTGATGTCAGTTTGTAGGGCTCCCTTGGGTCTATCAGGGCAGCACAAGTTTGAGGTGGGGACAACTTCGGTGTGGGGTCCATCCTTCGATATAAGGATTCTTTGCAGTCAGGGCCAGGGGCCCCTGGGCACATCCTTTTTCCATTTTCCCTGGGAAAGAAAACTCAGCAGTCCAGGTTCCTGATGTCAGTTTGTAGGGCTCCCTTGGGTCTATCAGGGTAGCACAAGTTTGAGGTGGGGACAACTTCGGTGTGGGGTCCATCCTTAGATATAAGGATTATTTGCAGTCCGGACACAGCCCAGGGCCAGGGGCCCCTGGGCACATCCTTTTTCCATTTTCCCTGGGAAAGAAAACTCAGCAGTCCAGGTTCCTGATGTCAGTTTGTAGGGCTCCCCTGGGTCTATCAGGGCAGCACAAGTTTGAGGTGGGGACAACTTCGGTGTGGGGTCCATCCTTCGATATAAGCATTCTTTGCAGTCAGGGCCAGGGGCCCCTGGGCACATCCTTTTTCCATTTTCCCTGGGAAAGAAAACTCAGCAGTCCAGGTTCCTGATGTCAGTTTGTAGGGCTCCCTTGGGTCTATCAGGGTAGCACAAGTTTGAGGTGGGGACAAATTTGGTGTGGGGTCCATCCTTCGATATAAGGATTCTTTGCAGTCAGGGCCAGGGGCCCCCGGGCACATCCTTTGGCCATTTTCCCTGGGAAAGAAAACTCAGCAGTCCAGGTTCCTGATGTCAGTTTGTAGGGTTCCCTTGGGTCTATCACGGTGGCACAAGTTTGAGGTGGGGAGAACTTCTGTGTGGGGTCCATCCTTCGATATAAGGATTTTTTGCAGTCAGGGCCAGGGGCCCCTGGGCACATCCTTTTTCCATTTTCCCTGGGAAAGAAAACTCAGCAGTCCAGGTTCCTGATGTCAATTTGTAGGGCTCCCTTAGGTCTATCAGGGCAGCACAAGTTTGAGGTGGGGACAACTTCGGTGTGGGGTCCATCCTTCGATATAAGGTTTTTTTACAGTGAGGCCCCTGCCCAGGGCTAGGGGCCCCCGGGCACATCCTTTTTCCATTTTCCCTGGGAAAGAAAACTCAGCAGTCCAGGTTCCTGATGTCAGTTTGTAGGGCTCCCTTGGGTCTATCAGGGCAGCACAAGTTTGAGGTGGGGACAACTTCGGTGTGGGGTCCATCCTTCGATATAAGGATTTTTTGCAGTGAGGGCCCTGCCCAGGGCCAGGGCCCCCTGAGCACATCCTTTTTCCATTTTCCCTGGGAAAGAAAACTCAGCAGTCCAGGTTCCTGATGTCAGTTTGTAGGGCTCCCTTGGGTCTATCAGGGCAGCACAACTTTGAGGTGGGGACGACTTCGGTGTGGGGTCCATCCTTCGATATAAGGATTCTTTGCAGTGCGGGCCCTGCCCAGGGCCAGGGGCCCCCGGGCACATCCTTTGGCCATTTTCCCTGGGAAAGAAAACTCAGCAGTCCAGGTTCGTGAAGTCAGTTTGTAGGGCTCCCCTGGGTCTATCAGGGCAGCACAAGTTTGAGGTGGGGACAACTTCGGTGTGGGGTCCATCCTTCGATATAAGGTTTTTTTACAGTGAGGCCCCTGCCCAGGGCTAGAGGCCCCCGGGCACATCCTTTTTCCATTTTCCCTGGGAAAGAAAACTCAGCAGTCCAGGTTCCTGATGTCAGTTTGTAGGGCTCCCTTGGGTCTATCAGGGCAGCACAAGTTTGAGGTGGGGACAACTTCGGTGTGGGGTCCATCCTTTGATATAAGGATTTTTTGCAGTGAGGGCCCTGCCCAGAACCAGTGGCCCCCGGGCACATCCTTTTTCCATTTTCCCTGGGAAAGAAAACTCAGCAGTCCAGGTTCCTGATGTCAGTTTGTAGGGCTTCCTTGGGTCTATCAAGGCAGCACAAGTTTGAGGTGGGGACAACTTCGGTGTGGGGTCCATCCTTCGATATAAGGATTTTTTGCAGTGAGGGCCCTTCCCAGGGCTATGGGCCCCCGGGCACATCCTTTTTCCATTTTCCCTGGGAAAGAAAACTCAGCAGTCCAGGTTGCTGATGTCAGTTTGTAGGGCTCCCTTGGGTGTATCAGGGCAGCACAAGTTTGAGGTGGGGACAACTTCGGTGTGGGGTCCATCCTTCGATATAAGGATTCTTTGCAGTGAGGGCCCAGCCCAGGGCCAGGGGCCCCTGGGCACATCCTTTTCCCATTTTCTCTGGGAAAGAAAACTCAGCAGTCCAGGTTCCTGATGTCAGTTTGTAGGGCTCCCTTGGGTCTATCAGGGCAGCACAAGTTTGAGGTGGGGACAACTTCGGTGTGGGGTCCATCCTTCGATATAAGGATTCTTTGCAGTCAGGGCCAGGGGCCCCTGGGCACATCCTTTTTCCATTTTCCCTGGGAAAGAAAACTCAGCAGTCCAGGTTCCTGATGTCAGTTTGTAGGGCTCCCTTGGGTCTATCAGGGTAGCACAAGTTTGAGGTGGGGACAAATTTGGTGTGGGGTCCATCCTTCGATATAAGGATTTTTTGCAGTCAGGGCCAGGGGCCCCCGGGCACATCCTTTGGCCATTTTCCCTGGGAAAGAAAACTCAGCAGTCCAGGTTCCTGATGTCAGTTTGTAGGGCTCCCTTGGGTCTATCACGGTGGCACAAGTTTGAGGTGGGGACAACATCGGTGTGGGGTCCATCCTTCGATATAATGATTCTTTGCAGTCAGGGCCAGGGGCCCCTGGGCACATCCTTTTTCCATTTTCCCTGGGAAAGAAAACTCAGCAGTCCAGGTTCCAGATGTCAGTTTGTAGGGCTCCCTTGGGTCTATCAGGGCAGCACAAGTTTGAGGTGGGGACAACTTCGGTGTGGGGTCCATCCTTCGATATAAGGATTCTTTGCAGTCAGGGCCCAGCCCAGGGCCAGGGGCCCCTGGGCACATCCTTTTTCCATTTTCCCTGGGAAAGAAAACTCAGCAGTCCAGGTTCCTGATGTCAGTTTGTAGGGCTCCCTTGGGTCTATCAGGGCAGCACAAGTTTGAGGTGGGGACAACTTCGGTGTGGGGTCCATCCTTCGATATAAGGATTCTTTGCAGTCAGGGCCAGGGGCCCCTGGGCACATCCTTTTTCCATTTTCCCTGGGAAAGAAAACTCAGCAGTCCAGGTTCCTGATGTCAGTTTGTAGGGCTCCCTTGGGTCTATCAGGGTAGCACAAGTTTGAGGTGGGGACAACTTCGGTGTGGGGTCCATCCTTAGATATAAGGATTATTTGCAGTCCGGACACAGCCCAGGGCCAGGGGCCCCTGGGCACATCCTTTTTCCATTTTCCCTGGGAAAGAAAACTCAGCAGTCCAGGTTGCTGATGTCAGTTTGTAGGGCTCCCTTGGGTCTATCAGGGCAGCACAAGTTAGAGGTGGGGACAACTTCGGTGTGGGGTCCATCCTTCGATATAAGCATTCTTTGCAGTCAGGGCCAGGGGCCCCTGGGCACATCCTTTTTCCATTTTCCCTGGGAAAGAAAACTCAGCAGTCCAGGTTCCTGATGTCAGTTTGTAGGGCTCCCTTGGGTCTATCAGGGTAGCACAAGTTTGAGGTGGGGACAAATTTGGTGTGGGGTCCATCCTTCGATATAAGGATTCTTTGCAGTCAGGGCCAGGGGCCCCCGGGCACATCCTTTGGCCATTTTCCCTGGGAAAGAAAACTCAGCAGTCCAGGTTCCTGATGTCAGTTTGTAGGGCTCCCTTAGGTCTATCAGGGCAGCACAAGTTTGAGGTGGGAACAACTTCGGTGTGGGGTCCATCCTTCGATATAAGGTTTTTTTACAGTGAGGCCCCTGCCCAGGGCTAGGGGCCCCCGGGCACATCCTTTTTCCATTTTCCCTGGGAAAGAAAACTCAGCAGTCCAGGTTCCTGATGTCAGTTTGTAGGGCTCCCTTGGGTCTATCAGGGCAGCACAAGTTTGAGGTGGGGACAACTTCGGTGTGGGGTCCATCCTTCGATATAAGGATTTTTTGCAGTGAGGGCCCTGCCCAGAACCAGTGGCCCCCGGGCACATCCTTTTTCCATTTTCCCTGGGAAAGAAAACTCAGCAGTCCAGGTTCCTGATGTCAGTTTGTAGGGCTTCCTTGGGTCTATCAAGGCAGCACAAGTTTGAGGTGGGGACAACTTCGGTGTGGGGTCCATCCTTCGATATAAGGATTTTTTGCAGTGAGGGCCCTTCCCAGGGCTATGGGCCCCCGGGCACAACCTTTTTCCTTTTTCCCTGGGAAAGAAAACTCAGCAGTCCAGGTTGCTGATGTCAGTTTGTAGGGCTCCCTTGGGTCTATCAGGGCAGCACAAGTTTGAGGTGGGGACAACTTCGGTGTGGGGTCCATCCTTCGATATAAGGATTCTTTGCAGTCAGGGCCAAGGGCCCCTGGGCTCATCCTTTTTCCATTTTCCCTGGGAAAGAAAACTCAGCAGTCCAGGTTCCTGATGTCAGTTTGTAGGGCTCCCTTGGGTCTATCAGGGCAGCACAACTTTGAGGTGGGGACGACTTCGGTGTGGGGTCCATCCTTCGATATAAGGATTCTTTGCAGTGCGGGCCCTGCCCAGGGCCAGGGGCCCCCGGGCACATCCTTTGGCCATTTTCCCTGGGAAAGAAAACTCAGCAGTCCAGGTTCGTGAAGTCAGTTTGTAGGGCTCCCTTGGGTCTATCAGGGTAGCACAAGTTTGAGGTGGGGACAACTTCAGTGTGGGGTCCATCCTTCGATATAAGGATTTTTTGCAGTCAGGGCCAGGGGCCCCTGGGCACATCCTTTTTCCATTTTCCCTGGGAAAGAAAACTCAGCAGTCCAGGTTGCTGATGTCAGTTTGTAGGTCTCCCCTGGGTCTATCAGGGCAGCACAAGTTTGAGGTGGGGACAACTTCGGTGTGGGGTCCATCCTTCGATATAAGGTTTTTTTACAGTGAGGCCCCTGCCCAGGGCTAGAGGACCCCGGGCACATCCTTTTTCCATTTTCCCTGGGAAAGAAAACTCAGCAGTCCAGGTTCCTGATGTCAGTTTGTAGGGCTCCCTTGGGTCTATCAGGGCAGCACAAGTTTGAGGTGGGGACAACTTCGGTGTGGGGTCCATCCTTTGATATAAGGATTTTTTGCAGTGAGGGCCCTGCCCAGAACCAGTGGCCCCCGGGCACATCCTTTTTCCATTTTCCCTGGGAAAGAAAACTCAGCAGTCCAGGTTCCTGATGTCAGTTTGTAGGGCTTCCTTGGGTCTATCAAGGCAGCACAAGTTTGAGGTGGGGACAACTTCGGTGTGGGGTCCATCCTTCGATATAAGGATTCTTTGCAGTCAGGGCCAGGGGCCCCCGGGCACATCCTTTGGCCATTTTCCCTGGGAAAGAAAACTCAGCAGTCCAGGTTCCTGATGTCAGTTTGTAGGGTTCCCTTGGGTCTATCACGGTGGCACAAGTTTGAGGTGGGGACAACATCGGTGTGGGGTCCATCCTTCGATATAATGATTCTTTGCAGTCAGGGCCAGGGGCCCCTGGGCACATCCTTTTTCCATTTTCCCTGGGAAAGAAAACTCAGCAGTCCAGGTTCCTGATGTCAGTTTGTAGGGCTCCCTTGGGTCTATCAGGGTAGCACAAGTTTGAGGTGGGGACAACTTCGGTGTGGGGTCCATCCTTCGATATAAGGATTCTTTGCAGTGAGGGCCCTGCCCAGGGCCAGGGGCCCCCGGGCACATCCTTTGGCCATTTTCCCTGGGAAAGAAAACTCAGCAGTCCAGGTTCCTGATGTCAGTTTGTAGGGCTCCCTTGGGTCTATCAGGGCAGCACAAGTTTGAGGTGGGGACAACTTCGGTGTGGGGTCCATCCTTCGATATAAGGATTTTTTGCAGTCAGGGCCAGGGGCTCCTGGGCACGTACTTTTTCCATTTTCCCTGGGAAAGAAAACTTAGCAGTCCAGGTTCCTGATGTCAGTTTGTAGGGCTCCCTTGGGTGTATCAGGGCAGCACAAGTTAGAGGTGGGGACAACTTCGGTGTGGGGTCCATCCTTCGATATAAGGATTCTTTGCAGTCAGGGCCAGGGGCCCCCGGGCACAGCCTTTTTCCATTTTCCCTGGGAAAGAAAACTCAGCAGTCCAGGTTCCTGATGTCATTTTGTAGGGTTCCCTTGGGTCTATCAGGGTAGCACAAGTTTGAGGTGGGGACAACTTCGGTGTGGTGTCCATCCTTCGATATAAGGATTCTTTGCAGTCAGGGCCAAGGGACCCTGGGCACATCCTTTTTCCATTTTCCCTGGGAAAGAAAACTCAGCAGTCCAGGTTCCTGATGTCAGTTTGTAGGGCTCCCTTGGGTCTATCAGGGCAGCACAAGTTTGAGGTGGGGACAACTTCGGTGTGGGGTCCATCCTTCGATATAAGGATTCTTTGCAGTGAAGGGCCTGCCCAGGGCCAGGGGCCCCTGGGCACATCCTTTGGCCATTTTCCGTGGGAAAGAATACTCAGCAGTCCAGGTTCCTGAAGTCAGTTTGTAGGGCTCCCTTGGGTCTATCAGGGCAGCACAAGTTTGAGGTGGGGACAACTTCGGTGTGGGGTCCATCCTTCGATATAAGGATTCTTTGCAGTGAGGGCCCAGCCCAGGGCCAGGGGCCCCTGGGCACATCCTTTTTCCATTTTCCCTGGGAAAGAAAACTCAGCAGTCCAGGTTGCTGATGTCAGTTTGTAGGGCTCCCTTGGGTCTATCAGGGCAGCACAAGTTTGAGGTGGGGACAACTTCGGTGTGGGGTCCATCCTTCGATATAAGGATTCTTTGCAGTCAGGGCCAGGGGCCCCTGGGCACATCCTTTTTCCATTTTCCCTGGGAAAGAAAACTCAGCAGTCCAGGTTCCTGATGTCAGTTTGTAGGGCTCCCTTGGGTCTATCAGGGTAGAACAAGTTTGAGGTGGGGACAACTTCGGTGTGGGGTCCATCCTTCGATATAAGGATTATTTGCAGTCAGGACACAGCCCAGGGCCAGGGGCCCCTGGGCACATCCTTTTTCCATTTTCCCTGGGAAAGAAAACTCAGCAGTCCAGGTTCCTGATGTCAGTTTGTAGGGCTCCCTTGGGTCTATCAGGGCAGCACAAGTTTGAGGTGGGGACAACTTCGGTGTGGGGTCCATCCTTCGATATAAGGATTCTTTGCAGTCAGGGCCAGGGGCCCCTGGGCACATCCTTTTTCCATTTTCCCTGGGAAAGAAAACTCAGCAGTCCAGGTTCCTGATGTCAGTTTGTAGGGCTCCCTTGGGTCTATCAGGGTAGCACAAGTTTGAGGTGGGGACAAATTTGGTGTGGGGTCCATCCTTCGATATAAGGATTCTTTGCAGTCAGGGCCAGGGGCCCCCGGGCACATCCTTTGGCCATTTTCCCTGGGAAAGAAAACTCAGCAGTCCAGGTTCCTGATGTCAGTTTGTAGGGTTCCCTTGGGTCTATCACGGTGGCACAAGTTTGAGGTGGGGACAACATCGGTGTGGGGTCCATCCTTCGATATAATGATTCTTTGCAGTCAGGGCCAGGGGCCCCTGGGCACATCCTTTTTCCATTTTCCCTGGGAAAGAAAACTCAGCAGTCCAGGTTCCAGATGTCAGTTTGTAGGGCTCCCTTGGGTCTATCAGGGCAGCACAAGTTTGAGGTGGGGACAACTTCGGTGTGGGGTCCATCCTTAGATATAAGGATTATTTGCAGTGCGGGCCCGGCCCACGTCCAGGGGCCCCTGGGCACGTCCTTTTTCCATTTTCCCTGGGAAAGAAAACTCAGCAGTCCAGGTTCCTGATGTCAGTTTGTAGGGCTCCCTTGGGTCTATCAGGGCAGCACAAGTTTGAGGTGGGGACAACTTCGGTGTGGGGTCCATCCTTCGATATAAGGATTTTTTGCAGTGAGGGCCCTGCCCAGAACCAGTGGCCCCCGGGCACATCCTTTTTCCATTTTCCCTGGGAAAGAAAACTCAGCAGTCCAGGTTGCTGATGTCAGTTTGTAGGGCTCTCTTGGGTCTATCAGGGCAGCACAAGTTTGAGGTGGGGACAACTTCGGTGTGGGGTCCATCCTTCGATATAAGGATTCTTTGCAGTGAGGTCCCTGCCCAGGGCCAGGGGCCCCCGGGCACATCCTTTGGCCATTTTGCCTGGGAAAGAAAACTCAGCAGTCCAGGTTCCTGATGTCAGTTTGTAGGGCTCCCTTGGGTCTATCAGGGCAGCACAAGTTTGAGGTGGGGACAACTTCGGTGTGGGGTCCATCCTTCGATATAAGGATTTTTTGCAGTCAGGGCCAGGGGCTCCTGGGCACGTCCTTTTTCCATTTTCCCTGGGAAAGAAAACTTAGCAGTCCAGGTTCCTGATGTCAGTTTGTAGGGCTCCCTTGGGTGTATCAGGGCAGCACAAGTTAGAGGTGGGGACAACTTTGGTGTGGGGTCCATCCTTCGATATAAGGATTCTTTGCAGTCAGGGCCAAGGGCCCCTGGGCACATCCTTTTTCCATTTTCCCTGGGAAAGAAAACTCAGCAGTCCAGGTTCCTGATGTCATTTTGTAGGGTTCCCTTGGGTCTATCAGGGTAGCACAAGTTTGAGGTGGGGACAACTTCGGTGTGGGGTCCATCCTTCGATATAAGGATTCTTTGCAGTCAGGGCCAAGGGACCCTGGGCACATCCTTTTTCCATTTTCCCTGGGAAAGAAAACTCAGCAGTCCAGGTTCCTGATGTCAGTTTGTAGGGCTCCCTTGGGTCTATCAGGGCAGCACAAGTTTGAGGTGGGGACAACTTCGGTGTGGGGTCCATCCTTCGATATAAGGATTCTTTGCAGTGAGGTCCCTGATAAGGGCCAGGGGCCCCCGGGCACATCCTTTGGCCATTTTCCCTGGGAAAGAAAACTCAGCAGTCCAGGTTCCTGATGTCAGTTTGTAGGGCTCCCTTGGGTCTATCAGGGTAGCACAAGTTTGAGGTGGGGACAACTTCGGTGTGGGGTCCATCCTTCGATATAAGGATTTTTTGCAGTGAGGGCCCTGCCCAGAACCAGTGGCCCCCGGGCACATCCTTTTTCCATTTTCCCTGGGAAAGAAAACTCAGCAGTCCAGGTTCCTGATGTCAGTTTGTAGGGCTTCCTTGGGTCTATCAAGGCAGCACAAGTTTGAGGTGGGGACAACTTCGGTGTGGGGTCCATCCTTCGATATAAGGATTTTTTGCAGTCAGGGCCAGGGGCCCCCGGGAACATCCTTTTTCCATTTTCCCTGGGAAAGAAAACTCAGCAGTCCAGGTTCCTGATGTCAGTTTGTAGGGCTCCCTTGGGTCTATCAGGGCAGCACAAGTTTGAGGTGGGGACAATTTTGGTGTGGGGTCCATCCTTCGATATAAGGATTTTTTGCAGTGATGGGCCTGCCCAGGGCCAGGGGCCCCTGGGCACATCCTTTGGCCATTTTCCGTGGGAAAGAATACTCAGCAGTCCAGGTTCCTGAAGTCAGTTTGTAGGGCTCCCTTGGGTCTATCAGGGCAGCACAAGTTTGAGGTGGGGACAACTTCGGTGTGGGGTCCATCCTTCGATATAAGGATTCTTTGCAGTGAGGGCCCAGCCCAGGGCCAGGGGCCCCTGGGCACATCCTTTTTCCATTTTCCCTGGGAAAGAAAACTCAGCAGTCCAGGTTGCTGATGTCAGTTTGTAGGGCTCCCTTGGGTCTATCAGGGCAGCACAAGTTTGAGGTGGGGACAACTTCGGTGTGGGGTCCATCCTTCGATATAAGGATTCTTTGCAGTCAGGGCCAGGGGCCCCTGGGCACATCCTTTTTCCATTTTCCCTGGGAAAGAAAACTCAGCAGTCCAGGTTCCTGATGTCAGTTTGTAGGGCTCCCTTGGGTCTATCAGGGTAGCACAAGTTTGAGGTGGGGACAACTTCGGTGTGGGGTCCATCCTTAGATATAAGGATTATTTGCAGTCAGGACACAGCCCAGGGCCAGGGGCCCCTGGGCACATCCTTTTTCCATTTTCCCTGGGAAAGAAAACTCAGCAGTCCAGGTTCCTGATGTCAGTTTGTAGGGCTCCCTTGGGTCTATCAGGGCAGCACAAGTTTGAGGTGGGGACAACTTCGGTGTGGGGTCCATCCTTCGATATAAGGATTTTTCGCAGTCAGGGCCAGGGGCCCCTGGGCACATCCTTTTTCTATTTTCCCTGGGAAAGAAAACTCAGCAGTCCAGGTTCCTGATGTCAGTTTGTAGGGCTCCCTTGGGTCTATCAGGGAAGCACAAGTTTGAGGTGGGGACAACTTCGGTGTGGGGTCCATCCTTCGATATAAGGATTTTTTGCATTGAGGCCCCTGCCCAGGGCTAGGGGCCCCCGGGCACATCCTTTGGCCATTTTCCCTGGGAAAGAAAACTCAGCAGTCCAGGTTCCTGATGTCAGTTTGTAGGGCTCCCTTGGGTCTATCAGGGCAGCACAAGTTTGAGGTGGGGACAACTTCGGTGTGGGGTCCATCCTTCGATATAAGGATTCTTTGCAGTCAGGGCCCAACCCAGGTCCAGGGGCCCCTGGGCACATCCTTTTTCCATTTTCCCTGGGAAAGAAAACTCAGCAGTCCAGGTTCCTGATGTCAGTTTGTAGGGCTCCCTTGGGTCTATCAGGGCAGCACAAGTTTGAGGTGGGGACAACTTTGGTGTGGGGTCCATCCTTCGATATAAGGATTCTTTGCAGTCAGGGCCAGGGGCCCCCGGGCACATCCTTTGGCCATTTTGCCTGGGAAAGAAAACTCAGCAGTCCAGGTTCCTGATGTCATTTTGTAGGGTTCCCTTGGGTCTATCAGGGTAGCACAAGTTTGAGGTGGGGACAACTTCGGTGTGGGGTCCATCCTTCGATATAAGGATTCTTTGCAGTCAGGGCCAAGGGCCCCTGGGCTCATCCTTTTTCCATTTTCCCTGGGAAAGAAAACTCAGCAGTCCAGGTTCCTGATGTCAGTTTGTAGGGCTCCCTTGGGTCTATCAGGGCAGCACAACTTTGAGGTGGGGACGACTTCGGTGTGGGGTCCATCCTTCGATATAAGGATTCTTTGCAGTGAGGTCCCTGCCCAGGGCCAGGGGCCCCCGGGCACATCCTTTTTCCATTTTCCCTGGGAAAGAAAACTCAGCAGTCCAGGTTCGTGAAGTCAGTTTTTAGGGCTCCCTTGGGTCTATCAGGGTAGCACAAGTTTGAGGTGGGGAGAACTTCTGTGTGGGGTCCATCCTTCGATATAAGGATTTTTTGCAGTCAGGGCCAGGGGCCCCTGGGCACATCCTTTTTCCATTTTCCCTGGGAAAGAAAACTCAGCAGTCCAGGTTCCTGATGTCAATTTGTAGGGCTCCCTTAGGTCTATCAGGGCAGCACAAGTTTGAGGTGGGGACAACTTCGGTGTGGGGTCCATCCTTCGATATAAGGTTTTTTTACAGTGAGGCACCTGCCCAGGGCTAGGGGCCCCCGGGCACATCCTTTTTCCATTTTCCCTGGGAAAGAAAACTCAGCAGTCCAGGTTGCTGATGTCAGTTTGTAGGGCTCCCTTGGGTCTATCAGGGCAGCACAAGTTTGAGGTGGGGACAACTTCGGTGTGGGGTCCATCCTTCGATATAAGGATTTTTTGCAGTGAGGGCCCTGCCCAGAACCAGTGGCCCCCGGGCACATCCTTTTTCCATTTTCCCTGGGAAAGAAAACTCAGCAGTCCAGGTTCCTGATGTCAGTTTGTAGGGCTTCCTTGGGTCTATCAAGGCAGCACAAGTTTGAGGTGGGGACAACTTCGGTGTGGGGTCCATCCTTCGATATAAGGATTTTTTGCAGTGAGGGCCCTTCCCAGGGCTATGGGCCCCCGGGCACAACCTTTTTCCTTTTTCCCTGGGAAAGAAAACTCAGCAGTCCAGGTTCCTGATGTCAGTTTGTAGGGCTCCCTTGGGTCTATCAGGGCAGCACAAGTTTGAGGTGGGGACAACTTCGGTGTGGGGTCCATCCTTCGATATAAGGATTCTTTGCAGTCAGGGCCCAGCCCAGGGCCAGGGGCCCCTGGGCACATCCTTTTTCCATTTTCCCTGGGAAAGAAAACTCAGCAGTCCAGGTTCCTGATGTCAGTTTGTAGGGCTCCCTTGGGTCTATCAGGGCAGCACAAGTTTGAGGTGGGGACAACTTCGGTGTGGGGTCCATCCTTCGATATAAGGATTCTTTGCAGTCAGGGCCAGGGGCCCCTGGGCACATCCTTTTTCCATTTTCCCTGGGAAAGAAAACTCAGCAGTCCAGGTTCCTGATGTCAGTTTGTAGGGCTCCCTTGGGTCTATCAGGGTAGCACAAGTTTGAGGTGGGGACAACTTCGGTGTGGGGTCCATCCTTAGATATAAGGATTATTTGCAGTCCGGACACAGCCCAGGGCCAGGGGCCCCTGGGCACATCCTTTTTCCATTTTCCCTGGGAAAGAAAACTCAGCAGTCCAGGTTCCTGATGTCAGTTTGTAGGGCTCCCCTGGGTCTATCAGGGCAGCACAAGTTTGAGGTGGGGACAACTTCGGTGTGGGGTCCATCCTTCGATATAAGCATTCTTTGCAGTCAGGGCCAGGGGCCCCTGGGCACATCCTTTTTCCATTTTCCCTGGGAAAGAAAACTCAGCAGTCCAGGTTCCTGATGTCAGTTTGTAGGGCTCCCTTGGGTCTATCAGGGTAGCACAAGTTTGAGGTGGGGACAAATTTGGTGTGGGGTCCATCCTTCGATATAAGGATTCTTTGCAGTCAGGGCCAGGGGCCCCCGGGCACATCCTTTGGCCATTTTCCCTGGGAAAGAAAACTCAGCAGTCCAGGTTCCTGATGTCAGTTTGTAGGGTTCCCTTGGGTCTATCACGGTGGCACAAGTTTGAGGTGGGGAGAACTTCTGTGTGGGGTCCATCCTTCGATATAAGGATTTTTTGCAGTCAGGGCCAGGGGCCCCTGGGCACATCCTTTTTCCATTTTCCCTGGGAAAGAAAACTCAGCAGTCCAGGTTCCTGATGTCAATTTGTAGGGCTCCCTTAGGTCTATCAGGGCAGCACAAGTTTGAGGTGGGGACAACTTCGGTGTGGGGTCCATCCTTCGATATAAGGTTTTTTTACAGTGAGGCCCCTGCCCAGGGCTAGGGGCCCCCGGGCACATCCTTTTTCCATTTTCCCTGGGAAAGAAAACTCAGCAGTCCAGGTTCCTGATGTCAGTTTGTAGGGCTCCCTTGGGTCTATCAGGGCAGCACAAGTTTGAGGTGGGGACAACTTAGGTGTGGGGTCCATCCTTCGATATAAGGATTTTTTGCAGTGAGGGCCCTGCCCAGGGCCAGGGCCCCCTGAGCACATCCTTTTTCCATTTTCCCTGGGAAAGAAAACTCAGCAGTCCAGGTTCCTGATGTCAGTTTGTAGGGCTCCCTTGGGTCTATCAGGGCAGCACAACTTTGAGGTGGGGACGACTTCGGTGTGGGGTCCATCCTTCGATATAAGGATTCTTTGCAGTCAGGGCCCTGCCCAGGGCCAGGGGCCCCCGGGCACATCCTTTGGCCATTTTCCCTGGGAAAGAAAACTCAGCAGTCCAGGTTCGTGAAGTCAGTTTGTAGGGCTCCCCTGGGTCTATCAGGGCAGCACAAGTTTGAGGTGGGGACAACTTCGGTGTGGGGTCCATCCTTCGATATAAGGTTTTTTTACAGTGAGGCCCCTGCCCAGGGCTAGAGGCCCCCGGGCACATCCTTTTTCCATTTTCCCTGGGAAAGAAAACTCAGCAGTCCAGGTTCCTGATGTCAGTTTGTAGGGCTCCCTTGGGTCTATCAGGGCAGCACAAGTTTGAGGTGGGGACAACTTCGGTGTGGGGTCCATCCTTTGATATAAGGATTTTTTGCAGTGAGGGCCCTGCCCAGAACCAGTGGCCCCCGGGCACATCCTTTTTCCATTTTCCCTGGGAAAGAAAACTCAGCAGTCCAGGTTCCTGATGTCAGTTTGTAGGGCTTCCTTGGGTCTATCAAGGCAGCACAAGTTTGAGGTGGGGACAACTTCGGTGTGGGGTCCATCCTTCGATATAAGGATTTTTTGCAGTGAGGGCCCTTCCCAGGGCTATGGGCCCCCGGGCACATCCTTTTTCCATTTTCCCTGGGAAAGAAAACTCAGCAGTCCAGGTTGCTGATGTCAGTTTGTAGGGCTCCCTTGGGTGTATCAGGGCAGCACAAGTTTGAGGTGGGGACAACTTCGGTGTGGGGTCCATCCTTCGATATAAGGATTCTTTGCAGTGAGGGCCCAGCCCAGGGCCAGGGGCCCCTGGGCACATCCTTTTCCCATTTTCTCTGGGAAAGAAAACTCAGCAGTCCAGGTTCCTGATGTCAGTTTGTAGGGCTCCCTTGGGTCTATCAGGGCAGCACAAGTTTGAGGTGGGGACAACTTCGGTGTGGGGTCCATCCTTCGATATAAGGATTCTTTGCAGTCAGGGCCAGGGGCCCCTGGGCACATCCTTTTTCCATTTTCCCTGGGAAAGAAAACTCAGCAGTCCAGGTTCCTGATGTCAGTTTGTAGGGCTCCCTTGGGTCTATCAGGGTAGCACAAGTTTGAGGTGGGGACAAATTTGGTGTGGGGTCCATCCTTCGATATAAGGATTTTTTGCAGTCAGGGCCAGGGGCCCCCGGGCACATCCTTTGGCCATTTTCCCTGGGAAAGAAAACTCAGCAGTCCAGGTTCCTGATGTCAGTTTGTAGGGTTCCCTTGGGTCTATCACGGTGGCACAAGTTTGAGGTGGGGACAACATCGGTGTGGGGTCCATCCTTCGATATAATGATTCTTTGCAGTCAGGGCCAGGGGCCCCTGGGCACATCCTTTTTCCATTTTCCCTGGGAAAGAAAACTCAGCAGTCCAGGTTCCAGATGTCAGTTTGTAGGGCTCCCTTGGGTCTATCAGGGCAGCACAAGTTTGAGGTGGGGACAACTTCGGTGTGGGGTCCATCCTTCGATATAAGGATTCTTTGCAGTCAGGGCCCAGCCCAGGGCCAGGGGCCCCTGGGCACATCCTTTTTCCATTTTCCCTGGGAAAGAAAACTCAGCAGTCCAGGTTCCTGATGTCAGTTTGTAGGGCTCCCTTGGGTCTATCAGGGCAGCACAAGTTTGAGGTGGGGACAACTTCGGTGTGGGGTCCATCCTTCGATATAAGGATTCTTTGCAGTCAGGGCCAGGGGCCCCTGGGCACATCCTTTTTCCATTTTCCCTGGGAAAGAAAACTCAGCAGTCCAGGTTCCTGATGTCAGTTTGTAGGGCTCCCTTGGGTCTATCAGGGTAGCACAAGTTTGAGGTGGGGACAACTTCGGTGTGGGGTCCATCCTTAGATATAAGGATTATTTGCAGTCCGGACACAGCCCAGGGCCAGGGGCCCCTGGGCACATCCTTTTTCCATTTTCCCTGGGAAAGAAAACTCAGCAGTCCAGGTTGCTGATGTCAGTTTGTAGGGCTCCCTTGGGTCTATCAGGGCAGCACAAGTTAGAGGTGGGGACAACTTCGGTGTGGGGTCCATCCTTCGATATAAGCATTCTTTGCAGTCAGGGCCAGGGGCCCCTGGGCACATCCTTTTTCCATTTTCCCTGGGAAAGAAAACTCAGCAGTCCAGGTTCCTGATGTCAGTTTGTAGGGCTCCCTTGGGTCTATCAGGGTAGCACAAGTTTGAGGTGGGGACAAATTTGGTGTGGGGTCCATCCTTCGATATAAGGATTCTTTGCAGTCAGGGCCAGGGGCCCCCGGGCACATCCTTTGGCCATTTTCCCTGGGAAAGAAAACTCAGCAGTCCAGGTTCCTGATGTCAGTTTGTAGGGCTCCCTTGGGTCTATCAGGGTAGCACAAGTTTGAGGTGGGGACAAATTTGGTGTGGGGTCCATCCTTCGATATAAGGATTCTTTGCAGTCAGGGCCAGGGGCCCCCGGGCACATCCTTTGGCCATTTTCCCTGGGAAAGAAAACTCAGCAGTCCAGGTTCCTGATGTCAGTTTGTAGGGTTCCCTTGGGTCTATCACGGTGGCACAAGTTTGAGGTGGGGAGAACTTCTGTGTGGGGTCCATCCTTCGATATAAGGATTTTTTGCAGTCAGGGCCAGGGGCCCCTGGGCACATCCTTTTTCCATTTTCCCTGGGAAAGAAAACTCAGCAGTCCAGGTTCCTGATGTCAATTTGTAGGGCTCCCTTAGGTCTATCAGGGCAGCACAAGTTTGAGGTGGGGACAACTTCGGTGTGGGGTCCATCCTTCGATATAAGGTTTTTTTACAGTGAGGCCCCTGCCCAGGGCTAGGGGCCCCCGGGCACATCCTTTTTCCATTTTCCCTGGGAAAGAAAACTCAGCAGTCCAGGTTCCTGATGTCAGTTTGTAGGGCTCCCTTGGGTCTATCAGGGCAGCACAAGTTTGAGGTGGGGACAACTTAGGTGTGGGGTCCATCCTTCGATATAAGGATTTTTTGCAGTGAGGGCCCTGCCCAGGGCCAGGGCCCCCTGAGCACATCCTTTTTCCATTTTCCCTGGGAAAGAAAACTCAGCAGTCCAGGTTCCTGATGTCAGTTTGTAGGGCTCCCTTGGGTCTATCAGGGCAGCACAACTTTGAGGTGGGGACGACTTCGGTGTGGGGTCCATCCTTCGATATAAGGATTCTTTGCAGTCAGGGCCCTGCCCAGGGCCAGGGGCCCCCGGGCACATCCTTTGGCCATTTTCCCTGGGAAAGAAAACTCAGCAGTCCAGGTTCGTGAAGTCAGTTTGTAGGGCTCCCCTGGGTCTATCAGGGCAGCACAAGTTTGAGGTGGGGACAACTTCGGTGTGGGGTCCATCCTTCGATATAAGGTTTTTTTACAGTGAGGCCCCTGCCCAGGGCTAGAGGCCCCCGGGCACATCCTTTTTCCATTTTCCCTGGGAAAGAAAACTCAGCAGTCCAGGTTCCTGATGTCAGTTTGTAGGGCTCCCTTGGGTCTATCAGGGCAGCACAAGTTTGAGGTGGGGACAACTTCGGTGTGGGGTCCATCCTTTGATATAAGGATTTTTTGCAGTGAGGGCCCTGCCCAGAACCAGTGGCCCCCGGGCACATCCTTTTTCCATTTTCCCTGGGAAAGAAAACTCAGCAGTCCAGGTTCCTGATGTCAGTTTGTAGGGCTTCCTTGGGTCTATCAAGGCAGCACAAGTTTGAGGTGGGGACAACTTCGGTGTGGGGTCCATCCTTCGATATAAGGATTTTTTGCAGTGAGGGCCCTTCCCAGGGCTATGGGCCCCCGGGCACATCCTTTTTCCATTTTCCCTGGGAAAGAAAACTCAGCAGTCCAGGTTGCTGATGTCAGTTTGTAGGGCTCCCTTGGGTGTATCAGGGCAGCACAAGTTTGAGGTGGGGACAACTTCGGTGTGGGGTCCATCCTTCGATATAAGGATTCTTTGCAGTGAGGGCCCAGCCCAGGGCCAGGGGCCCCTGGGCACATCCTTTTCCCATTTTCTCTGGGAAAGAAAACTCAGCAGTCCAGGTTCCTGATGTCAGTTTGTAGGGCTCCCTTGGGTCTATCAGGGCAGCACAAGTTTGAGGTGGGGACAACTTCGGTGTGGGGTCCATCCTTCGATATAAGGATTCTTTGCAGTCAGGGCCAGGGGCCCCTGGGCACATCCTTTTTCCATTTTCCCTGGGAAAGAAAACTCAGCAGTCCAGGTTCCTGATGTCAGTTTGTAGGGCTCCCTTGGGTCTATCAGGGTAGCACAAGTTTGAGGTGGGGACAAATTTGGTGTGGGGTCCATCCTTCGATATAAGGATTTTTTGCAGTCAGGGCCAGGGGCCCCCGGGCACATCCTTTGGCCATTTTCCCTGGGAAAGAAAACTCAGCAGTCCAGGTTCCTGATGTCAGTTTGTAGGGTTCCCTTGGGTCTATCACGGTGGCACAAGTTTGAGGTGGGGACAACATCGGTGTGGGGTCCATCCTTCGATATAATGATTCTTTGCAGTCAGGGCCAGGGGCCCCTGGGCACATCCTTTTTCCATTTTCCCTGGGAAAGAAAACTCAGCAGTCCAGGTTCCAGATGTCAGTTTGTAGGGCTCCCTTGGGTCTATCAGGGCAGCACAAGTTTGAGGTGGGGACAACTTCGGTGTGGGGTCCATCCTTCGATATAAGGATTCTTTGCAGTCAGGGCCCAGCCCAGGGCCAGGGGCCCCTGGGCACATCCTTTTTCCATTTTCCCTGGGAAAGAAAACTCAGCAGTCCAGGTTCCTGATGTCAGTTTGTAGGGCTCCCTTGGGTCTATCAGGGCAGCACAAGTTTGAGGTGGGGACAACTTCGGTGTGGGGTCCATCCTTCGATATAAGGATTCTTTGCAGTCAGGGCCAGGGGCCCCTGGGCACATCCTTTTTCCATTTTCCCTGGGAAAGAAAACTCAGCAGTCCAGGTTCCTGATGTCAGTTTGTAGGGCTCCCTTGGGTCTATCAGGGTAGCACAAGTTTGAGGTGGGGACAACTTCGGTGTGGGGTCCATCCTTAGATATAAGGATTATTTGCAGTCCGGACACAGCCCAGGGCCAGGGGCCCCTGGGCACATCCTTTTTCCATTTTCCCTGGGAAAGAAAACTCAGCAGTCCAGGTTGCTGATGTCAGTTTGTAGGGCTCCCTTGGGTCTATCAGGGCAGCACAAGTTAGAGGTGGGGACAACTTCGGTGTGGGGTCCATCCTTCGATATAAGCATTCTTTGCAGTCAGGGCCAGGGGCCCCTGGGCACATCCTTTTTCCATTTTCCCTGGGAAAGAAAACTCAGCAGTCCAGGTTCCTGATGTCAGTTTGTAGGGCTCCCTTGGGTCTATCAGGGTAGCACAAGTTTGAGGTGGGGACAAATTTGGTGTGGGGTCCATCCTTCGATATAAGGATTCTTTGCAGTCAGGGCCAGGGGCCCCCGGGCACATCCTTTGGCCATTTTCCCTGGGAAAGAAAACTCAGCAGTCCAGGTTCCTGATGTCAGTTTGTAGGGCTCCCTTAGGTCTATCAGGGCAGCACAAGTTTGAGGTGGGAACAACTTCGGTGTGGGGTCCATCCTTCGATATAAGGTTTTTTTACAGTGAGGCCCCTGCCCAGGGCTAGGGGCCCCCGGGCACATCCTTTTTCCATTTTCCCTGGGAAAGAAAACTCAGCAGTCCAGGTTCCTGATGTCAGTTTGTAGGGCTCCCTTGGGTCTATCAGGGCAGCACAAGTTTGAGGTGGGGACAACTTCGGTGTGGGGTCCATCCTTCGATATAAGGATTTTTTGCAGTGAGGGCCCTGCCCAGAACCAGTGGCCCCCGGGCACATCCTTTTTCCATTTTCCCTGGGAAAGAAAACTCAGCAGTCCAGGTTCCTGATGTCAGTTTGTAGGGCTTCCTTGGGTCTATCAAGGCAGCACAAGTTTGAGGTGGGGACAACTTCGGTGTGGGGTCCATCCTTCGATATAAGGATTTTTTGCAGTGAGGGCCCTTCCCAGGGCTATGGGCCCCCGGGCACAACCTTTTTCCTTTTTCCCTGGGAAAGAAAACTCAGCAGTCCAGGTTGCTGATGTCAGTTTGTAGGGCTCCCTTGGGTCTATCAGGGCAGCACAAGTTTGAGGTGGGGACAACTTCGGTGTGGGGTCCATCCTTCGATATAAGGATTCTTTGCAGTCAGGGCCAAGGGCCCCTGGGCTCATCCTTTTTCCATTTTCCCTGGGAAAGAAAACTCAGCAGTCCAGGTTCCTGATGTCAGTTTGTAGGGCTCCCTTGGGTCTATCAGGGCAGCACAACTTTGAGGTGGGGACGACTTCGGTGTGGGGTCCATCCTTCGATATAAGGATTCTTTGCAGTGCGGGCCCTGCCCAGGGCCAGGGGCCCCCGGGCACATCCTTTGGCCATTTTCCCTGGGAAAGAAAACTCAGCAGTCCAGGTTCGTGAAGTCAGTTTGTAGGGCTCCCTTGGGTCTATCAGGGTAGCACAAGTTTGAGGTGGGGACAACTTCAGTGTGGGGTCCATCCTTCGATATAAGGATTTTTTGCAGTCAGGGCCAGGGGCCCCTGGGCACATCCTTTTTCCATTTTCCCTGGGAAAGAAAACTCAGCAGTCCAGGTTGCTGATGTCAGTTTGTAGGTCTCCCCTGGGTCTATCAGGGCAGCACAAGTTTGAGGTGGGGACAACTTCGGTGTGGGGTCCATCCTTCGATATAAGGTTTTTTTACAGTGAGGCCCCTGCCCAGGGCTAGAGGCCCCCGGGCACATCCTTTTTCCATTTTCCCTGGGAAAGAAAACTCAGCAGTCCAGGTTCCTGATGTCAGTTTGTAGGGCTCCCTTGGGTCTATCAGGGCAGCACAAGTTTGAGGTGGGGACAACTTCGGTGTGGGGTCCATCCTTTGATATAAGGATTTTTTGCAGTGAGGGCCCTGCCCAGAACCAGTGGCCCCCGGGCACATCCTTTTTCCATTTTCCCTGGGAAAGAAAACTCAGCAGTCCAGGTTCCTGATGTCAGTTTGTAGGGCTCCCTTGGGTCTATCAGGGCAGCACAAGTTTGAGGTGGGGACAACTTCGGTGTGGGGTCCATCCTTCGATATAAGGATTCTTTGCAGTGAGGGCCCTGCCCAGGGCCAGGGGCCCCCGGGCACATCCTTTGGCCATTTTCCCTGGGAAAGAAAACTCAGCAGTCCAGGTTCCTGATGTCAGTTTGTAGGGCTCCCTTGGGTCTATCAGGGCAGCACAAGTTTGAGGTGGGGACAACTTCGGTGTGGGGTCCATCCTTCGATATAAGGATTTTTTGCAGTCAGGGCCAGGGGCTCCTGGGCACGTACTTTTTCCATTTTCCCTGGGAAAGAAAACTTAGCAGTCCAGGTTCCTGATGTCAGTTTGTAGGGCTCCCTTGGGTGTATCAGGGCAGCACAAGTTAGAGGTGGGGACAACTTCGGTGTGGGGTCCATCCTTCGATATAAGGATTCTTTGCAGTCAGGGCCAGGGGCCCCCGGGCACAGCCTTTTTCCATTTTCCCTGGGAAAGAAAACTCAGCAGTCCAGGTTCCTGATGTCATTTTGTAGGGTTCCCTTGGGTCTATCAGGGTAGCACAAGTTTGAGGTGGGGACAACTTCGGTGTGGTGTCCATCCTTCGATATAAGGATTCTTTGCAGTCAGGGCCAAGGGACCCTGGGCACATCCTTTTTCCATTTTCCCTGGGAAAGAAAACTCAGCAGTCCAGGTTCCTGATGTCAGTTTGTAGGGCTCCCTTGGGTCTATCAGGGCAGCACAAGTTTGAGGTGGGGACAACTTCGGTGTGGGGTCCATCCTTCGATATAAGGATTCTTTGCAGTCAGGGCCAGGGGCCCCCGGGCACATCCTTTGGCCATTTTCCCTGGGAAAGAAAACTCAGCAGTCCAGGTTCCTGATGTCAGTTTGTAGGGCTCCCTTGGGTCTATCAGGGCAGCACAAGTTTGAGGTGGGGACAACTTCGGTGTGGGGTCCATCCTTCGATATAAGGATTTTTTGCAGTGAGGGCCCTGCCCAGAACCAGTGGCCCCCGGGCACATCCTTTTTCCATTTTCCCTGGGAAAGAAAACTCAGCAGTCCAGGTTCCTGATGTCAGTTTGTAGGGCTTCCTTGGGTCTATCAAGGCAGCACAAGTTTGAGGTGGGGACAACTTCGGTGTGGGGTCCATCCTTCGATATAAGGATTTTTTGCAGTCAGGGCCAGGGGCCCCTGGGAACATCCTTTTTCCATTTTCCCTGGGAAAGAAAACTCAGCAGTCCAGGTTCCTGATGTCAGTTTGTAGGGCTCCCTTGGGTCTATCAGGGCAGCACAAGTTTGAGGTGGGGACAATTTTGGTGTGGGGTCCATCCTTCGATATAAGGATTTTTTGCAGTGAAGGGCCTGCCCAGGGCCAGGGGCCCCTGGGCACATCCTTTGGCCATTTTCCGTGGGAAAGAATACTCAGCAGTCCAGGTTCCTGAAGTCAGTTTGTAGGGCTCCCTTGGGTCTATCAGGGCAGCACAAGTTTGAGGTGGGGACAACTTCGGTGTGGGGTCCATCCTTCGATATAAGGATTCTTTGCAGTGAGGGCCCAGCCCAGGGCCAGGGGCCCCTGGGCACATCCTTTTTCCATTTTCCCTGGGAAAGAAAACTCAGCAGTCCAGGTTGCTGATGTCAGTTTGTAGGGCTCCCTTGGGTCTATCAGGGCAGCACAAGTTTGAGGTGGGGACAACTTCGGTGTGGGGTCCATCCTTCGATATAAGGATTCTTTGCAGTCAGGGCCAGGGGCCCCTGGGCACATCCTTTTTCCATTTTCCCTGGGAAAGAAAACTCAGCAGTCCAGGTTCCTGATGTCAGTTTGTAGGGCTCCCTTGGGTCTATCAGGGTAGAACAAGTTTGAGGTGGGGACAACTTCGGTGTGGGGTCCATCCTTCGATATAAGGATTATTTGCAGTCAGGACACAGCCCAGGGCCAGGGGCCCCTGGGCACATCCTTTTTCCATTTTCCCTGGGAAAGAAAACTCAGCAGTCCAGGTTCCTGATGTCAGTTTGTAGGGCTCCCTTGGGTCTATCAGGGCAGCACAAGTTTGAGGTGGGGACAACTTCGGTGTGGGGTCCATCCTTCGATATAAGGATTCTTTGCAGTCAGGGCCAGGGGCCCCTGGGCACATCCTTTTTCCATTTTCCCTGGGAAAGAAAACTCAGCAGTCCAGGTTCCTGATGTCAGTTTGTAGGGCTCCCTTGGGTCTATCAGGGTAGCACAAGTTTGAGGTGGGGACAAATTTGGTGTGGGGTCCATCCTTCGATATAAGGATTCTTTGCAGTCAGGGCCAGGGGCCCCCGGGCACATCCTTTGGCCATTTTCCCTGGGAAAGAAAACTCAGCAGTCCAGGTTCCTGATGTCAGTTTGTAGGGTTCCCTTGGGTCTATCACGGTGGCACAAGTTTGAGGTGGGGACAACATCGGTGTGGGGTCCATCCTTCGATATAATGATTCTTTGCAGTCAGGGCCAGGGGCCCCTGGGCACATCCTTTTTCCATTTTCCCTGGGAAAGAAAACTCAGCAGTCCAGGTTCCAGATGTCAGTTTGTAGGGCTCCCTTGGGTCTATCAGGGCAGCACAAGTTTGAGGTGGGGACAACTTCGGTGTGGGGTCCATCCTTAGATATAAGGATTATTTGCAGTGCGGGCCCGGCCCACGTCCAGGGGCCCCTGGGCACGTCCTTTTTCCATTTTCCCTGGGAAAGAAAACTCAGCAGTCCAGGTTCCTGATGTCAGTTTGTAGGGCTCCCTTGGGTCTATCAGGGCAGCACAAGTTTGAGGTGGGGACAACTTCGGTGTGGGGTCCATCCTTCGATATAAGGATTTTTTGCAGTGAGGGCCCTGCCCAGAACCAGTGGCCCCCGGGCACATCCTTTTTCCATTTTCCCTGGGAAAGAAAACTCAGCAGTCCAGGTTGCTGATGTCAGTTTGTAGGGCTCTCTTGGGTCTATCAGGGCAGCACAAGTTTGAGGTGGGGACAACTTCGGTGTGGGGTCCATCCTTCGATATAAGGATTCTTTGCAGTGAGGTCCCTGCCCAGGGCCAGGGGCCCCCGGGCACATCCTTTGGCCATTTTGCCTGGGAAAGAAAACTCAGCAGTCCAGGTTCCTGATGTCAGTTTGTAGGGCTCCCTTGGGTCTATCAGGGCAGCACAAGTTTGAGGTGGGGACAACTTCGGTGTGGGGTCCATCCTTCGATATAAGGATTTTTTGCAGTCAGGGCCAGGGGCTCCTGGGCACGTCCTTTTTCCATTTTCCCTGGGAAAGAAAACTTAGCAGTCCAGGTTCCCGATGTCAGTTTGTAGGGCTCCCTTGGGTGTATCAGGGCAGCACAAGTTAGAGGTGGGGACAACTTTGGTGTGGGGTCCATCCTTCGATATAAGGATTCTTTGCAGTCAGGGCCAAGGGCCCCTGGGCACATCCTTTTTCCATTTTCCCTGGGAAAGAAAACTCAGCAGTCCAGGTTCCTGATGTCATTTTGTAGGGTTCCCTTGGGTCTATCAGGGTAGCACAAGTTTGAGGTGGGGACAACTTCGGTGTGGGGTCCATCCTTCGATATAAGGATTCTTTGCAGTCAGGGCCAAGGGACCCTGGGCACATCCTTTTTCCATTTTCCCTGGGAAAGAAAACTCAGCAGTCCAGGTTCCTGATGTCAGTTTGTAGGGCTCCCTTGGGTCTATCAGGGCAGCACAAGTTTGAGGTGGGGACAACTTCGGTGTGGGGTCCATCCTTCGATATAAGGATTCTTTGCAGTGAGGTCCCTGATAAGGGCCAGGGGCCCCCGGGCACATCCTTTGGCCATTTTCCCTGGGAAAGAAAACTCAGCAGTCCAGGTTCCTGATGTCAGTTTGTAGGGCTCCCTTGGGTCTATCAGGGTAGCACAAGTTTGAGGTGGGGACAACTTCGGTGTGAGGTCCATCCTTCGATATAAGGATTCTTTGCAGTCAGGGCCAGGGGCCCCTGGACATATCCTTTGGCCATGTTCCCTGGGAAAGAAAACTCAGCAGTCCAGGTTCCTGATGTCAGTTTGTAGGGCTCCCTTGGGTGTATCAGGGCAGCACAAGTTAGAGGTGGGGACAACTTCGGTGTGGGGTCCATCCTTCGATATAAGGATTTTTTGAAGTCAGGGCCAGGGGCCCCTGGGCACAATCATTTTCCATTTTCCCTGGGAAAGAAAACTCAGCAGTCCAGGTTGCTGATGTCAGTTTGTAGGGCTCCCTTGGGTGTATCAGGGCAGCACAAGTTAGAGGTGGGGACAACTTCGGTGTGGGGTCCATCCTTCGATATAAGGATTCTTTGCAGTCAGGGCCAGGGGCCCCCGGGCACATCCTTTGGCCATTTTCCCTGGGAAAGAAAACTCAGCAGTCCAGGTTCCTGATGTCAGTTTGTAGGGCTCCCTTGGGTCTATCAGGGCAGCACAAGTTTGAGGTGGGGACAACTTCGGTGTGGGGTCCATCCTTCGATATAAGGATTTTTTGCAGTGAGGGCCCTGCCCAGAACCAGTGGCCCCCGGGCACATCCTTTTTCCATTTTCCCTGGGAAAGAAAACTCAGCAGTCCAGGTTCCTGATGTCAGTTTGTAGGGCTCCCTTGGGTCTATCGAGGCAGCACAAGTTTGAGGTGGGGACAACTTCGGTGTGGGGTCCATCCTTCGATATAAGGATTTTTTGCTGTCAGGGCCAGGGGCCCCCGGGAACATCCTTTTTCCATTTTCCCTGGGAAAGAAAACTCAGCAGTCCAGGTTCCAGATGTCAGTTTGTAGGGCTCCCTTGGGTCTATCAGGGTAGCACAAGTTTGAGGTGGGGACAACTTCGGTGTGGGGTCCATCCTTCGATATAAGGATTCTTTACAGTCAGGCCCCAGCCCAGGGCCAGGGGCCCCTGGGCATATCCATTGGCCAATTTCCCTGGGAAAGAAAACTCAGCAGTCCAGGTTGCTGATGTCAGTTTGTAGGGCTCCCTTGGGTCTATCAGGGCAGCACAAGTTTGAGGTGGGGACAATTTTGGTGTGGGGTCCATCCTTCGATATAAGGATTTTTTGCAGTGAGGGGCCTGCCCAGGGCCAGGGGCCCCTGGGCACATCCTTTGGCCATTTTCCGTGGGAAAGAATACTCAGCAGTCCAGGTTCCTGATGTCAGTTTGTAGGGCTCCCTTGGGTCTATCAGGGCAGCACAAGTTTGAGGTGGGGACAACTTCGGTGTGGGGTCCATCCTTCGATATAAGGATTTTTTGCAGTGAGGGCCCTGCCCAGAACCAGTGGCCCCCGGGCACATCCTTTTTCCATTTTCCCTGGGAAAGAAAACTCAGCAGTCCAGGTTCCTGATGTCAGTTTGTAGGGCTCCCTTGGGTCTATCAGGGCAGCACAAGTTTGAGGTGGGGACAACTTCGGTGTGGGGTCCATCCTTCGATATAAGGATTCTTTGCAGTGAGGTCCCTGCCCAGGGCCAGGGGCCCCCGGGCACATCCTTTGGCCATTTTGCCTGGGAAAGAAAACTCAGCAGTCCAGGTTCCTGATGTCAGTTTGTAGGGCTCCCTTGGGTCTATCAGGGCAGCACAAGTTTGAGGTGGGGACAACTTCGGTGTGGGGTCCATCCTTCGATATAAGGATTCTTTGCAGTGAGGGCCCTGCCCAGGGCCAGGGGCCCCCGGGCACATCCTTTGGCCATTTTCCCTGGGAAAGAAAACTCAGCAGTCCAGGTTCCTGATGTCAGTTTTTAGGGCTCCCTTGGGTCTATCAGGGTAGCACAAGTTTGAGGTGGGGACAACTTCGGTGTGGGGTCCATCCTTCGATATAAGGATTTTTTGCAGTCAGGGCCAGGGGCTCCTGGGCACGTCCTTTTTCCATTTTCCCTGGGAAAGAAAACTTAGCAGTCCAGGTTGCTGATGTCAGTTTGTAGGGCTCCCTTGGGTGTATCAGGGCAGCACAAGTTAGAGGTGGGGACAACTTCGGTGTGGGGTCCATCCTTCGATATAAGGATTCTTTGCAGTCAGGGCCAGGGGCCCCCGGGCACAGCCTTTTTCCATTTTCCCTGGGAAAGAAAACTCAGCAGTCCAGGTTCCTGATGTCATTTTGTAGGGTTCCCTTGGGTCTATCAGGGTAGCACAAGTTTGAGGTGGGTACAACTTCGGTGTGGGGTCCATCCTTCGATATAAGGATTCTTTGCAGTCAGGGCCAAGGGACCCTGGGCACATCCTTTTTCCATTTTCCCTGGGAAAGAAAACTCAGCAGTCCAGGTTCCTGATGTCAGTTTGTAGGGCTCCCTTGGGTCTATCAGGGCAGCACAAGTTTGAGGTGGGGACAACTTCGGTGTGGGGTCCATCCTTCGATATAAGGATTCTTTGCAGTGAGGTCCCTGATAAGGGCCAGGGGCCCCCGGGCACATCCTTTGGCCATTTTCCCTGGGAAAGAAAACTCAGCAGTCCAGGTTCCTGATGTCAGTTTGTAGGGCTCCCTTGGGTCTATCAGGGTAGCACAAGTTTGAGGTGGGGACAACTTCGGTGTGGGGTCCATCCTTCGATATAAGGATTCTTTGCAGTCAGGGCCAGGGGCCCCTGGACATATCCTTTGGCCATTTTCCCTGGGAAAGAAAACTCAGCAGTCCAGGTTCCTGATGTCAGTTTGTAGGGCTCCCTTGGGTCTATCAGGGCAGCACAAGTTAGAGGTGGGGACAACTTCGGTGTGGGGTCCATCCTTCGATATAAGGATTTTTTGCAGTGAGGACCCTGCCCAGAACCAGTGGCCCCCGGGCACATCCTTTTTCCATTTTCCCTGGGAAAGAAAACTCAGCAGTCCAGGTTCCTGATGTCAGTTTGTAGGGCTCCCTTGGGTCTATCAAGGCAGCACAAGTTTGAGGTGGGGACAACTTCGGTGTGGGGTCCATCCTTCGATATAAGGATTTTTTGCAATCAGGGCCAGGGGCCCCCGGGAACATCCTTTTTCCATTTTCCCTGGGAAAGAAAACTCAGCAGTCCAGGTTCCAGATGTCAGTTTGTAGGGCTCCCTTGGGTCTATCAGGGTAGCACAAGTTTGAGGTGGGGACAACTTCGGTGTGGGGTCCATCCTTCGATATAAGGATTCTTTACAGTCAGGCCCCAGCCCAGGGCCAGGGGCCCCTGGGCATATCCATTGGCCAATTTCCCTGGGAAAGAAAACTCAGCAGTCCAGGTTGCTGATGTCAGTTTGTAGGGCTCCCTTGGGTCTATCAGGGCAGCACAAGTTTGAGGTGGGGACAATTTTGGTGTGGGGTCCATCCTTCGATATAAGGATTTTTTGCAGTGAGGGGCCTGCCCAGGGCCAGGGGCCCCTGGGCACATCCTTTGGCCATTTTCCGTGGGAAAGAATACTCAGCAGTCCAGGTTCCTGAAGTCAGTTTGTAGGGCTCCCTTGGGTCTATCAGGGCAGCACAAGTTTGAGGTGGGGACAACTTCGGTGTGGGGTCCATCCTTCGATATAAGGATTTTTTGCAGTGAGGGCCCTGCCCAGAACCAGTGGCCCCCGGGCACATCCTTTTTCCATTTTCCCTGGGAAAGAAAACTCAGCAGTCCAGGTTCCTGATGTCAGTTTGTAGGGCTCCCTTGGGTCTATCAGGGCAGCACAAGTTTGAGGTGGGGACAACTTCGGTGTGGGGTCCATCCTTCGATATAAGGATTCTTTGCAGTGAGGGCCCTGCCCAGGGCCAGGGGCCCCCGGGCACATCCTTTGGCCATTTTCCCTGGGAAAGAAAACTCAGCAGTCCAGGTTCCTGATGTCAGTTTTTAGGGCTCCCTTGGGTCTATCAGGGCAGCACAAGTTTGAGGTGGGGACAACTTCGGTGTGGGGTCCATCCTTCGATATAAGGATTTTTTGCAGTCAGGGCCAGGGGCTCCTGGGCACGTCCTTTTTCCATTTTCCCTGGGAAAGAAAACTTAGCAGTCCAGGTTCCTGATGTCAGTTTGTAGGGCTCCCTTGGGTGTATCAGGGCAGCACAAGTTAGAGGTGGGGACAACTTCGGTGTGGGGTCCATCCTTCGATATAAGGATTCTTTGCAGTCAGGGCCAGGGGCCCCCGGGCACAGCCTTTTTCCATTTTCCCTGGGAAAGAAAACTCAGCAGTCCAGGTTCCTGATGTCATTTTGTAGGGTTCCCTTGGGTCTATCAGGGTAGCACAAGTTAGAGGTGGGTACAACTTCGGTGTGGGGTCCATCCTTCGATATAAGGATTCTTTGCAGTCAGGGCCAAGGGACCCTGGGCACATCCTTTTTCCATTTTCCCTGGGAAAGAAAACTCAGCAGTCCAGGTTCCTGATGTCAGTTTGTAGGGCTCCCTTGGGTCTATCAGGGCAGCACAAGTTTGAGGTGGGGACAACTTCGGTGTGGGGTCCATCCTTCGATATAAGGATTCTTTGCAGTGAGGTCTCTGATAAGGGCCAGGGGCCCCCGGGCACATCCTTTGGCCATTTTCCCTGGGAAAGAAAACTCAGCAGTCCAGGTTCCTGATGTCAGTTTGTAGGGCTCCCTTGGGTCTATCAGGGTAGCACAAGTTTGAGGTGGGGACAACTTCGGTGTGGGGTCCATCCTTCGATATAAGGATTCTTTGCAGTCAGGGCCAGGGGCCCCTGGACATATCCTTTGGCCATTTTCCCTGGGAAAGAAAACTCAGCAGTCCAGGTTCCTGATGTCAGTTTGTAGGGCTCCCTTGGGTCTATCAGGGCAGCACAAGTTTGAGGTGGGGACAACTTTGGTGTGGGGTCCATCCTTCGATATAAGGATACTTTGCAGTCAGGGCCAGGGGCCCCCGGGCACAACCTTTTTCCATTTTCCCTGGGAAAGAAAACTCAGCAGTCCAGGTTCCTGATGTCAGTTTGTAGGGCTCCCTTGGGTCTATCAGTCCAGCACAAGTTTGAGGTGGGGACAACTTCGGTGTGGGGTCCATCCTTCGATATAAGGATTCTTTGCAGTCAGGGCCAGGGGCCCCTGGGAACATCCTTTTTCCATTTTCCCTGGGAAAGAAAACTCAGCAGTCCAGGTTGCTGATGTCAGTTTGTAGGGCTCCCTTGGGTCTATCAGGGCAGCACAAGTTTGAGGTGGGGACAACTTCGGTGTGGGGTCCATCCTTCGATATAAGGATTTTTTGCAGTCAGGGCCAGGGGCCCCTGGGCGCATCCTTTTTCCATTTTCCCTGGGAAAGAAAACTCAGCAGTCCAGGTTCCTGATGTCAGTTTGTAGGGCTCCCTTGGGTCTATCAAGGCAGCACAAGTTTGAGGTGGGGACAACTTCGGTGTGGGGTCCATCCTTCGATATAAGGATTTTTTACAGTGAGGCCCCTGCCCAGGGCTAGGGGCCCCCGGTCACATCCTTTTTCCATTTTCCCTGGGAAAGAAAACTCAGCAGTCCAGGTTCCTGATGTCAGTTTGTAGGGCTCCCTTGGGTCTATCAGGGCAGCACAAGTTTGAGGTGGGGACAACTTCGGTGTGGGGTCCATCCTTTGATATAAGGATTTTTTGCAGTGAGGGCCCTGCCCAGAACCAGTGGCCCCCGGGCACATCCTTTTTCCATTTTCCCTGGGAAAGAAAACTCAGCAGTCCAGGTTCCTGATGTCAGTTTGTAGGGCTCCCTTGGGTCTATCAGGGCAGCACAAGTTTGAGGTGGGGACAACTTCGGTGTGGGGTACATCCTTCGATATAAGGATTCTTTGCAGTGAGGTCCCTGCCCAGGGCCAGGGGCCCCCGGGCACATCCTTTGGCCATTTTGCCTGAGAAAGAAAACTCAGCAGTCCAGGTTCCTGATGTCAGTTTGTAGGGCTCCCTTGGGTCTATCAGGGCAGCACAAGTTTGAGGTGGGGACAACTTCGGTGTGGGGTCCATCCTTCGATATAAGGATTCTTTGCAGTCAGGGCCAGGGGCCCCTGGACATATCCTTTGGCCATTTTCCCTGGGAAAGAAAACTCAGCAGTCCAGGTTCCTGATGTCAGTTTGTAGGGCTCCCTTGGGTCTATCAGTCCAGCACAAGTTTGAGGTGGGGACAACTTCGGTGTGGGGTCCATCCTTCGATATAAGGATTCTTTGCAGTGAGGTCCCTGATAAGGGCCAGGGGCCCCCGGGCACATCCTTTGGCCATTTTCCCTGGGAAAGAAAACTCAGCAGTCCAGGTTCCTGATGTCAGTTTGTAGGGCTCCCTTGGGTCTATCAGGGCAGCACAAGTTTGAGGTGGGGACAACTTCGGTGTGGGGTCCATCCTTCGATATAAGGATTTTTTGCAGTCAGGGCCAGGGGCTCCTGGGCACGTCCTTTTTCCATTTTCCCTGGGAAAGAAAACTTAGCAGTCCAGGTTCCTGATGTCAGTTTGTAGGGCTCCCTTGGGTGTATCAGGGCAGCACAAGTTAGAGGTGGGGACAACTTCGGTGTGGGGTCCATCCTTCGATATAAGGATTCTTTGCAGTCAGGGCCAGGGGCCCCCGGGCACAGCCTTTTTCCATTTTCCCTGGGAAAGAAAACTCAGCAGTCCAGGTTCCTGATGTCAGTTTGTAGGGCTCCCTTGGGTCTATCAGGGCAGCACAAGTTTGAGGTGGGTACAACTTCGGTGTGGGGTCCATCCTTCGATATAAGGATTCTTTGCAGTCAGGGCCAAGGGACCCTGGGCACATCCTTTTTCCATTTTCCCTGGGAAAGAAAACTCAGCAGTCCAGGTTCCTGATGTCAGTTTGTAGGGCTCCCTTGGGTCTATCAGGGCAGCACAAGTTTGAGGTGGGGACAACTTCGGTGTGGGGTCCATCCTTCGATATAAGGATTCTTTGCAGTGAGGTCCCTGATAAGGGCCAGGGGCCCCCGGGCACATCCTTTGGCCATTTTCCCTGGGAAAGAAAACTCAGCAGTCCAGGTTCCTGATGTCAGTTTGTAGGGCTCCCTTGGGTCTATCAGGGTAGCACAAGTTTGAGGTGGGGACAACTTCGGTGTGGGGTCCATCCTTCGATATAAGGATTCTTTGCAGTCAGGGCCAGGGGCCCCTGGACATATCCTTTGGCCATTTTCCCTGGGAAAGAAAACTCAGCAGTCCAGGTTCCTGATGTCAGTTTGTAGGGCTCCCTTGGGTCTATCAGGGCAGCACAAGTTTGAGGTGGGGACAACTTCGGTGTGGGGTCCATCCTTCGATATAAGGATTTTTTGCAGTCAGGGCCAGGGGCCCCTGGGCGCATCCTTTTTCCATTTTCCCTGGGAAAGAAAACTCAGCAGTCCAGGTTCCTGATGTCAGTTTGTAGGGCTCCCTTGGGTCTATCAAGGCAGCACAAGTTTGAGGTGGGGACAACTTCGGTGTGGGGTCCATCCTTCGATATAAGGATTTTTTACAGTGAGGCCCCTGCCCAGGGCTAGGGGCCCCCGGTCACATCCTTTTTCCATTTTCCCTGGGAAAGAAAACTCAGCAGTCCAGGTTCCTGATGTCAGTTTGTAGGGCTCCCTTGGGTCTATCAGGGCAGCACAAGTTTGAGGTGGGGACAACTTCGGTGTGGGGTCCATCCTTTGATATAAGGATTTTTTGCAGTGAGGGCCCTGCCCAGAACCAGTGGCCCCCGGGCACATCCTTTTTCCATTTTCCCTGGGAAAGAAAACTCAGCAGTCCAGGTTCCTGATGTCAGTTTGTAGGGCTCCCTTGGGTCTATCAGGGCAGCACAAGTTTGAGGTGGGGACAACTTCGGTGTGGGGTACATCCTTCGATATAAGGATTCTTTGCAGTGAGGTCCCTGCCCAGGGCCAGGGGCCCCCGGGCACATCCTTTGGCCATTTTGCCTGAGAAAGAAAACTCAGCAGTCCAGGTTCCTGATGTCAGTTTGTAGGGCTCCCTTGGGTCTATCAGGGCAGCACAAGTTTGAGGTGGGGACAACTTCGGTGTGGGGTCCATCCTTCGATATAAGGATTCTTTGCAGTCAGGGCCAGGGGCCCCTGGACATATCCTTTGGCCATTTTCCCTGGGAAAGAAAACTCAGCAGTCCAGGTTCCTGATGTCAGTTTGTAGGGCTCCCTTGGGTCTATCAGTCCAGCACAAGTTTGAGGTGGGGACAACTTCGGTGTGGGGTCCATCCTTCGATATAAGGATTCTTTGCAGTGAGGTCCCTGATAAGGGCCAGGGGCCCCCGGGCACATCCTTTGGCCATTTTCCCTGGGAAAGAAAACTCAGCAGTCCAGGTTCCTGATGTCAGTTTGTAGGGCTCCCTTGGGTCTATCAGGGCAGCCCAAGTTTGAGGTGGGGACAACTTCGGTGTGGGGTCCATCCTTCGATATAAGGATTTTTTGCAGTCAGGGCCAGGGGCTCCTGGGCACGTCCTTTTTCCATTTTCCCTGGGAAAGAAAACTTAGCAGTCCAGGTTCCTGATGTCAGTTTGTAGGGCTCCCTTGGGTGTATCAGGGCAGCACAAGTTAGAGGTGGGGACAACTTCGGTGTGGGGTCCATCCTTCGATATAAGGATTCTTTGCAGTCAGGGCCAGGGGCCCCCGGGCACAGCCTTTTTCCATTTTCCCTGGGAAAGAAAACTCAGCAGTCCTGGTTCCTGATGTCATTTTGTAGGGTTCCCTTGGGTCTATCAGGGTAGCACAAGTTTGAGGTGGGTACAACTTCGGTGTGGGGTCCATCCTTCGATATAAGGATTCTTTGCAGTCAGGGCCAGGGGCCCCTGGACATATCCTTTGGCCATTTTCCCTGGGAAAGAAAACTCAGCAGTCCAGGTTCCTGATGTCAGTTTGTAGGGCTCCCTTGGGTCTATCAGGGCAGCACAAGTTTGAGGTGGGGACAACTTCGGTGTGGGGTCCATCCTTCGATATAAGGATTTTTTGCAGTCAGGGCCAGGGGCCCCTGGGCGCATCCTTTTTCCATTTTCCCTGGGAAAGAAAACTCAGCAGTCCAGGTTCCTGATGTCAGTTTGTAGGGCTCCCTTGGGTCTATCAGGGTAGCACAAGTTTGAGGTGGGGACAACTTCGGTGTGGGGTCCATCCTTCGATATAAGGATTCTTTACAGTCAGGCCCCAGCCCGGGGCCAGGGGCCCCTGGGCATATCCATTGGCCAATTTCCCTGGGAAAGAAAACTCAGCAGTCCAGGTTGCTGATGTCAGTTTGTAGGGCTCCCTTGGGTCTATCAGGGCAGCACAAGTTTGAGGTGGGGACAATTTTGGTGTGGGGTCCATCCTTCGATATAAGGATTTTTTGCAGTGAGGGGCCTGCCCAGGGCCAGGGGCCCCTGGGCACATCCTTTGGCCATTTTCCGTGGGAAAGAATACTCAGCAGTCCAGGTTCCTGATGTCAGTTTGTAGGGCTCCCTTGGGTCTATCAGGGCAGCACAAGTTTGAGGTGGGGACAACTTCGGTGTGGGGTCCATCCTTCGATATAAGGATTTTTTGCAGTGAGGGCCCTGCCCAGAACCAGTGGCCCCCGGGCACATCCTTTTTCCATTTTCCCTGGGAAAGAAAACTCAGCAGTCCAGGTTCCTGATGTCAGTTTGTAGGGCTCCCTTGGGTCTATCAGGGCAGCACAAGTTTGAGGTGGGGACAACTTCGGTGTGGGGTCCATCCTTCGATATAAGGATTCTTTGCAGTGAGGGCCCTGCCCAGGGCCAGGGGCCCCCGGGCACATCCTTTGGCCATTTTCCCTGGGAAAGAAAACTCAGCAGTCCAGGTTCCTGATGTCAGTTTTTAGGGCTCCCTTGGGTCTATCAGGGTAGCACAAGTTTGAGGTGGGGACAACTTCGGTGTGGGGTCCATCCTTCGATATAAGGATTTTTTGCAGTCAGGGCCAGGGGCTCCTGGGCACGTCCTTTTTCCATTTTCCCTGGGAAAGAAAACTTAGCAGTCCAGGTTGCTGATGTCAGTTTGTAGGGCTCCCTTGGGTGTATCAGGGCAGCACAAGTTAGAGGTGGGGACAACTTCGGTGTGGGGTCCATCCTTCGATATAAGGATTCTTTGCAGTCAGGGCCAGGGGCCCCCGGGCACAGCCTTTTTCCATTTTCCCTGGGAAAGAAAACTCAGCAGTCCAGGTTCCTGATGTCATTTTGTAGGGTTCCCTTGGGTCTATCAGGGTAGCACAAGTTTGAGGTGGGTACAACTTCGGTGTGGGGTCCATCCTTCGATATAAGGATTCTTTGCAGTCAGGGCCAAGGGACCCTGGGCACATCCTTTTTCCATTTTCCCTGGGAAAGAAAACTCAGCAGTCCAGGTTCCTGATGTCAGTTTGTAGGGCTCCCTTGGGTCTATCAGGGCAGCACAAGTTTGAGGTGGGGACAACTTCGGTGTGGGGTCCATCCTTCGATATAAGGATTCTTTGCAGTGAGGTCCCTGATAAGGGCCAGGGGCCCCCGGGCACATCCTTTGGCCATTTTCCCTGGGAAAGAAAACTCAGCAGTCCAGGTTCCTGATGTCAGTTTGTAGGGCTCCCTTGGGTCTATCAGGGTAGCACAAGTTTGAGGTGGGGACAACTTCGGTGTGGGGTCCATCCTTCGATATAAGGATTCTTTGCAGTCAGGGCCAGGGGCCCCTGGACATATCCTTTGGCCATTTTCCCTGGGAAAGAAAACTCAGCAGTCCAGGTTCCTGATGTCAGTTTGTAGGGCTCCCTTGGGTCTATCAGGGCAGCACAAGTTTGAGGTGGGGACAACTTCGGTGTGGGGTCCATCCTTCGATATAAGGATTTTTTGCAGTGAGGGCCCTGCCCAGAACCAGTGGCACCCGGGCACATCCTTTTTCCATTTTCCCTGGGAAAGAAAACTCAGCAGTCCAGGTTCCTGATGTCAGTTTGTAGGGCTCCCTTGGGTCTATCAAGGCAGCAGAAGTTTGAGGTGGGGACAACTTCGGTGTGGGGTCCATCCTTCGATATAAGGATTTTTTGCAATCAGGGCCAGGGGCCCCCGGGAACATCCTTTTTCCATTTTCCCTGGGAAAGAAAACTCAGCAGTCCAGGTTCCAGATGTCAGTTTGTAGGGCTCCCTTGGGTCTATCAGGGTAGCACAAGTTTGAGGTGGGGACAACTTCGGTGTGGGGTCCATCCTTCGATATAAGGATTCTTTACAGTCAGGCCCCAGCCCAGGGCCAGGGGCCCCTGGGCATATCCATTGGCCAATTTCCCTGGGAAAGAAAACTCAGCAGTCCAGGTTGCTGATGTCAGTTTGTAGGGCTCCCTTGGGTCTATCAGGGCAGCACAAGTTTGAGGTGGGGACAATTTTGGTGTGGGGTCCATCCTTCGATATAAGGATTTTTTGCAGTGAGGGGCCTGCCCAGGGCCAGGGGCCCCTGGGCACATCCTTTGGCCATTTTCCGTGGGAAAGAATACTCAGCAGTCCAGGTTCCTGAAGTCAGTTTGTAGGGCTCCCTTGGGTCTATCAGGGCAGCACAAGTTTGAGGTGGGGACAACTTCGGTGTGGGGTCCATCCTTCGATATAAGGATTTTTTGCAGTGAGGGCCCTGCCCAGAACCAGTGGCCCCCGGGCACATCCTTTTTCCATTTTCCCTGGGAAAGAAAACTCAGCAGTCCAGGTTCCTGATGTCAGTTTGTAGGGCTCCCTTGGGTCTATCAGGGCAGCACAAGTTTGAGGTGGGGACAACTTCGGTGTGGGGTCCATCCTTCGATATAAGGATTCTTTGCAGTGAGGGCCCTGCCCAGGGCCAGGGGCCCCCGGGCACATCCTTTGGCCATTTTCCCTGGGAAAGAAAACTCAGCAGTCCAGGTTCCTGATGTCAGTTTTTAGGGCTCCCTTGGGTCTATCAGGGCAGCACAAGTTTGAGGTGGGGACAACTTCGGTGTGGGGTCCATCCTTCGATATAAGGATTTTTTGCAGTCAGGGCCAGGGGCTCCTGGGCACGTCCTTTTTCCATTTTCCCTGGGAAAGAAAACTTGGCAGTCCAGGTTCCTGATGTCAGTTTGTAGGGCTCCCTTGGGTGTATCAGGGCAGCACAAGTTAGAGGTGGGGACAACTTCGGTGTGGGGTCCATCCTTCGATATAAGGATTCTTTGCAGTCAGGGCCAGTGGCCCCCGGGCACATCCTTTTTCCATTTTCCCTGGGAAAGAAAACTCAGCAGTCCAGGTTCCTGATGTCATTTTGTAGGGTTCCCTTGGGTCTATCAGGGTAGCACAAGTTTGAGGTGGGTACAACTTCGGTGTGGGGTCCATCCTTCGATATAAGGATTCTTTGCAGTCAGGGCCAAGGGACCCTGGGCACATCCTTTTTCCATTTTCCCTGGGAAAGAAAACTCAGCAGTCCAGGTTCCTGATGTCAGTTTGTAGGGCTCCCTTGGGTCTATCAGGGCAGCACAAGTTTGAGGTGGGGACAACTTCGGTGTGGGGTCCATCCTTCGATATAAGGATTCTTTGCAGTGAGGTCCCTGATAAGGGCCAGGGGCCCCCGGGCACATCCTTTGGCCATTTTCCCTGGGAAAGAAAACTCAGCAGTCCAGGTTCCTGATGTCAGTTTGTAGGGCTCCCTTGGGTCTATCAGGGTAGCACAAGTTTGAGGTGGGGACAACTTCGGTGTGGGGTCCATCCTTCGATATAAGGATTCTTTGCAGTCAGGGCCAGGGGCCCCTGGACACGTCCTTTTTCCATTTTCCCTGGGAAAGAAAACTCAGCAGTCCAGGTTCCTGATGTCAGTTTGTAGGGCTCCCTTGGGTCTATCAGGGCAGCACAAGTTTGAGGTGGGGACAACTTTGGTGTGGGGTCCATCCTTCGATATAAGGATACTTTGCAGTCAGGGCCAGGGGCCCCCGGGCACAACCTTTTTCCATTTTCCCTGGGAAAGAAAACTCAGCAGTCCAGGTTCCTGATGTCAGTTTGTAGGGCTCCCTTGGGTCTATCAGTCCAGCACAAGTTTGAGGTGGGGACAACTTCGGTGTGGGGTCCATCCTTCGATATAAGGATTCTTTGCAGTCAGGGCCAGGGGCCCCTGGGAACATCCTTTTTCCATTTTCCCTGGGAAAGAAAACTCAGCAGTCCAGGTTGCTGATGTCAGTTTGTAGAGCTCCCTTGGGTCTATCAGGGCAGCACAAGTTTGAGGTGGGGACAACTTCGGTGTGGGGTCCATCCTTCGATATAAGGATTTTTTGCAGTCAGGGCCAGGGGCCCCTGGGCGCATCCTTTTTCCATTTTCCCTGGGAAAGAAAACTCAGCAGTCCAGGTTCCTGATGTCAGTTTGTAGGGCTCCCTTGGGTCTATCAAGGCAGCACAAGTTTGAGGTGGGGACAACTTCGGTGTGGGGTCCATCCTTCGATATAAGGATTTTTTACAGTGAGGCCCCTGCCCAGGGCTAGGGGCCCCCGGTCACATCCTTTTTCCATTTTCCCTGGGAAAGAAAACTCAGCAGTCCAGGTTCCTGATGTCAGTTTGTAGGGCTCCCTTGGGTCTATCAGGGCAGCACAAGTTTGAGGTGGGGACAACTTCGGTGTGGGGTCCATCCTTTGATATAAGGATTTTTTGCAGTGAGGGCCCTGCCCAGAACCAGTGGCCCCCGGGCACATCCTTTTTCCATTTTCCCTGGGAAAGAAAACTCAGCAGTCCAGGTTCCTGATGTCAGTTTGTAGGGCTCCCTTGGGTCTATCAGGGCAGCACAAGTTTGAGGTGGGGACAACTTCGGTGTGGGGTACATCCTTCGATATAAGGATTCTTTGCAGTGAGGTCCCTGCCCAGGGCCAGGGGCCCCCGGGCACATCCTTTGGCCATTTTGCCTGAGAAAGAAAACTCAGCAGTCCAGGTTCCTGATGTCAGTTTGTAGGGCTCCCTTGGGTCTATCAGGGCAGCACAAGTTTGAGGTGGGGACAACTTCGGTGTGGGGTCCATCCTTCGATATAAGGATTCTTTGCAGTCAGGGCCAGGGGCCCCTGGACATATCCTTTGGCCATTTTCCCTGGGAAAGAAAACTCAGCAGTCCAGGTTCCTGATGTCAGTTTGTAGGGCTCCCTTGGGTCTATCAGTCCAGCACAAGTTTGAGGTGGGGACAACTTCGGTGTGGGGTCCATCCTTCGATATAAGGATTCTTTGCAGTGAGGTCCCTGATAAGGGCCAGGGGCCCCCGGGCACATCCTTTGGCCATTTTCCCTGGGAAAGAAAACTCAGCAGTCCAGGTTCCTGATGTCAGTTTGTAGGGCTCCCTTGGGTCTATCAGGGCAGCACAAGTTTGAGGTGGGGACAACTTCGGTGTGGGGTCCATCCTTCGATATAAGGATTTTTTGCAGTCAGGGCCAGGGGCTCCTGGGCACGTCCTTTTTCCATTTTCCCTGGGAAAGAAAACTTAGCAGTCCAGGTTCCTGATGTCAGTTTGTAGGGCTCCCTTGGGTGTATCAGGGCAGCACAAGTTAGAGGTGGGGACAACTTCGGTGTGGGGTCCATCCTTCGATATAAGGATTCTTTGCAGTCAGGGCCAGGGGCCCCCGGGCACAGCCTTTTTCCATTTTCCCTGGGAAAGAAAACTCAGCAGTCCAGGTTCCTGATGTCATTTTGTAGGGTTCCCTTGGGTCTATCAGGGTAGCACAAGTTTGAGGTGGGTACAACTTCGGTGTGGGGTCCATCCTTCGATATAAGGATTCTTTGCAGTCAGGGCCAAGGGACCCTGGGCACATCCTTTTTCCATTTTCCCTGGGAAAGAAAACTCAGCAGTCCAGGTTCCTGATGTCAGTTTGTAGGGCTCCCTTGGGTCTATCAGGGCAGCACAAGTTTGAGGTGGGGACAACTTCGGTGTGGGGTCCATCCTTCGATATAAGGATTCTTTGCAGTGAGGTCCCTGATAAGGGCCAGGGGCCCCCGGGCACATCCTTTGGCCATTTTCCCTGGGAAAGAAAACTCAGCAGTCCAGGTTCCTGATGTCAGTTTGTAGGGCTCCCTTGGGTCTATCAGGGTAGCACAAGTTTGAGGTGGGGACAACTTCGGTGTGGGGTCCATCCTTCGATATAAGGATTCTTTGCAGTCAGGGCCAGGGGCCCCTGGACATATCCTTTGGCCATTTTCCCTGGGAAAGAAAACTCAGCAGTCCAGGTTCCTGATGTCAGTTTGTAGGGCTCCCTTGGGTCTATCAGGGCAGCACAAGTTTGAGGTGGGGACAACTTCGGTGTGGGGTCCATCCTTCGATATAAGGATTTTTTGCAGTCAGGGCCAGGGGCCCCTGGGCGCATCCTTTTTCCATTTTCCCTGGGAAAGAAAACTCAGCAGTCCAGGTTCCTGATGTCAGTTTGTAGGGCTCCCTTGGGTCTATCAAGGCAGCACAAGTTTGAGGTGGGGACAACTTCGGTGTGGGGTCCATCCTTCGATATAAGGATTTTTTACAGTGAGGCCCCTGCCCAGGGCTAGGGGCCCCCGGTCACATCCTTTTTCCATTTTCCCTGGGAAAGAAAACTCAGCAGTCCAGGTTCCTGATGTCAGTTTGTAGGGCTCCCTTGGGTCTATCAGGGCAGCACAAGTTTGAGGTGGGGACAACTTCGGTGTGGGGTCCATCCTTTGATATAAGGATTTTTTGCAGTGAGGGCCCTGCCCAGAACCAGTGGCCCCCGGGCACATCCTTTTTCCATTTTCCCTGGGAAAGAAAACTCAGCAGTCCAGGTTCCTGATGTCAGTTTGTAGGGCTCCCTTGGGTCTATCAGGGCAGCACAAGTTTGAGGTGGGGACAACTTCGGTGTGGGGTACATCCTTCGATATAAGGATTCTTTGCAGTGAGGTCCCTGCCCAGGGCCAGGGGCCCCCGGGCACATCCTTTGGCCATTTTGCCTGAGAAAGAAAACTCAGCAGTCCAGGTTCCTGATGTCAGTTTGTAGGGCTCCCTTGGGTCTATCAGGGCAGCACAAGTTTGAGGTGGGGACAACTTCGGTGTGGGGTCCATCCTTCGATATAAGGATTCTTTGCAGTCAGGGCCAGGGGCCCCTGGACATATCCTTTGGCCATTTTCCCTGGGAAAGAAAACTCAGCAGTCCAGGTTCCTGATGTCAGTTTGTAGGGCTCCCTTGGGTCTATCAGTCCAGCACAAGTTTGAGGTGGGGACAACTTCGGTGTGGGGTCCATCCTTCGATATAAGGATTCTTTGCAGTGAGGTCCCTGATAAGGGCCAGGGGCCCCCGGGCACATCCTTTGGCCATTTTCCCTGGGAAAGAAAACTCAGCAGTCCAGGTTCCTGATGTCAGTTTGTAGGGCTCCCTTGGGTCTATCAGGGCAGCACAAGTTTGAGGTGGGGACAACTTCGGTGTGGGGTCCATCCTTCGATATAAGGATTTTTTGCAGTCAGGGCCAGGGGCTCCTGGGCACGTCCTTTTTCCATTTTCCCTGGGAAAGAAAACTTAGCAGTCCAGGTTCCTGATGTCAGTTTGTAGGGCTCCCTTGGGTGTATCAGGGCAGCACAAGTTAGAGGTGGGGACAACTTCGGTGTGGGGTCCATCCTTCGATATAAGGATTCTTTGCAGTCAGGGCCAGGGGCCCCCGGGCACAGCCTTTTTCCATTTTCCCTGGGAAAGAAAACTCAGCAGTCCAGGTTCCTGATGTCATTTTGTAGGGTTCCCTTGGGTCTATCAGGGTAGCACAAGTTTGAGGTGGGTACAACTTCGGTGTGGGGTCCATCCTTCGATATAAGGATTCTTTGCAGTCAGGGCCAGGGGCCCCTGGACATATCCTTTGGCCATTTTCCCTGGGAAAGAAAACTCAGCAGTCCAGGTTCCTGATGTCAGTTTGTAGGGCTCCCTTGGGTCTATCAGGGCAGCACAAGTTTGAGGTGGGGACAACTTCGGTGTGGGGTCCATCCTTCGATATAAGGATTTTTTGCAGTCAGGGCCAGGGGCCCCTGGGCGCATCCTTTTTCCATTTTCCCTGGGAAAGAAAACTCAGCAGTCCAGGTTCCTGATGTCAGTTTGTAGGGCTCCCTTGGGTCTATCAAGGCAGCACAAGTTTGAGGTGGGGACAACTTCGGTGTGGGGTCCATCCTTCGATATAAGGATTTTTTACAGTGAGGCCCCTGCCCAGGGCTAGGGGCCCCCGGTCACATCCTTTTTCCATTTTCCCTGGGAAAGAAAACTCAGCAGTCCAGGTTCCTGATGTCAGTTTGTAGGGCTCCCTTGGGTCTATCAGGGCAGCACAAGTTTGAGGTGGGGACAACTTCGGTGTGGGGTCCATCCTTTGATATAAGGATTTTTTGCAGTGAGGGCCCTGCCCAGAACCAGTGGCCCCCGGGCACATCCTTTTTCCATTTTCCCTGGGAAAGAAAACTCAGCAGTCCAGGTTCCTGATGTCAGTTTGTAGGGCTCCCTTGGGTCTATCAGGGCAGCACAAGTTTGAGGTGGGGACAACTTCGGTGTGGGGTACATCCTTCGATATAAGGATTCTTTGCAGTGAGGTCCCTGCCCAGGGCCAGGGGCCCCCGGGCACATCCTTTGGCCATTTTGCCTGAGAAAGAAAACTCAGCAGTCCAGGTTCCTGATGTCAGTTTGTAGGGCTCCCTTGGGTCTATCAGGGCAGCACAAGTTTGAGGTGGGGACAACTTCGGTGTGGGGTCCATCCTTCGATATAAGGATTCTTTGCAGTCAGGGCCAGGGGCCCCTGGACATATCCTTTGGCCATTTTCCCTGGGAAAGAAAACTCAGCAGTCCAGGTTCCTGATGTCAGTTTGTAGGGCTCCCTTGGGTCTATCAGTCCAGCACAAGTTTGAGGTGGGGACAACTTCGGTGTGGGGTCCATCCTTCGATATAAGGATTCTTTGCAGTGAGGTCCCTGATAAGGGCCAGGGGCCCCCGGGCACATCCTTTGGCCATTTTCCCTGGGAAAGAAAACTCAGCAGTCCAGGTTCCTGATGTCAGTTTGTAGGGCTCCCTTGGGTCTATCAGGGCAGCACAAGTTTGAGGTGGGGACAACTTCGGTGTGGGGTCCATCCTTCGATATAAGGATTTTTTGCAGTCAGGGCCAGGGGCTCCTTGGCACGTCCATTTTCCCATTTTCCCTGGGAAAGAAAACTTAGCAGTCCAGGTTCCTGATGTCAGTTTGTAGGGCTCCCTTGGGTCTATCAGGGCAGCACAAGTTAAAGCTGGGGACAACTTCGGTGTGGGGTCCATCCTTCGATATAAGGATTTTTTGCAGTCAGGGCCAGGGGCCCCTGGGCACATCCTTTTTCCATTTTCCCTGGGAAAGAAAACTCAGCAGTCCAGGTTCCTGATGTCAGTTTGTAGGGGTCCCTTGGGTCTATCAGGGTAGCACAAGTTTGAGGTGGGGATAACTTCGGTGTGGGGTCCATCCTTCGATATAAGGATTTTTTTGCAGTGAGGCCCCAGCCCTGCGTCAGGGGCACCTTGGCACATCCTTTTTCCATTTTCCCTGGGAAAGAAAACTCAGCAGTCCAGGTTGCTGATGTCAGTTTGTAGGGCTCCCTTGGGTCTATCAGGGCAGCACAAGTTTGAGGTGGGGACAACTTTGGTGTGGGGTCCATCCTTCGATATAAGGATTCTTTGCAGTCAGGGCCAGGGGCCCCCGGCACAGCCTTTTTCCATTTTCCCTGGGAAAGAAAACTCAGCAGTCCAGGTTCCTGATGTCAGTTTGTAGGGCTCCCTTGGGTGTATCAGGGCAGCACAAGTTTGAGGTGGGGACAACTTCGGTGTGGGGTCCATCCTTCGATATAAGGATTTTTTTGCAGTGAGGCCCCAGCCCTGGGCCACGGTCCCCTGGGCACACCCTTTTTCCATTTTCCCTGGGAAAGAAAACTCAGCAGTCCAGGTTGCTGATGTCAGTTTGTAGGGCTCTCTTGGGTCTATCAGGGCAGCACAAGTTTGAGGTGGGGACAACTTCGGTGTGGGGTCCATCCTTCGATATAAGGATTTTTTGCAGTGAGGTCCCTGCCCAGGGCCAGGGGCTTCCGGGAACATCCTTTTTCCATTTTCCCTGGGAAAGAAAACTCAGCAGTCCAGGTTCGTGATGTCAGTTTGTAGTGCTCCCTTGGGTCTATCAGGGCAGCACAAGTTTGAGGTGGGGACAACTTCGGTGTGGGGTCCATCCTTCGATATAAGGATTTTTTGCAGTCAGGGCCAGGGGCCCCTGGGAACATCCTTTTTCCATTTTCCCTGGGAAAGAAAACTCAGCAGTCCAGGTTGCTGATGTCAGTTTGTAGGGCTCCCTTGGGTCTATCAGGGCAGCACAAGTTTGAGGTGGGGACAACTTCGTTGTGGGGTCCATCCTTCGATATAAGGATTTTTTGCAGTCAGGGCCAGGGGCCCCTGGGCGCATCCTTTTTCCATTTTCCCTGGGAAAGAAAACTCAGCAGTCCAGGTTCCTGATGTCAGTTTGTAGGGCTCCCTTGGGTCTATCAGGGCAGCACAAGTTTGAGGTGGGGACAACTTCGGTGTGGGGTCCATCCTTCGATATAAGGATTTTTTACAGTCAGGGCCAGGGGCCCCCGGGCACATCCTTTTTCCATTTTCCCTGGGAAAGAAAACTCAGCAGTCCAGGTTGCTGATGTCAGTTTGTAGGGCTCCCTTGGGTCTATCAGGGCAGCACAAGTTTGAGGTGGGGACAACTTTGGTGTGGGGTCCATCCTTCGATATAAGGATTCTTTGCAGTCAGGGCCAGGGGCCCCCGGGCACAGCCTTTTTCCATTTTCCCTGGGAAAGAAAACTCAGCAGTCCAGGTTCCTGATGTCAGTTTGTAGGGCTCCCTTGGGTGTATCAGGGCAGCACAAGTTTGAGGTGGGGACAACTTCGGTGTGGGGTCCATCCTTCGATATAAGGATTTTTTTGCAGTGAGGCCCCAGCCCTGGGCCAGGGTCCCCTGGGCACACCCTTTTTCCATTTTCCCTGGGAAAGAAAACTTAGCAGTCCAGGTTGCTGATGTCAGTTTGTAGGGCTCTCTTGGGTCTATCAGGGCAGCACAAGTTTGAGGTGGGGACAACTTCGGTGTGGGGTCCATCCTTCGATATAAGGATTTTTTGCAGTGAGGTCCCTGCCCAGGGCCAGGGGCCCCCGGGAACATCCTTTTTCCATTTTCCCTGGGAAAGAAAACTCAGCAGTCCAGGTTCGTGATGTCAGTTTGTAGTGCTCCCTTGGGTCTATCAGGGCAGCACAAGTTTGAGGTAGGGACAACTTCGGTGTGGGGTCCATCCTTCGATATAAGGATTTTTTGCAGTCAGGGCCAGGGGCCCCTGGGAACATCCTTTTTCCATTTTCCCTGGGAAAGAAAACTCAGCAGTCCAGGTTGCTGATGTCAGTTTGTAGGGCTCCCTTGGGTCTATCAGGGCAGCACAAGTTTGAGGTGGGGACAACTTCGGTGTGGGGTCCATCCTTCGATATAAGGATTTTTTGCAGTCAGGGCCAGGGGCCCCTGGGCGCATCCTTTTTCCATTTTCCCTGGGAAAGAAAACTCAGCAGTCCAGGTTCCTGATGTCAGTTTGTAGGGCTCCCTTGGGTCTATCAGGGCAGCACAAGTTTGAGGTGGGGACAACTTCGGTGTGGGGTCCATCCTTCGATATAAGGATTCTTTGCAGTGAGGCCCCAGCCCAGGGCCAGGGGCCCCCGGGCACATCCTTTGGCCATTTTCCCTGGGAAAGAAAACTCAGCAGTCCAGGTTCCTGATGTCAGTTTGTAGGGCTCCCTTGGGTCTATCAGGGTAGCACAAGTTTGAGGTGGGGACAACTTCGGTGTGGGGTCCATCCTTCGATATAAGGATTCTTTGCAGTCAGGGCCAGGGGCCCCTGGACATATCCTTTGGCCATTTTCCCTGGGAAAGAAAACTCAGCAGTCCAGGTTCCTGATGTCAGTTTGTAGGGCTCCCTTGGGTCTATCAGGGCAGCACAAGTTTGAGGTGGGGACAACTTTGGTGTGGGGTCCATCCTTCGATATAAGGATACTTTGCAGTCAGGGCCAGGGGCCCCCGGGCACAACCTTTTTCCATTTTCCCTGGGAAAGAAAACTCAGCAGTCCAGGTTCCTGATGTCAGTTTGTAGGGCTCCCTTGGGTCTATCAGTCCAGCACAAGTTTGAGGTGGGGACAACTTCGGTGTGGGGTCCATCCTTCGATATAAGGATTCTTTGCAGTCAGGGCCAGGGGCCCCTGGGAACATCCTTTTTCCATTTTCCCTGGGAAAGAAAACTCAGCAGTCCAGGTTGCTGATGTCAGTTTGTAGGGCTCCCTTGGGTCTATCAGGGCAGCACAAGTTTGAGGTGGGGACAACTTCGGTGTGGGGTCCATCCTTCGATATAAGGATTTTTTGCAGTCAGGGCCAGGGGCCCCTGGGCGCATCCTTTTTCCATTTTCCCTGGGAAAGAAAACTCAGCAGTCCAGGTTCCTGATGTCAGTTTGTAGGGCTCCCTTGGGTCTATCAAGGCCGCACAAGTTTGAGGTGGGGACAACTTCGGTGTGGGGTCCATCCTTCGATATAAGGATTTTTTACAGTGAGGCCCCTGCCCAGGGCTAGGGGCCCCCGGTCACATCCTTTTTCCATTTTCCCTGGGAAAGAAAACTCAGCAGTCCAGGTTCCTGATGTCAGTTTGTAGGGCTCCCTTGGGTCTATCAGGGCAGCACAAGTTTGAGGTGGGGACAACTTCGGTGTGGGGTCCATCCTTTGATATAAGGATTTTTTGCAGTGAGGGCCCTGCCCAGAACCAGTGGCCCCCGGGCACATCCTTTTTCCATTTTCCCTGGGAAAGAAAACTCAGCAGTCCAGGTTCCTGATGTCAGTTTGTAGGGCTCCCTTGGGTCTATCAGGGCAGCACAAGTTTGAGGTGGGGACAACTTCGGTGTGGGGTACATCCTTCGATATAAGGATTCTTTGCAGTGAGGTCCCTGCCCAGGGCCAGGGGCCCCCGGGCACATCCTTTGGCCATTTTGCCTGAGAAAGAAAACTCAGCAGTCCAGGTTCCTGATGTCAGTTTGTAGGGCTCCCTTGGGTCTATCAGGGCAGCACAAGTTTGAGGTGGGGACAACTTCGGTGTGGGGTCCATCCTTCGATATAAGGATTCTTTGCAGTCAGGGCCAGGGGCCCCTGGACATATCCTTTGGCCATTTTCCCTGGGAAAGAAAACTCAGCAGTCCAGGTTCCTGATGTCAGTTTGTAGGGCTCCCTTGGGTCTATCAGTCCAGCACAAGTTTGAGGTGGGGACAACTTCGGTGTGGGGTCCATCCTTCGATATAAGGATTCTTTGCAGTGAGGTCCCTGATAAGGGCCAGGGGCCCCCGGGCACATCCTTTGGCCATTTTCCCTGGGAAAGAAAACTCAGCAGTCCAGGTTCCTGATGTCAGTTTGTAGGGCTCCCTTGGGTCTATCAGGGCAGCACAAGTTTGAGGTGGGGACAACTTCGGTGTGGGGTCCATCCTTCGATATAAGGATTTTTTGCAGTCAGGGCCAGGGGCTCCTGGGCACGTCCTTTTTCCATTTTCCCTGGGAAAGAAAACTTAGCAGTCCAGGTTCCTGATGTCAGTTTGTAGGGCTCCCTTGGGTGTATCAGGGCAGCACAAGTTAGAGGTGGGGACAACTTCGGTGTGGGGTCCATCCTTCGATATAAGGATTCTTTGCAGTCAGGGCCAAGGGACCCTGGGCACATCCTTTTTCCATTTTCCCTGGGAAAGAAAACTCAGCAGTCCAGGTTCCTGATGTCAGTTTGTAGGGCTCCCTTGGGTCTATCAGGGCAGCACAAGTTTGAGGTGGGGACAACTTCGGTGTGGGGTCCATCCTTCGATATAAGGATTCTTTGCAGTGAGGTCCCTGATAAGGGCCAGGGGCCCCCGGGCACATCCTTTGGCCATTTTCCCTGGGAAAGAAAACTCAGCAGTCCAGGTTCCTGATGTCAGTTTGTAGGGCTCCCTTGGGTCTATCAGGGTAGCACAAGTTTGAGGTGGGGACAACTTCGGTGTGGGGTCCATCCTTCGATATAAGGATTCTTTGCAGTCAGGGCCAGGGGCCCCTGGACATATCCTTTGGCCATTTTCCCTGGGAAAGAAAACTCAGCAGTCCAGGTTCCTGATGTCAGTTTGTAGGGCTCCCTTGGGTCTATCAGGGCAGCACAAGTTTGAGGTGGGGACAACTTCGGTGTGGGGTCCATCCTTCGATATAAGGATTTTTTGCAGTCAGGGCCAGGGGCCCCTGGGCGCATCCTTTTTCCATTTTCCCTGGGAAAGAAAACTCAGCAGTCCAGGTTCCTGATGTCAGTTTGTAGGGCTCCCTTGGGTCTATCAAGGCAGCACAAGTTTGAGGTGGGGACAACTTCGGTGTGGGGTCCATCCTTCGATATAAGGATTTTTTACAGTGAGGCCCCTGCCCAGGGCTAGGGGCCCCCGGTCACATCCTTTTTCCATTTTCCCTGGGAAAGAAAACTCAGCAGTCCAGGTTCCTGATGTCAGTTTGTAGGGCTCCCTTGGGTCTATCAGGGCAGCACAAGTTTGAGGTGGGGACAACTTCGGTGTGGGGTCCATCCTTTGATATAAGGATTTTTTGCAGTGAGGGCCCTGCCCAGAACCAGTGGCCCCCGGGCACATCCTTTTTCCATTTTCCCTGGGAAAGAAAACTCAGCAGTCCAGGTTCCTGATGTCAGTTTGTAGGGCTCCCTTGGGTCTATCAGGGCAGCACAAGTTTGAGGTGGGGACAACTTCGGTGTGGGGTCCATCCTTCGATATAAGGATTCTTTGCAGTGAGGTCCCTGCCCAGGGCCAGGGGCCCCCGGGCACATCCTTTGGCCATTTTGCCTGAGAAAGAAAACTCAGCAGTCCAGGTTCCTGATGTCAGTTTGTAGGGCTCCCTTGGGTCTATCAGGGCAGCACAAGTTTGAGGTGGGGACAACTTCGGTGTGGGGTCCATCCTTCGATATAAGGATTCTTTGCAGTCAGGGCCAGGGGCCCCTGGACATATCCTTTGGCCATTTTCCCTGGGAAAGAAAACTCAGCAGTCCAGGTTCCTGATGTCAGTTTGTAGGGCTCCCTTGGGTCTATCAGTCCAGCACAAGTTTGAGGTGGGGACAACTTCGGTGTGGGGTCCATCCTTCGATATAAGGATTCTTTGCAGTGAGGTCCCTGATAAGGGCCAGGGGCCCCCGGGCACATCCTTTGGCCATTTTCCCTGGGAAAGAAAACTCAGCAGTCCAGGTTCCTGATGTCAGTTTGTAGGGCTCCCTTGGGTCTATCAGGGCAGCACAAGTTTGAGGTGGGGACAACTTCGGTGTGGGGTCCATCCTTCGATATAAGGATTTTTTGCAGTCAGGGCCAGGGGCTCCTGGGCACGTCCTTTTTCCATTTTCCCTGGGAAAGAAAACTTAGCAGTCCAGGTTCCTGATGTCAGTTTGTAGGGCTCCCTTGGGTGTATCAGGGCAGCACAAGTTAGAGGTGGGGACAACTTCGGTGTGGGGTCCATCCTTCGATATAAGGATTCTTTGCAGTCAGGGCCAGGGGCCCCCGGGCACAGCCTTTTTCCATTTTCCCTGGGAAAGAAAACTCAGCAGTCCAGGTTCCTGATGTCATTTTGTAGGGTTCCCTTGGGTCTATCAGGGTAGCACAAGTTTGAGGTGGGTACAACTTCGGTGTGGGGTCCATCCTTCGATATAAGGATTCTTTGCAGTCAGGGCCAGGGGCCCCTGGACATATCCTTTGGCCATTTTCCCTGGGAAAGAAAACTCAGCAGTCCAGGTTCCTGATGTCAGTTTGTAGGGCTCCCTTGGGTCTATCAGGGCAGCACAAGTTTGAGGTGGGGACAACTTCGGTGTGGGGTCCATCCTTCGATATAAGGATTTTTTGCAGTCAGGGCCAGGGGCCCCTGGGCGCATCCTTTTTCCATTTTCCCTGGGAAAGAAAACTCAGCAGTCCAGGTTGCTGATGTCAGTTTGTAGGGCTCCCTTGGGTCTATCAAGGCAGCACAAGTTTGAGGTGGGGACAACTTCGGTGTGGGGTCCATCCTTCGATATAAGGATTTTTTACAGTGAGGCCCCTGCCCAGGGCTAGGGGCCCCCGGTCACATCCTTTTTCCATTTTCCCTGGGAAAGAAAACTCAGCAGTCCAGGTTCCTGATGTCAGTTTGTAGGGCTCCCTTGGGTCTATCAGGGCAGCACAAGTTTGAGGTGGGGACAACTTCGGTGTGGGGTCCATCCTTTGATATAAGGATTTTTTGCAGTGAGGGCCCTGCCCAGAACCAGTGGCCCCCGGGCACATCCTTTTTCCATTTTCCCTGGGAAAGAAAACTCAGCAGTCCAGGTTCCTGATGTCAGTTTGTAGGGCTCCCTTGGGTCTATCAGGGCAGCACAAGTTTGAGGTGGGGACAACTTCGGTGTGGGGTACATCCTTCGATATAAGGATTCTTTGCAGTGAGGTCCCTGCCCAGGGCCAGGGGCCCCCGGGCACATCCTTTGGCCATTTTGCCTGAGAAAGAAAACTCAGCAGTCCAGGTTCCTGATGTCAGTTTGTAGGGCTCCCTTGGGTCTATCAGGGCAGCACAAGTTTGAGGTGGGGACAACTTCGGTGTGGGGTCCATCCTTCGATATAAGGATTCTTTGCAGTCAGGGCCAGGGGCCCCTGGGCACATCCTTTTTCCATTTTCCCTGGGAAAGAAAACTCAGCAGTCCAGGTTCCTGATGTCAGTTTGTAGGGCTCCCTTGGGTCTATCAGTCCAGCACAAGTTTGAGGTGGGGACAACTTCGGTGTGGGGTCCATCCTTCGATATAAGGATTCTTTGCAGTGAGGTCCCTGATAAGGGCCAGGGGCCCCCGGGCACATCCTTTGGCCATTTTCCCTGGGAAAGAAAACTCAGCAGTCCAGGTTCCTGATGTCAGTTTGTAGGGCTCCCTTGGGTCTATCAGGGCAGCACAAGTTTGAGGTGGGGACAACTTCGGTGTGGGGTCCATCCTTCGATATAAGGATTTTTTGCAGTCAGGGCCAGGGGCTCCTTGGCACGTCCATTTTCCCATTTTCCCTGGGAAAGAAAACTTAGCAGTCCAGGTTCCTGATGTCAGTTTGTAGGGCTCCCTTGGGTCTATCAGGGCAGCACAAGTTAAAGCTGGGGACAACTTCGGTGTGGGGTCCATCCTTCGATATAAGGATTTTTTGCAGTCAGGGCCAGGGGCCCCTGGGCACATCCTTTTTCCATTTTCCCTGGGAAAGAAAACTCAGCAGTCCAGGTTCCTGATGTCAGTTTGTAGGGGTCCCTTGGGTCTATCAGGGTAGCACAAGTTTGAGGTGGGGATAACTTCGGTGTGGGGTCCATCCTTCGATATAAGGATTTTTTTGCAGTGAGGCCCCAGCCCTGCGTCAGGGGCACCTTGGCACATCCTTTTTCCATTTTCCCTGGGAAAGAAAACTCAGCAGTCCAGGTTGCTGATGTCAGTTTGTAGGGCTCCCTTGGGTCTATCAGGGCAGCACAAGTTTGAGGTGGGGACAACTTTGGTGTGGGGTCCATCCTTCGATATAAGGATTCTTTGCAGTCAGGGCCAGGGGCCCCCGGCACAGCCTTTTTCCATTTTCCCTGGGAAAGAAAACTCAGCAGTCCAGGTTCCTGATGTCAGTTTGTAGGGCTCCCTTGGGTGTATCAGGGCAGCACAAGTTTGAGGTGGGGACAACTTCGGTGTGGGGTCCATCCTTCGATATAAGGATTTTTTTGCAGTGAGGCCCCAGCCCTGGGCCACGGTCCCCTGGGCACACCCTTTTTCCATTTTCCCTGGGAAAGAAAACTCAGCAGTCCAGGTTGCTGATGTCAGTTTGTAGGGCTCTCTTGGGTCTATCAGGGCAGCACAAGTTTGAGGTGGGGACAACTTCGGTGTGGGGTCCATCCTTCGATATAAGGATTTTTTGCAGTGAGGTCCCTGCCCAGGGCCAGGGGCCCCCGGGAACATCCTTTTTCCATTTTCCCTGGGAAAGAAAACTCAGCAGTCCAGGTTCGTGATGTCAGTTTGTAGTGCTCCCTTGGGTCTATCAGGGCAGCACAAGTTTGAGGTGGGGACAACTTCGGTGTGGGGTCCATCCTTCGATATAAGGATTTTTTGCAGTCAGGGCCAGGGGCCCCTGGGAACATCCTTTTTCCATTTTCCCTGGGAAAGAAAACTCAGCAGTCCAGGTTGCTGATGTCAGTTTGTAGGGCTCCCTTGGGTCTATCAGGGCAGCACAAGTTTGAGGTGGGGACAACTTCGGTGTGGGGTCCATCCTTCGATATAAGGATTTTTTGCAGTCAGGGCCAGGGGCCCCTGGGCGCATCCTTTTTCCATTTTCCCTGGGAAAGAAAACTCAGCAGTCCAGGTTCCTGATGTCAGTTTGTAGGGCTCCCTTGGGTCTATCAGGGCAGCACAAGTTTGAGGTGGGGACAACTTAGGTGTGGGGTCCATCCTTCGATATAAGGATTTTTTACAGTCAGGGCCAGGGGCCCCCGGGCACATCCTTTTTCCATTTTCCCTGGGAAAGAAAACTCAGCAGTCCAGGTTGCTGATGTCAGTTTGTAGGGCTCCCTTGGGTCTATCAGGGCAGCACAAGTTTGAGGTGGGGACAACTTTGGTGTGGGGTCCATCCTTCGATATAAGGATTCTTTGCAGTCAGGGCCAGGGGCCCCCGGGCACAGCCTTTTTCCATTTTCCCTGGGAAAGAAAACTCAGCAGTCCAGGTTCCTGATGTCAGTTTGTAGGGCTCCCTTGGGTGTATCAGGGCAGCACAAGTTTGAGGTGGGGACAACTTCGGTGTGGGGTCCATCCTTCGATATAAGGATTTTTTTGCAGTGAGGCCCCAGCCCTGGGCCAGGGTCCCCTGGGCACACCCTTTTTCCATTTTCCCTGGGAAAGAAAACTTAGCAGTCCAGGTTGCTGATGTCAGTTTGTAGGGCTCTCTTGGGTCTATCAGGGCAGCACAAGTTTGAGGTGGGGACAACTTCGGTGTGGGGTCCATCCTTCGATATAAGGATTTTTTGCAGTGAGGTCCCTGCCCAGGGCCAGGGGCCCCCGGGAACATCCTTTTTCCATTTTCCCTGGGAAAGAAAACTCAGCAGTCCAGGTTCGTGATGTCAGTTTGTAGTGCTCCCTTGGGTCTATCAGGGCAGCACAAGTTTGAGGTAGGGACAACTTCGGTGTGGGGTCCATCCTTCGATATAAGGATTTTTTGCAGTCAGGGCCAGGGGCCCCTGGGAACATCCTTTTTCCATTTTCCCTGGGAAAGAAAACTCAGCAGTCCAGGTTCCTGATGTCAGTTTGTAGGGCTCCCTTGGGTCTATCAGGGCAGCACAAGTTTGAGGTGGGGACAACTTCGGTGTGGGGTCCATCCTTCGATATAAGGATTTTTTGCAGTCAGGGCCAGGGGCCCCTGGGCGCATCCTTTTTCCATTTTCCCTGGGAAAGAAAACTCAGCAGTCCAGGTTCCTGATGTCAGTTTGTAGGGCTCCCTTGGGTCTATCAGGGCAGCACAAGTTTGAGGTGGGGACAACTTCGGTGTGGGGTCCATCCTTCGATATAAGGATTTTTTGCAGTCAGGGCCAGGGGCCCCAGGGCACATCCTTTTTCCATTTTCCCTGGGAAAGAAAACTCAGCAGTCCAGGTTCCTGATGTCAGTTTGTAGGGCTCCCTTGGGTTTATCAGGGCAGCACAAGTTTGAGGTGGGGACAACTTCGGTGTGGGGTCCATCCTTCGATATAAGGATTCTTTGCAGTCAGGGCCAAGGGACCCTGGGCACATCCTTTTTCCATTTTCCCTGGGAAAGAAAACTCAGCAGTCCAGGTTCCTGATGTCAGTTTGTAGGGCTCCCTTGGGTCTATCAGGGCAGCACAAGTTTGAGGTGGGGACAACTTCGGTGTGGGGTCCATCCTTCGATATAAGGATTCTTTGCAGTCAGGGCCAGGGGCCCCTGGGCACATCCTTTGGCCATTTTCCGTGGGAAAGAATACTCAGCAGTCCAGGTTCCTGAAGTCATTTTGTAGGGCTCCCTTGGGTCTATCAGGGCAGCACAAGTTTGAGGTGGGGACAACTTCGGTGTGGGGTCCATCCTTCGATATAAGGATTTTTTGCAGTGAGGGCCCTGCCCAGAACCAGTGGCCCCCGGGCACATCCTTTTTCCATTTTCCCTGGGAAAGAAAACTCAGCAGTCCAGGTTCCTGATGTCAGTTTGTAGGGCTCCCTTGGGTCTATCAGGGCAGCACAAGTTTGAGGTGGGGACAACTTCGGTGTGGGGTCCATCCTTCGATATAAGGATTCTTTGCAGTGAGGTCCCTGCCCAGGGCCAGGGGCCCCCGGGCACATCCTTTGGCCATTTTCCCTGGGAAAGAAAACTCAGCAGTCCAGGTTCCTGATGTCAGTTTGTAGGGCTCCCTTGGGTCTATCAGGGCAGCACAAGTTTGAGGTGGGGACAACTTCGGTGTGGGGTCCATCCTTCGATATAAGGATTCTTTGCAGTGAGGGCCCTGCCCAGGGCCAGGGGCCCCCGGGCACATCCTTTGGCCATTTTCCCTGGGAAAGAAAACTCAGCAGTCCAGGTTCCTGATGTCAGTTTTTAGGGCTCCCTTGGGTCTATCAGGGCAGCACAAGTTTGAGGTGGGGACAACTTCTGTGTGGGGTCCATCCTTCGATATAAGGATTTTTTGCAGTCAGGGCCAGGGGCTCCTGGGCACGTCCTTTTTCCATTTTCCCTGGGAAAGAAAACTTAGCAGTCCAGGTTCCTGATGTCAGTTTGTAGGGCTCCCTTGGGTGTATCAGGGCAGCACAAGTTAGAGGTGGGGACAACTTCGGTGTGGGGTCCATCCTTCGATATAAGGATTCTTTGCAGTCAGGGCCAGGGGCCCCCGGGCACAGCCTTTTTCCATTTTCCCTGGGAAAGAAAACTCAGCAGTCCAGGTTCCTGATGTCATTTTGTAGGGTTCCCTTGGGTCTATCAGGGTAGCACAAGTTTGAGGTGGGTACAACTTCGGTGTGGGGTCCATCCTTCGATATAAGGATTCTTTGCAGTCAGGGCCAAGGGACCCTGGGCACATCCTTTTTCCATTTTCCCTGGGAAAGAAAACTCAGCAGTCCAGGTTCCTGATGTCAGTTTGTAGGGCTCCCTTGGGTCTATCAGGGCAGCACAAGTTTGAGGTGGGGACAACTTCGGTGTGGGGTCCATCCTTCGATATAAGGATTCTTTGCAGTGAGGTCCCTGATAAGGGCCAGGGGCCCCCGGGCACATCCTTTGGCCATTTTCCCTGGGAAAGAAAACTCAGCAGTCCAGGTTCCTGATGTCAGTTTGTAGGGCTCCCTTGGGTCTATCAGGGTAGCACAAGTTTGAGGTGGGGACAACTTCGGTGTGGGGTCCATCCTTCGATATAAGGATTCTTTGCAGTCAGGGCCAGGGGCCCCTGGACATATCCTTTGGCCATTTTCCCTGGGAAAGAAAACTCAGCAGTCCAGGTTCCTGATGTCAGTTTGTAGGGCTCCCTTGGGTCTATCAGGGCAGCACAAGTTTGAGGTGGGGACAACTTCGGTGTGGGGTCCATCCATCGATATAAGGATACTTTGCAGTCAGGGCCAGGGGCCCCCGGGCACAGCCTTTTTCCATTTTCCCTGGGAAAGAAAACTCAGCAGTCCAGGTTCCTGATGTCAGTTTGTAGGGCTCCCTTGGGTCTATCAGTCCAGCACAAGTTTGAGGTGGGGACAACTTCGGTGTGGGGTCCATCCTTCGATATAAGGATTCTTTGCAGTCAGGGCCAGGGGCCCCTGGGAACATCCTTTTTCCATTTTCCCTGGGAAAGAAAACTCAGCAGTCCAGGTTGCTGATGTCAGTTTGTAGGGCTCCCTTGGGTCTATCAGGGCAGCACAAGTTTGAGGTGGGGACAACTTCGGTGTGGGGTCCATCCTTCGATATAAGGATTTTTTGCAGTCAGGGCCAGGGGCCCCTGGGCGCATCCTTTTTCCATTTTCCCTGGGAAAGAAAACTCAGCAGTCCAGGTTCCTGATGTCAGTTTGTAGGGCTCCCTTGGGTCTATCAAGGCAGCACAAGTTTGAGGTGGGGACAACTTCGGTGTGGGGTCCATCCTTCGATATAAGGATTTTTTATAGTGAGGGCCCTGCCCAGAACCAGTGGCCCCCGGGCACATCCTTTTTCCATTTTCCCTGGGAAAGAAAACTCAGCAGTCCAGGTTCCTGATGTCAGTTTGTAGGGCTCCCTTGGGTCTATCAGGGCAGCACAAGTTTGAGGTGGGGACAACTTCGGTGTGGGGTACATCCTTCGATATAAGGATTCTTTGCAGTGAGGTCACTGCCCAGGGCCAGGGGCCCCCGGGCACATCCTTTGGCCATTTTGCCTGAGAAAGAAAACTCAGCAGTCCAGGTTCCTGATGTCAGTTTGTAGGGCTCCCTTGGGTCTATCAGGGCAGCACAAGTTTGAGGTGGGGACAACTTCGGTGTGGGGTCCATCCTTCGATATAAGGATTCTTTGCAGTCAGGGCCAGGGGCCCCTGGACATATCCTTTGGCCATTTTCCCTGGGAAAGAAAACTCAGCAGTCCAGGTTCCTGATGTCAGTTTGTAGGGCTCCCTTGGGTCTATCAGTCCAGCACAAGTTTGAGGTGGGGACAACTTCGGTGTGGGGTCCATCCTTCGATATAAGGATTCTTTGCAGTGAGGTCCCTGATAAGGGCCAGGGGCCCCCGGGCACATCCTTTGGCCATTTTCCCTGGGAAAGAAAACTCAGCAGTCCAGGTTCCTGATGTCAGTTTGTAGGGCTCCCTTGGGTCTATCAGGGCAGCACAAGTTTGAGGTGGGGACAACTTCGGTGTGGGGTCCATCCTTCGATATAAGGATTTTTTGCAGTCAGGGCCAGGGGCTCCTGGGCACGTCCTTTTTCCATTTTCCCTGGGAAAGAAAACTTAGCAGTCCAGGTTCCTGATGTCAGTTTGTAGGGCTCCCTTGGGTGTATCAGGGCAGCACAAGTTAGAGGTGGGGACAACTTCGGTGTGGGGTCCATCCTTCGATATAAGGATTCTTTGCAGTCAGGGCCAGGGGCCCCCGGGCACAGCCTTTTTCCATTTTCCCTGGGAAAGAAAACTCAGCAGTCCAGGTTCCTGATGTCATTTTGTAGGGTTCCCTTGGGTCTATCAGGGTAGCACAAGTTTGAGGTGGGTACAACTTCGGTGTGGGGTCCATCCTTCGATATAAGGATTCTTTGCAGTCAGGGCCAGGGGCCCCTGGACATATCCTTTGGCCATTTTCCCTGGGAAAGAAAACTCAGCAGTCCAGGTTCCTGATGTCAGTTTGTAGGGCTCCCTTGGGTCTATCAGGGCAGCACAAGTTTGAGGTGGGGACAACTTCGGTGTGGGGTCCATCCTTCGATATAAGGATTTTTTGCAGTCAGGGCCAGGGGCCCCTGGGCGCATCCTTTTTCCATTTTCCCTGGGAAAGAAAACTCAGCAGTCCAGGTTCCTGATGTCAGTTTGTAGGGCTCCCTTGGGTCTATCAAGGCAGCACAAGTTTGAGGTGGGGACAACTTCGGTGTGGGGTCCATCCTTCGATATAAGGATTTTTTACAGTGAGGCCCCTGCCCAGGGCTAGGGGCCCCCGGTCACATCCTTTTTCCATTTTCCCTGGGAAAGAAAACTCAGCAGTCCAGGTTCCTGATGTCAGTTTGTAGGGCTCCCTTGGGTCTATCAGGGCAGCACAAGTTTGAGGTGGGGACAACTTCGGTGTGGGGTCCATCCTTTGATATAAGGATTTTTTGCAGTGAGGGCCCTGCCCAGAACCAGTGGCCCCCGGGCACATCCTTTTTCCATTTTCCCTGGGAAAGAAAACTCAGCAGTCCAGGTTCCTGATGTCAGTTTGTAGGGCTCCCTTGGGTCTATCAGGGCAGCACAAGTTTGAGGTGGGGACAACTTCGGTGTGGGGTACATCCTTCGATATAAGGATTCTTTGCAGTGAGGTCCCTGCCCAGGGCCAGGGGCCCCCGGGCACATCCTTTGGCCATTTTGCCTGAGAAAGAAAACTCAGCAGTCCAGGTTCCTGATGTCAGTTTGTAGGGCTCCCTTGGGTCTATCAGGGCAGCACAAGTTTGAGGTGGGGACAACTTCGGTGTGGGGTCCATCCTTCGATATAAGGATTCTTTGCAGTCAGGGCCAGGGGCCCCTGGGCACATCCTTTTTCCATTTTCCCTGGGAAAGAAAACTCAGCAGTCCAGGTTCCTGATGTCAGTTTGTAGGGCTCCCTTGGGTCTATCAGTCCAGCACAAGTTTGAGGTGGGGACAACTTCGGTGTGGGGTCCATCCTTCGATATAAGGATTCTTTGCAGTGAGGTCCCTGATAAGGGCCAGGGGCCCCCGGGCACATCCTTTGGCCATTTTCCCTGGGAAAGAAAACTCAGCAGTCCAGGTTCCTGATGTCAGTTTGTAGGGCTCCCTTGGGTCTATCAGGGCAGCACAAGTTTGAGGTGGGGACAACTTCGGTGTGGGGTCCATCCTTCGATATAAGGATTTTTTGCAGTCAGGGCCAGGGGCTCCTTGGCACGTCCATTTTCCCATTTTCCCTGGGAAAGAAAACTTAGCAGTCCAGGTTCCTGATGTCAGTTTGTAGGGCTCCCTTGGGTCTATCAGGGCAGCACAAGTTAAAGCTGGGGACAACTTCGGTGTGGGGTCCATCCTTCGATATAAGGATTTTTTGCAGTCAGGGCCAGGGGCCCCTGGGCACATCCTTTTTCCATTTTCCCTGGGAAAGAAAACTCAGCAGTCCAGGTTCCTGATGTCAGTTTGTAGGGGTCCCTTGGGTCTATCAGGGTAGCACAAGTTTGAGGTGGGGATAACTTCGGTGTGGGGTCCATCCTTCGATATAAGGATTTTTTTGCAGTGAGGCCCCAGCCCTGCGTCAGGGGCACCTTGGCACATCCTTTTTCCATTTTCCCTGGGAAAGAAAACTCAGCAGTCCAGGTTGCTGATGTCAGTTTGTAGGGCTCCCTTGGGTCTATCAGGGCAGCACAAGTTTGAGGTGGGGACAACTTTGGTGTGGGGTCCATCCTTCGATATAAGGATTCTTTGCAGTCAGGGCCAGGGGCCCCCGGCACAGCCTTTTTCCATTTTCCCTGGGAAAGAAAACTCAGCAGTCCAGGTTCCTGATGTCAGTTTGTAGGGCTCCCTTGGGTGTATCAGGGCAGCACAAGTTTGAGGTGGGGACAACTTCGGTGTGGGGTCCATCCTTCGATATAAGGATTTTTTTGCAGTGAGGCCCCAGCCCTGGGCCACGGTCCCCTGGGCACACCCTTTTTCCATTTTCCCTGGGAAAGAAAACTCAGCAGTCCAGGTTGCTGATGTCAGTTTGTAGGGCTCTCTTGGGTCTATCAGGGCAGCACAAGTTTGAGGTGGGGACAACTTCGGTGTGGGGTCCATCCTTCGATATAAGGATTTTTTGCAGTGAGGTCCCTGCCCAGGGCCAGGGGCCCCCGGGAACATCCTTTTTCCATTTTCCCTGGGAAAGAAAACTCAGCAGTCCAGGTTCGTGATGTCAGTTTGTAGTGCTCCCTTGGGTCTATCAGGGCAGCACAAGTTTGAGGTGGGGACAACTTCGGTGTGGGGTCCATCCTTCGATATAAGGATTTTTTGCAGTCAGGGCCAGGGGCCCCTGGGAACATCCTTTTTCCATTTTCCCTGGGAAAGAAAACTCAGCAGTCCAGGTTGCTGATGTCAGTTTGTAGGGCTCCCTTGGGTCTATCAGGGCAGCACAAGTTTGAGGTGGGGACAACTTCGGTGTGGGGTCCATCCTTCGATATAAGGATTTTTTGCAGTCAGGGCCAGGGGCCCCTGGGCGCATCCTTTTTCCATTTTCCCTGGGAAAGAAAACTCAGCAGTCCAGGTTCCTGATGTCAGTTTGTAGGGCTCCCTTGGGTCTATCAGGGCAGCACAAGTTTGAGGTGGGGACAACTTAGGTGTGGGGTCCATCCTTCGATATAAGGATTTTTTACAGTCAGGGCCAGGGGCCCCCGGGCACATCCTTTTTCCATTTTCCCTGGGAAAGAAAACTCAGCAGTCCAGGTTGCTGATGTCAGTTTGTAGGGCTCCCTTGGGTCTATCAGGGCAGCACAAGTTTGAGGTGGGGACAACTTTGGTGTGGGGTCCATCCTTCGATATAAGGATTCTTTGCAGTCAGGGCCAGGGGCCCCCGGGCACAGCCTTTTTCCATTTTCCCTGGGAAAGAAAACTCAGCAGTCCAGGTTCCTGATGTCAGTTTGTAGGGCTCCCTTGGGTGTATCAGGGCAGCACAAGTTTGAGGTGGGGACAACTTCGGTGTGGGGTCCATCCTTCGATATAAGGATTTTTTTGCAGTGAGGCCCCAGCCCTGGGCCAGGGTCCCCTGGGCACACCCTTTTTCCATTTTCCCTGGGAAAGAAAACTTAGCAGTCCAGGTTGCTGATGTCAGTTTGTAGGGCTCTCTTGGGTCTATCAGGGCAGCACAAGTTTGAGGTGGGGACAACTTCGGTGTGGGGTCCATCCTTCGATATAAGGATTTTTTGCAGTGAGGTCCCTGCCCAGGGCCAGGGGCCCCCGGGAACATCCTTTTTCCATTTTCCCTGGGAAAGAAAACTCAGCAGTCCAGGTTCGTGATGTCAGTTTGTAGTGCTCCCTTGGGTCTATCAGGGCAGCACAAGTTTGAGGTAGGGACAACTTCGGTGTGGGGTCCATCCTTCGATATAAGGATTTTTTGCAGTCAGGGCCAGGGGCCCCTGGGAACATCCTTTTTCCATTTTCCCTGGGAAAGAAAACTCAGCAGTCCAGGTTCCTGATGTCAGTTTGTAGGGCTCCCTTGGGTCTATCAGGGCAGCACAAGTTTGAGGTGGGGACAACTTCGGTGTGGGGTCCATCCTTCGATATAAGGATTTTTTGCAGTCAGGGCCAGGGGCCCCTGGGCGCATCCTTTTTCCATTTTCCCTGGGAAAGAAAACTCAGCAGTCCAGGTTCCTGATGTCAGTTTGTAGGGCTCCCTTGGGTCTATCAGGGCAGCACAAGTTTGAGGTGGGGACAACTTCGGTGTGGGGTCCATCCTTCGATATAAGGATTTTTTGCAGTCAGGGCCAGGGGCCCCAGGGCACATCCTTTTTCCATTTTCCCTGGGAAAGAAAACTCAGCAGTCCAGGTTCCTGATGTCAGTTTGTAGGGCTCCCTTGGGTTTATCAGGGCAGCACAAGTTTGAGGTGGGGACAACTTCGGTGTGGGGTCCATCCTTCGATATAAGGATTCTTTGCAGTCAGGGCCAAGGGACCCTGGGCACATCCTTTTTCCATTTTCCCTGGGAAAGAAAACTCAGCAGTCCAGGTTCCTGATGTCAGTTTGTAGGGCTCCCTTGGGTCTATCAGGGCAGCACAAGTTTGAGGTGGGGACAACTTCGGTGTGGGGTCCATCCTTCGATATAAGGATTCTTTGCAGTCAGGGCCAGGGGCCCCTGGGCACATCCTTTGGCCATTTTCCGTGGGAAAGAATACTCAGCAGTCCAGGTTCCTGAAGTCATTTTGTAGGGCTCCCTTGGGTCTATCAGGGCAGCACAAGTTTGAGGTGGGGACAACTTCGGTGTGGGGTCCATCCTTCGATATAAGGATTTTTTGCAGTGAGGGCCCTGCCCAGAACCAGTGGCCCCCGGGCACATCCTTTTTCCATTTTCCCTGGGAAAGAAAACTCAGCAGTCCAGGTTCCTGATGTCAGTTTGTAGGGCTCCCTTGGGTCTATCAGGGCAGCACAAGTTTGAGGTGGGGACAACTTCGGTGTGGGGTCCATCCTTCGATATAAGGATTCTTTGCAGTGAGGTCCCTGCCCAGGGCCAGGGGCCCCCGGGCACATCCTTTGGCCATTTTCCCTGGGAAAGAAAACTCAGCAGTCCAGGTTCCTGATGTCAGTTTGTAGGGCTCCCTTGGGTCTATCAGGGCAGCACAAGTTTGAGGTGGGGACAACTTCGGTGTGGGGTCCATCCTTCGATATAAGGATTCTTTGCAGTGAGGGCCCTGCCCAGGGCCAGGGGCCCCCGGGCACATCCTTTGGCCATTTTCCCTGGGAAAGAAAACTCAGCAGTCCAGGTTCCTGATGTCAGTTTTTAGGGCTCCCTTGGGTCTATCAGGGCAGCACAAGTTTGAGGTGGGGACAACTTCTGTGTGGGGTCCATCCTTCGATATAAGGATTTTTTGCAGTCAGGGCCAGGGGCTCCTGGGCACGTCCTTTTTCCATTTTCCCTGGGAAAGAAAACTTAGCAGTCCAGGTTCCTGATGTCAGTTTGTAGGGCTCCCTTGGGTGTATCAGGGCAGCACAAGTTAGAGGTGGGGACAACTTCGGTGTGGGGTCCATCCTTCGATATAAGGATTCTTTGCAGTCAGGGCCAGGGGCCCCCGGGCACAGCCTTTTTCCATTTTCCCTGGGAAAGAAAACTCAGCAGTCCAGGTTCCTGATGTCATTTTGTAGGGTTCCCTTGGGTCTATCAGGGTAGCACAAGTTTGAGGTGGGTACAACTTCGGTGTGGGGTCCATCCTTCGATATAAGGATTCTTTGCAGTCAGGGCCAAGGGACCCTGGGCACATCCTTTTTCCATTTTCCCTGGGAAAGAAAACTCAGCAGTCCAGGTTCCTGATGTCAGTTTGTAGGGCTCCCTTGGGTCTATCAGGGCAGCACAAGTTTGAGGTGGGGACAACTTCGGTGTGGGGTCCATCCTTCGATATAAGGATTCTTTGCAGTGAGGTCCCTGATAAGGGCCAGGGGCCCCCGGGCACATCCTTTGGCCATTTTCCCTGGGAAAGAAAACTCAGCAGTCCAGGTTCCTGATGTCAGTTTGTAGGGCTCCCTTGGGTCTATCAGGGTAGCACAAGTTTGAGGTGGGGACAACTTCGGTGTGGGGTCCATCCTTCGATATAAGGATTCTTTGCAGTCAGGGCCAGGGGCCCCTGGACATATCCTTTGGCCATTTTCCCTGGGAAAGAAAACTCAGCAGTCCAGGTTCCTGATGTCAGTTTGTAGGGCTCCCTTGGGTCTATCAGGGCAGCACAAGTTTGAGGTGGGGACAACTTCGGTGTGGGGTCCATCCATCGATATAAGGATACTTTGCAGTCAGGGCCAGGGGCCCCCGGGCACAGCCTTTTTCCATTTTCCCTGGGAAAGAAAACTCAGCAGTCCAGGTTCCTGATGTCAGTTTGTAGGGCTCCCTTGGGTCTATCAGTCCAGCACAAGTTTGAGGTGGGGACAACTTCGGTGTGGGGTCCATCCTTCGATATAAGGATTCTTTGCAGTCAGGGCCAGGGGCCCCTGGGAACATCCTTTTTCCATTTTCCCTGGGAAAGAAAACTCAGCAGTCCAGGTTGCTGATGTCAGTTTGTAGGGCTCCCTTGGGTCTATCAGGGCAGCACAAGTTTGAGGTGGGGACAACTTCGGTGTGGGGTCCATCCTTCGATATAAGGATTTTTTGCAGTCAGGGCCAGGGGCCCCTGGGCGCATCCTTTTTCCATTTTCCCTGGGAAAGAAAACTCAGCAGTCCAGGTTCCTGATGTCAGTTTGTAGGGCTCCCTTGGGTCTATCAAGGCAGCACAAGTTTGAGGTGGGGACAACTTCGGTGTGGGGTCCATCCTTCGATATAAGGATTTTTTATAGTGAGGGCCCTGCCCAGAACCAGTGGCCCCCGGGCACATCCTTTTTCCATTTTCCCTGGGAAAGAAAACTCAGCAGTCCAGGTTCCTGATGTCAGTTTGTAGGGCTCCCTTGGGTCTATCAGGGCAGCACAAGTTTGAGGTGGGGACAACTTCGGTGTGGGGTACATCCTTCGATATAAGGATTCTTTGCAGTGAGGTCACTGCCCAGGGCCAGGGGCCCCCGGGCACATCCTTTGGCCATTTTGCCTGAGAAAGAAAACTCAGCAGTCCAGGTTCCTGATGTCAGTTTGTAGGGCTCCCTTGGGTCTATCAGGGCAGCACAAGTTTGAGGTGGGGACAACTTCGGTGTGGGGTCCATCCTTCGATATAAGGATTCTTTGCAGTCAGGGCCAGGGGCCCCTGGACATATCCTTTGGCCATTTTCCCTGGGAAAGAAAACTCAGCAGTCCAGGTTCCTGATGTCAGTTTGTAGGGCTCCCTTGGGTCTATCAGTCCAGCACAAGTTTGAGGTGGGGACAACTTCGGTGTGGGGTCCATCCTTCGATATAAGGATTCTTTGCAGTGAGGACCCTGCCCAGGGCCAGGGGCCCCCGGGCACATCCTTTGGCCATTTTCCCTGGGAAAGAAAACTCAGCAGTCCAGGTTCCTGATGTCAGTTTGTAGGGCTCCCTTGGGTCTATCAGGGCAGCACAAGTTTGAGGTGGGGACAACTTCGGTGTGGGGTCCATCCTTCGATATAAGGATTTTTTGCAGTCAGGGCCAGGGGCTCCTTGGCACGTCCATTTTCCCATTTTCCCTGGGAAAGAAAACTTAGCAGTCCAGGTTCCTGATGTCAGTTTGTAGGGCTCCCTTGGGTCTATCAGGGCAGCACAAGTTAAAGCTGGGGACAACTTCGGTGTGGGGTCCATCCTTCGATATAAGGATTTTTTGCAGTCAGGGCCAGGGGCCCCTGGGCACATCCTTTTTCCATTTTCCCTGGGAAAGAAAACTCAGCAGTCCAGGTTCCTGATGTCAGTTTGTAGGGGTCCCTTGGGTCTATCAGGGCAGCACAAGTTTGAGGTGGGGACAACTTCGGTGTGGGGTCCATCCTTCGATATAAGGATTTTTTGCAGTGAGGTCCCTGCCCAGGGCCAGGGGCCCCCGGGAACATCCTTTTTCCATTTTCCCTGGGAAAGAAAACTCAGCAGTCCAGGTTCGTGATGTCAGTTTGTAGTGCTCCCTTGGGTCTATCAGGGCAGCACAAGTTTGAGGTGGGGACAACTTCGGTGTGGGGTCCATCCTTCGATATAAGGATTTTTTGCAGTCAGGGCCAGGGGCCCCTGGGAACATCCTTTTTCCATTTTCCCTGGGAAAGAAAACTCAGCAGTCCAGGTTGCTGATGTCAGTTTGTAGGGCTCCCTTGGGTCTATCAGGGCAGCACAAGTTTGAGGTGGGGACAACTTCGGTGTGGGGTCCATCCTTCGATATAAGGATTTTTTGCAGTCAGGGCCAGGGGCCCCTGGGCGCATCCTTTTTCCATTTTCCCTGGGAAAGAAAACTCAGCAGTCCAGGTTGCTGATGTCAGTTTGTAGGGCTCCCTTGGGTCTATCAGGGCAGCACAAGTTTGAGGTGGGGACAACTTCGGTGTGGGGTCCATCCTTCGATATAAGGATTTTTTACAGTCAGGGCCAGGGGCCCCCGGGCACATCCTTTTTCCATTTTCCCTGGGAAAGAAAACTCAGCAGTCCAGGTTGCTGATGTCAGTTTGTAGGGCTCCCTTGGGTCTATCAGGGCAGCACAAGTTTGAGGTGGGGACAACTTTGGTGTGGGGTCCATCCTTCGGTATAAGGATTCTTTGCAGTCAGGGCCAGGGGCCCCCGGGCACAGCCTTTTTCCATTTTCCCTGGGAAAGAAAACTCAGCAGTCCAGGTTCCTGATGTCAGTTTGTAGGGCTCCCTTGGGTCTATCAGGGCAGCACAAGTTTGAGGTGGGGACAACTTCGGTGTGGGGTCCATCCTTCGATATAAGGATTTTTTTGCAGTGAGGCCCCAGCCCTGGGCCAGGGTCCCCTGGGCACACCCTTTTTCCATTTTCCCTGGGAAAGAAAACTTAGCAGTCCAGGTTGCTGATGTCAGTTTGTAGGGCTCTCTTGGGTCTATCAGGGCAGCACAAGTTTGAGGTGGGGACAACTTCGGTGTGGGGTCCATCCTTCGATATAAGGATTTTTTGCAGTGAGGTCCCTGCCCAGGGCCAGGGGCCCCCGGGAACATCCTTTTTCCATTTTCCCTGGGAAAGAAAACTCAGCAGTCCAGGTTCCTGATGTCATTTTGTAGGGTTCCCTTGGGTCTATCAGGGTAGCACAAGTTTGAGGTGGGTACAACTTCGGTGTGGGGTCCATCCTTCGATATAAGGATTCTTTGCAGTCAGGGCCAAGGGACCCTGGGCACATCCTTTTTCCATTTTCCCTGGGAAAGAAAACTCAGCAGTCCAGGTTCCTGATGTCAGTTTGTAGGGCTCCCTTGGGTCTATCAGGGCAGCACAAGTTTGAGGTGGGGACAACTTCGGTGTGGGGTCCATCCTTCGATATAAGGATTCCTTGCAGTGAGGTCCCTGATAAGGGCCAGGGGCCCCCGGGCACATCCTTTGGCCATTTTCCCTGGGAAAGAAAACTCAGCAGTCCAGGTTCCTGATGTCAGTTTGTAGGGCTCCCTTGGGTCTATCAGGGTAGCACAAGTTTGAGGTGGGGACAACTTCGGTGTGGGGTCCATCCTTCGATATAAGGATTCTTTGCAGTCAGGGCCATTGGCCCCTGGACATATCCTTTGGCCATTTTCCCTGGGAAAGAAAACTCAGCAGTCCAGGTTCCTGATGTCAGTTTGTAGGGCTCCCTTGGGTCTATCAGGGCAGCACAAGTTTGAGGTGGGGACAACTTCGGTGTGGGGTCCATCCATCGATATAAGGATACTTTGCAGTCAGGGCCAGGGGCCCCCGGGCACAACCTTTTTCCATTTTCCCTGGGAAAGAAAACTCAGCAGTCCAGGTTCCTGATGTCAGTTTGTAGGGCTCCCTTGGGTCTATCAGTCCAGCACAAGTTTGAGGTGGGGACAATTTCGGTGTGGGGTCCATCCTTCGATATAAGGATTCTTTGCAGTGAGGACCCTGCCCAGGGCCAGGGGCCCCCGGGCACATCCTTTGGCCATTTTCCCTGGGAAAGAAAACTCAGCAGTCCAGGTTCCTGATGTCAGTTTGTAGGGCTCCCTTGGGTCTATCAGGGCAGCACAAGTTTGAGGTGGGGACAACTTCGGTGTGGGGTCCATCCTTCGATATAAGGATTTTTTGCAGTCAGCGCCAGGGGCTCCTTGGCACGTCCATTTTCCCATTTTCCCTGGGAAAGAAAACTTAGCAGTCCAGGTTCCTGATGTCAGTTTGTACGGCTCCCTTGGGTCTATCAGGGCAGCACAAGTTTGAGGTGGGGACAACTTCGGTGTGGGGTCCATCCTTCGATATAAGGATTTTTTGCAGTCAGGGCCAGGGGCCCCTGGGCACATCCTTTTTCCATTTTCCCTGGGAAAGAAAACTCAGCAGTCCAGGTTCCTGATGTCAGTTTGTAGGGGTCCCTTGGGTCTATCAGGGTAGCACAAGTTTGAGGTGGGGATAACTTCGGTGTGGGGTCCATCCTTCGATATAAGGATTTTTTTGCAGTGAGGCCCCAGCCCTGCGTCAGGGGCACCTTGGCACATCCTTTTTCCATTTTCCCTGGGAAAGAAAACTCAGCAGTCCAGGTTGCTGATGTCAGTTTGTAGGGCTCCCTTGGGTCTATCAGGGCAGCACAAGTTTGAGGTGGGGACAACTTTGGTGTGGGGTCCATCCTTCGATATAAGGATTCTTTGCAGTCAGGGCCAGGGGCCCCCGGGAACACCCTTTTTCCATTTTCCCTGGGAAAGAAAACTCAGCAGTCCAGGTTCGTGATGTCAGTTTGTAGTGCTCCCTTGGGTCTATCAGGGCAGCACACGTTTGAGGTAGGGACAACTTCGGTGTGGGGTCCATCCTTCGATATAAGGATTTTTTGCAGTCAGGGCCAGGGGCCCCTGGGAACATCCTTTTTCCATTTTCCCTGGGAAAGAAAACTCAGCAGTCCAGGTTGCTGATGTCAGTTTGTAGGGCTCCCTTGGGTCTATCAGGGCAGCACAAGTTTGAGGTGGGGACAACTTCGGTGTGGGGTCCATCCTTCGATATAAGGATTTTTTGCAGTCAGGGCCAGGGGCCCCTGGGCGCATCCTTTTTCCATTTTCCCTGGGAAAGAAAACTCAGCAGTCCAGGTTCCTGATGTCAGTTTGTAGGGCTCCCTTGGGTCTATCAGGGCAGCACAAGTTTGAGGTGGGGACAACTTCGGTGTGGGGTCCATCCTTCGATATAAGGATTTTGTGCAGTGAGGCCCCTGCCCAGGCCTAGGGGCCCCTGGGCACATCCTTTTTCCATTTTCCCTGGGAAAGAAAACTCAGCAGTCCAGGTTCCTGATGTCAGTTTGTAGGGCTCCCTTGGGTCTATCAGGGCAGCACAAGTTTGAGGTGGGGACAACTTCGGTGTGGGGTCCATCCTTCGATATAAGGATTTTTTGCAGTCAGGGCCAGGGGCCCCCGGGCACATCCTTTTTCCATTTTCCCTGGGAAAGAAAACTCAGCAGTCCAGGTTGCTGATGTCAGTTTGTAGGGCTCTCTTGGGTCTATCAGGGCAGCACAAGTTTGAGGTGGGGACAACTTCGGTGTGGGGTCCATCCTTCGATATAAGGATTTTTTGCATTGAGGCCCCTGCCCAGGGCTAGGGGCCCCCGGGCACAACCTTTTTCCATTTTCCCTGGGAAAGAAAACTCAGCAGTCCAGGTTCCTGATGTCAGTTTGTAGGGCTCCCTTGGGTCTATCAGGGCAGCACAAGTTTGAGGTGGGGACAACTTCGGTGTGGGGTCCATCCTTCGATATAAGGATTCTTTGCAGTCAGGGCCCAACCCAGGTCCAGGGGCCCCTGGGCACATCCTTTTTCCAATTTCCCTGGGAAAGAAAACTCAGCAGTCCAGGTTCCTGATGTCAGTTTGTAGGGCTCCCTTGGGTCTTTCAGGGCAGCACAAGTTTGAGGTGGGGACAACTTCGGTGTGGGGTCCATCCTTCGATATAAGGATTCTTTGCAGTCAGGGCCAGGGGCCCCCGGGCACAGCCTTTTTCCATTTTCCCTGGGAAAGAAAACTCAGCAGTCCAGGTTCCTGATGTCATTTTGTAGGGTTCCCTTGGGTCTATCAGGGTAGCACAAGTTTGAGGTGGGGAGAACTTCTGTGTGGTGTCCATCCTTCGATATAAGGATTTTTTGCAGTCAGGGCCAGGGGCCCCTGGGCACATCCTTTTTCCATTTTCCCTGGGAAAGAAAACTCAGCAGTCCAGGTTGCTGATGTCAGTTTGTAGGGCTCCCCTGGGTCTATCAGGGCAGCACAAGTTTGAGGTGGGGACAACTTCGGTGTGGGGTCCATCCTTCGATATAAGGTTTTTTTACAGTGAGGCCCCTGCCCAGGGCTAGGGGCCCCCGGGCACATCCTTTTTCCATTTTCCCTGGGAAAGAAAACTCAGCAGTCCAGGTTCCTGATGTCAGTTTGTAGGGCTCCCTTGGGTCTATCAGGGCAGCACAAGTTTGAGGTGGGGACAACTTCGGTGTGGGGTCCATCCTTCGATATAAGGATTTTTTGCAGTGAGGGCCCTGCCCAGAACCAGTGGCCCCCGGGCACATCCTTTTTCCATTTTCCCTGGGAAAGAAAACTCAGCAGTCCAGGTTCCTGATGTCAGTTTGTAGGGCTTCCTTGGGTCTATCAAGGCAGCACAAGTTTGAGGTGGGGACAACTTCGGTGTGGGGTCCATCCTTCGATATAAGGATTTTTTGCAGTGAGGGCCCTTCCCAGGGCTATGGGCCCCCGGGCACAACCTTTTTCCATTTTCCCTGGGAAAGAAAACTCAGCAGTCCAGGTTGCTGATGTCAGTTTGTAGGGCTCCCTTGGGTCTATCAGGGCAGCACAAGTTTGAGGTGGGGACAACTTCGGTGTGGGGTCCATCCTTCGATATAAGGATTCTTTGCAGTCAGGGCCCAGCCCAGGGCCAGGGGCCCCTGGGCACATCCTTTTTCCATTTTCCCTGGGAAAGAAAACTCAGCAGTCCAGGTTCCTGATGTCAGTTTGTAGGGCTCCCTTGGGTCTATCAGGGCAGCACAAGTTTGAGGTGGGGACAACTTCGGTGTGGGGTCCATCCTTCGATATAAGGATTCTTTGCAGTCAGGGCCAGGGGCCCCTGGGCACATCCTTTTTCCATTTTCCCTGGGAAAGAAAACTCAGCAGTCCAGGTTCCTGATGTCAGTTTGTAGGGCTCCCTTGGGTCTATCAGGGTAGCACAAGTTTGAGGTGGGGACAACTTCGGTGTGGGGTCCATCCTTCGATATAAGGATTCTTTGCAGTCAGGGCCAGGGGCCCCTGGGCTCATCCTTTTTCCATTTTCCCTGGGAAAGAAAACTCAGCAGTCCAGGTTCCTGATGTCAGTTTGTAGGGCTCCCTTGGGTCTATCAGGGCAGCACAACTTTGAGGTGGGGACGACTTCGGTGTGGGGTCCATCCTTCGATATAAGGATTTTTTGCAGTGAGGGCCCTGCCCAGGGCCAGGGGCCCCCGGGCACATCCTTTGGCCATTTTCCCTGGGAAAGAAAACTCAGCAGTCCAGGTTCGTGAAGTCAGTTTGTAGGGCTCCCTTGGGTCTATCAGGGCAGCACAAGTTTGAGGTGGGGACAACTTCAGTGTGGGGTCCATCCTTCGATATAAGGATTTTTTGCAGTCAGGGCCAGGGGCCCCTGGGCACATCCTTTTTCCATTTTCCCTGGGAAAGAAAACTCAGCAGTCCAGGTTGCTGATGTCAGTTTGTAGGGCTCCCCTGGGTCTATCAAGGCAGCACAAGTTTGAGGTGGGGACAAATTTGGTGTGGGGTCCATCCTTCGATATAAGTATTCTTTGCAGTCAGGGCCAGGGGCCCCCGGGCACATCCTTTGGCCATTTTCCCTGGGAAAGAAAACTCAGCAGTCCAGGTTCCAGATGTCAGTTTGTAGGGCTCCCTTGGGTCTATCAGGGCAGCACAAGTTTGAGGTGGGGACAACTTCGGTGTGGGGTCCATCCTTAGATATAAGGATTATTTGCAGTGCGGGCCCGGCCCAGGTCCAGGGGCCCCTGGGCACATCCTTTTTCCATTTTCCCTGGGAAAGAAAACTCAGCAGTCCAGGTTGCTGATGTCAGTTTGTAGGGCTCCCTTGGGTCTATCAGGGCAGCACAAGTTTGAGGTGGGGACAACTTCGGTGTGGGGTCCATCCTTCGATATAAGGATTCTTTGCAGTGAGGAACCTGCCCAGGGCCAGGGGCCCCCGGGCACATCCTTTGGCCATTTTGCCTGAGAAAGAAAACTCAGCAGTCCAGGTTCCTGATGTCAGTTTGTAGGGCTCCCTTGGGTCTATCAGGGCAGCACAAGTTTGAGGTGGGGACAACTTCGGTGTGGGGTCCATCCTTCGATATAAGGATTCTTTGCAGTGTGGGCCCTGCCCAGGGCCAGGGGCCCCCGGGCACATCCTTTGGCCATTTTCCCTGGGAAAGAAAACTCAGCAGTCCAGGTTCCTGATGTCAGTTTGTAGGGCTCCCTTGGGTCTATCAGGGCAGCACAAGTTTGAGGTGGGGACAACTTCGGTGTGGGGTCCATCCTTCGATATAAGGATTTTTTGCAGTCAGGGCCAGGGGCTCCTGGGCACGTCCATTTTCCCATTTTCCCTGGGAAAGAAAACTTAGCAGTCCAGGTTGCTGATGTCAGTTTGTAGGGCTCCTTTGGGTGTATCAGGGCAGCACAAGTTTGAGGTGGGGACAACTTCGGTGTGGGGTCCATCCTTCGATATAAGGATTCTTTGCAGTCAGGGCCAGGGGCCCCTGGGCACATCCTTTTTCCATTTTCCCTGGGAAAGAAAACTCAGCAGTCCAGGTTCCTGATGTCAATTTGTAGGGCTCCCTTGGGTCTATCAGGGTAGCACAAGTTTGAGGTGGGGACAACTTCGGTGTGGGGTCCATCCTTCGATATAAGGATTTTTTTGCAGTGAGGCCCCAGCCCTGCGTCAGGGGCACCTGGGCACATCCTTTTTCCATTTTCCCTGAGAAAGAAAACTCAGCAGTCCAGGTTCCTGATGTCAGTTTGTAGGGTTCCCTTGGGTCTATCACGGTGGCACAAGTTTGAGGTGGGGACAACATCGGTGTGGGGTCCATCCTTCGATATAATGATTCTTTGCAGTCAGGACACAGCCCAGGGCCAGGGGCCCCTTGGCACGTCCTTTTTCCATTTTCCCTGGGAAAGAAAACTCAGCAGTCCAGGTTCCTGATGTCAGTTTGTAGGGCTCCCTTGGGTCTATCAAGGCAGCACAAGTTTGAGGTGGGGACAACTTCGGTGTGGGGTCCATCCTTCGATATAAGGATTTTTTAAAGTGAGGCCCCTGCCCAGGGCTAGGGGCCCCCGGGCACATCCTTTTTCCATTTTCCCTGGGAAAGAAAACTCAGCAGTCCAGGTTCCTGATGTCAGTTTGTAGGGCTCCCTTGGGTCTATCAGGGCAGCACAAGTTTGAGGTGGGGACAACTTCGGTGTGGGGTCCATCCTTCGATATAAGGATTTTTCGCAGTCAGGGCCAGGGGCCCCTGGGCACATCCTTTTTCCATTTTCCCTGGGAAAGAAAACTCAGCAGTCCAGGTTCCTGATGTCTGTTTGTAGGGCTCCCTTGGGTCTATCAGGGCAGCACAAGTTTGAGGTGGGGACAACTTCGGTGTGGGGTCCATCCTTCGATATAAGGATTTTTTGCAGTCAGGGCCAGGGGCCCCCGGTCACATCCTTTTTCCATTTTCCCTGGGAAAGAAAACTCAGCAGTCCAGGTTCCTGATGTCAGTTTGTAGGGCTCCCTTGGGTCTATCAGGGCAGCAAAAGTTTGAGGTGGGGACAACTTCGGTGTGGGGTCCATCCTTCGATATAAGGATTTTTTGCATTGAGGCCCCTTCCCAGGGCTAGGGGCCCCCGGGCACAACCTTTTTCCATTTTCCCTGGGAAAGAAAACTCAGCAGTCCAGGTTCCTGATGTCAGTTTGTAGGGCTCCCTTGGGTCTATCAGGGCAGCACAAGTTTGAGGTGGGGACAACTTCGGTGTGGGGTCCATCCTTTGATATAAGGATTTTTTGCAGTGAGGGCCCTGCCCAGAACCAGTGGCCCCCGGGCACATCCTTTTTCCATTTTCCCTGGGAAAGAAAACTCAGCAGTCCAGGTTCCTGATGTCAGTTTGTAGGGCTCCCTTGGGTGTATCAGGGCAGCACAAGTTTGAGGTGGGGACAACTTCGGTGTGGGGTCCATCCTTCGATATAAGGATTCTTTGCAGTCAGGGCCAAGGGCCCCTGGGCTCATCCTTTTTCCATTTTCCCTGGGAAAGAAAACTCAGCAGTCCAGGTTCCTGATGTCAGTTTGTAGGGCTCCCTTGGGTCTATCAGGGCAGCACAACTTTGATGTGGGGACGACTTCGGTGTGGGGTCCATCCTTCGATATAAGGATTCTTTGCAGTGAGGTCCCTGCCCAGGGCCAGGGGCCCCCGGGCACATCCTTTGGCCATTTTCCCTGGGAAAGAAAACTCAGCAGTCCAGGTTCGTGAAGTCAGTTTGTAGGGCTCCCTTGGGTCTATCAGGGTAGCACAAGTTTGAGGTGGGGACAACTTCAGTGTGGGGTCCATCCTTCGATATAAGGATTTTTTGCAGTCAGGGCCAGGGGCCCCTGGGCACATCCTTTTTCCATTTTCCCTGGGAAAGAAAACTCAGCAGTCCAGGTTGCTGATGTCAGTTTGTAGGGCTCCCCTGGGTCTATCAAGGCGGCACAAGTTTGAGGTGGGGACAAATTTGGTGTGGGGTCCATCCTTCGATATAAGGATTCTTTGCAGTCAGGGCCAGGGGCCCCCGGGCACATCCTTTGGCCATTTTCCCTGGGAAAGAAAACTCAGCAGTCCAGGTTCCAGATGTCAGTTTGTAGGGCTCCCTTGGGTCTATCAGGGCAGCACAAGTTTGAGGTGGGGACAACTTCGGTGTGGGGTCCATCCTTCGATATAAGGATTATTTGCAGTGCGGGCCCGGCCCACGTCCAGGGGCCCCTGGGCACATCCTTTTTCCATTTTCCCTGGGAAAGAAAACTCAGCAGTCCAGGTTCCTGATGTCAGTTTGTAGGGCTCCCTTGGGTCTATCAGGGCAGCACAAGTTAGAGGTGGGGACAACTTCGGTGTGGGGTCCATCCTTCGATATAAGGATTCTTTGCAGTGAGGCCCCTGCCCAGGGCTAGGGGCCCCCGGTCACATCCTTTTTCCATTTTCCCTGGGAAAGAAAACTCAGCAGTCCAGGTTCCTGATGTCAGTTTGTAGGGCTCCCTTGGGTCTATCAGGGCAGCACAAGTTTGAGGTGGGGACAACTTCGGTGTGGGGTCCATCCTTTGATATAAGGATTTTTTGCAGTGAGGGCCCTGCCCAGAACCAGTGGCCCCCGGGCACATCCTTTTTCCATTTTCCCTGGGAAAGAAAACTCAGCAGTCCAGGTTCCTGATGTCAGTTTGTAGGGCTCCCTTGGGTCTATCAGGGCAGCACAAGTTTGAGGTGGGGACAACTTCGGTGTGGGGTACATCCTTCGATATAAGGATTCTTTGCAGTGAGGTCCCTGCCCAGGGCCAGGGGCCCCCGGGCACATCCTTTGGCCATTTTGCCTGAGAAAGAAAACTCAGCAGTCCAGGTTCCTGATGTCAGTTTGTAGGGCTCCCTTGGGTCTATCAGGGCAGCACAAGTTTGAGGTGGGGACAACTTCGGTGTGGGGTCCATCCTTCGATATAAGGATTCTTTGCAGTGTGGGCCCTGCCCAGGGCCAGGGGCCCCCGGGCACATCCTTTGGCCATTTTCCCTGGGAAAGAAAACTCAGCAGTCCAGGTTCCTGATGTCAGTTTGTAGGGCTCCCTTGGGTCTATCAGGGCAGCACAAGTTTGAGGTGGGGACAACTTCGGTGTGGGGTCCATCCTTCGATATAAGGATTTTTTGCAGTCAGGGCCAGGGGCTCCTGGGCACGTCCATTTTCCCATTTTCCCTGGGAAAGAAAACTTAGCAGTCCAGGTTGCTGATGTCAGTTTGTAGGGCTCCTTTGGGTGTATCAGGGCAGCACAAGTTTGAGGTGGGGACAACTTCGGTGTGGGGTCCATCCTTCGATATAAGGATTTTTTGCAGTCAGGGCCAGGGGCCCCTGGGCACATCCTTTTTCCATTTTCCCTGGGAAAGAAAACTCAGCAGTCCAGGTTCCTGATGTCAATTTGTAGGGCTCCCTTGGGTCTATCAGGGTAGCACAAGTTTGAGGTGGGGACAACTTCGGTGTGGGGTCCATCCTTCGATATAAGGATTTTTTTGCAGTGAGGCCCCAGCCCTGCGTCAGGGGCACCTGGGCACATCCTTTTTCCATTTTCCCTGGGAAAGAAAACTCAGCAGTCCAGGTTCCTGATGTCAGTTTGTAGGGTTCCCTTGGGTCTATCACGGTGGCACAAGTTTGAGGTGGGGACAACATCGGTGTGGGGTCCATCCTTCGATATAATGATTCTTTGCAGTCAGGACACAGCCCAGGGCCAGGGGCCCCTTGGCACGTCCTTTTTCCATTTTCCCTGGGAAAGAAAACTCAGCAGTCCAGGTTCCTGATGTCAGTTTGTAGGGCTCCCTTGGGTCTATCAAGGCAGCACAAGTTTGAGGTGGGGACAACTTCGGTGTGGGGTCCATCCTTCGATATAAGGATTTTTTACAGTGAGGCCCCTGCCCAGGGCTAGGGGCCCCCGGGCACATCCTTTTTCCATTTTCCCTGGGAAAGAAAACTCAGCAGTCCAGGTTCCTGATGTCAGTTTGTAGGGCTCCCTTGGGTCTATCAGGGCAGCACAAGTTTGAGGTGGGGACAACTTCGGTGTGGGGTCCATCCTTCGATATAAGGATTTTTCGCAGTCAGGGCCAGGGGCCCCTGGGCACATCCTTTTTCCATTTTCCCTGGGAAAGAAAACTCAGCAGTCCAGGTTCCTGATGTCTGTTTGTAGGGCTCCCTTGGGTCTATCAGGGCAGCACAAGTTTGAGGTGGGGACAACTTCGGTTTGGGGTCCATCCTTCGATATAAGGATTTTTTGCAGTCAGGGCCAGGGGCCCCCGGGCACATCCTTTGGCCATTTTCCCTGGGAAAGAAAACTCAGCAGTCCAGGTTCCTGATGTCAGTTTGTAGGGCTCCCTTGGGTCTATCAGGGCAGCACAAGTTTGAGGTGGGGACAACTTCGGTGTGGGGTCCATCCTTCGATATAAGGATTTTTTGCATTGAGGCCCCTGCCCAGGGCTAGGGGCCCCCGGGCACAACCTTTTTCCATTTTCCCTGGGAAAGAAAACTCAGCAGTCCAGGTTGCTGATGTCAGTTTGTAGGGCTCCCTTGGGTCTATCAGGGCAGCACAAGTTTGAGGTGGGGACAACTTCGGTGTGGGGTCCATCCTTCGATATAAGGATTTTTTGCAGTCAGGGCCAGGGGCCCCCGGGCATATCCTTTGGCCATTTTCCCTGGGAAAGAAAACTCAGCAGTCCAGGTTCCTGATGTCAGTTTGTAGGGCTCCCTTGGGTCTATCAGGGTAGCACAAGTTTGAGGTGGGGACAAATTTGGTGTGGGGTCCATCCTTCGATATAAGGATTTTTTGCAGTGAGGGCCCTTCCCAGGGCTATGGGCCCCTGGGCACAACCTTTTTCCATTTTCCCTGGGAAAGAAAACTTAGCAGTCCAGGTTCCTGATGTCAGTTTGTAGGGCTCCCTTGGGTCTATCAGGGCAGCACAAGTTTGAGGTGGGGACAACTTCGGTGTGGGGTCCATCCTTCGATATAAGGATTCTTTGCAGTCAGGGCCCAACCCAGGTCCAGGGGCCCCTGGGCACATCCTTTTTCCATTTTCCCTGGGAAAGAAAACTCAGCAGTCCAGGTTCCTGATGTCAGTTTGTAGGGCTCCCTTGGGTCTATCAGGGCAGCACAAGTTTGAGGTGGGGACAACTTTGGTGTGGGGTCCATCCTTCGATATAAGGATTCTTTGCAGTCAGGGCCAGGGGCCCCCGGGCACAGCCTTTTTCCATTTTCCCTGGGAAAGAAAACTCAGCAGTCCAGGTTCCTGATGTCATTTTGTAGGGTTCCCTTGGGTCTATCAGGGTAGCACAAGTTTGAGGTGGGGAGAACTTCGGTGTGGTGTCCATCCTTCGATATAAGGATTTTTTGCAGTCAGGGCCAGGGGCCCCTGGGCACATCCTTTTTCCATTTTCCCTGGGAAAGAAAACTCAGCAGTCCAGGTTGCTGATGTCAGTTTGTAGGGCTCCCCTGGGTCTATCAGGGCAGCACAAGTTTGAGGTGGGGACAACTTCGGTGTGGGGTCCATCCTTCGATATAAGGTTTTTTTACAGTGAGGCCCCTGCCCAGGGCTAGGGGCCCCCGGGCACATCCTTTTTCCATTTTCCCTGGGAAAGAAAACTCAGCAGTCCAGGTTCCTGATGTCAGTTTGTAGGGCTCCCTTGGGTCTATCAGGGCAGCACAAGTTTGAGGTGGGGACAACTTCGGTGTGGGGTCCATCCTTCGATATAAGGATTTTTTGCAGTGAGGGCCCTGCCCAGAACCAGTGGCCCCCGGGCACATCCTTTTTCCATTTTCCCTGGGAAAGAAAACTCAGCAGTCCAGGTTCCTGATGTCAGTTTGTAGGGCTTCCTTGGGTCTATCAAGGCAGCACAAGTTTGAGGTGGGGACAACTTCGGTGTGGGGTCCATCCTTCGATATAAGGATTTTTTGCAGTGAGGGCCCTTCCCAGGGCTATGGGCCCCCGGGCACAACCTTTTTCCATTTTCCCTGGGAAAGAAAACTCAGCAGTCCAGGTTGCTGATGTCAGTTTGTAGGGCTCCCTTGGGTCTATCAGGGCAGCACAAGTTTGAGGTGGGGACAACTTCGGTGTGGGGTCCATCCTTCGATATAAGGATTCTTTGCAGTCAGGGCCCAGCCCAGGGCCAGGGGCCCCTGGGCACATCCTTTTTCCATTTTCCCTGGGAAAGAAAACTCAGCAGTCCAGGTTCCTGATGTCAGTTTGTAGGGCTCCCTTGGGTCTATCAGGGTAGCACAAGTTTGAGGTGGGGACAACTTCGGTGTGGGGTCCATCCTTCGATATAAGGATTCTTTGCAGTCAGGGCCAAGGGCCCCTGGGCTCATCCTTTTTCCATTTTACCTGGGAAAGAAAACTCAGCAGTCCAGGTTCCTGATGTCAGTTTGTAGGGCTCCCTTGGGTCTATCAGGGCAGCACAACTTTGAGCTGGGGACGACTTCGGTGTGGGGTCCATCCTTCGATATAAGGATTATTTGCAGTGCGGGCCCTGCCCAGGGCCAGGGGCCCCCGGGCACATCCTTTGGCCATTTTCCCTGGGAAAGAAAACTCAGCAGTCCAGGTTCGTGAAGTCAGTTTGTAGGGCTCCCTTGGGTCTATCAGGGTAGCACAAGTTTGAGGTGGGGACAACTTCAGTGTGGGGTCCATCCTTCGATATAAGGATTTTTTGCAGTCAGGGCCAGGGGCCCCTGGGCACATCCTTTTTCCATTTTCCCTGGGAAAGAAAACTCAGCAGTCCAGGTTGCTGATGTCAGTTTGTAGGGCTCCCCTGGGTCTATCAAGGCGGCACAAGTTTGAGGTGGGGACAAATTTGGTTTGGGGTCCATCCTTAGATATAAGGATTATTTGCAGTGCGGGCCCGGCCCACGTCCAGGGGCCCCTGGGCACATCCTTTTTCCATTTTCCCTGGGAAAGAAAACTCAGCAGTCCAGGTTGCTGATGTCAGTTTGTAGGGCTCCCTTGGGTCTATCAAGGCAGCACAAGTTTGAGGTGGGGACAACTTCGGTGTGGGGTCCATCCTTCGATATAAGGATTTTTTACAGTGAGGCCCCTGCCCAGGGCTAGGGGCCCCCGGTCACATCCTTTTTCCATTTTCCCTGGGAAAGAAAACTCAGCAGTCCAGGTTCCTGATGTCAGTTTGTAGGGCTCCCTTGGGTCTATCAGGGCAGCACAAGTTTGAGGTGGGGACAACTTCGGTGTGGGGTCCATCCTTCGATATAAGGATTTTTTGCAGTGAGGGCCCTGCCCAGAACCAGTGGCCCCCGGGCACATCCTTTTTCCATTTTCCCTGGGAAAGAAAACTCAGCAGTCCAGGTTCCTGATGTCAGTTTGTAGGGCTCCCTTGGGTCTATCAGGGCAGCACAAGTTTGAGGTGGGGACAACTTCGGTGTGGGGTCCATCCTTCGATATAAGGATTCTTTGCAGTGAGGTCCCTGCCCAGGGCCAGGGGCCCCCGGGCACATCCTTTGGCCATTTTGCCTGAGAAAGAAAACTCAGCAGTCCAGGTTCCTGATGTCAGTTTGTAGGGCTCCCTTGGGTCTATCAGGGCAGCACAAGTTTGAGGTGGGGACAACTTCGGTGTGGGGTCCATCCTTCGATATAAGGATTCTTTGCAGTGTGGGCCCTGCCCAGGGCCAGGGGCCCCCGGGCACATCCTTTGGCCATTTTCCCTGGGAAAGAAAACTCAGCAGTCCAGGTTCCTGATGTCAGTTTGTAGGGCTCCCTTGGGTCTATCAGGGCAGCACAAGTTTGAGGTGGGGACAACTTCGGTGTGGGGTCCATCCTTCGATATAAGGATTTTTTGCAGTCAGGGCCAGGGGCTCCTGGGCACGTCCTTTTTCCATTTTCCCTGGGAAAGAAAACTCAGCAGTCCAGGTTGCTGATGTCAGTTTGTAGGGCTCTCTTGGGTCTATCAGGGCAGCACAAGTTTGAGGTGGGGACAACTTCGGTGTGGGGTCCATCCTTCGATATAAGGATTTTTTGCAGTGAGGGCCCTGCCCAGGGCCAGGGGCCCCCGGGCACATCCTTTTTCCATTTTCCCTGGGAAAGAAAACTCAGCAGTCCAGGTTCGTGATGTCAGTTTGTAGTGCTCCCTTGGGTCTATCAGGGCAGCACAAGTTTGAGGTGGGGACAACTTCGGTGTGGGGTCCATCCTTCGATATAAGGATTTTTTGCAGTCAGGGCCAGGGGCCCCCGGGCACATCCTTTTTCCATTTTCCCTGGGAAAGAAAACTCAGCAGTCCAGGTTCCTGATGTCAGTTTGTAGGGCTCCCTTGGGTTTATCAGGGCAGCACAAGTTTGAGGTTGGGACAACTTCGGTGTGGGGTCCATCCTTCGATATAAGGATTTTGTGCAGTGAGGCCCCTGCCCAGGCCTAGGGGCCCCTGGGCACAACCTTTTTCCATTTTCCCTGGGAAAGAAAACTCAGCAGTCCAGGTTCCTGATGTCAGTTTGTAGGGCTCCCTTGGGTCTATCAGGGCAGCACAAGTTTGAGGTGGGGACAACTTCGGTGTGGGGTCCATCCTTCGATATAAGGATTTTTTGCAGTCAGGGCCAGGGGCCCCCGGGCACATCCTTTTTCCATTTTCCCTGGGAAAGAAAACTCAGCAGTCCAGGTTCCTGATGTCAGTTTGTAGGGCTCCCTTGGGTCTATCAGGGCAGCACAAGTTTGAGGTGGGGACAACTTCGGTGTGGGGTCCATCCTTCGATATAAGGATTCTTTGCAGTCAGGGCCAGGGGCCCCCGGGCACATCCTTTTTCCATTTTCCCTGGGAAAGAAAACTCAGCAGTCCAGGTTCCTGATGTCAGTTTGTAGGGCTCCCTTGGGTCTATCAGGGCAGCACAAGTTTGAGGTGGGGACAACTTCGGTGTGGGGTCCATCCTTCGATATAAGGATTTTTTGCAGTCAGGGCCAGGGGCCCCTGGGAACATCCTTTTTCCATTTTCCCTGGGAAAGAAAACTCAGCAGTCCAGGTTCCTGATGTCAGTTTGTAGGGCTCCCTTGGGTCTATCAGGGCAGCACAACTTTGAGGTGGGAAGAACTTCGGTGTGGGGTCCATCCTTCGATATAAGGATTTTTTGCAGTCAGGGCCAGGGGCCCCCGGGCACATCCTTTTTCCATTTTCCCTGGGAAAGAAAACTCAGCAGTCCAGGTTGCTGATGTCAGTTTGTAGGGCTCCCTTGGGTCTATCAGGGCAGCACAAGTCTGAGGTGGGGACAACTTCGGTGTGGGGTCCATCCTTCGATATAAGGATTTTTTTGCAGTGAGGCCCAAGCCCTGGACCAGTGTCCCCTGGGCACAACCTTTTTCCATTTTCCCTGGGAAAGAAAACTCAGCAGTCCAGGTTGCTGATGTCAGTTTGTAGGGCTCTCTTGGGTCTATCAGGGCAGCACAAGTTTGAGGTGGGGACAACTTCGGTGTGGGGTCCATCCTTCGATATAAGGATTTTTTGCAGTGAGGGCCCTGCCCAGGGCCAGGGGCCCCCGGGCACATCCTTTTTCCATTTTCCCTGGGAAAGAAAACTCAGCAGTCCAGGTTCGTGATGTCAGTTTGTAGTGCTCCCTTGGGTCTATCAGGGCAGCACAAGTTTGAGGTGGGGACAACTTTGGTGTGGGGTCCATCCTTCGATATAAGGATTTTTCGCAGTCAGGGCCAGGGGCCCCTGGGCACATCCTTTTTCCATTTTCCCTGGGAAAGAAAACTCAGCAGTCCAGGTTCCTGATGTCTGTTTGTAGGGCTCCCTTGGGTCTATCAGGGCAGCACAAGTTTGAGGTGGGGACAACTTCGGTTTGGGGTCCATCCTTCGATATAAGGATTTTTTGCAGTCAGGGCCAGGGGCCCCCGGGCACATCCTTTGGCCATTTTCCCTGGGAAAGAAAACTCAGCAGTCCAGGTTCCTGATGTCAGTTTGTAGGGCTCCCTTGGGTCTATCAGGGCAGCACAAGTTTGAGGTGGGGACAACTTCGGTGTGGGGTCCATCCTTCGATATAAGGATTTTTTGCATTGAGGCCCCTGCCCAGGGCTAGGGGCCCCCGGGCACAACCTTTTTCCATTTTCCCTGGGAAAGAAAACTCAGCAGTCCAGGTTGCTGATGTCAGTTTGTAGGGCTCCCTTGGGTCTATCAGGGCAGCACAAGTTTGAGGTGGGGACAACTTCGGTGTGGGGTCCATCCTTCGATATAAGGATTTTTTGCAGTCAGGGCCAGGGGCCCCCGGGCATATCCTTTGGCCATTTTCCCTGGGAAAGAAAACTCAGCAGTCCAGGTTCCTGATGTCAGTTTGTAGGGCTCCCTTGGGTCTATCAGGGTAGCACAAGTTTGAGGTGGGGACAAATTTGGTGTGGGGTCCATCCTTCGATATAAGGATTTTTTGCAGTGAGGGCCCTTCCCAGGGCTATGGGCCCCTGGGCACAACCTTTTTCCATTTTCCCTGGGAAAGAAAACTTAGCAGTCCAGGTTCCTGATGTCAGTTTGTAGGGCTCCCTTGGGTCTATCAGGGCAGCACAAGTTTGAGGTGGGGACAACTTCGGTGTGGGGTCCATCCTTCGATATAAGGATTCTTTGCAGTCAGGGCCCAACCCAGGTCCAGGGGCCCCTGGGCACATCCTTTTTCCATTTTCCCTGGGAAAGAAAACTCAGCAGTCCAGGTTCCTGATGTCAGTTTGTAGGGCTCCCTTGGGTCTATCAGGGCAGCACAAGTTTGAGGTGGGGACAACTTTGGTGTGGGGTCCATCCTTCGATATAAGGATTCTTTGCAGTCAGGGCCAGGGGCCCCCGGGCACAGCCTTTTTCCATTTTCCCTGGGAAAGAAAACTCAGCAGTCCAGGTTCCTGATGTCATTTTGTAGGGTTCCCTTGGGTCTATCAGGGTAGCACAAGTTTGAGGTGGGGAGAACTTCGGTGTGGTGTCCATCCTTCGATATAAGGATTTTTTGCAGTCAGGGCCAGGGGCCCCTGGGCACATCCTTTTTCCATTTTCCCTGGGAAAGAAAACTCAGCAGTCCAGGTTGCTGATGTCAGTTTGTAGGGCTCCCCTGGGTCTATCAGGGCAGCACAAGTTTGAGGTGGGGACAACTTCGGTGTGGGGTCCATCCTTCGATATAAGGTTTTTTTACAGTGAGGCCCCTGCCCAGGGCTAGGGGCCCCCGGGCACATCCTTTTTCCATTTTCCCTGGGAAAGAAAACTCAGCAGTCCAGGTTCCTGATGTCAGTTTGTAGGGCTCCCTTGGGTCTATCAGGGCAGCACAAGTTTGAGGTGGGGACAACTTCGGTGTGGGGTCCATCCTTCGATATAAGGATTTTTTGCAGTGAGGGCCCTGCCCAGAACCAGTGGCCCCCGGGCACATCCTTTTTCCATTTTCCCTGGGAAAGAAAACTCAGCAGTCCAGGTTCCTGATGTCAGTTTGTAGGGCTTCCTTGGGTCTATCAAGGCAGCACAAGTTTGAGGTGGGGACAACTTCGGTGTGGGGTCCATCCTTCGATATAAGGATTTTTTGCAGTGAGGGCCCTTCCCAGGGCTATGGGCCCCCGGGCACAACCTTTTTCCATTTTCCCTGGGAAAGAAAACTCAGCAGTCCAGGTTGCTGATGTCAGTTTGTAGGGCTCCCTTGGGTCTATCAGGGCAGCACAAGTTTGAGGTGGGGACAACTTCGGTGTGGGGTCCATCCTTCGATATAAGGATTCTTTGCAGTCAGGGCCCAGCCCAGGGCCAGGGGCCCCTGGGCACATCCTTTTTCCATTTTCCCTGGGAAAGAAAACTCAGCAGTCCAGGTTCCTGATGTCAGTTTGTAGGGCTCCCTTGGGTCTATCAGGGTAGCACAAGTTTGAGGTGGGGACAACTTCGGTGTGGGGTCCATCCTTCGATATAAGGATTCTTTGCAGTCAGGGCCAAGGGCCCCTGGGCTCATCCTTTTTCCATTTTACCTGGGAAAGAAAACTCAGCAGTCCAGGTTCCTGATGTCAGTTTGTAGGGCTCCCTTGGGTCTATCAGGGCAGCACAACTTTGAGCTGGGGACGACTTCGGTGTGGGGTCCATCCTTCGATATAAGGATTATTTGCAGTGCGGGCCCTGCCCAGGGCCAGGGGCCCCCGGGCACATCCTTTGGCCATTTTCCCTGGGAAAGAAAACTCAGCAGTCCAGGTTCGTGAAGTCAGTTTGTAGGGCTCCCTTGGGTCTATCAGGGTAGCACAAGTTTGAGGTGGGGACAACTTCAGTGTGGGGTCCATCCTTCGATATAAGGATTTTTTGCAGTCAGGGCCAGGGGCCCCTGGGCACATCCTTTTTCCATTTTCCCTGGGAAAGAAAACTCAGCAGTCCAGGTTGCTGATGTCAGTTTGTAGGGCTCCCCTGGGTCTATCAAGGCGGCAAAAGTTTGAGGTGGGGACAAATTTGGTTTGGGGTCCATCCTTAGATATAAGGATTATTTGCAGTGCGGGCCCGGCCCACGTCCAGGGGCCCCTGGGCACATCCTTTTTCCATTTTCCCTGGGAAAGAAAACTCAGCAGTCCAGGTTGCTGATGTCAGTTTGTAGGGCTCCCTTGGGTCTATCAAGGCAGCACAAGTTTGAGGTGGGGACAACTTCGGTGTGGGGTCCATCCTTCAATATAAGGATTTTTTACAGTGAGGCCCCTGCCCAGGGCTAGGGGCCCCCGGTCACATCCTTTTTCCATTTTCCCTGGGAAAGAAAACTCAGCAGTCCAGGTTCCTGATGTCAGTTTGTAGGGCTCCCTTGGGTCTATCAGGGCAGCACAAGTTTGAGGTGGGGACAACTTCGGTGTGGGGTCCATCCTTCGATATAAGGATTTTTTGCAGTGAGGGCCCTGCCCAGAACCAGTGGCCCCCGGGCACATCCTTTTTCCATTTTCCCTGGGAAAGAAAACTCAGCAGTCCAGGTTCCTGATGTCAGTTTGTAGGGCTCCCTTGGGTCTATCAGGGCAGCACAAGTTTGAGGTGGGGACAACTTCGGTGTGGGGTCCATCCTTCGATATAAGGATTCTTTGCAGTGAGGTCCCTGCCCAGGGCCAGGGGCCCCCGGGCACATCCTTTGGCCATTTTGCCTGAGAAAGAAAACTCAGCAGTCCAGGTTCCTGATGTCAGTTTGTAGGGCTCCCTTGGGTCTATCAGGGCAGCACAAGTTTGAGGTGGGGACAACTTCGGTGTGGGGTCCATCCTTCGATATAAGGATTCTTTGCAGTGTGGGCCCTGCCCAGGGCCAGGGGCCCCCGGGCACATCCTTTGGCCATTTTCCCTGGGAAAGAAAACTCAGCAGTCCAGGTTCCTGATGTCAGTTTGTAGGGCTCCCTTGGGTCTATCAGGGCAGCACAAGTTTGAGGTGGGGACAACTTCGGTGTGGGGTCCATCCTTCGATATAAGGATTTTTTGCAGTCAGGGCCAGGGGCTCCTGGGCACGTCCTTTTTCCATTTTCCCTGGGAAAGAAAACTCAGCAGTCCAGGTTGCTGATGTCAGTTTGTAGGGCTCTCTTGGGTCTATCAGGGCAGCACAAGTTTGAGGTGGGGACAACTTCGGTGTGGGGTCCATCCTTCGATATAAGGATTTTTTGCAGTGAGGGCCCTGCCCAGGGCCAGGGGCCCCCGGGCACATCCTTTTTCCATTTTCCCTGGGAAAGAAAACTCAGCAGTCCAGGTTCGTGATGTCAGTTTGTAGTGCTCCCTTGGGTCTATCAGGGCAGCACAAGTTTGAGGTGGGGACAACTTCGGTGTGGGGTCCATCCTTCGATATAAGGATTTTTTGCAGTCAGGGCCAGGGGCCCCCGGGCACATCCTTTTTCCATTTTCCCTGGGAAAGAAAACTCAGCAGTCCAGGTTCCTGATGTCAGTTTGTAGGGCTCCCTTGGGTTTATCAGGGCAGCACAAGTTTGAGGTTGGGACAACTTCGGTGTGGGGTCCATCCTTCGATATAAGGATTTTGTGCAGTGAGGCCCCTGCCCAGGCCTAGGGGCCCCTGGGCACAACCTTTTTCCATTTTCCCTGGGAAAGAAAACTCAGCAGTCCAGGTTCCTGATGTCAGTTTGTAGGGCTCCCTTGGGTCTATCAGGGCAGCACAAGTTTGAGGTGGGGACAACTTCGGTGTGGGGTCCATCCTTCGATATAAGGATTTTTTGCAGTCAGGGCCAGGGGCCCCCGGGCACATCCTTTTTCCATTTTCCCTGGGAAAGAAAACTCAGCAGTCCAGGTTCCTGATGTCAGTTTGTAGGGCTCCCTTGGGTCTATCAGGGCAGCACAAGTTTGAGGTGGGGACAACTTCGGTGTGGGGTCCATCCTTCGATATAAGGATTCTTTGCAGTCAGGGCCAGGGGCCCCCGGGCACATCCTTTTTCCATTTTCCCTGGGAAAGAAAACTCAGCAGTCCAGGTTCCTGATGTCAGTTTGTAGGGCTCCCTTGGGTCTATCAGGGCAGCACAAGTTTGAGGTGGGGACAACTTCGGTGTGGGGTCCATCCTTCGATATAAGGATTTTTTGCAGTCAGGGCCAGGGGCCCCTGGGAACATCCTTTTTCCATTTTCCCTGGGAAAGAAAACTCAGCAGTCCAGGTTCCTGATGTCAGTTTGTAGGGCTCCCTTGGGTCTATCAGGGCAGCACAACTTTGAGGTGGGAAGAACTTCGGTGTGGGGTCCATCCTTCGATATAAGGATTTTTTGCAGTCAGGGCCAGGGGCCCCCGGGCACATCCTTTTTCCATTTTCCCTGGGAAAGAAAACTCAGCAGTCCAGGTTGCTGATGTCAGTTTGTAGGGCTCCCTTGGGTCTATCAGGGCAGCACAAGTCTGAGGTGGGGACAACTTCGGTGTGGGGTCCATCCTTCGATATAAGGATTTTTTTGCAGTGAGGCCCAAGCCCTGGACCAGTGTCCCCTGGGCACAACCTTTTTCCATTTTCCCTGGGAAAGAAAACTCAGCAGTCCAGGTTGCTGATGTCAGTTTGTAGGGCTCTCTTGGGTCTATCAGGGCAGCACAAGTTTGAGGTGGGGACAACTTCGGTGTGGGGTCCATCCTTCGATATAAGGATTTTTTGCAGTGAGGGCCCTGCCCAGGGCCAGGGGCCCCCGGGCACATCCTTTTTCCATTTTCCCTGGGAAAGAAAACTCAGCAGTCCAGGTTCGTGATGTCAGTTTGTAGTGCTCCCTTGGGTCTATCAGGGCAGCACAAGTTTGAGGTGGGGACAACTTTGGTGTGGGGTCCATCCTTCGATATAAGGATTTTTTGCAGTCAGGGCCAGGGGCCCCTGGGCACATCCTTTTTCCATTTTCCCTGGGAAAGAAAACTCAGCAGTCCAGGTTGCTGATGTCAGTTTGTAGGGCTCCCTTGGGTCTATCAGGGCAGCACAAGTTTGAGGTGGGGACAACTTCGGTGTGGGGTCCATCCTTCGATATAAGGATTATTTGCAGTCAGGGCCAGGGGCCCCTGGGCGCATCCTTTTTCCATTTTCCCTGGGAAAGAAAACTCAGCAGTCCAGGTTCCTGATGTCAGTTTGTAGGGCTCCCTTGGGTCTATCAGGGCAGCACAAGTTTGAGGTGGGGACAACTTCGGTGTGGGGTCCATCCTTCGATATAAGGATTCTTTGCAGTCAGGGCCAGGGGCCCCTGGGCACATCCTTTTTCCATTTTCCCTGGGAAAGAAAACTCAGCAGTCCAGGTTCCTGATGTCAGTTTGTAGGGCTCCCTTGGGTCTATCAGGGCAGCACAAGTTTGAGGTGGGGAGAACTTCGGTGTGGGGTCCATCCTTCGATATAAGGATTTTTTGCAGACAGGGCCAGGGGCCCCCGGGCACATCCTTTGGCCATTTTCCCTGGGAAAGAAAACTCAGCAGTCCAGGTTCCTGATGTCAGTTTGTAGGGCTCCCTTGGGTCTATCAGGGCAGCACAAGTTTGAGGTGGGGACAACTTCGGTGTGGGGTCCATCCTTCGATATAAGGATTCTTTGCAGTCAGGACACAACCGTGGGCCAGGGACCCCCGGACACAGCCTTTTTCCATTTTCCCTGGGAAAGAAAACTTACCAGTCCAGGTTCCTGATGTCAGTTTGTAGGGCTCCCTTGGGTCTATCAGGGCAGCACAAGTTTGAGGTGGGGACAACTTCGGTGTGGGGTCCATCCTTTGATATAAGGATTTTTTGCAGTCAGGGCCAGGGGCCCCTGGGCACATCCTTTTTCCATTTTCCCTGGGAAAGAAAACTCAGCAGTCCAGGTTGCTGATGTCAGTTTGTAGGGCTCCCTTGGGTCAATCAGGGTAGCACAAGTTTGAGGTGGGGACAACTTCGGTGTGGGGTCCATCCTTCGATATAAGGATTCTTTGCAGTCAGGGCCAGGGGCCCCTGGGAACATCCTTTTTCCATTTTCCCTGGGAAAGAAAACTCAGCAGTCCAGGTTCCTGATGTCAGTTTGTAGGGCTCTCTTGGGTCTATCAGGGCAGCACCTGTTTGAGGAGGGGACAACTTCGGTGTGGGGTCCATCCTTCGATATAAGGATTCTTTGCAGTCAGGGCCAGGGGCCCCCGGGATTATCCTTTGGCCATTTTCCCTGGGAAAGAAAACTCAGCAGTCCAGGTTCCTGATGTCAGTTTGTAGGGCTCCCTTGGGTCTATCAGGGCAGCAAAAGTTTGAGGTGGGGACAACTTCGGTGTGGGGTCCATCCTTCGATATAAGGATTTTTTGCAGTCAGGGCCAGGGGCCCCCGGGCACATCCTTTTTCCATTTTCCCTGGGAAAGAAAACTCAGGAGTCCAGGTTCCTGATGTCAGTTTGTAGTGCTCCCTTGGGTCTATCAGGGCAGCACTAGTTTGAGGTAGGGACAACTTCGGTGTGGGGTCCATCCTTCGATATAAGGATTTTTTGCAGTGAGGGCCCTGCCCAGGGCCAGGGGCCCCTGGGCACATCCTTTTTCCATTTTCCCTGGGAAAGAAAACTCAGCAGTCCAGGTTCCTGATGTCAGTTTGTAGGGCTCTCTTGGGTCTATCAGGGCAGCACATGTTTGAGGTGGGGACAACTTCGGTGTGGGGTCCATCCTTCGATATAAGGATTTTTTGCAGTCAGGGCCAGGGGCCCCCGGGCACATCCTTTTTCCATTTTCCCTGGGAAAGAAAACTCAGCAGTCCAGGTTCCTGATGTCAGTTTGTAGGGCTCCCTTGAGTCTATCAGGGCAGCACAAGTTTGAGGTGGGGACAACTTCGGTGTGGGGTCCATCCTTCGATATAAGGATTTTTTGCAGTCAGGGCCAGGGGCCCCCGGGCACATCCTTTTTCCATTTTCCCTGGGAAAGAAAACTCAGCAGTCCAGGTTCCTGATGTCAGTTTGTAGGGCTCCCTTGGGTCTATCAGGGCAGCACAAGTTTGAGGTGGGGACAACTTCGGTGTGGGGTCCATCCTTCGATATAAGGATTTTTTACAGGGAGGCCCCTGCCCAGGGCTAGGGGCCCCCGGTCACATCCTTTTTCCATTTTCCCTGGGAAAGAAAACTCAGCAGTCCAGGTTCCTGATGTCAGTTTGTAGGGCTCCCTTGGGTCTATCAGGGCAGCACAAGTTTGAGGTGGGGACAACTTCGGTGTGGTGTCCATCCTTCGATATAAGGATTTTTTGCAGTGATGGCCCTGCCCAGAACCAGTGGCCCCCGGGCACATCCTTTTTCCATTTTCCCTGGGAAAGAAAACTCAGCAGTCCAGGTTCCTGATGTCAGTTTGTAGGGCTCCCTTGGGTCTATCAGGGCAGCACAAGTTTGAGGTGGGGACAACTTCGGTGTGGGGTCCATCCTTCGATATAAGGATTCTTTGCAGTGAGGTCCCTGCCCAGGGCCAGGGGCCCCCGGGCACATCCTTTGGCCATTTTGCCTGAGAAAGAAAACTCAGCAGTCCAGGTTCCTGATGTCAGTTTGTAGGGCTCCCTTGGGTCTATCAGGGCAGCACAAGTTTGAGGTGGGGACAACTTCGGTGTGGGGTCCATCCTTCGATATAAGGATTCTTTGCAGTGTGGGCCCTGCCCAGGGCCAGGGGCCCCCGGGCACATCCTTTGGCCATTTTCCCTGGGAAAGAAAACTCAGCAGTCCAGGTTCCTGATGTCAGTTTGTAGGGCTCCCTTGGGTCTATCAGGGCAGCACAAGTTTGAGGTGGGGACAACTTCGGTGTGGGGTCCATCCTTCGATATAAGGATTTTTTGCAGTCAGGGCCAGGGGCTCCTGGGCACGTCCTTTTTCCATTTTCCCTGGGAAAGAAAACTTAGCAGTCCAGGTTCCTGATGTCAGTTTGTAGGGCTCCCTTGGGTCTATCAGGGCAGCACAAGTTTGAGGTGGGGACAACTTCGGTGTGGGGTCCATCCTTCGATATAAGGATTCTTTGCAGTCAGGGCCAGGGGCCCCCGGGCACAGCCTTTTTCCATTTTCCCTGGGAAAGAAAACTCAGCAGTCCAGGTTGCTGATGTCAGTTTGTAGGGCTCTCTTGGATCTATCAGGGCAGCACAAGTTTGAGGTGGGGACAACTTCGGTGTGGGGTCCATCCTTCGATATAAGGATTTTTTGCAGTGAGGGCCCTGCCCAGGGCCAGGGGCCCCCGGGCACATCCTTTTTCCATTTTCCCTGGGAAAGAAAACTCAGCAGTCCAGGTTCCTGATGTCAGTTTGTAGTGCTCCCTTGGGTCTATCAGGGCAGCACAAGTTTGAGGTGGGGACAACTTCGGTGTGGGGTCCATCCTTCGATATAAGGATTTTTTGCAGTCAGGGCCAGGGGCCCCCGGGCACATCCTTTTTCCATTTTCCCTGGGAAAGAAAACTCAGCAGTCCAGGTTGCTGATGTCAGTTTGTAGGGCTCCCTTGGGTCAATCAGGGTAGCACAAGTTTGAGGTGGGGACAACTTCGGTGTGGGGTCCATCCTTCGATATAAGGATTTTTTTGCAGTGAGTCCCCAGCCATGGGCCAGGGGCACCTGGGCACATCCTTTTTCCATTTTCCCTGGGAAAGAAAACTCAGCAGTCCAGGTTGCTGATGTCAGTTTGTAGGGCTCTCTTGGGTCTATCAGGGCAGCACATGTTTGAGGTGGGGACAACTTCGGTGTGGGGTCCATCCTTCGATATAAGGATTCTTTGCAGTCAGGGCCAGGGGTCGCCGGGCACATCCTTTTTCAATTTTCCCTGGGAAAGAAAACTCAGCAGTCCAGGTTGCTGATGTCAGTTTGTAGGGCTCCCTTGGGTCTATCAGGGCAGCACAAGTTTGAGGTGGGGACAACTTCGGTGTGGGGTCCATCCTTCGATTTAAGGATTTTTTGCAGTCAGGGCCAGGGGCCCTCGAGCACACCCTTTTTCCATTATCCCTGGGAAAGAAAACTCAGCAGTCCAGGTTCCTGATGTCAGTTTGTAGGGCTCCCTTGGGTCTATCAGGGCAGCACAAGTTAGAGGTGGGGAGAACTTCGGTGTGGGGTCCATCCTTCGATATAAGGATTTTTTGCAGTCAGGGCCAGGGGCCCCCGGGCACATCCTTTTTCCATTTTCCCTGGGAAAGAAAACTCAGCAGTCCAGGTTGCTGATGTCAGTTTGTAGGGCTCCCTTGGGTCTATCAGGGCAGCACAAGTTTGAGGTGGGGACAACTTCGGTGTGGGGTCCATCCTTCGATATAAGGATTCTTTTAAGTCAGGGCCAGGGGCCCCTGGGCGCATCCTTTTTCCATTTTCCCTGGGAAAGAAAACTCAGCAGTCCAGGTTCCTGATGTCAGTTTGTAGGGCTCCCTTGGGTCTATCAGGGCAGCACAAGTTTGAGGTGGGGACAACTTCGGTGTGGGGTCCATCCTTCGATATAAGGATTCTTTGCAGTCAGGGCCAGGGGCCCCTGGGCACATCCTTTTTCCATTTTCCCTGGGAAAGAAAACTCAGCAGTCCAGGTTCCTGATGTCAGTTTGTAGGGCTCCCTTGGGTCTATCAGGGCAGCACAAGTTTGAGGTGGGGAGAACATCGGTGTGGGGTCCATCCTTCGATATAAGGATTTTTTGCAGACAGGGCCAGGGGCCCCCGGGCACATCCTTTGGCCATTTTCCCTGGGAAAGAAAACTCAGCAGTCCAGGTTCCTGATGTCAGTTTGTAGGGCTCCCTTGGGTCTATCAGGGCAGCACAAGTTTGAGGTGGGGACAACTTCGGTGTGGGGTCCATCCTTCGATATAAGGATTCTTTGCAGTCAGGATACAACCGTGGGCCAGGGACCCCCGGGCACAGCCTTTTTCCATTTTCCCTGGGAAAGAAAACTTACCAGTCCAGGTTCCTGATGTCAGTTTGTAGGGCTCCCTTGGGTCTATCAGGGCAGCACAAGTTTGAGGTGGGGACAACTTCGGTGTGGGGTCCATCCTTCGATATAAGGATTTTTTGCAGTCAGGGCCAGGGGCCCCTGGGCACATCCTTTTTCCATTTTCCCTGGGAAAGAAAACTCAGCAGTCCAGGTTCCTGATGTCAGTTTGTAGGGCTCCCTTGGGTCAATCAGGGTAGCACAAGTTTGAGGTGGGGACAACTTCGGTGTGGGGTCCATCCTTCGATATAAGGATTCTTTGCAGTCAGGGCCAGGGGCCCCTGGGAACATCCTTTTTCCATTTTCCCTGGGAAAGAAAACTCAGCAGTCCAGGTTCCTGATGTCAGTTTGTAGGGCTCTCTTGGGTCTATCAGGGCAGCACAAGTTTGAGGAGGGGACAACTTCGGTGTGGGGTCCATCCTTCGATATATGGATTCTTTGCAGTCAGGGCCAGGGGCCCCTGGGAACATCCTTTGGCCATTTTCCCTGGGAAAGAAAACTCAGCAGTCCAGGTTCCTGATGTCAGTTTGTAGTGCTCCCTTGGGTCTATCAGGGCAGCACTAGTTTGAGGTAGGGACAACTTCGGTGTGGGGTCCATCCTTCGATATAAGGATTTTTTGCAGTGAGTCCCCAGCCATGGGCCAGGGGCACCTGGGCACATCCTTTTTCCATTTTCCCTGGGAAAGAAAACTCAGCAGTCCAGGTTGCTGATGTCAGTTTGTAGGGCTCTCTTGGGTCTATCAGGGCAGCACATGTTTGAGGTGGGGACAACTTCGGTGTGGGGTCCATCCTTCGATATAAGGATTCTTTGCAGTCAGGGCCAGGGGCCCCCGGGCACATCCTTTTTCCATTTTCCCTGGGAAAGAAAACTCAGCAGTCCAGGTTCCTGATGTCAGTTTGTAGGGCTCCCTTGGGTCTATCAGGGCAGCACAAGTTTGAGGTGGGGACAACTTCGGTGTGGGGTCCATCCTTCGATATAAGGATTTTTTGCAGTCAGGGCCTGGGGTCGCCGGGCACATCCTTTTTCAATTTTCCCTGGGAAAGAAAACTCAGCAGTCCAGGTTGCTGATGTCAGTTTGTAGGGCTCCCTTGGGTCTATCAGGGCAGCACAAGTTTGAGGTGGGGACAACTTCGGTGTGGGGTCCATCCTTCGATTTAAGGATTTTTTGCAGTCAGGGCCAGGGGCCCTCGACCACACCCTTTTTCCATTATCCCTGGGAAAGAAAACTCAGCAGTCCAGGTTCCTGATGTCAGTTTGTAGGGCTCCCTTGGGTCTATCAGGGCAGCACAACTTTGAGGTGGGGACAACTTCGGTGTGGGGTCCATCCTTCGATATAAGGATTTTTTGCAGTCAGGGCCAGGGGCCCCCGGGCACATCCTTTTTCCATTTTCCCTGGGAAAGAAAACTCAGCAGTCCAGGTTGCTGATGTCAGTTTGTAGGGCTCCCTTGGGTCTATCAGGGCAGCACAAGTCTGAGGTGGGGACAACTTCGGTGTGGGGTCCATCCTTCGATATAAGGATTTTTTTGCAGTGAGGCCCAAGCCCTGGACCAGTGTCCCCTGGGCATAACCTTTTTCCATTTTCCCTGGGAAAGAAAACTCAGCAGTCCAGGTTGCTGATGTCAGTTTGTAGGGCTCTCTTGGGTCTATCAGGGCAGCACAAGTTTGAGGTGGGGACAACTTCGGTGTGGGGTCCATCCTTCGATATAAGGATTTTTTGCAGTGAGGGCCCTGCCCAGGGCCAGGGGCCCCCGGGCACATCCTTTTTCCATTTTCCCTGGGAAAGAAAACTCAGCAGTCCAGGTTCGTGATGTCAGTTTGTAGTGCTCCCTTGGGTCTATCAGGGCAGCACAAGTTTGAGGTGGGGACAACTTTGGTGTGGGGTTCATCCTTCGATATAAGGATTTTTTGCAGTCAGGGCCAGGGGCCCCTGGGCACATCCTTTTTCCATTTTCCCTGGGAAAGAAAACTCAGCAGTCCAGGTTGCTGATGTCAGTTTGTAGGGCTCCCTTGGGTCTATCAGGGCAGCACAAGTTTGAGGTGGGGACAATTCGGTGTGGGGTCCATCCTTCGATATAAGGATTCTTTGCAGTCAGGGCCAGGGGCCCCTGGGCGCATCCTTTTTCCATTTTCCCTGGGAAAGAAAACTCAGCAGTCCAGGTTCCTGATGTCAGTTTGTAGGGCTCCCTTGGGTCTATCAGGGCAGCACAAGTTTGAGGTGGGGACAACTTCGGTGTGGGGTCCATCCTTCGATATAAGGATTCTTTGCAGTCAGGGCCAGGGGCCCCTGGGCACATCCTTTTTCCATTTTCCCTGGGAAAGAAAACTCAGCAGTCCAGGTTGCTGATGTCAGTTTGTAGGGCTCCCTTGGGTCTATCAGGGCAGCACAAGTTTGAGGTGGGGAGAACTTCGGTGTGGGGTCCATCCTTCGATATAAGGATTTTTTGCAGACAGGGCCAGGGGCCCCCGGGCACATCCTTTGGCCATTTTCCCTGGGAAAGAAAACTCAGCAGTCCAGGTTCCTGATGTCAGTTTGTAGGGCTCCCTTGGGTCTATCAGGGCAGCACAAGTTTGAGGTGGGGACAACTTCGGTGTGGGGTCCATCCTTCGATATAAGGATTCTTTGCAGTCAGGACACAACCGTGGGCCAGGGACCCCCGGGCACAGCCTTTTTCCATTTTCCCTGGGAAAGAAAACTTACCAGTCCAGGTTCCTGATGTCAGTTTGTAGGGCTCCCTTGGGTCTATCAGGGCAGCACAAGTTTGAGGTGGGGACAACTTCGGTGTGGGGTCCATCCTTCGATATAAGGATTTTTTGCAGTCAGGGCCAGGGGCCCCTGGGCACATCCTTTTTCCATTTTCCCTGGGAAAGAAAACTCAGCAGTCCAGGTTCCTGATGTCAGTTTGTAGGGCTCCCTTGGGTCAATCAGGGTAGCACAAGTTTGAGGTGGGGACAACTTCGGTGTGGGGTCCATCCTTCGATATAAGGATTCTTTGCAGTCAGGGCCAGGGGCCCCCGGGATTATCCTTTGGCCATTTTCCCTGGGAAAGAAAACTCAGCAGTCCAGGTTCCTGATGTCAGTTTGTAGGGCTCCCTTGGGTCTATCAGGGCAGCACAAGTTTGAGGTGGGGACAACTTCGGTGTGGGGTCCATCCTTCGATATAAGGATTTTTTGCAGTCAGGGCCAGGGGCCCCCGGGCACATCCTTTTTCCATTTTCCCTGGGAAAGAAAACTCAGCAGTCCAGGTTCCTGATGTCAGTTTGTAGTGCTCCCTTGGGTCTATCAGGGCAGCACTAGTTTGAGGTAGGGACAACTTCGGTGTGGGGTCCATCCTTCGATATAAGGATTTTTTGCAGTGAGGGCCCTGCCCAGGGCTAGGGGCCCCCGGGCACATCCTTTTTCCATTTTCCCTGGGAAAGAAAACTCAGCAGTCCAGGTTCCTGATGTCAGTTTGTAGGGCTCCCTTGGGTCTATCAGGGCAGCACAAGTTTGAGGTGGGGACAACTTCGGTGTGGGGTCCATCCTTCGATATAAGGATTTTTCGCAGTCAGGGCCAGGGGCCCCTGGGCACATCCTTTTTCCATTTTCCCTGGGAAAGAAAACTCAGCAGTCCAGGTTCCTGATGTCAGTTTGTAGGGCTCCCTTGGGTCTATCAGGGAAGCACAAGTTTGAGGTGGGGACAACTTCGGTGTGGGGTCCATCCTTCGATATAAGGATTTTTTGCAGTCAGGGCCAGGGGCCCCCGGGCACATCCTTTGGCCATTTTCCCTGGGAAAGCAAACTCAGCAGTCCAGGTTCCTGATGTCAGTTTGTAGGGCTCCCTTGGGTCTATCAGGGCAGCACAAGTTTGAGGTGGGGACAACTTCGGTGTGGGGTCCATCCTTCGATATAAGGATTTTTTGCACTCAGGGCCAGGGGCCCCCGGGCACATCCTTTGGCCATTTTCCCTGGGAAAGAAAACTCAGCAGTCCAGGTTCCTGATGTCAGTTTGTAGGGCTCCCTTGGGTGTATCAGGGCAGCACAAGTTTGAGGTGGGGACAACTTCGGTGTGGGGTCCATCCTTCGATATAAGGATTTTTTACAGTGAGGCCCCTGCCCAGGGCTAGGGGCCCCCGGTCACATCCTTTTTCCATTTTCCCTGGGAAAGAAAACTCAGCAGTCCAGGTTCCTGATGTCAGTTTGTAGGGCTCCCTTGGGTCTATCAGGGCAGCACAAGTTTGAGGTGGGGACAACTTCGGTGTGGGGTCCATCCTTCGATATAAGGATTCTTTGCAGTGTGGGCCCTGCCCAGGGCCAGGGGCCCCCGGGCACATCCTTTGGCCATTTTCCCTGGGAAAGAAAACTCAGCAGTCCAGGTTCCTGATGTCAGTTTGTAGGGCTCCCTTGGGTCTATCAGGGCAGCACAAGTTTGAGGTGGGGACAACTTCGGTGTGGGGTCCATCCTTCGATATAAGGATTCTTTGCAGTGTGGGCCCTGCCCAGGGCCAGGGGCCCCTGGGCACATCCTTTGGCCATTTTCCCTGGGAAAGAAAACTCAGCAGTCCAGGTTCCTGATGTCAGTTTGTAGTGCTCCCTTGGGTCTATCAGGGCAGCACAAGTTTGAGGTGGGGACAACTTCGGTGTGGGGTCCATCCTTCGATATAAGGATTTTTTGCAGTCAGGGCCAGGGGCCCCCGGGCACATCCTTTTTCCATTTTCCCTGGGAAAGAAAACTCAGCAGTCCAGGTTGCTGATGTCAGTTTGTAGGGCTCCCTTGGGTCAATCAGGGTAGCACAAGTTTGAGGTGGGGACAACTTCGGTGTGGGGTCCATCCTTCGATATAATGATTCTTTGCAGTCAGGGCCAGGGGCCCCTGGGAACATCCTTTTTCCATTTTCCCTGGGAAAGAAAACTCAGCAGTCCAGGTTCCTGATGTCAGTTTGTAGGGCTCCCTTGGGTCTATCAGGGCAGCACAAGTTTGAGGTGGGGACAACTTCGGTGTGGGGTCCATCCTTCGATATAAGGATTTTTTTGCAGTGAGTCCCCAGCCATGGGCCAGGGGCACCTGGGCACATCCTTTTTCCATTTTCCCTGGGAAAGAAAACTCAGCAGTCCAGGTTGCTGATGTCAGTTTGTAGGGCTCTCTTGGGTCTATCAGGGCAGCACATGTTTGAGGTGGGGACAACTTCGGTGTGGGGTCCATCCTTCGATATAAGGATTCTTTGCAGTCAGGGCCAGGGGCCCCCGGGCACATCCTTTTTCCATTTTCCCTGGGAAAGAAAACTCAGCAGTCCAGGTTCCTGATGTCAGTTTGTAGGGCTCCCTTGGGTCTATCAGGGCAGCACAAGTTAGAGGTGGGGACAACTTCGGTGTGGGGTCCATCCTTCGATATAAGGATTTTTTGCAGTCAGGGCCAGGGGTCGCCGGGCACATCCTTTTTCAATTTTCCCTGGGAAAGAAAACTCAGCAGTCCAGGTTGCTGATGTCAGTTTGTAGGGCTCCCTTGGGTCTATCAGGGCAGCACAAGTTTGAGGTGGGGACAACTTCGGTGTGGGGTCCATCCTTCGATTTAAGGATTTTTTGCAGTCAGGGCCAGGGGCCCTCGAGCACACCCTTTTTCCATTATCCCTGGGAAAGAAAACTCAGCAGTCCAGGTTCCTGATGTCAGTTTGTAGGGCTCCCTTGGGTCTATCAGGGCAGCACAAGTTAGAGGTGGGGACAACTTCGGTGTGGGGTCCATCCTTCGATATAAGGATTTTTTGCAGTCAGGGCCAGGGGCCCCCGGGCACATCCTTTTTCCATTTTCCCTGGGAAAGAAAACTCAGCAGTCCAGGTTGCTGATGTCAGTTTGTAGGGCTCCCTTGGGTCTATCAGGGCAGCACAAGTTTGAGGTGGGGACAACTTCGGTGTGGGGTCCATCCTTCGATATAAGGATTCTTTGCAGTCAGGGCCAGGGGCCCCTGGGCGCATCCTTTTTCCATTTTCCCTGGGAAAGAAAACTCAGCAGTCCAGGTTCCTGATGTCAGTTTGTAGGGCTCCCTTGGGTCTATCAGGGCAGCACAAGTTTGAGGTGGGGACAACTTCGGTGTGGGGTCCATCCTTCGATATAAGGATTCTTTGCAGTCAGGGCCAGGGGCCCCTGGGCACATCCTTTTTCCATTTTCCCTGGGAAAGAAAACTCAGCAGTCCAGGTTCCTGATGTCAGTTTGTAGGGCTCCCTTGGGTCTATCAGGGCAGCACAAGTTTGAGGTGGGGAGAACTTCGGTGTGGGGTCCATCCTTCGATATAAGGATTTTTTGCAGTCAGGGCCAGGGGCCCCCGGGCACATCCTTTGGCCATTTTCCCTGGGAAAGAAAACTCAGCAGTCCAGGTTGCTGATGTCAGTTTGTAGGGCTCCCTTGGGTCTATCAGGGCAGCACAAGTTTGAGGTGGGGACAACTTCGGTGTGGGGTCCATCCTTCGATATAAGGATTTTTTGCAGTCAGGGCCAGGGGCCCCCGGGCACATCCTTTTTCCATTTTCCCTGGGAAAGAAAACTCAGCAGTCCAGGTTCCTGATGTCAGTTTGTAGTGCTCCCTTGGGTCTATCAGGGCAGCACAAGTTTGAGGTGGGGACAACTTCGGTGTGGGGTCCATCCTTCGATATAAGGATTTTTTGCAGTGAGGGCCCTGCCCAGGGCCAAGGGCCCCCGGGCACATCCTTTTTCCATTTTCCCTGGGAAAGAAAACTCAGCAGTCCAGGTTCCTGATGTCAGTTTGTAGGGCTCTCTTGGGTCTATCAGGGCAGCACAAGTTTGAGGTGGGGACAACTTCGGTGTGGGGTCCATCCTTCGATATAAGGATTTTTTGCAGTGAGGGCCCTGCCCAGGGCCAGGGGCCCCCGGGCACATCCTTTTTCCATTTTCCCTGGGAAAGAAAACTCAGCAGTCCAGGTTCCTGATGTCAGTTTGTAGGGCTCCCTTGGGTCTATCAGGGCAGCACAAGTTTGAGGTGGGGAGAACTTCGGTGTGGGGTCCATCCTTCGATATAAGGATTTTTTGCAGTCAGGGCCAGGGGCCCCCGGGCACATCCTTTGGCCATTTTCCCTGGGAAAGAAAACTCAGCAGTCCAGGTTGCTGATGTCAGTTTGTAGGGCTCCCTTGGGTCTATCAGGGCAGCACAAGTTTGAGGTGGGGACAACTTCGGTGTGGGGTCCATCCTTCGATATAAGTCTTTTTTGCAGTCAGGGCCAGGGGCCCCCGAGCACACCCTTTTTCCGTTATCCCTGGGAAAGAAAACTCAGCAGTCCAGGTTCCTGATGTCAGTTTGTAGGGCTCCCTTGGGTCTATCAGGGCAGCACAAGTTTGAGGTGGGGACAACTTCGGTGTGCGGTCCATCCTTCGATATAAGGATTCTTTGCAGTCAGGTCCAGGGGCCCCCGGGCACATCCTTTTTCCATTTTCCCTGGGAAAGAAAACTTAGCAGTCCAGGTTACTGATGTCAGTTTGTAGGGCTCCCTTGGGTGTATCAGGGCAGCACAAGTTTGAGGTGGGGACAACTTCGGTGTGGGGTCCATCCTTCGATATAAGGATTTTTTGCAGTCAGGGCCAGGGGCCCCTGGGAACATCCTTTTTCCATTTTCCCTGGGAAAGAAAACTCAGCAGTCCAGGTTCCTGATGTCAGTTTGTAGGGCTCCCTTGGGTCTATCAGGGCAGCACAAGTTTGAGGTAGGGACAACTTCGGTGTGGGGTCCATCCTTCGATATAAGGATTTTTTGCAGTGAGGGCCCTGCCCAGGGCCAGGGGCCCCTGGGCACATCCTTTTTCCATTTTCCCTGGGAAAGAAAACTCAGCAGTCCAGGTTCCTGATGTCAGTTTGTAGGGCTCTCTTGGGTCTATCAGGGCAGCACATGTTTGAGGTGGGGACAACTTCGGTGTGGGGTCCATCCTTCGATATAAGGATTTTTTGCAGTCAGGGCCAGGGGCCCCCGGGCACATCCTTTTTCCATTTTCCCTGGGAAAGAAAACTCAGCAGTCCAGGTTCCTGATGTCAGTTTGTAGGGCTCCCTTGAGTCTATCAGGGCAGCACAAGTTTGAGGTGGGGACAACTTCGGTGTGGGGTCCATCCTTCGATATAAGGATTTTTTGCAGTCAGGGCCAGGGGCCCCCGGGCACATCCTTTTTCCATTTTCCCTGGGAAAGAAAACTCAGCAGTCCAGGTTCCTGATGTCAGTTTGTAGGGCTCCCTTGGGTCTATCAGGGCAGCACAATTTTGAGGTGGGGAGAACTTCGGTGTGGGGTCCATCCTTCGATATAAGGATTTTTTGCACTCAGGGCCAGGGGCCCCCGGGCACATCCTTTGGCCATTTTCCCTGGGAAAGAAAACTCAGCAGTCCAGGTTCCTGATATCAGTTTGTAGGGCTCCCTTGGGTCTATCAGGGCAGCACAAGTTTGAGGTGGGGACAACTTCGGTGTGGGGTCCATCCTTCGATATAAGGATTCTTTGCAGTCAGGGCCAGGGGCCCCCGGGCACATCCTTTTTCCATTTTCCCTGGGAAAGAAAACTCAGCAGTCCAGGTTCCTGATGTCAGTTTGTAGGGCTCTCTTGGGTCTATCAGGGCAGCACAAGTTTGAGGTGGGGACAACTTCGGTGTGGGGTCCATCCTTCGATATAAGGATTTTTTGCAGTGAGGGCCCTGCCCAGGGCCAGGGGCCCCCGGGCACATCCTTTTTCCATTTTCCCTGGGAAAGAAAACTCAGCAGTCCAGGTTCCTGATGTCAGTTTGTAGGGCTCCCTTGGGTCTATCAGGGCAGCACAAGTTTGAGGTGGGGACAACTTCGGTGTGGGGTCCATCCTTCGATATAAGGATTTTTTGCAGTCAGGGCCAGGGGCCCCCGGGCACATCCTTTTTCCATTTTCCCTGGGAAAGAAAACTCAGCAGTCCAGGTTCCTGATGTCAGTTTGTAGGGCTCTCTTGGGTCTATCAGGGCAGCACAAGTTTGAGGTGGGGACAACTTCGGTGTGGGGTCCATCCTTCGATATAAGGATTTTTTGCAGTGAGGGCCCTGCCCAGGGCCAGGGGCCCCCGGGCACATCCTTTTTCCATTTTCCCTGGGAAAGAAAACTCAGCAGTCCAGGTTCCTGATGTCAGTTTGTAGGGCTCCCTTGGGTCTATCAGGGCAGCACAAGTTTGAGGTGGGGAGAACTTCGGTGTGGGGTCCATCCTTCGATATAAGTCTTTTTTGCAGTCAGGGCCAGGGGCCCCCGGGCACATCCTTTTTCCGTTATCCCTGGGAAAGAAAACTCAGCAGTCCAGGTTCCTGATGTCAGTTTGTAGGGCTCCCTTGGGTCTATCAGGGCAGCACAAGTTTGAGGTGGGGACAACTTCGGTGTGCGGTCCATCCTTCGATATAAGGATTCTTTGCAGTCAGGTCCAGGGGCCCCCGGGCACATCCTTTTTCCATTTTCCCTGGGAAAGAAAACTTAGCAGTCCAGGTTACTGATGTCAGTTTGTAGGGCTCCCTTGGGTGTATCAGGGCAGCACAAGTTTGAGGTGGGGACAACTTCGGTGTGGGGTCCATCCTTCGATATAAGGATTTTTTGCAGTCAGGGCCAGGGGCCCCTGGGAACATCCTTTTTCCATTTTCCCTGGGAAAGAAAACTCAGCAGTCCAGGTTCGTGATGTCAGTTTGTAGGGCTCCCTTGGGTCTATCAGGGCAGCACAAGTTTGAGGTAGGGACAACTTCGGTGTGGGGTCCATCCTTCGATATAAGGATTTTTTGCAGTGAGGGCCCTGCCCAGGGCCAGGGGCCCCCGGGCACATCCTTTTTCCATTTTCCCTGGGAAAGAAAACTCAGCAGTCCAGGTTCCTGATGTCAGTTTGTAGGGCTCCCTTGGGTCTATCAGGGCAGCACAAGTTTGAGGTGGGGACAACTTCGGTGTGGGGTCCATCCTTCGATATAAGGATTCTTTGCAGTCAGGGCCAGGGGCCCCCTGGCACATCCTTTTTCCATTTTCCCTGGGAAAGAAAACTCAGCAGTCCAGGTTCCTGATGTCAGTTTGTAGGGCTCCCTTGGGTGTATCAAGGCAGCACAATTTTGAGGTGGGGACAACTTCGGTGTGGTGTCCATCCTTCGATATAAGGTTTTTTTGCAGTCAGGACCAGGGGCCCCCGGGCACATCCTTTGGCCATTTTCCCTGGGAAAGAAAACTCAGCAGTCCAGGTTCCTGATGTCAGTTTGTAGGGCTCCCTTGGGTCTATCAGGGCAGCACAAGTTTGAGGTGGGGACAACTTCGGTGTGGGGTCCATCCTTCGATATAAGTCTTTTTTGCAGTCAGGGCCAGGGGCCCCCGAGCACACCCTTTTTCCATTATCCCTGGGAAAGAAAACTCAGCAGTCCAGGTTCCTGATGTCAGTTTGTAGGGCTCTCTTGGGTCTATCAGGGCAGCACAAGTTTGAGGTGGGGACAACTTCGGTGTGGGGTCCATCCTTCGATATAAGGATTTTTTGCAGTCAGGGCCAGGGGCCCCCGCGCACATCCTTTGGCCATTTTCCCTGGGAAAGAAAACTCAGCAGTCCAGGTTCCTGATGTCAGTTTGTAGTGCTCCCTTGGGTCTATTAGGGCAGCACTAGTTTGAGGTAGGGACAACTTCGGTGTGGGGTCCATCCTTCGATATAAGGATTCTTTGCAGTCAGGGCCAGGGGCCCCTGGGCACATCCTTTTTCCATTTTCCCTGGGAAAGAAAACTTAGCAGTCCAGGTTCCTGATGTCAGTTTGTAGGGCTCCCTTGGGTCTATCAGGGCAGCACAAGTTTGAGGTGGGGACAACTTCGGTGTGGGGTCCATCCTTCGATATAAGGATTTTTTGCAGTCAGGGCCCAGCCCAGGGCCAGGGGCCCCTGGGCACATCCTTTTTCCATTTTCCCTGGGAAAGAAAACTTAGCAGTCCAGGTTCCTGATGTCAGTTTGTAGGGCTCCCTTGGGTCTATCAGGGCAGCACAAGTTTGAGGTGGGGACAACTTCGGTGTGGGGTCCATCCTTCGATATAAGGATTTTTTGCAGTCAGGGCCAGGGGCCCCTGGGAACAACCTTTTTCCATTTTCCCTGGGAAAGAAAACTCAGCAGTCCAGGTTCCTGATGTCAGTTTGTAGGGCTCCCTTGGGTCTATCAGGGCAGCACAAGTTTGAGGTGGGGACAACTTCGGTGTGGGGTCCATCCTTCGATATAAGGATTTTTTTGCAGTGAGTCCCCAGCCATGGGCCAGGGGCACCTGGGCACATCCTTTTTCCATTTTCCCTGGGAAAGAAAACTCAGCAGTCCAGGTTGCTGATGTCAGTTTGTAGGGCTCTCTTGGGTCTATCAGGGCAGCACATGTTTGAGGTGGGGACAACTTCGGTGTGGGGTCCATCCTTCGATATAAGGATTTTTTGCAGTCAGGGCCAGGGGCCCCCGGGCACATCCTTTTTCCATTTTCCCTGGGAAAGAAAACTCAGCAGTCCAGGTTCCTGATGTCAGTTTGTAGGGCTCCCTTGGGTCTATCAGGGCAGCTCAAGTTTGAGGTGGGGACAACTTCGGTGTGGGGTCCATCCTTCGATATAAGGATTTTTTGCAGTCAGGGCCAGGGGCCCCCGGGCACATCCTTTTTCCATTTTCCCTGGGAAAGAAAACTCAGCAGTCCAGGTTCCTGATGTCAGTTTGTAGGGCTCCCTTGGGTCTATCAGGGCAGCACAAGTCTGAGGTGGGGACAACTTCGGTGTGGGGTCCATCCTTCGATATAAGGATTTTTTGCAGTGAGGCCCCAGCCCTGGGCCAGTGTCCCCTGGGCACATCCTTTTTCCATTTTCCCTGGGAAAGAAAACTCAGCAGTCCAGGTTGCTGATGTCAGTTTGTAGGGCTCTCTTGGGTCTATCAGGGCAGCACAAGTTTGAGGTGGGGACAACTTCGGTGTGGGGTCCATCCTTCGATATAAGGATTTTTTGCAGTGAGGGCCCTGCCCAGGGCCAGGGGCCCCCGGGCACATCCTTTTTCCATTTTCCCTGGGAAAGAAAACTCAGCAGTCCAGGTTCGTGATGTCAGTTTGTAGTGCTCCCTTGGGTCTATCAGGGCAGCACAAGTTTGAGGTAGGGACAACTTCGGTGTGGGGTCCATCCTTCGATATAAGGATTTTTTGCAGTCAGGGCCATGGGCCCCTGGGCACATCCTTTTTCCATTTTCCCTGGGAAAGAAAACTCAGCAGTCCAGGTTCCTGATGTCAGTTTGTAGGGCTCCCTTGGGTCTATCAGGGCAGCACAAGTTTGAGGTGGGGACAACTTCGGTGTGGGGTCCATCCTTCGATATAAGGATTTTTTGCAGTCAGGGCCAGGGGCCCCCGGGCACACCCCTTTTCCATTTTCCCTGGGAAAGAAAACTCAGCAGTCCAGGTTCCTGATGTCAGTTTGTAGGGGTCCCTTGGGTCTATCAGGGCAGCACAAGTTTGAGGTGGGGACAACTTCGGTGTGGGGTCCATCCTTCGATATAATGATTCTTTGCAGACAGGGCCAGGGGCCCCCGGGCACATCCTTTTTCCATTTTCCCTGGTAAAGAAAACTCAGCAGTCCAGGTTCCTGATGTCAGTTTGTAGGGCTCCCTTGGGTGTATCAGGGCAGCACAAGTTAGAGGTGGGGACAACTTCGGTGTGGGGTACATCCTTCGATATAAGGATTTTTTGCAGTCAGGGCCAGGGGCCCCCGGGCACATCCTTTTTCCATTTTCCCTGGGAAAGAAAACTCAGCAGTCCAGGTTCCTGATGTCAGTTTGTAGGGGTCCCTTGGGTCTATCAGGGCAGCACAAGTTTGAGGTGGGGACAACTTCGGTGTGGGGTCCATCCTTCGATATAAGGATTCTTTGCAGTCAGGGCCAGGGGCCCCTGGGCACACCCTTTTTCCATTTTCCCTGGGAAAGAAAACTCAGCAGTCCAGGTTGCTGATGTCAGTTTGTAGGGCTCCCTTGGGTCTATCAGGGCAGCACAAGTTTGAGGTGGGGACAACTTCGGTGTGGGGTCCATCCTTCGATATAAGGATTTTTTTGCAGTGCGGGCCCAGCCCTGGGCCAGGGGCCCCTGGGCACATCCTTTTTCCATTTTCCCTGGGAAAGAAAACTCAGCAGTCCAGGTTCCTGATGTCAGTTTGTAGGGCTCCCTTGGGTCTATCAGGGCAGCAGAAGTTTGAGGTGGGGACAACTTCGGTGTGGGGTCCATCCTTCGATATAAGGATTTTTTGCAGTCAGGGCCAGGGGTCCCCGGGCACATCCTTTTTCCATTTTCCCTGGGAAAGAAAACTCAGCAGTCCAGGTTCCTGATGTCAGTTTGTAGGGCTCCCTTGGGTCTATCAGGGCAGCACAAGTTTGAGGTGGGGACAACTTCGGTGTGGGGTCCATCCTTCGATAGAAGGATTTTTTGCAGTCAGGGCCAGGGGCCCCCGAGCACACCCTTTTTCCATTATCCCTGGGAAAGAAAACTCAGCAGTCCAGGTTCCTGATGTCAGTTTGTAGGGCTCCCTTGGGTCTATCAGGGCAGCACAAGTTTGAGGTGGGGACAACTTCGGTGTGGGGTCCATCCTTCGATATAAGGATTTTTTTGCAGTGAGGCCCCAGCCATGGGCCAGGGGCACCTGGGCACATCCTTTTTCCATTTTCCCTGGGAAAGAAAACTCAGCAGTCCAGGTTGCTGATGTCAGTTTGTAGGGCTCTCTTGGGTCTATCAGGGCAGCACAAGTTTGAGGTGGGGAGAACTTCGGTGTGGGGTCCATCCTTCGATATAAGGAGTTTTTCCAGTCAGGGCCAGGGGCCCCCGGGCACATCCTTTTTCCATTTTCCCTGGGAAAGAAAACTCAGCAGTCCAGGTTCCTGATGTCAGTTTGTAGGGCTCCCTTGGGTCTATCAGGGCAGCACAACTTTGAGGTGGGGACAACTTCGGTGTGGGGTCCATCCTTCGATATAAGGATTCTTTGCAGTCAGGGCCAGGGGCCCCCGGGCACATCCTTTTTCCATTTTCCCTGGGAAAGAAAACTCAGCAGTCCAGGTTCCTGATGTCAGTTTGTAGGGCTCCCTTGGGTGTATCAAGGCAGCACAATTTTGAGGTGGGGACAACTTCGGTGTGGGGTCCATCCTTCGATATATGGTTTTTTTGCAGTCAGGGCCAGGGGCCCCCGGGCATATCCTTTGGCCATTTTCCCTGGTAAAGAAAACTCAGCAGTCCAGGTTGCTGATGTCAGTTTGTAGGGCTCCCTTGGGTCTATCAGGGCAGCACATGTCTGAGGTGGGGACAACTTCGGTGTGGGGTCCATCCTTCGATATAAGGATTTTTTTGCAGTGAGGCCCCAGCCCTGGGCCAGTGTCCCCTGGGCACATCCTTTTTCCATTTTCCCTGGGAAAGAAAACTCAGCAGTCCAGGTTGCTGATGTCAGTTTGTAGGGCTCTCTTGGGTCTATCAGGGCAGCACAAGTTTGAGGTGGGGACAACTTCGGTGTGGGGTCCATCCTTCGATATAAGGATTTTTTGCAGTGAGTGCCCTGCCCAGGGCCAGGGGCCCCCGGGCACATCCTTTTTCCATTTTCCCTGGGAAAGAAAACTCAGCAGTCCAGGTTCCTGATGTCAGTTTGTAGGGCTCCCTTGGGTGTATCAGGGCAGCACAAGTTTGAGGTGGGGACAACTTTGGTGTGGGGTCCATCCTTCGATATAAGGATTTTTTTGCAGTGAGGCCCCAGCCCTGGGCCAGGGGCCCCTGGGCACATCCTTTTTCCATTTTCCCTGGGAAAGAAAACTCAGCAGTCCAGGTTCCTGATGTCAGTTTGTAGGGCTCCCTTGGGTCTATCAGGGCAGCACAAGTTTGAGGTGGGGACAACTTCGGTGTGGGGTCCATCCTTCGATATAAGGATTCTTTGCAGTCAGGGCCAGGGGCCCCCGGGCACATCCTTTGGCCATTTTCCCTGGGAAAGAAAACTCAGCAGTCCAGGTTGCTGATGTCAGTTTGTAGGGCTCTCTTGGGTCTATCAGGGCAGCACAAGTTTGAGGTGGGGACAACTTCGGTGTGGGGTCCATCCTTCGATATAGGATTCTTTGCAGTCAGGGCCAGGGGCCCGCGGGCACATCCTTTGGCCATTTTCCCTGGGAAAGAAAACTCAGCAGTCCAGGTTCCTGATGTCAGTTTGTAGGGCTCCCTTGGGTGTATCAGGGCAGCGCAAGTATGAGGTGGGGACAACTTCGGTGTGGGGTCCATCCTTCGATATAAGGATTCTTTGCAGTCAGGGCCAGGGGCCCCCGGGCACATCCTTTTTCCATTTTCCCTGGGAAAGAAAACTCAGCAGTCCAGGTTGCTGATGTCAGTTTGTAGGGCTCCCTTGGGTCTATCAGGGCAGCACAAGTTTGAGGTGGGGACAACTTCGGTGTGGGGTCCATCCTTCGATATAAGGATTTTTTTGCAGTGCGGGCCCAGCCCTGGGCCAGGGGCCCCTGGGCACATCCTTTTTCCATTTTCCCTGGGAAAGAAAACTCAGCAGTCCAGGTTCCTGATGTCAGTTTGTAGGGCTCCCTTGGGTCTATCAGGGCAGCACAAGTTTGAGGTGGGGACAACTTCGGTGTGGGGTCCATCCTTCGATATAAGGATTTTTTGCAGTCAGGGCCAGGGGTCCCCGGGCACATCCTTTTTCCATTTTCCCTGGGAAAGAAAACTCAGCAGTCCAGGTTCCTGATGTCAGTTTGTAGGGCTCCCTTGGGTCTATCAGGGCAGCACAAGTTTGAGGTGGGGACAACTTCGGTGTGGGGTCCATCCTTCGATAGAAGGATTTTTTGCAGTCAGGGCCAGGGGCCCCCGAGCACACCCTTTTTCCATTATCCCTGGGAAAGAAAACTCAGCAGTCCAGGTTCCTGATGTCAGTTTGTAGGGCTCCCTTGGGTCTATCAGGGCAGCACAAGTTTGAGGTGGGGACAACTTCGGTGTGGGGTCCATCCTTCGATATAAGGATTTTTTTGCAGTGAGGCCCCAGCCATGGGCCAGGGGCACCTGGGCACATCCTTTTTCCATTTTCCCTGGGAAAGAAAACTCAGCAGTCCAGGTTGCTGATGTCAGTTTGTAGGGCTCTCTTGGGTCTATCAGGGCAGCACAAGTTTGAGGTGGGGACAACTTCGGTGTGGGGTCCATCCTTCGATATAAGGAGTTTTTGCAGTCAGGGCCAGGGGCCCCCGGGCACATCCTTTTTCCATTTTCCCTGGGAAAGAAAACTCAGCAGTCCAGGTTCCTGATGTCAGTTTGTAGGGCTCCCTTGGGTCTATCAGGGCAGCACAACTTTGAGGTGGGGACAACTTCGGTGTGGGGTCCATCCTTCGATATAAGGATTCTTTGCAGTCAGGGCCAGGGGCCCCCGGGCACATCCTTTTTCCATTTTCCCTGGGAAAGAAAACTCAGCAGTCCAGGTTCCTGATGTCAGTTTGTAGGGCTCCCTTGGGTGTATCAAGGCAGCACAATTTTGAGGTGGGGACAACTTCGGTGTGGGGTCCATCCTTCGATATATGGTTTTTTTGCAGTCAGGGCCAGGGGCCCCCGGGCATATCCTTTGGCCATTTTCCCTGGTAAAGAAAACTCAGCAGTCCAGGTTGCTGATGTCAGTTTGTAGGGCTCCCTTGGGTCTATCAGGGCAGCACATGTCTGAGGTGGGGACAACTTCGGTGTGGGGTCCATCCTTCGATATAAGGATTTTTTTGCAGTGAGGCCCCAGCCCTGGGCCAGTGTCCCCTGGGCACATCCTTTTTCCATTTTCCCTGGGAAAGAAAACTCAGCAGTCCAGGTTGCTGATGTCAGTTTGTAGGGCTCTCTTGGGTCTATCAGGGCAGCACAAGTTTGAGGTGGGGACAACTTCGGTGTGGGGTCCATCCTTCGATATAAGGATTTTTTGCAGTGAGGGCCCTGCCCAGGGCCAGGGGCCCCCGGGCACATCCTTTTTCCATTTTCCCTGGGAAAGAAAACTCAGCAGTCCAGGTTCCTGATGTCAGTTTGTAGGGCTCCCTTGGGTGTATCAGGGCAGCACAAGTTTGAGGTGGGGACAACTTTGGTGTGGGGTCCATCCTTCGATATAAGGATTTTTTTGCAGTGAGGCCCCAGCCCTGGGCCAGGGGCCCCTGGGCACATCCTTTTTCCATTTTCCCTGGGAAAGAAAACTTAGCAGTCCAGGTTCCTGATGTCAGTTTGTAGGGCTCCCTTGGGTCTATCAGGGCAGCACAAGTTTGAGGTGGGGACAACTTCGGTGTGGGGTCCATCCTTCGATATAAGGATTCTTTGCAGTCAGGGCCAGGGGCCCCCGGGCACATCCTTTTTCCATTTTCCCTGGGAAAGAAAACTCAGCAGTCCAGGTTGCTGATGTCAGTTTGTAGGGCTCTCTTGGGTCTATCAGGGCAGCACAAGTTTGAGGTGGGGACAACTTCGGTGTGGGGTCCATCCTTCGATATAGGATTCTTTGCAGTCAGGGCCAGGGGCCCGCGGGCACATCCTTTGGCCATTTTCCCTGGGAAAGAAAACTCAGCAGTCCAGGTTCCTGATGTCAGTTTGTAGGGCTCCCTTGGGTGTATCAGGGCAGCGCAAGTATGAGGTGGGGACAACTTCGGTGTGGGGTCCATCCTTCGATATAAGGATTCTTTGCAGTCAGGGCCAGGGGCCCCCGGGCACATCCTTTTTCCATTTTCCCTGGGAAAGAAAACTCAGCAGTCCAGGTTGCTGATGTCAGTTTGTAGGTCTCCCGTGGGTCTATCAGGGCAGCACAAGTTTGAGGTGGGGACAACTTCGGTGTGGGGTCCATCCTTCGATATAAGGATTTTTTGCAGTGAGGGCCCTGCCCAGGGCCAGGGGCCCCCGGGCACATCCTTTTTCCATTTTCCCTGGGAAAGAAAACTCAGCAGTCCAGGTTCCTGATGTCAGTTTGTAGGGCTCCCTTGGGTGTATCAGGGCAGCACAAGTTTGAGGTGGGGACAACTTTGGTGTGGGGTCCATCCTTCGATATAAGGATTTTTTTGCAGTGAGGCCCCAGCCCTGGGCCTGGGGCCCCTGGGCACATCCTTATTCCATTTTCCCTGGGAAAGAAAACTCAGCAGTCCAGGTTCCTGATGTCAGTTTGTAGGGCTCCCTTGGGTCTATCAGGGCAGCACAAGTTTGAGGTGGGGACAACTTCGGTGTGGGGTCCATCCTTCGATATAAGGATTCTTTGCAGTCAGGGCCAGGGGCCCCCGGGCACATCCTTTTTCCATTTTCCCTGGGAAAGAAAACTCAGCAGTCCAGGTTGCTGATGTCAGTTTGTAGGGCTCTCTTGGGTCTATCAGGGCAGCACAAGTTTGAGGTGGGGACAACTTCGGTGTGGGGTCCATCCTTCGATATAGGATTCTTTGCAGTCAGGGCCAGGGGCCCGCGGGCACATCCTTTGGCCATTTTCCCTGGGAAAGAAAACTCAGCAGTCCAGGTTCCTGATGTCAGTTTGTAGGGCTCCCTTGGGTGTATCAGGGCAGCGCAAGTATGAGGTGGGGACAACTTCGGTGTGGGGTCCATCCTTCGATATAAGGATTCTTTGCAGTCAGGGCCAGGGGCCCCCGGGCACATCCTTTTTCCATTTTCCCTGGGAAAGAAAACTCAGCAGTCCAGGTTCCTGATGTCAGTTTGTAGGTCTCCCGTGGGTCTATCAGGGCAGCACAAGTTTGAGGTGGGGACAACTTCGGTGTGGGGTCCATCCTTCGATATAAGGATTTTTTGCAGTGAGGCCCCTGCCCAGGGCCAGGGGCCCCTTGGCACAACCTTTTTCCATTTTCCCTGGGAAAGAAAACTCAGCAGTCCAGGTTCCTGATGTCAGTTTGTAGGGCTCCCTTGGGTCTATCAGGGCAGCACAAGTTTGAGGTGGGGACAACTTCGGTGTGGGGTCCATCCTTCGATATAAGGATTTTTTGCAGTCAGGGCCAGGGGCCCCTGGGAACATCCTTTTTCCATTTTCCCTGGGAAAGAAAACTCAGCAGTCCAGGTTCCTGATGTCAGTTTGTAGGGCTCCCTTGGGTCTATCAGGGCAGCACAAGTTTGAGGTGGGGACAACTTCGGTGTGGGGTCCATCCTTCGATATAAGGATTTTTTTGCAGTGAGGCCCCAGCCATGGGCCAGGGGCACCTGGGCACATCCTTTTTCCATTTTCCCTGGGAAAGAAAACTCAGCAGTCCAGGTTCCTGATGTCAGTTTGTAGGGCTCCCTTGGGTCTATCAGGGCAGCACAAGTTTGAGGTGGGGACAACTTCGGTGTGGGGTCCATCCTTCGATATAAGGATTCTTTGCAGTCAGGGCCAGGGGCCCCTGGGCACATCCTTTTTCCATTTTCCCTGCGAAAGAAAACTCAGCAGTCCAGGTTCCTGATGTCAGTTTGTAGGGCTCCCTTGGGTCTATCAGGGCAGCACAAGTTTGAGGTGGGGACAACTTCGGTGTGGGGTCCATCCTTCGATATAAGGATTTTTTTGCAGTGAGGCCCCAGCCCTGGGCAGGGGCCCCTGGGCACATCCTTTTTCCATTTTCCCTGGGAAAGAAAACTCAGCAGTCCAGGCTCCTGATGTCAGTTTGTAGGGCTCCCTTGGGTCTATCAGGGCAGCACAAGTTTGAGGTGGGGACAACTTCGGTGTGGGGTCCATCCTTCGATATAAGGATTTTGTGCAGTCAGGGCCAGGGGCCCCTGGGCACATCCTTTTTCCATTTTCCCTGGGAAAGAAAACTCAGCAGTCCAGGTTGCTGATGTCAGTTTGTAGGGCTCCCTTGGGTCTATCAGGGCAGCACAAGTTTGAGGTGGGGACAACTTCGGTGTGGGGTCCATCCTTCGATATAAGGATTTTTTTGCAGTGCGGGCCCAGCCCTGGGCCAGGGGCCCCTGGGCACATCCTTTTTCCATTTTCCCTGGGAAAGAAAACTCAGCAGTCCAGGTTCCTGATGTCAGTTTGTAGGGCTCCCTTGGGTCTATCAGGGCAGCACAAGTTTGAGGTGGGGACAACTTCGGTGTGGGGTCCATCCTTCGATATAAGGATTTTTTGCAGTCAGGGCCAGGGGTCCCCGGGCACATCCTTTTTCCATTTTCCCTGGGAAAGAAAACTCAGCAGTCCAGGTTCCTGATGTCAGTTTGTAGGGCTCCCTTGGGTCTATCAGGGCAGCACAAGTTTGAGGTGGGGACAACTTCGGTGTGGGGTCCATCCTTCGATAGAAGGATTTTTTGCAGTGAGGCCCCAGCCATGGGCCAGGGGCACCTGGGCACATCCTTTTTCCATTTTCCCTGGGAAAGAAAACTCAGCAGTCCAGGTTGCTGATGTCAGTTTGTAGGGCTCTCTTGGGTCTATCAGGGCAGCACAAGTTTGAGGTGGGGACAACTTCGGTGTGGGGTCCATCCTTCGATATAAGGATTCTTTGCAGTCAGGGCCAGGGGCCCCCGGGCACATCCTTTTTCCATTTTCCCTGGGAAAGAAAACTCAGCAGTCCAGGTTGCTGATGTCAGTTTGTAGGGCTCTCTTGGGTCTATCAGGGCAGCACAAGTTTGAGGTGGGGACAACTTCGGTGTGGGGTCCATCCTTCGATATAGGATTCTTTGCAGTCAGGGCCAGGGGCCCGCGGGCACATCCTTTGGCCATTTTCCCTGGGAAAGAAAACTCAGCAGTCCAGGTTCCTGATGTCAGTTTGTAGGGCTCCCTTGGGTGTATCAGGGCAGCGCAAGTATGAGGTGGGGACAACTTCGGTGTGGGGTCCATCCTTCGATATAAGGATTCTTTGCAGTCAGGGCCAGGGGCCCCCGGGCACATCCTTTTTCCATTTTCCCTGGGAAAGAAAACTCAGCAGTCCAGGTTGCTGATGTCAGTTTGTAGGTCTCCCGTGGGTCTATCAGGGCAGCACAAGTTTGAGGTGGGGACAACTTCGGTGTGGGGTCCATCCTTCGATATAAGGATTTTTTGCAGTGAGGGCCCTGCCCAGGGCCAGGGGCCCCCGGGCACATCCTTTTTCCATTTTCCCTGGGAAAGAAAACTCAGCAGTCCAGGTTCCTGATGTCAGTTTGTAGGGCTCCCTTGGGTGTATCAGGGCAGCACAAGTTTGAGGTGGGGACAACTTTGGTGTGGGGTCCATCCTTCGATATAAGGATTTTTTTGCAGTGAGGCCCCAGCCCTGGGCCTGGGGCCCCTGGGCACATCCTTATTCCATTTTCCCTGGGAAAGAAAACTCAGCAGTCCAGGTTCCTGATGTCAGTTTGTAGGGCTCCCTTGGGTCTATCAGGGCAGCACAAGTTTGAGGTGGGGACAACTTCGGTGTGGGGTCCATCCTTCGATATAAGGATTCTTTGCAGTCAGGGCCAGGGGCCCCCGGGCACATCCTTTTTCCATTTTCCCTGGGAAAGAAAACTCAGCAGTCCAGGTTGCTGATGTCAGTTTGTAGGGCTCTCTTGGGTCTATCAGGGCAGCACAAGTTTGAGGTGGGGACAACTTCGGTGTGGGGTCCATCCTTCGATATAGGATTCTTTGCAGTCAGGGCCAGGGGCCCGCGGGCACATCCTTTGGCCATTTTCCCTGGGAAAGAAAACTCAGCAGTCCAGGTTCCTGATGTCAGTTTGTAGGGCTCCCTTGGGTGTATCAGGGCAGCGCAAGTATGAGGTGGGGACAACTTCGGTGTGGGGTCCATCCTTCGATATAAGGATTCTTTGCAGTCAGGGCCAGGGGCCCCCGGGCACATCCTTTTTCCATTTTCCCTGGGAAAGAAAACTCAGCAGTCCAGGTTCCTGATGTCAGTTTGTAGGTCTCCCGTGGGTCTATCAGGGCAGCACAAGTTTGAGGTGGGGACAACTTCGGTGTGGGGTCCATCCTTCGATATAAGGATTTTTTGCAGTGAGGCCCCTGCCCAGGGCCAGGGGCCCCTTGGCACAACCTTTTTCCATTTTCCCTGGGAAAGAAAACTCAGCAGTCCAGGTTCCTGATGTCAGTTTGTAGGGCTCCCTTGGGTCTATCAGGGCAGCACAAGTTTGAGGTGGGGACAACTTCGGTGTGGGGTCCATCCTTCGATATAAGGATTTTTTGCAGTCAGGGCCAGGGGCCCCTGGGAACATCCTTTTTCCATTTTCCCTGGGAAAGAAAACTCAGCAGTCCAGGTTCCTGATGTCAGTTTGTAGGGCTCCCTTGGGTCTATCAGGGCAGCACAAGTTTGAGGTGGGGACAACTTCGGTGTGGGGTCCATCCTTCGATATAAGGATTTTTTTGCAGTGAGGCCCCAGCCATGGGCCAGGGGCACCTGGGCACATCCTTTTTCCATTTTCCCTGGGAAAGAAAACTCAGCAGTCCAGGTTCCTGATGTCAGTTTGTAGGGCTCCCTTGGGTCTATCAGGGCAGCACAAGTTTGAGGTGGGGACAACTTCGGTGTGGGGTCCATCCTTCGATATAAGGATTCTTTGCAGTCAGGGCCAGGGGCCCCTGGGCACATCCTTTTTCCATTTTCCCTGGGAAAGAAAACTCAGCAGTCCAGGTTCCTGATGTCAGTTTGTAGGGCTCCCTTGGGTCTATCAGGGCAGCACAAGTTTGAGGTGGGGACAACTTCGGTGTGGGGTCCATCCTTCGATATAAGGATTTTTTTGCAGTGAGGCCCCAGCCCTGGGCAGGGGCCCCTGGGCACATCCTTTTTCCATTTTCCCTGGGAAAGAAAACTCAGCAGTCCAGGCTCCTGATGTCAGTTTGTAGGGCTCCCTTGGGTCTATCAGGGCAGCACAAGTTTGAGGTGGGGACAACTTCGGTGTGGGGTCCATCCTTCGATATAAGGATTTTGTGCAGTCAGGGCCAGGGGCCCCTGGGCACATCCTTTTTCCATTTTCCCTGGGAAAGAAAACTCAGCAGTCCAGGTTCCTGATGTCAGTTTGTAGGGCTCCCTTGGTTCTATCAGAGCAGCACAAGTTTGAGGTGGGGACAACTTCGGTGTGGGGTCCATCCTTCGATATAAGGATTTTTTGCAGTCAGGGCCAGGGGCCCCCGGGCACATCCTTTCGCCATTGTCCCAGGGAAAGAAAACTCAGCAGTCCAGGCTCCTGATGTCATTTTGTAGGGCTGCCTTGGGTCTATCAGGGCACCACAAGTTTGAGGTGGGCCAACTTCGGTGTGGGGTCCATCCTTCGATATAAGGATTTTTTGCAGTCAGGGCCAGGGGCCCCTGGGCACATCCTTTTTCCATTTTCCCTGGGAAAGAAAACTCAGCAGTCCAGGTTCCTGATGTCAGTTTGTAGGGCTCCCTTGGGTCTATCAGGGCAGCACAAGTTTGAGGTGGGGACAACTTCGGTGTGGGGTCCATCCTTCGATATAAGGATTTTTTGCAGTGAGGCCCCAGCCCAGGGCCAGGGGCCCCCGGGCACACCCTTTGGCCATTTTCCCTGGGAAAGAAAACTCTGCAGTCCAGGTTCCTGATGTCAGTTTGTAGGGCTCCCTTGGGTGTATCAGGGCAGCACAAGTTTGAGGTGGGGACAACTTCGGTGTGGGGTCCATCCTTCGTTATAAGGATTTTTTGCAGTCAGGGCCAGGGGCCCCCGGGCACATCCTTTTTCCATTTTCCCTGGGAAAGAAAACTCAGCAGTCCAGGTTCCTGATGTCAGTTTGTAGGGCTCCCTTGGGTCTATCAGGGCAGCACAAGTTTGAGGTGGGGACAACATCGGTGTGGGGTCCATCCTTCGATATAAGGATTCTTTGCAGTCAGGGCCAGGGGCCCCCGGGCTCATCCTTTTTCCATTATCCCTGGGAAAGAAAACTCAGCAGTCCAGGTTCCTGATGTCAGTTTGTAGGGCTCCCTTGGGTCTATCAGGGCAGCACAAGTTTGAGGTGGGGAGAACTTCGGTGTGGGGTCCATCCTTCGATATAAGGATTTTTTTGCAGTGAGGCCCCAGCCATGGGCCAGGGGCACCTGGGCACATCCTTTTTCCATTTTCCCTGGGAAAGAAAACTCAGCAGTCCAGGTTCCTGATGTCAGTTTGTAGGGCTCCCTTGGGTCTATCAGGGCAGCACAACTTTGAGGTGGGGACAACTTCGGTGTGGAGTCCATCCTTCGATATAAGGATTTTTTGCAGTCAGGGCCAGGGGCCCCCGGGCACATCCTTTTTCCATTTTCCTGGGAAAGAAAACTCAGCAGTCCAGGTTCCTGATGTCAGTTTGTAGGGCTCCCTTGGGTCTATCAGGGCAGCACAAGTTTGAGGTGGGGACAACTTCGGTGTGGGGTCCATCCTTCGATATAAGGATTCTTTGCAGCCAGGGCCAGGGGTCCCCGGGAACATCCTTTTTCCATTTTCCCTGGGAAAGAAAACTCAGCAGTCCAGGTTGCTGATGTCAGTTTGTAGGGCTCCCTTGGGTCTATCAGGGCAGCACAAGTTTGAGGTGGGGACAACTTCGGTGTGGGGTCCATCCTTCGATATAAGGATTTTTTGCAGTGAGGGCCCTGCCCAGGGCCAGGGGCCCCCGGGCACATCCTTTTTCCATTTTCCCTGGGAAAGAAAACTCAGCAGTCCAGGTTGCTGATGTCAGTTTGTAGGGCTCCCTTGGGTCTATCAGGGCAGCACAAGTTAGAGGTGGGGAGAACTTCGGTGTGGGGTCCATCCTTCGATATAAGGATTTTTTGCAGACAGGGCCAGGGGCCCCCGGGCACATCCTTTGGCCATTTTCCCTGGGAAAGAAAACTGAGCAGTCCAGGTTCCTGATGTCAGTTTGTAGGGCTCCCTTGGGTTTATCAGGGCAGCACAAGTTTGAGGTGGGGACAACTTCGGTGTGGGGTCCATCCTTCGATATAAGGATATTTTGCAGTCAGGGCCAGGGGCCCCTGGGCACATCCTTTTTCCATTTTCCCTGGGAAAGAAAACTCAGCAGTCCAGGTTGCTGATGTCAGTTTGTAGGGCTCCCTTGGGTCTATCAGGGCAGCACAAGTTTGAGGTGGGCCAACTTCGGTGTGGGGTCCATCCTTCGATATAAGGATTTTTTGCAGTCAGGGCCAGGGGCCCCTGGGCACATCCTTTTTCCATTTTCCCTGGGAAAGAAAACTCAGCAGTCCAGGTTCCTGATGTCAGTTTGTAGGGCTCCCTTGGGTCTATCAGGGCAGCACAAGTTTGAGGTGGGGACAACATCGGTGTGGGGTCCATCCTTCGATATAAGGATTTTTTGCAGTCAGGGCCAGGGGCCCCTGGGAACATCCTTTTTCCATTTTCCCTGGGAAAGAAAACTCAGCAGTCCAGGTTCCTGATGTCAGTTTGTAGGGCTCCCTTGGGTCTATCAGGGCAGCACAAGTTTGAGGTGGGGACAACTTCGGTGTGGGGTCCATCCTTCGATATAAGGATTTTTTTGCAGTGAGGCCCCAGCCATGGGCCAGGGGCACCCGGGCACATCCTTTTTCCATTTTCCCTGGGAAAGAAAACTCAGCAGTCCAGGTTCCTGATGTCAGTTTGTAGGGCTCCCTTGGGTGTATCAGGGCAGCACAAGTTTGAGGTGGGGACTACTTCGGTGTGGGGTCCATCCTTCGATATAAGGATTCTTTGCAGTCAGGGCCAGGGGCCCCTGGGCACATCCTTTTTCCATTTTCCCTGGGAAAGAAAACTCAGCAGTCCAGGTTCCTGATGTCAGTTTGTAGGGCTCCCTTGGGTCTATCAGGGCAGCACAAGTTTGAGGTGGGGACAACTTCGGTGTGGGGTCCATCCTTCGATATAAGGATTTTTTTGCAGTGAGGCCCCAGCCCTGGGCAGGGGCCCCTGGGCACATCCTTTTTCCATTTTCCCTGGGAAAGAAAACTCAGCAGTCCAGGTTCCTGATGTCAGTTTGTAGGGCTCCCTTGGGTCTATCAGGGCAGCACAAGTTTGAGGTGGGGACAACTTCGGTGTGGGGTCCATCCTTCGATATAAGGATTTTGTGCAGTCAGGGCCAGGGGCCCCTGGGCACATCCTTTTTCCATTTTCCCTGGGAAAGAAAACTCAGCAGTCCAGGTTCCTGATGTCAGTTTGTAGGGCTCCCTTGGTTCTATCAGAGCAGCACAAGTTTGAGGTGGGGACAACTTCGGTGTGGGGTCCATCCTTCGATATAAGGATTTTTTGCAGTCAGGGCCAGGGGCCCCCGGGCACATCCTTTCGCCATTGTCCCTGGGAAAGAAAACTCAGCAGTCCAGGTTCCTGATGTCAGTTTGTAGGGCTCCCTTGGGTTTATCAGGGCAACACAAGTTTGAGGTGGGGACAACTTCTGTGTGGGGTCCATCCTTCGATATAAGGATTTTGTGCAGTGAGGCCCCTGCCCAGGCCTAGGGGCCCCTGGGCACATCCTTTTTCCATTTTCCCTGGGAAAGAAAACTCAGCAGTCCAGGCTCCTGATGTCAGTTTGTAGGGCTGCCTTGGGTCTATCAGGGCACCACAAGTTTGAGGTGGGCCAACTTCGGTGTGGGGTCCATCCTTCGATATAAGGATTTTTTGCAGTCAGGGCCAGGGGCCCCTGGGCACATCCTTTTTCCATTTTCCCTGGGAAAGAAAACTCAGCAGTCCAGGTTCCTGATGTCAGTTTGTAGGGCTCCCTTGGGTCTATCAGGGCAGCACAAGTTTGAGGTGGGGACAACTTCGGTGTGGGGTCCATCCTTCGATATAAGGATTCTTTGCAGTCAGGGCCAGGGGCCCCCGGGCTCATCCTTTTTCCATTTTCCCTGGGAAAGAAAACTCAGCAGTCCAGGTTGCTGATGTCAGTTTGTAGGGCTCCCTTGGGTCTATCAGGGCAGCACAAGTTAGAGGTGGGGAGAACTTCGGTGTGGGGTCCATCCTTCGATATAAGGATTTTTTTGCAGTGAGGCCCCAGCCATGGGCCAGGGGCACCTGGGCACATCCTTTTTCCATTTTCCCTGGGAAAGAAAACTCAGCAGTCCAGGTTCCTGATGTCAGTTTGTAGGGCTCCCTTGGGTCTATCAGGGCAGCACAAGTTTGAGGTGTGGACAACTTCGGTGTGGAGTCCATCCTTCGATATAAGGATTTTTTGCAGTCAGGGCCAGGGGCCCCCGGGCACATCCTTTTTCCATTTTCCTGGGAAAGAAAACTCAGCAGTCCAGGTTCCTGATGTCAGTTTGTAGGGCTCCCTTGGGTCTATCAGGGCAGCACAAGTTTGAGGTGGGGACAACTTCGGTGTGGGGTCCATCCTTCGATATAAGGATTCTTTGCAGCCAGGGCCAGGGGTCCCCGGGAACAACCTTTTTCCATTTTCCCTGGGAAAGAAAACTCAGCAGTCCAGGTTCCTGATGTCAGTTTGTAGGGCTCCCTTGGGTCTATCAGGGCAGCACAAGTTTGAGGTGGGGACAACTTCGGTGTGGGGTCCATCCTTCGATATAAGGATTTTTTGCAGTGAGGGCCCTGCCCAGGGCCAGGGGCCCCCGGGCACATCCTTTTTCCATTTTCCCTGGGAAAGAAAACTCAGCAGTCCAGGTTGCTGATGTCAGTTTGTAGGGCTCCCTTGGGTCTATCAGGGCAGCACAAGTTAGAGGTGGGGAGAACTTCGGTGTGGGGTCCATCCTTCGATATAAGGATTTTTTGCAGACAGGGCCAGGGGCCCCCGGGCACATCCTTTGGCCATTTTCCCTGGGAAAGAAAACTGAGCAGTCCAGGTTCCTGATGTCAGTTTGTAGGGCTCCCTTGGGTTTATCAGGGCAGCTCAAGTTTGAGGTGGGGACAACTTCGGTGTGGGGTCCATCCTTCGATATAAGGATATTTTGCAGTCAGGGCCAGGGGCCCCTGGGCACATCCTTTTTCCATTTTCCCTGGGAAAGAAAACTCAGCAGTCCAGGTTCCTGATGTCAGTTTGTAGGGCTCCCTTGGGTCTATCAGGGCAGCACAAGTTTGAGGTGGGGACAACTTCGGTGTGGGGTCCATCCTTCGATATAAGGATTCTTTGCAGTCAGGGCCAGGGGTCCCCGGGCACATCCTTTTTCCATTTTCCCTGGGAAAGAAAACTCAGCAGTCCAGGTTCCTGATGTCAGTTTGTAGGGCTCCCTTGGGTCTATCAGGGCAGCACAAGTTTGAGGTGGGCCAACTTCGGTGTGGGGTCCATCCTTCGATATAAGGATTTTTTGCAGTCAGGGCCAGGGGCCCCTGGGCACATCCTTTTTCCATTTTCCCTGGGAAAGAAAACTCAGCAGTCCAGGTTCCTGATGTCAGTTTGTAGGGCTCCCTTGGGTCTATCAGGGCAGCACAAGTTTGAGGTGGGGACAACATCGGTGTGGGGTCCATCCTTCGATATAAGGATTCTTTGCAGTCAGGGCCAGGGGCCCCCGGGCACATCCTTTTTCCATTTTCCCTGGGAAAGAAAACTCAGCAGTCCAGGTTCCTGATGTCAGTTTGTAGGGCTCCCTTGGGTCTATCAGGGCAGCACAAGTTTGAGGTGGGGACAACTTCGGTGTGGGGTCCATCCTTCGATATAAGGATTTTTTTGCAGTGAGGCCCCAGCCATGGGCCAGGGGCACCTGGGCACATCCTTTTTCCATTTTCCCTGGGAAAGAAAACTCAGCAGTCCAGGTTCCTGATGTCAGTTTGTAGGGCTCCCTTGGGTCTATCAGGGCAGCACAAGTTTGAGGTGTGGACAACTTCGGTGTGGATCCATCCTTCGATATAAGGATTTTTTGCAGTCAGGGCCAGGGGCCCCCGGGCACATCCTTTTTCCATTTTCCTGGGAAAGAAAACTCAGCAGTCCAGGTTCCTGATGTCAGTTTGTAGGGCTCCCTTGGGACTATCAGGGCAGCACAAGTTTGAGGTGGGGACAACTTCGGTGTGGGGTCCATCCTTCGATACAAGGATTTTTTGCAGTCAGGGCCAGGGGCCCCCGGGCACATCCTTTGGCCATTTTCCCTGGGAAAGAAAACTCAGCAGTCCAGGTTCCTGATGTCAGTTTGTAGGGCTCCCTTGGGTGTATCAGGGCAGCACAAGTTTGAGGTGGGGACAACTTCGGTGTGGGGTCCATCCTTCGATATAAGGATTTTTTGCAGTCAGGGCCAGGGGCCCGCGGGCGCAACCTTTTTCCATTTTCCCTGGGAAAGAAAACTCATCAGTCCAGGTTCCTGATGTCAGTTTGTAGGGCTCCCTTGTGTTTATCAGGGCAGCACAAGTTTGAGGTGGGGACAACTTTGGTGTGGGGTCCATCCTTCGATATAAGGATATTTTGCAGTCAGGGCCAGGGGCCCCTGGGCACATCCTTTTTCCATTTTCCCTGGGAAAGAAAACTCAGCAGTCCAGGTTCCTGATGTCAGTTTGTAGGGCTCCCTTGGGTCTATCAGGGCAGCACATGTTTGAGGTGGGGACAACTTCGGTGTGGGGTCCATCCTTCGATATAAGGATTCTTTGCAGTCAGGGCCAGGGTTCCCCGGGCACATCCTTTTTCCATTTTCCCTGGGAAAGAAAACTCAGCAGTCCAGGTTCCTGATGTCAGTTTGTAGGGCTCCCTTGGGTCTATCAGGGCAGCACAACTTTGAGGTGGGGACAACTTCGGTGTGGGGTCCATCCTGCGATATAAGGATTCTTTGCAGCCAGGGCCAGGGGTCCCCGGGAACATCCTTTTTCCATTTTCCCTGGGAAAGAAAACTCAGCAGTCCAGGTTCCTGATGTCAGTTTGTAGGGCTCCCTTGGGTCTATCAGGGCAGCACAAGTTTGAGGTGGGGACAACTTCGGTGTGGGGTCCATCCTTCGATATAAGGATTTTTTGCAGTGAGGGCCCTGCCGAGGGCCAGGGGCCCCCGGGCACATCCTTTTTCCATTTTCCCTGGGAAAGAAAACTCAGCAGTCCAGGTTGCTGATGTCAGTTTGTAGGGCTCCCTTGGGTCTATCAGGGCAGCACAAGTTAGAGGTGGGGAGAACTTCGGTGTGGGGTCCATCCTTCGATATAAGGATTTTTTGCAGACAGGGCCAGGGGCCCCCGGGCACATCCTTTGGCCATTTTCCCTGGGAAAGAAAACTGAGCAGTCCAGGTTCCTGATGTCAGTTTGTAGGGCTCCCTTGGGTTTATCAGGGCAGCACAAGTTTGAGGTGGGGACAACTTCGGTGTGGGGTCCATCCTTCGATATAAGGATATTTTGCAGTCAGGGCCAGGGGCCCCTGGGCACATCCTTTTTCCATTTTCCCTGGGAAAGAAAACTCAGCAGTCCAGGTTCCTGATGTCAGTTTGTAGGGCTCCCTTGGGTCTATCAGTCCAGCACAAGTTTGAGGTGGGGACAACTTCGGTGTGGGGTCCATCCTTCGATATAAGGATTCTTTGCAGTCAGGGCCAGGGGTCCCCGGGCACATCCTTTTTCCATTTTCCCTGGGAAAGAAAACTCAGCAGTCCAGGTTCCTGATGTCAGTTTGTAGGGCTCCCTTGGGTCTATCAGGGCAGCACAACTTTGAGGTGGGGACAACTTCGGTGTGGGGTCCATCCTTCGATATAAGGATTCTTTGCAGTCAGGGCCAGGGGTCCCCGGGAACATCCTTTTTCCATTTTCCCTGGGAAAGAAAACTCAGCAGTCCAGGTTCCTGATGTCAGTTTGTAGGGCTCCCTTGGGTCTATCAGGGCAGCACAAGTTTGAGGTGGGGACAACTTCGGTGTGGGGTCCATCCTTCGATATAAGGATTTTTTGCAGTGAGGGCCCTGCCCAGGGCCAGGGGCCCCCGGGCACATCCTTTTTCCATTTTCCCTGGGAAAGAAAACTCAGCAGTCCAGATTCCTGATGTCAGTTTGTAGGGCTCCCTTGGGTCTATCAGGGCAGCAAAAGTTTGAGGTGGGGACAACTTCGGTGTGGGGTCCATCCTTCGATATAAGGATTTTTTGCAGTGAGGGCCCTGCCCAGGGCCAGGGGCCCCCGGGCACATCCTTTTTCCATTTTCCCTGGGAAAGAAAACTCAGCAGTCCAGGTTGCTGATGTCAGTTTGTAGGGCTCCCTTGGGTCTATCAGGGCAGCACAAGTTAGAGGTGGGGAGAACTTCGGTGTGGGGTCCATCCTTCGATATAAGGATTTTTTGCAGACAGGGCCAGGGGCCCCCGGGCACATCCTTTGGCCATTTTCCCTGGGAAAGAAAACTGAGCAGTCCAGGTTCCTGATGTCAGTTTGTAGGGCTCCCTTGGGTCTATCAGGGCAGCACAAGTTTGAGGTGGGGACAACTTCGGTGTGGGGTCCATCCTTCGATATAAGGATTCTTTGCAGTCAGGGCCAGGGGTCCCCGGGCACATCCTTTTTCCATTTTCCCTGGGAAAGAAAACTCAGCAGTCCAGGTTGCTGATGTCAGTTTGTAGGGCTCCCTTGGGTCTATCAGGGCAGCACAAGTTTGAGGTGGGGACAACTTCGGTGTGGGGTCCATCCTTCGATATAAGGGTTCTTTGCAGTCAGGGCAGGGGTCCCCGGGAACATCCTTTTTCCATTTTCCCTGGGAAAGAAAACTCAGCAGTCCAGGTTCCTGATGTCAGTTTGTAGGGCTCCCTTGGGTCTATCAGGGCAGCACAAGTTTGAGGTGGGGACAACTTCGGTGTGGGGTCCATCCTTCGATATAAGGATATTTTGCAGTCAGGGCCAGGGGCCCCCGAGCACAACCTTTTTCCATTTTCCCTGGGAAAGAAAACTCAGCAGTCCAGGTTCCTGATGTCAGTTTGTAGGGCTCCCTTGGGTCTATCAGGGCAGCACAAGTTTGAGGTGGGGACAACTTCGGTGTGGGGTCCATCCTTCGATATAAGGATTTTTTGCAGTGATGGCCCTGCCCAGGGCCAGGGGCCCCCGGGCACATCCTTTTTCCATTTTCCCTGGGAAAGAAAACTCAGCAGTCCAGGTTGCTGATGTCAGTTTGTAGGGCTCCCTTGGGTCTATCAGGGCAGCACAACTTTGAGGTGGGGACAACTTCGGTGTGGGGTCCATCCTTCGATATAAGGATTCTTTGCAGTCAGGACACAACCGTGGGCCAGGGGCCCCCGGGCACATACTTTTTCCATTTTCCCTGGGAAAGAAAACTTAGCAGTCCAGGTTCCTGATGTCAGTTTGTAGGGCTCCCTTGGGTCTATCAGGGCAGCACAAGTTTGAGGTGGGGACAACTTCGGTGTGGGGTCCATCCTTCGATATAAGGATTTTTTGCAGTCAGGGCCAGGGGCCCCTGGGCGCATCCTTTTTCCATTTTCCCTGGGAAAGAAAACTCAGCAGTCCAGGTTGCTGATGTCAGTTTGTAGGGCTCCCTTGGGTCAATCAGGGTAGCACAAGTTTGAGGAGGGGACAACTTCGGTGTGGGGTCCATCCTTCGATATAAGGATTCTTTGCAGTCAGGGCCAGGGGCCCCCGGGCACATCCTTTGGCCATTTTCCCTGGGAAAGAAAACTCAGCAGTCCAGGTTCCTGATGTCAGTTTGTAGGGCTCCCTTGGGTCTATCAGGGCAGCACAAGTTTGAGGTGGGGACAACTTCGGTGTGGGGTCCATCCTTCGATATAAGGATTTTTTGCAGTCAGGGCCAGGGGCCCCCGGGCACATCCTTTTTCCATTTTCCCTGGGAAAGAAAACTCAGCAGTCCAGGTTCCTGATGTCAGTTTGTAGGGCTCCCTTGGGTCTATCAGGGCAGCACAAGTTTGAGGTGGGGACAACTTCGGTGTGGGGTCCATCCTTCGATATAAGGATTTTTTGCAGTCAGGGCCAGGGGCCCCCGGGCACATCCTTTTTCCATTTTCCCTGGGAAAGAAAACTCAGCAGTCCAGGTTCCTGATGTCAGTTTGTAGGGCTCTCTTGGGTCTATCAGGGCAGCACAAGTTTGAGGTGGGGACAACTTCGGTGTGGGGTCCATCCTTCGATATAAGGATTTTTTGCAGTGAGGGCCCTGCCCAGGGCCAGGGGCCCCCGGGCACATCCTTTTTCCATTTTCCCTGGGAAAGAAAACTCAGCAGTCCAGGTTGCTGATGTCAGTTTGTAGGGCTCCCTTGGGTCTATCAGGGCAGCACAAGTTTGAGGTGGGGAGAACTTCGGTGTGGGGTCCATCCTTCGATATAAGGATTTTTTGCAGACAGGGCCAGGGGCCCCCGGGCACATCCTTTGGCCATTTTCCCTGGGAAAGAAAACTCAGCAGTCCAGGTTCCTGTTGTCAGTTTGTAGGGCTCCCTTGGGTCTATCAGGGCAGCACAAGTTTGAGGTGGGGACAACTTTGGTGTGGGGTCCATCCTTCGATATAAGGATTTTTTGCAGTCAGGGCAAGAGGCCCCCGGGCACATCCTTTTTCCATTTTCCCTGGGAAAGAAAACTCAGCAGTCCAGGTTGCTGATGTCAGTTTGTAGGGCTCCCTTGGGTCTATCAGGGCAGCACAAGTTTGAGGTGGGGACAACTTCGGTGTGGGGTCCATCCTTCGATATAAGGATTTTTTTGCAGTGAGGCCCCAGCCATGGGCCAGGGGCACCTGGGCACATCCTTTTTCCATTTTCCCTGGGAAAGAAAACTCAGCAGTCCAGGTTCCTGATGTCAGTTTGTAGGGCTCCCTTGGGTCTATCAGGGCAGCACAAGTTTGAGGTGGGGACTACTTCGGTGTGGGGTCCATCCTTCGATATAAGGATTTTTTGCAGTGAGGCCCCTGCCCAGGGCCAGGGGCCCCCGGGCACATCCTTTTTCCATTTTCCCTGGGAAAGAAAACTCAGCAGTCCAGGCTGCTGATGTCAGTTTGTAGGGCTCCCTTGGGTCTATCAGGGCAGCACAAGTTTGAGGTGGGGAGAACTTCGGTGTGGGGTCCATCCTTCGATATAAGGATTTTTTGCAGACAGGGCCAGGGGCCCCCGGGCACATCCTTTGGCCATTTTCCCTGGGAAAGAAAACTCAGCAGTCCAGGTTCCTGATGTCAGTTTGTAGGGCTCCCTTGGATCTATCAGGGCAGCACAAGTTTGAGGTGGGGACAACTTCGGTGTGGGGTCCATCCTTCGATACAAGGATTTTTTGCAGTCAGGGCCAGGGGCCCCTGGGCACATCCTTTTTCCATTTTCCCTGGGAAAGAAAACTCAGCAGTCCAGGTTCCTGATGTCAGTTTGTAGGGCTCCCTTGGGTCTATCAGGGCAGCACAAGTTTGAGGTGGGGACAACTTCGGTGTGGGGTCCATCCTTCGATATAAGGATTCTTTGCAGTCAGGGCCAGGGGTCCCCGGGCACATCCTTTTTCCATTTTCCCTGGGAAAGAAAACTCAGCAGTCCAGGTTCCTGATGTCAGTTTGTAGGGCTCCCTTGGGTCTATCAGGGCAGCAAAAGTTTGAGGTGGGGACAACTTCGGTGTGGGGTCCATCCTTCGATATAAGGATTTTTTGCAGTCAGGGCCAGGGGGCCCCCGGGCACATCCTTTTTCCATTTTCCCTGGGAAAGAAAACTCAGCAGTCCAGGTTCCTGATGTCAGTTTGTAGGGCTCCCTTGGGTCTATCAGGGCAGCACAAGTTTGAGGTGGGGACAACTTCGGTGTGGGGTCCATCCTTCGATATAAGGATATTTTGCAGTCAGGGCCAGGGGCCCCCGAGCACATCCTTTTTCCATTTTCCCTGGGAAAGAAAACTCAGCAGTCCAGGTTCCTGATGTCAGTTTGTAGGGCTCTCTTGGGTCTATCAGGGCAGCACAAGTTTGAGGTGGGGACAACTTCGGTGTGGGGTCCATCCTTCGATATAAGGATTTTTTGAAGTGAGGGCCCTGCCCAGGGCCAGGGGCCCCCGGGCACATCCTTTTTCCATTTTCCCTGGGAAAGAAAACTCAGCAGTCCAGGTTGCTGATGTCAGTTTGTAGGGCTCCCTTGGGTCTATCAGGGCAGCACAAGTTTGAGGTGGGGAGAACTTCGGTGTGGGGTCCATCCTTCGATATAAGGATTTTTTGCAGACAGGGCCAGGGGGCCCCGGGCACATCCTTTGGCCATTTTCCCTGGGAAAGAAAACTCAGCAGTCCAGGTTCCTGATGTCAGTTTGTAGGGCTCCCTTGGGTTTATCAGGGCAGCACAAGTTTGAGGTGGGGACAACTTCGGTGTGGGGTCCATCCTTCGATATAAGGATTCTTTTCAGTCAGGGCCAGGGGTCCCCGGGCACATCCTTTTTCCATTTTCCCTGGGAAAGAAAACTCAGCAGTCCAGGTTCCTGATGTCAGTTTGTAGGGCTCCCTTGGGTCTATCAGGGCAGCACAAGTTTGAGGTGGGGACAACTTCGGTGTGGGGTCCATCCTTCGATATAAGGATATTTTGTAGTCAGGGCCAGGGGCCCCCGAGTACATTCTTTTTCCATTTTCCCTGGGAAAGAAAACTCAGCAGTCCAGGTTCCTGATGTCAGTTTGTAGGGCTCCCTTGGGTCTATCAGGGCAGCACAACTTTGAGGTGGGGACAACTTCGGTGTGGGGTCCATCCTTCGATATAAGGATTCTTTGCAGTCAGGGCCAGGGGCCCCCGGGCACATCCTTTTTCCATTTTCCCTGGGAAAGAAAACTCAGCAGTCCAGGTTCCTGATGTCAGTTTGTAGGGCTCCCTTGGGTCTATCAGGGCAGCACAAGTTTGAGGTAGGGACAACTTCGGTGTGGGGTCCATCCTTCGATATAAGGATTCTTTGCAGTCAGGACACAACCGTGGGCCAGGGGCCCCCGGGCACATACTTTTTCCATTTTCCCTGGGAAAGAAAACTTAGCAGTCCAGGTTCCTGATGTCAGTTTGTAGGGCTCCCTTGGGTCTATCAGGGCAGCACAAGTTTGAGGTAGGGACAACTTCGGTGTGGGGTCCATCCTTCGATATAAGGATTTTTTGCAGTCAGGGCCAGGGGCCCCCGGGCACATCCTTTGGCCATTTTCCCTGGGAAAGAAAACTGAGCAGTCCAGGTTCCTGATGTCAGTTTGTAGGGCTCCCTTGGGTTTATCAGGGCAGCACAAGTTTGAGGTGGGGACAACTTCGGTGTGGGGTCCATCCTTCGATATAAGGATATTTTGCAGTCAGGGCCAGGGGCCCCTGGGCACATCCTTTTTCCATTTTCCCTGGGAAAGAAAACTCAGCAGTCCAGGTTCCTGATGTCAGTTTGTAGGGCTCCCTTGGGTCTATCAGTCCAGCACAAGTTTGAGGTGGGGACAACTTCGGTGTGGGGTCCATCCTTCGATATAAGGATTCTTTGCAGTCAGGGCCAGGGGTCCCCGGGCACATCCTTTTTCCATTTTCCCTGGGAAAGAAAACTCAGCAGTCCAGGTTCCTGATGTCAGTTTGTAGGGCTCCCTTGGGTCTATCAGGGCAGCACAACTTTGAGGTGGGGACAACTTCGGTGTGGGGTCCATCCTTCGATATAAGGATTTTTTGCAGTCAGGGCCAGGGGTCCCCGGGAACATCCTTTTTCCATTTTCCCTGGGAAAGAAAACTCAGCAGTCCAGGTTCCTGATGTCAGTTTGTAGGGCACCCTTGGGTCTATCAGGGCAGCACAAGTTTGAGGTGGGGACAACTTCGGTGTGGGGTCCATCCTTCGATATAAGGATTTTTTGCAGTGATGGCCCTGCCCAGGGCCAGGGGCCCCCGGGCACATCCTTTTTCCATTTTCCCTGGGAAAGAAAACTCAGCAGTCCAGATTCCTGATGTCAGTTTGTAGGGCTCCCTTGGGTCTATCAGGGCAGCAAAAGTTTGAGGTGGGGACAACTTCGGTGTGGGGTCCATCCTTCGATATAAGGATTTTTTGCAGTGAGGGCCCTGCCCAGGGCCAGGGGCCCCCGGGCACATCCTTTTTCCATTTTCCCTGGGAAAGAAAACTCAGCAGTCCAGGTTGCTGATGTCAGTTTGTAGGGCTCCCTTGGGTCTATCAGGGCAGCACAAGTTAGAGGTGGGGAGAACTTCGGTGTGGGGTCCATCCTTCGATATAAGGATTTTTTGCAGACAGGGCCAGGGGCCCCCGGGCACATCCTTTGGCCATTTTCCCTGGGAAAGAAAACTGAGCAGTCCAGGTTCCTGATGTCAGTTTGTAGGGCTCCCTTGGGTCTATCAGGGCAGCACAAGTTTGAGGTGGGGACAACTTCGGTGTGGGGTCCATCCTTCGATATAAGGATTCTTTGCAGTCAGGGCCAGGGGTCCCCGGGCACATCCTTTTTCCATTTTCCCTGGGAAAGAAAACTCAGCAGTCCAGGTTCCTGATGTCAGTTTGTAGGGCTCCCTTGGGTCTATCAGGGCAGCACAAGTTTGAGGTGGGGACAACTTCGGTGTGGGGTCCATCCTTCGATATAAGGGTTCTTTGCAGTCAGGGCAGGGGTCCCCGGGAACATCCTTTTTCCATTTTCCCTGGGAAAGAAAACTCAGCAGTCCAGGTTCCTGATGTCAGTTTGTAGGGCTCCCTTGGGTCTATCAGGGCAGCACAAGTTTGAGGTGGGGACAACTTCGGTGTGGGGTCCATCCTTCGATATAAGGATATTTTGCAGTCAGGGCCAGGGGCCCCCGAGCACAACCTTTTTCCATTTTCCCTGGGAAAGAAAACTCAGCAGTCCAGGTTCCTGATGTCAGTTTGTAGGGCTCCCTTGGGTCTATCAGGGCAGCACAAGTTTGAGGTGGGGACAACTTCGGTGTGGGGTCCATCCTTCGATATAAGGATTTTTTGCAGTGATGGCCCTGCCCAGGGCCAGGGGCCCCCGGGCACATCCTTTTTCCATTTTCCCTGGGAAAGAAAACTCAGCAGTCCAGGTTGCTGATGTCAGTTTGTAGGGCTCCCTTGGGTCTATCAGGGCAGCACAACTTTGAGGTGGGGACAACTTCGGTGTGGGGTCCATCCTTCGATATAAGGATTCTTTGCAGTCAGGACACAACCGTGGGCCAGGGGCCCCCGGGCACATACTTTTTCCATTTTCCCTGGGAAAGAAAACTTAGCAGTCCAGGTTCCTGATGTCAGTTTGTAGGGCTCCCTTGGGTCTATCAGGGCAGCACAAGTTTGAGGTGGGGACAACTTCGGTGTGGGGTCCATCCTTCGATATAAGGATTTTTTGCAGTCAGGGCCAGGGGCCCCTGGGCGCATCCTTTTTCCATTTTCCCTGGGAAAGAAAACTCAGCAGTCCAGGTTGCTGATGTCAGTTTGTAGGGCTCCCTTGGGTCAATCAGGGTAGCACAAGTTTGAGGAGGGGACAACTTCGGTGTGGGGTCCATCCTTCGATATAAGGATTCTTTGCAGTCAGGGCCAGGGGCCCCCGGGCACATCCTTTGGCCATTTTCCCTGGGAAAGAAAACTCAGCAGTCCAGGTTCCTGATGTCAGTTTGTAGGGCTCCCTTGGGTCTATCAGGGCAGCACAAGTTTGAGGTGGGGACAACTTCGGTGTGGGGTCCATCCTTCGATATAAGGATTTTTTGCAGTCAGGACCAGGGGCCCCCGGGCACATCCTTTTTCCATTTTCCCTGGGAAAGAAAACTCAGCAGTCCAGGTTCCTGATGTCAGTTTGTAGGGCTCCCTTGGGTCTATCAGGGCAGCACAAGTTTGAGGTGGGGAGAACTTCGGTGTGGGGTCCATCCTTCGATATAAGGATTTTTTGCAGTCAGGGCCAGGGGCCCCCGGGCACATCCTTTGGCCATTTTCCCTGGGAAAGAAAACTCAGCAGTCCAGGTTCCTGATGTCAGTTTGTAGGGCTCTCTTGGGTCTATCAGGGCAGCACAAGTTTGAGGTGGGGACAACTTCGGTGTGGGGTCCATCCTTCGATATAAGGATTTTTTGCAGTGAGGGCCCTGCCCAGGGCCAGGGGCCCCCGGGCACATCCTTTTTCCATTTTCCCTGGGAAAGAAAACTCAGCAGTCCAGGTTGCTGATGTCAGTTTGTAGGGCTCCCTTGGGTCTATCAGGGCAGCACAAGTTTGAGGTGGGGAGAACTTCGGTGTGGGGTCCATCCTTCGATATAAGGATTTTTTGCAGACAGGGCCAGGGGCCCCCGGGCACATCCTTTGGCCATTTTCCCTGGGAAAGAAAACTCAGCAGTCCAGGTTCCTGTTGTCAGTTTGTAGGGCTCCCTTGGGTGTATCAGGGCAGCACAAGTTTGAGGTGGGGACAACTTTGGTGTGGGGTCCATCCTTCGATATAAGGATTTTTTGCAGTCAGGGCAAGAGGCCCCCGGGCACATCCTTTTTCCATTTTCCCTGGGAAAGAAAACTCAGCAGTCCAGGTTGCTGATGTCAGTTTGTAGGGCTCCCTTGGGTCTATCAGGGCAGCACAAGTTTGAGGTGGGGACAACTTCGGTGTGGGGTCCATCCTTCGATAAAAGGATTTTTTTGCAGTGAGGCCCCAGCCATGGGCCAGGGGCACCTGGGCACATCCTTTTTCCATTTTCCCTGGGAAAGAAAACTCAGCAGTCCAGGTTCCTGATGTCAGTTTGTAGGGCTCCCTTGGGTCTATCAGGGCAGCACAAGTTTGAGGTGGGGACTACTTCGGTGTGGGGTCCATCCTTCGATATAAGGATTTTTTGCAGTGAGGCCCCTGCCCAGGGCCAGGGGCCCCCGGGCACATCCTTTTTCCATTTTCCCTGGGAAAGAAAACTCAGCAGTCCAGGCTGCTGATGTCAGTTTGTAGGGCTCCCTTGGGTCTATCAGGGCAGCACAAGTTTGAGGTGGGGAGAACTTCGGTGTGGGGTCCATCCTTCGATATAAGGATTTTTTGCAGACAGGGCCAGGGGCCCCCGGGCACATCCTTTGGCCATTTTCCCTGGGAAAGAAAACTCAGCAGTCCAGGTTCCTGATGTCAGTTTGTAGGGCTCCCTTGGGTGTATCAGGGCAGCACAAGTTTGAGGTGGGGACAACTTCGGTGTGGGGTCCATCCTTCGATACAAGGATTTTTTGCAGTCAGGGCCAGGGGCCCCTGGGCACATCCTTTTTCCATTTTCCCTGGGAAAGAAAACTCAGCAGTCCAGGTTCCTGATGTCAGTTTGTAGGGCTCCCTTGGGTCTATCAGGGCAGCACAAGTTTGAGGTGGGGACAACTTCGGTGTGGGGTCCATCCTTCGATATAAGGATTCTTTGCAGTCAGGGCCAGGGGCCCCCGGGCACATCCTTTTTCCATTTTCCCTGGGAAAGAAAACTCAGCAGTCCAGGTTCCTGATGTCAGTTTGTAGGGCTCCCTTGGGTCTATCAGGGCAGCACAAGTTTGAGGTGGGGACAACTTCGGTGTGGGGTCCATCCTTCGATATAAGGATTTTTTGCAGTGAGGGCCCTGCCCAGGGCCAGGGGCCCCCGGGCACATCCTTTTTCCATTTTCCCTGGGAAAGAAAACTCAGCAGTCCAGGTTGCTGATGTCAGTTTGTAGGGCTCCCTTGGGTCTATCAGGGCAGCACAAGTTAGAGGTGGGGAGAACTTCGGTGTGGGGTCCATCCTTCGATATAAGGATTTTTTGCAGACAGGGCCAGGGGCCCCCGGGCACATCCTTTGGCCATTTTCCCTGGGAAAGAAAACTGAGCAGTCCAGGTTCCTGATGTCAGTTTGTAGGGCTCCCTTGGGTTTATCAGGGCAGCTCAAGTTTGAGGTGGGGACAACTTCGGTGTGGGGTCCATCCTTCGATATAAGGATATTTTGCAGTCAGGGCCAGGGGCCCCTGGGCACATCCTTTTTCCATTTTCCCTGGGAAAGAAAACTCAGCAGTCCAGGTTCCTGATGTCAGTTTGTAGGGCTCCCTTGGGTCTATCAGGGCAGCACAAGTTTGAGGTGGGGACAACTTCGGTGTGGGGTCCATCCTTCGATATAAGGATTCTTTGCAGTCAGGGCCAGGGGTCCCCGGGCACATCCTTTTTCCATTTTCCCTGGGAAAGAAAACTCAGCAGTCCAGGTTCCTGATGTCAGTTTGTAGGGCTCCCTTGGGTCTATCAGGGCAGCACAAGTTTGAGGTGGGCCAACTTCGGTGTGGGGTCCATCCTTCGATATAAGGATTTTTTGCAGTCAGGGCCAGGGGCCCCTGGGCACATCCTTTTTCCATTTTCCCTGGGAAAGAAAACTCAGCAGTCCAGGTTCCTGATGTCAGTTTGTAGGGCTCCCTTGGGTCTATCAGGGCAGCACAAGTTTGAGGTGGGGACAACATCGGTGTGGGGTCCATCCTTCGATATAAGGATTCTTTGCAGTCAGGGCCAGGGGCCCCCGGGCACATCCTTTTTCCATTTTCCCTGGGAAAGAAAACTCAGCAGTCCAGGTTCCTGATGTCAGTTTGTAGGGCTCCCTTGGGTCTATCAGGGCAGCACAAGTTTGAGGTGGGGACAACTTCGGTGTGGGGTCCATCCTTCGATATAAGGATTTTTTTGCAGTGAGGCCCCAGCCATGGGCCAGGGGCACCTGGGCACATCCTTTTTCCATTTTCCCTGGGAAAGAAAACTCAGCAGTCCAGGTTCCTGATGTCAGTTTGTAGGGCTCCCTTGGGTCTATCAGGGCAGCACAAGTTTGAGGTGTGGACAACTTCGGTGTGGATCCATCCTTCGATATAAGGATTTTTTGCAGTCAGGGCCAGGGGCCCCCGGGCACATCCTTTTTCCATTTTCCTGGGAAAGAAAACTCAGCAGTCCAGGTTCCTGATGTCAGTTTGTAGGGCTCCCTTGGGACTATCAGGGCAGCACAAGTTTGAGGTGGGGACAACTTCGGTGTGGGGTCCATCCTTCGATACAAGGATTTTTTGCAGTCAGGGCCAGGGGCCCCCGGGCACATCCTTTGGCCATTTTCCCTGGGAAAGAAAACTCAGCAGTCCAGGTTCCTGATGTCAGTTTGTAGGGCTCCCTTGGGTGTATCAGGGCAGCACAAGTTTGAGGTGGGGACAACTTCGGTGTGGGGTCCATCCTTCGATAAAAGGATTCTTTGCAGTCAGGGCCAGGGGCCCCCGGGCACATCCTTTTTCCATTTTCCCTGGGAAAGAAAACTCAGCAGTCCAGGTTCCTGATGTCAGTTTGTAGGGCTCCCTTGGGTCTATCAGGGCAGCACAAGTTTGAGGTGGGGACAACTTCGGTGTGGGGTCCATCCTTCGATATAAGGATTTTTTGCAGTCAGGGCCAGGGGCCCGCGGGCGCAACCTTTTTCCATTTTCCCTGGGAAAGAAAACTCAGCAGTCCAGGTTCCTGATGTCAGTTTGTAGGGCTCTCTTGGGTCTATCAGGGCAGCACAAGTTTGAGGTAGGGACAACTTCGGTGTGGGGTCCATCCTTCGATATAAGGATTTTTTGCAGTGAGGGCCCTGCCCAGGGCCAGGGGCCCCCGGGCACATCCTTTTTCCATTTTCCCTGGGAAAGAAAACTCAGCAGTCCAGGTTGCTGATGTCAGTTTGTAGGGCTCCCTTGGGTCTATCAGGGCAGCACAAGTTTGAGGTGGGGAGAACTTCGGTGTGGGGTCCATCCTTCGATATAAGGATTTTTTGCAGACAGGGCCAGGGGCCCCCGGGCACATCCTTTGGCCATTTTCCCTGGGAAAGAAAACTGAGCAGTCCTGGTTCCTGATGTCAGTTTGTAGGGCTCCCTTGTGTTTATCAGGGCAGCACAAGTTTGAGGTGGGGACAACTTTGGTGTGGGGTCCATCCTTCGATATAAGGATATTTTGCAGTCAGGGCCAGGGGCCCCTGGGCACATCCTTTTTCCATTTTCCCTGGGAAAGAAAACTCAGCAGTCCAGGTTCCTGATGTCAGTTTGTAGGGCTCCCTTGGGTCTATCAGGGCAGCACATGTTTGAGGTGGGGACAACTTCGGTGTGGGGTCCATCCTTCGATATAAGGATTCTTTGCAGTCAGGGCCAGGGTTCCCCGGGCACATCCTTTTTCCATTTTCCCTGGGAAAGAAAACTCAGCAGTCCAGGTTCCTGATGTCAGTTTGTAGGGCTCCCTTGGGTCTATCAGGGCAGCACAACTTTGAGGTGGGGACAACTTCGGTGTGGGGTCCATCCTTCGATATAAGGATTTTTTGCAGTGAGGGCCCTGCCGAGGGCCAGGGGCCCCCGGGCACATCCTTTTTCCATTTTCCCTGGGAAAGAAAACTCAGCAGTCCAGGTTGCTGATGTCAGTTTGTAGGGCTCCCTTGGGTCTATCAGGGCAGCACAAGTTAGAGGTGGGGAGAACTTCGGTGTGGGGTCCATCCTTCGATATAAGGATTTTTTGCAGACAGGGCCAGGGGCCCCCGGGCACATCCTTTGGCCATTTTCCCTGGGAAAGAAAACTGAGCAGTCCAGGTTCCTGATGTCAGTTTGTAGGGCTCCCTTGGGTTTATCAGGGCAGCACAAGTTTGAGGTGGGGACAACTTCGGTGTGGGGTCCATCCTTCGATATAAGGATATTTTGCAGTCAGGGCCAGGGGCCCCTGGGCACATCCTTTTTCCATTTTCCCTGGGAAAGAAAACTCAGCAGTCCAGGTTCCTGATGTCAGTTTGTAGGGCTCCCTTGGGTCTATCAGTCCAGCACAAGTTTGAGGTGGGGACAACTTCGGTGTGGGGTCCATCCTTCGATATAAGGATTCTTTGCAGTCAGGGCCAGGGGTCCCCGGGCACATCCTTTTTCCATTTTCCCTGGGAAAGAAAACTCAGCAGTCCAGGTTCCTGATGTCAGTTTGTAGGGCTCCCTTGGGTCTATCAGGGCAGCACAACTTTGAGGTGGGGACAACTTCGGTGTGGGGTCCATCCTTCGATATAAGGATTCTTTGCAGTCAGGGCCAGGGGTCCCCGGGAACATCCTTTTTCCATTTTCCCTGGGAAAGAAAACTCAGCAGTCCAGGTTCCTGATGTCAGTTTGTAGGGCTCCCTTGGGTCTATCAGGGCAGCACAAGTTTGAGGTGGGGACAACTTCGGTGTGGGGTCCATCCTTCGATATAAGGATTTTTTGCAGTGAGGGCCCTGCCCAGGGCCAGGGGCCCCCGGGCACATCCTTTTTCCATTTTCCCTGGGAAAGAAAACTCAGCAGTCCAGATTCCTGATGTCAGTTTGTAGGGCTCCCTTGGGTCTATCAGGGCAGCAAAAGTTTGAGGTGGGGACAACTTCGGTGTGGGGTCCATCCTTCGATATAAGGATTTTTTGCAGTGAGGGCCCTGCCCAGGGCCAGGGGCCCCCGGGCACATCCTTTTTCCATTTTCCCTGGGAAAGAAAACTCAGCAGTCCAGGTTGCTGATGTCAGTTTGTAGGGCTCCCTTGGGTCTATCAGGGCAGCACAAGTTAGAGGTGGGGAGAACTTCGGTGTGGGGTCCATCCTTCGATATAAGGATTTTTTGCAGACAGGGCCAGGGGCCCCCGGGCACATCCTTTGGCCATTTTCCCTGGGAAAGAAAACTGAGCAGTCCAGGTTCCTGATGTCAGTTTGTAGGGCTCCCTTGGGTCTATCAGGGCAGCACAAGTTTGAGGTGGGGACAACTTCGGTGTGGGGTCCATCCTTCGATATAAGGATTCTTTGCAGTCAGGGCCAGGGGTCCCCGGGCACATCCTTTTTCCATTTTCCCTGGGAAAGAAAACTCAGCAGTCCAGGTTCCTGATGTCAGTTTGTAGGGCTCCCTTGGGTCTATCAGGGCAGCACAAGTTTGAGGTGGGGACAACTTCGGTGTGGGGTCCATCCTTCGATATAAGGGTTCTTTGCAGTCAGGGCAGGGGTCCCCGGGAACATCCTTTTTCCATTTTCCCTGGGAAAGAAAACTCAGCAGTCCAGGTTCCTGATGTCAGTTTGTAGGGCTCCCTTGGGTCTATCAGGGCAGCACAAGTTTGAGGTGGGGACAACTTCGGTGTGGGGTCCATCCTTCGATATAAGGATTTTTTGCAGTGATGGCCCTGCCCAGGGCCAGGGGCCCCCGGGCACATCCTTTTTCCATTTTCCCTGGGAAAGAAAACTCAGCAGTCCAGGTTGCTGATGTCAGTTTGTAGGGCTCCCTTGGGTCTATCAGGGCAGCACAACTTTGAGGTGGGGACAACTTCGGTGTGGGGTCCATCCTTCGATATAAGGATTCTTTGCAGTCAGGACACAACCGTGGGCCAGGGGCCCCCGGGCACATACTTTTTCCATTTTCCCTGGGAAAGAAAACTTAGCAGTCCAGGTTCCTGATGTCAGTTTGTAGGGCTCCCTTGGGTCTATCAGGGCAGCACAAGTTTGAGGTGGGGACAACTTCGGTGTGGGGTCCATCCTTCGATATAAGGATTTTTTGCAGTCAGGGCCAGGGGCCCCTGGGCGCATCCTTTTTCCATTTTCCCTGGGAAAGAAAACTCAGCAGTCCAGGTTGCTGATGTCAGTTTGTAGGGCTCCCTTGGGTCAATCAGGGTAGCACAAGTTTGAGGAGGGGACAACTTCGGTGTGGGGTCCATCCTTCGATATAAGGATTCTTTGCAGTCAGGGCCAGGGGCCCCCGGGCACATCCTTTGGCCATTTTCCCTGGGAAAGAAAACTCAGCAGTCCAGGTTCCTGATGTCAGTTTGTAGGGCTCCCTTGGGTCTATCAGGGCAGCACAAGTTTGAGGTGGGGACAACTTCGGTGTGGGGTCCATCCTTCGATATAAGGATTTTTTGCAGTCAGGGCCAGGGGCCCCCGGGCACATCCTTTTTCCATTTTCCCTGGGAAAGAAAACTCAGCAGTCCAGGTTCCTGATGTCAGTTTGTAGGGCTCCCTTGGGTCTATCAGGGCAGCACAAGTTTGAGGTGGGGACAACTTCGGTGTGGGGTCCATCCTTCGATATAAGGATTTTTTGCAGTCAGGGCCAGGGGCCCCCGGGCACATCCTTTTTCCATTTTCCCTGGGAAAGAAAACTCAGCAGTCCAGGTTCCTGATGTCAGTTTGTAGGGCTCTCTTGGGTCTATCAGGGCAGCACAAGTTTGAGGTGGGGACAACTTCGGTGTGGGGTCCATCCTTCGATATAAGGATTTTTTGCAGTGAGGGCCCTGCCCAGGGCCAGGGGCCCCCGGGCACATCCTTTTTCCATTTTCCCTGGGAAAGAAAACTCAGCAGTCCAGGTTGCTGATGTCAGTTTGTAGGGCTCCCTTGGGTCTATCAGGGCAGCACAAGTTTGAGGTGGGGAGAACTTCGGTGTGGGGTCCATCCTTCGATATAAGGATTTTTTGCAGACAGGGCCAGGGGCCCCCGGGCACATCCTTTGGCCATTTTCCCTGGGAAAGAAAACTCAGCAGTCCAGGTTCCTGTTGTCAGTTTGTAGGGCTCCCTTGGGTCTATCAGGGCAGCACAAGTTTGAGGTGGGGACAACTTTGGTGTGGGGTCCATCCTTCGATATAAGGATTTTTTGCAGTCAGGGCAAGAGGCCCCCGGGCACATCCTTTTTCCATTTTCCCTGGGAAAGAAAACTCAGCAGTCCAGGTTGCTGATGTCAGTTTGTAGGGCTCCCTTGGGTCTATCAGGGCAGCACAAGTTTGAGGTGGGGACAACTTCGGTGTGGGGTCCATCCTTCGATATAAGGATTTTTTTGCAGTGAGGCCCCAGCCATAGGCCAGGGGCACCTGGGCACATCCTTTTTCCATTTTCCCTGGGAAAGAAAACTCAGCAGTCCAGGTTCCTGATGTCAGTTTGTAGGGCTCCCTTGGGTCTATCAGGGCAGCACAAGTTTGAGGTGGGGACTACTTCGGTGTGGGGTCCATCCTTCGATATAAGGATTTTTTGCAGTGAGGCCCCTGCCCAGGGCCAGGGGCCCCCGGGCACATCCTTTTTCCATTTTCCCTGGGAAAGAAAACTCAGCAGTCCAGGCTGCTGATGTCAGTTTGTAGGGCTCCCTTGGGTCTATCAGGGCAGCACAAGTTTGAGGTGGGGAGAACTTCGGTGTGGGGTCCATCCTTCGATATAAGGATTTTTTGCAGACAGGGCCAGGGGCCCCCGGGCACATCCTTTGGCCATTTTCCCTGGGAAAGAAAACTCAGCAGTCCAGGTTCCTGATGTCAGTTTGTAGGGCTCCCTTGGATCTATCAGGGCAGCACAAGTTTGAGGTGGGGACAACTTCGGTGTGGGGTCCATCCTTCGATACAAGGATTTTTTGCAGTCAGGGCCAGGGGCCCCTGGGCACATCCTTTTTCCATTTTCCCTGGGAAAGAAAACTCAGCAGTCCAGGTTCCTGATGTCAGTTTGTAGGGCTCCCTTGGGTCTATCAGGGCAGCACAAGTTTGAGGTGGGGACAACTTCGGTGTGGGGTCCATCCTTCGATATAAGGATTCTTTGCAGTCAGGGCCAGGGGTCCCCGGGCACATCCTTTTTCCATTTTCCCTGGGAAAGAAAACTCAGCAGTCCAGGTTCCTGATGTCAGTTTGTAGGGCTCCCTTGGGTCTATCAGGGCAGCAAAAGTTTGAGGTGGGGACAACTTCGGTGTGGGGTCCATCCTTCGATATAAGGATTTTTTGCAGTCAGGGCCAGGGGGCCCCCGGGCACATCCTTTTTCCATTTTCCCTGGGAAAGAAAACTCAGCAGTCCAGGTTCCTGATGTCAGTTTGTAGGGCTCTCTTGGGTCTATCAGGGCAGCACAAGTTTGAGGTGGGGACAACTTCGGTGTGGGGTCCATCCTTCGATATAAGGATTTTTTGAAGTGAGGTCCCTGCCCAGGGCCAGGGGCCCCCGGGCACATCCTTTTTCCATTTTCCCTGGGAAAGAAAACTCAGCAGTCCAGGTTGCTGATGTCAGTTTGTAGGGCTCCCTTGGGTCTATCAGGGCAGCACAAGTTTGAGGTGGGGAGAACTTCGGTGTGGGGTCCATCCTTCGATATAAGGATTTTTTGCAGACAGGGCCAGGGGGCCCCGGGCACATCCTTTGGCCATTTTCCCTGGGAAAGAAAACTCAGCAGTCCAGGTTCCTGATGTCAGTTTGTAGGGCTCCCTTGGGTTTATCAGGGCAGCACAAGTTTGAGGTGGGGACAACTTCGGTGTGGGGTCCATCCTTCGATATAAGGATTCTTTTCAGTCAGGGCCAGGGGTCCCCGGGCACATCCTTTTTCCATTTTCCCTGGGAAAGAAAACTCAGCAGTCCAGGTTCCTGATGTCAGTTTGTAGGGCTCCCTTGGGTCTATCAGGGCAGCACAACTTTGAGGTGGGGACAACTTCGGTGTGGGGTCCATCCTTCGATATAAGGATATTTTGTAGTCAGGGCCAGGGGCCCCCGAGTACATTCTTTTTCCATTTTCCCTGGGAAAGAAAACTCAGCAGTCCAGGTTCCTGATGTCAGTTTGTAGGGCTCCCTTGGGTCTATCAGGGCAGCACAACTTTGAGGTGGGGACAACTTCGGTGTGGGGTCCATCCTTCGATATAAGGATTCTTTGCAGTCAGGGCCAGGGGCCCCCGGGCACATCCTTTTTCCATTTTCCCTGGGAAAGAAAACTCAGCAGTCCAGGTTCCTGATGTCAGTTTGTAGGGCTCCCTTGGGTCTATCAGGGCAGCACAAGTTTGAGGTAGGGACAACTTCGGTGTGGGGTCCATCCTTCGATATAAGGATTCTTTGCAGTCAGGACACAACCGTGGGCCAGGGGCCCCCGGGCACATACTTTTTCCATTTTCCCTGGGAAAGAAAACTTAGCAGTCCAGGTTCCTGATGTCAGTTTGTAGGGCTCCCTTGGGTCTATCAGGGCAGCACAAATTTGAGGTGGGGACAACTTCGGTGTGGGGTCCATCCTTCGATATAAGGATTCTTTGCAGTCAGGGCCAGGGGCCCCCGGGCACATCCTTTGGCCATTTTCCCTGGGAAAGAAAACTCAGCAGTCCAGGTTCCTGATGTCAGTTTGTAGGGCTCCCTTGGGTCTATCAGGGCAGCACAAGTTTGAGGTGGGGACAACTTCGGTGTGGGGTCCATCCTTCGATATAAGGATTTTTTTGCAGTGAGGCCCCAGCCATGGGCCAGGGGCACCTGGGCACATCCTTTTTCCATTTTCCCTGGGAAAGAAAACACAGCAGTCCAGGTTCCTGATGTCAGTTTGTAGGGCTCTCTTGGGTTTATCAGGGCAGCACATGTTTGAGGTGGGGACAACTTCGGTGTGGGGTCCATCCTTCGATATAAGGATTTTTTGCAGTCAGGGCCAGGGGCCCCCGGGCACATCCTTTGGCCATTTTCCCTGGGAAAGAAAACTGAGCAGTCCAGGTTCCTGATGTCAGTTTGTAGGGCTCCCTTGGGTTTATCAGGGCAGCACAAGTTTGAGGTGGGGACAACTTCGGTGTGGGGTCCATCCTTCGATATAAGGATATTTTGCAGTCAGGGCCAGGGGCCCCTGGGCACATCCTTTTTCCATTTTCCCTGGGAAAGAAAACTCAGCAGTCCAGGTTCCTGATGTCAGTTTGTAGGGCTCCCTTGGGTCTATCAGTCCAGCACAAGTTTGAGGTGGGGACAACTTCGGTGTGGGGTCCATCCTTCGATATAAGGATTCTTTGCAGTCAGGGCCAGGGGTCCCCGGGCACATCCTTTTTCCATTTTCCCTGGGAAAGAAAACTCAGCAGTCCAGGTTCCTGATGTCAGTTTGTAGGGCTCCCTTGGGTCTATCAGGGCAGCACAACTTTGAGGTGGGGACAACTTCGGTGTGGGGTCCATCCTTCGATATAAGGATTTTTTGCAGTCAGGGCCAGGGGTCCCCGGGAACATCCTTTTTCCATTTTCCCTGGGAAAGAAAACTCAGCAGTCCAGGTTCCTGATGTCAGTTTGTAGGGCACCCTTGGGTCTATCAGGGCAGCACAAGTTTGAGGTGGGGACAACTTCGGTGTGGGGTCCATCCTTCGATATAAGGATTTTTTGCAGTGATGGCCCTGCCCAGGGCCAGGGGCCCCCGGGCACATCCTTTTTCCATTTTCCCTGGGAAAGAAAACTCAGCAGTCCAGATTCCTGATGTCAGTTTGTAGGGCTCCCTTGGGTCTATCAGGGCAGCACAAGTTTGAGGTGGGGACAACTTCGGTGTGGGGTCCATCCTTCGATATAAGGATTTTTTGCAGTGAGGGCCCTGCCCAGGGCCAGGGGCCCCCGGGCACATCCTTTTTCCATTTTCCCTGGGAAAGAAAACTCAGCAGTCCAGGTTGCTGATGTCAGTTTGTAGGGCTCCCTTGGGTCTATCAGGGCAGCACAAGTTAGAGGTGGGGAGAACTTCGGTGTGGGGTCCATCCTTCGATATAAGGATTTTTTGCAGACAGGGCCAGGGGCCCCCGGGCACATCCTTTGGCCATTTTCCCTGGGAAAGAAAACTGAGCAGTCCAGGTTCCTGATGTCAGTTTGTAGGGCTCCCTTGGGTCTATCAGGGCAGCACAAGTTTGAGGTGGGGACAACTTCGGTGTGGGGTCCATCCTTCGATATAAGGATTCTTTGCAGTCAGGGCCAGGGGTCCCCGGGCACATCCTTTTTCCATTTTCCCTGGGAAAGAAAACTCAGCAGTCCAGGTTCCTGATGTCAGTTTGTAGGGCTCCCTTGGGTCTATCAGGGCAGCACAAGTTTGAGGTGGGGACAACTTCGGTGTGGGGTCCATCCTTCGATATAAGGGTTCTTTGCAGTCAGGGCAGGGGTCCCCGGGAACATCCTTTTTCCATTTTCCCTGGGAAAGAAAACTCAGCAGTCCAGGTTCCTGATGTCAGTTTGTAGGGCTCCCTTGGGTCTATCAGGGCAGCACAAGTTTGAGGTGGGGACAACTTCGGTGTGGGGTCCATCCTTCGATATAAGGATATTTTGCAGTCAGGGCCAGGGGCCCCCGAGCACAACCTTTTTCCATTTTCCCTGGGAAAGAAAACTCAGCAGTCCAGGTTCCTGATGTCAGTTTGTAGGGCTCCCTTGGGTCTATCAGGGCAGCACAAGTTTGAGGTGGGGACAACTTCGGTGTGGGGTCCATCCTTCGATATAAGGATTTTTTGCAGTGATGGCCCTGCCCAGGGCCAGGGGCCCCCGGGCACATCCTTTTTCCATTTTCCCTGGGAAAGAAAACTCAGCAGTCCAGGTTGCTGATGTCAGTTTGTAGGGCTCCCTTGGGTCTATCAGGGCAGCACAACTTTGAGGTGGGGACAACTTCGGTGTGGGGTCCATCCTTCGATATAAGGATTCTTTGCAGTCAGGACACAACCGTGGGCCAGGGGCCCCCGGGCACATACTTTTTCCATTTTCCCTGGGAAAGAAAACTTAGCAGTCCAGGTTCCTGATGTCAGTTTGTAGGGCTCCCTTGGGTCTATCAGGGCAGCACAAGTTTGAGGTGGGGACAACTTCGGTGTGGGGTCCATCCTTCGATATAAGGATTTTTTGCAGTCAGGGCCAGGGGCCCCTGGGCGCATCCTTTTTCCATTTTCCCTGGGAAAGAAAACTCAGCAGTCCAGGTTGCTGATGTCAGTTTGTAGGGCTCCCTTGGGTCAATCAGGGTAGCACAAGTTTGAGGAGGGGACAACTTCGGTGTGGGGTCCATCCTTCGATATAAGGATTCTTTGCAGTCAGGGCCAGGGGCCCCCGGGCACATCCTTTGGCCATTTTCCCTGGGAAAGAAAACTCAGCAGTCCAGGTTCCTGATGTCAGTTTGTAGGGCTCCCTTGGGTCTATCAGGGCAGCACAAGTTTGAGGTGGGGACAACTTCGGTGTGGGGTCCATCCTTCGATATAAGGATTTTTTGCAGTCAGGACCAGGGGCCCCCGGGCACATCCTTTTTCCATTTTCCCTGGGAAAGAAAACTCAGCAGTCCAGGTTCCTGATGTCAGTTTGTAGGGCTCCCTTGGGTCTATCAGGGCAGCACAAGTTTGAGGTGGGGAGAACTTCGGTGTGGGGTCCATCCTTCGATATAAGGATTTTTTGCAGTCAGGGCCAGGGGCCCCCGGGCACATCCTTTTTCCATTTTCCCTGGGAAAGAAAACTCAGCAGTCCAGGTTCCTGATGTCAGTTTGTAGGGCTCTCTTGGGTCTATCAGGGCAGCACAAGTTTGAGGTGGGGACAACTTCGGTGTGGGGTCCATCCTTCGATATAAGGATTTTTTGCAGTGAGGGCCCTGCCCAGGGCCAGGGGCCCCCGGGCACATCCTTTTTCCATTTTCCCTGGGAAAGAAAACTCAGCAGTCCAGGTTGCTGATGTCAGTTTGTAGGGCTCCCTTGGGTCTATCAGGGCAGCACAAGTTTGAGGTGGGGAGAACTTCGGTGTGGGGTCCATCCTTCGATATAAGGATTTTTTGCAGACAGGGCCAGGGGGCCCCGGGCACATCCTTTGGCCATTTTCCCTGGGAAAGAAAACTCAGCAGTCCAGGTTCCTGTTGTCAGTTTGTAGGGCTCCCTTGGGTGTATCAGGGCAGCACAAGTTTGAGGTGGGGACAACTTTGGTGTGGGGTCCATCCTTCGATATAAGGATTTTTTGCAGTCAGGGCAAGAGGCCCCCGGGCACATCCTTTTTCCATTTTCCCTGGGAAAGAAAACTCAGCAGTCCAGGTTGCTGATGTCAGTTTGTAGGGCTCCCTTGGGTCTATCAGGGCAGCACAAGTTTGAGGTGGGGACAACTTCGGTGTGGGGTCCATCCTTCGATATAAGGATTTTTTGCAGTGAGGGCCCTGCCCAGGGCCAGGGGCCCCCGGGCACATCCTTTTTCCATTTTCCCTGGGAAAGAAAACTCAGCAGTCCAGGTTGCTGATGTCAGTTTGTAGGGCTCCCTTGGGTCTATCAGGGCAGCACAAGTTAGAGGTGGGGAGAACTTCGGTGTGGGGTCCATCCTTCGATATAAGGATTTTTTGCAGACAGGGCCAGGGGCCCCCGGGCACATCCTTTGGCCATTTTCCCTGGGAAAGAAAACTGAGCAGTCCAGGTTCCTGATGTCAGTTTGTAGGGCTCCCTTGGGTCTATCAGGGCAGCACAAGTTTGAGGTGGGGACAACTTCGGTGTGGGGTCCATCCTTCGATATAAGGATTCTTTGCAGTCAGGGCCAGGGGTCCCCGGGCACATCCTTTTTCCATTTTCCCTGGGAAAGAAAACTCAGCAGTCCAGGTTCCTGATGTCAGTTTGTAGGGCTCCCTTGGGTCTATCAGGGCAGCACAAGTTTGAGGTGGGGACAACTTCGGTGTGGGGTCCATCCTTCGATATAAGGGTTCTTTGCAGTCAGGGCAGGGGTCCCCGGGAACATCCTTTTTCCATTTTCCCTGGGAAAGAAAACTCAGCAGTCCAGGTTCCTGATGTCAGTTTGTAGGGCTCCCTTGGGTCTATCAGGGCAGCACAAGTTTGAGGTGGGGACAACTTCGGTGTGGGGTCCATCCTTCGATATAAGGATATTTTGCAGTCAGGGCCAGGGGCCCCCGAGCACAACCTTTTTCCATTTTCCCTGGGAAAGAAAACTCAGCAGTCCAGGTTCCTGATGTCAGTTTGTAGGGCTCCCTTGGGTCTATCAGGGCAGCACAAGTTTGAGGTGGGGACAACTTCGGTGTGGGGTCCATCCTTCGATATAAGGATTTTTTGCAGTGATGGCCCTGCCCAGGGCCAGGGGCCCCCGGGCACATCCTTTTTCCATTTTCCCTGGGAAAGAAAACTCAGCAGTCCAGGTTGCTGATGTCAGTTTGTAGGGCTCCCTTGGGTCTATCAGGGCAGCACAACTTTGAGGTGGGGACAACTTCGGTGTGGGGTCCATCCTTCGATATAAGGATTCTTTGCAGTCAGGACACAACCGTGGGCCAGGGGCCCCCGGGCACATACTTTTTCCATTTTCCCTGGGAAAGAAAACTTAGCAGTCCAGGTTCCTGATGTCAGTTTGTAGGGCTCCCTTGGGTCTATCAGGGCAGCACAAGTTTGAGGTGGGGACAACTTCGGTGTGGGGTCCATCCTTCGATATAAGGATTTTTTGCAGTCAGGGCCAGGGGCCCCTGGGCGCATCCTTTTTCCATTTTCCCTGGGAAAGAAAACTCAGCAGTCCAGGTTGCTGATGTCAGTTTGTAGGGCTCCCTTGGGTCAATCAGGGTAGCACAAGTTTGAGGAGGGGACAACTTCGGTGTGGGGTCCATCCTTCGATATAAGGATTCTTTGCAGTCAGGGCCAGGGGCCCCCGGGCACATCCTTTGGCCATTTTCCCTGGGAAAGAAAACTCAGCAGTCCAGGTTCCTGATGTCAGTTTGTAGGGCTCCCTTGGGTCTATCAGGGCAGCACAAGTTTGAGGTGGGGACAACTTCGGTGTGGGGTCCATCCTTCGATATAAGGATTTTTTGCAGTCAGGACCAGGGGCCCCCGGGCACATCCTTTTTCCATTTTCCCTGGGAAAGAAAACTCAGCAGTCCAGGTTCCTGATGTCAGTTTGTAGGGCTCCCTTGGGTCTATCAGGGCAGCACAAGTTTGAGGTGGGGAGAACTTCGGTGTGGGGTCCATCCTTCGATATAAGGATTTTTTGCAGTCAGGGCCAGGGGCCCCCGGGCACATCCTTTTTCCATTTTCCCTGGGAAAGAAAACTCAGCAGTCCAGGTTCCTGATGTCAGTTTGTAGGGCTCTCTTGGGTCTATCAGGGCAGCACAAGTTTGAGGTGGGGACAACTTCGGTGTGGGGTCCATCCTTCGATATAAGGATTTTTTGCAGTGAGGGCCCTGCCCAGGGCCAGGGGCCCCCGGGCACATCCTTTTTCCATTTTCCCTGGGAAAGAAAACTCAGCAGTCCAGGTTGCTGATGTCAGTTTGTAGGGCTCCCTTGGGTCTATCAGGGCAGCACAAGTTTGAGGTGGGGAGAACTTCGGTGTGGGGTCCATCCTTCGATATAAGGATTTTTTGCAGACAGGGCCAGGGGGCCCCGGGCACATCCTTTGGCCATTTTCCCTGGGAAAGAAAACTCAGCAGTCCAGGTTCCTGTTGTCAGTTTGTAGGGCTCCCTTGGGTGTATCAGGGCAGCACAAGTTTGAGGTGGGGACAACTTTGGTGTGGGGTCCATCCTTCGATATAAGGATTTTTTGCAGTCAGGGCAAGAGGCCCCCGGGCACATCCTTTTTCCATTTTCCCTGGGAAAGAAAACTCAGCAGTCCAGGTTGCTGATGTCAGTTTGTAGGGCTCCCTTGGGTCTATCAGGGCAGCACAAGTTTGAGGTGGGGACAACTTCGGTGTGGGGTCCATCCTTCGATATAAGGATTTTTTTGCAGTGAGGCCCCAGCCATGGGCCAGGGGCACCTGGGCACATCCTTTTTCCATTTTCCCTGGGAAAGAAAACTCAGCAGTCCAGGTTCCTGATGTCAGTTTGTAGGGCTCCCTTGGGTCTATCAGGGCAGCACAAGTTTGAGGTGGGGACTACTTCGGTGTGGGGTCCATCCTTCGATATAAGGATTTTTTGCAGTGAGGCCCCTGCCCAGGGCCAGGGGCCCCCGGGCACATCCTTTTTCCATTTTCCCTGGGAAAGAAAACTCAGCAGTCCAGGCTGCTGATGTCAGTTTGTAGGGCTCCCTTGGGTCTATCAGGGCAGCACAAGTTTGAGGTGGGGAGAACTTCGGTGTGGGGTCCATCCTTCGATATAAGGATTTTTTGCAGACAGGGCCAGGGGCCCCCGGGCACATCCTTTGGCCATTTTCCCTGGGAAAGAAAACTCAGCAGTCCAGGTTCCTGATGTCAGTTTGTAGGGCTCCCTTGGATCTATCAGGGCAGCACAAGTTTGAGGTGGGGACAACTTCGGTGTGGGGTCCATCCTTCGATACAAGGATTTTTTGCAGTCAGGGCCAGGGGCCCCTGGGCACATCCTTTTTCCATTTTCCCTGGGAAAGAAAACTCAGCAGTCCAGGTTCCTGATGTCAGTTTGTAGGGCTCCCTTGGGTCTATCAGGGCAGCACAAGTTTGAGGTGGGGACAACTTCGGTGTGGGGTCCATCCTTCGATATAAGGATTCTTTGCAGTCAGGGCCAGGGGCCCCCGGGCACATCCTTTTTCCATTTTCCCTGGGAAAGAAAACTCAGCAGTCCAGGTTCCTGATGTCAGTTTGTAGGGCTCCCTTGGGTCTATCAGGGCAGCACAAGTTTGAGGTGGGGACAACTTCGGTGTGGGGTCCATCCTTCGATATAAGGATTTTTTGCAGTCAGGGCCAGGGGCCCCCGGGCACATCCTTTTTCCATTTTCCCTGGGAAAGAAAACTCAGCAGTCCAGGTTCCTGATGTCAGTTTGTAGGGCTCCCTTGGGTCTATCAGGGCAGCACAAGTTTGAGGTGGGGACAACTTCGGTGTGGGGTCCATCCTTCGATATAAGGATATTTTGCAGTCAGGGCCAGGGGCCCCCGAGCACATCCTTTTTCCATTTTCCCTGGGAAAGAAAACTCAGCAGTCCAGGTTCCTGATGTCAGTTTGTAGGGCTCTCTTGGGTCTATCAGGGCAGCACAAGTTTGAGGTGGGGACAACTTCGGTGTGGGGTCCATCCTTCGATATAAGGATTTTTTGAAGTGAGGGCCCTGCCCAGGGCCAGGGGCCCCCGGGCACATCCTTTTTCCATTTTCCCTGGGAAAGAAAACTCAGCAGTCCAGGTTGCTGATGTCAGTTTGTAGGGCTCCCTTGGGTCTATCAGGGCAGCACAAGTTTGAGGTGGGGAGAACTTCGGTGTGGGGTCCATCCTTCGATATAAGGATTTTTTGCAGACAGGGCCAGGGGGCCCCGGGCACATCCTTTGGCCATTTTCCCTGGGAAAGAAAACTCAGCAGTCCAGGTTCCTGATGTCAGTTTGTAGGGCTCCCTTGGGTTTATCAGGGCAGCACAAGTTTGAGGTGGGGACAACTTCGGTGTGGGGTCCATCCTTCGATATAAGGATTCTTTTCAGTCAGGGCCAGGGGTCCCCGGGCACATCCTTTTTCCATTTTCCCTGGGAAAGAAAACTCAGCAGTCCAGGTTCCTGATGTCAGTTTGTAGGGCTCCCTTGGGTCTATCAGGGCAGCACAACTTTGAGGTGGGGACAACTTCGGTGTGGGGTCCATCCTTCGATATAAGGATATTTTGTAGTCAGGGCCAGGGGCCCCCGAGTACATTCTTTTTCCATTTTCCCTGGGAAAGAAAACTCAGCAGTCCAGGTTCCTGATGTCAGTTTGTAGGGCTCCCTTGGGTCTATCAGGGCAGCACAACTTTGAGGTGGGGACAACTTCGGTGTGGGGTCCATCCTTCGATATAAGGATTCTTTGCAGTCAGGGCCAGGGGCCCCCGGGCACATCCTTTTTCCATTTTCCCTGGGAAAGAAAACTCAGCAGTCCAGGTTCCTGATGTCAGTTTGTAGGGCTCCCTTGGGTCTATCAGGGCAGCACAAGTTTGAGGTAGGGACAACTTCGGTGTGGGGTCCATCCTTCGATATAAGGATTCTTTGCAGTCAGGACACAACCGTGGGCCAGGGGCCCCCGGGCACATACTTTTTCCATTTTACCTGGGAAAGAAAACTTAGCAGTCCAGGTTCCTGATGTCAGTTTGTAGGGCTCCCTTGGGTCTATCAGGGCAGCACAAATTTCAGGTGGGGACAACTTCGGTGTGGGGTCCATCCTTCGATATAAGGATTCTTTGCAGTCAGGGCCAGGGGCCCCCGGGCACATCCTTTGGCCATTTTCCCTGGGAAAGAAAACTCAGCAGTCCAGGTTCCTGATGTCAGTTTGTAGGGCTCCCTTGGGTCTATCAGGGCAGCACAAGTTTGAGGTGGGGACAACTTCGGTGTGGGGTCCATCCTTCGATATAAGGATTTTTTTGCAGTGAGGCCCCAGCCATGGGCCAGGGGCACCTGGGCACATCCTTTTTCCATTTTCCCTGGGAAAGAAAACTCAGCAGTCCAGGTTCCTGATGTCAGTTTGTAGGGCTCTCTTGGGTTTATCAGGGCAGCACATGTTTGAGGTGGGGACAACTTCGGTGTGGGGTCCATCCTTCGATATAAGGATTTTTTGCAGTCAGGGCCAGGGGCCCCCGGGCACATCCTTTTTCCATTTTCCCTGGGAAAGAAAACTCAGCAGTCCAGGTTCCTGATGTCAGTTTGTAGGGCTCCCTTGGGTCTATCAGGGCAGCACAAGTTTGAGGTGGGGAGAACTTCGGTGTGGGGTCCATCCTTCGAAATAAGGATTCTTTGCAGTCAGGGCCAGGGGCCCCCGGGCACATCCTTTGGCCATTTTCCCTGGGAAAGAAAACTCAGCAGTCCAGGTTCCTGATGTCAGTTTGTAGGGCTCCCTTGGATCTATCAGGGCAGCACAAGTTTGAGGTGGGGACAACTTCGGTGTGGGGTCCATCCTTCGATACAAGGATTTTTTGCAGTCAGGGCCAGGGGCCCCTGGGCACATCCTTTTTCCATTTTCCCTGGGAAAGAAAACTCAGCAGTCCAGGTTCCTGATGTCAGTTTGTAGGGCTCCCTTGGGTCTATCAGGGCAGCACAAGTTTGAGGTGGGGACAACTTCGGTGTGGGGTCCATCCTTCGATATAAGGATTCTTTGCAGTCAGGGCCAGGGGCCCCCGGGCACATCCTTTTTCCATTTTCCCTGGGAAAGAAAACTCAGCAGTCCAGGTTCCTGATGTCAGTTTGTAGGGCTCCCTTGGGTCTATCAGGGCAGCACAAGTTTGAGGTGGGGACAACTTCGGTGTGGGGTCCATCCTTCGATATAAGGATTTTTTGCAGTCAGGGCCAGGGGCCCCCGGGCACATCCTTTTTCCATTTTCCCTGGGAAAGAAAACTCAGCAGTCCAGGTTCCTGATGTCAGTTTGTAGGGCTCCCTTGGGTCTATCAGGGCAGCACAAGTTTGAGGTGGGGACAACTTCGGTGTGGGGTCCATCCTTCGATATAAGGATTTTTTGAAGTGAGGGCCCTGCCCAGGGCCAGGGGCCCCCGGGCACATCCTTTTTCCATTTTCCCTGGGAAAGAAAACTCAGCAGTCCAGGTTGCTGATGTCAGTTTGTAGGGCTCCCTTGGGTCTATCAGGGCAGCACAAGTTTGAGGTGGGGACAACTTCGGTGTGGGGTCCATCCTTCGATATAAGGATTTTTTGCAGACAGGGCCAGGGGGCCCCGGGCACATCCTTTGGCCATTTTCCCTGGGAAAGAAAACTCAGCAGTCCAGGTTCCTGATGTCAGTTTGTAGGGCTCCCTTGGGTTTATCAGGGCAGCACAAGTTTGAGGTGGGGACAACTTCGGTGTGGGGTCCATCCTTCGATATAAGGATATTTTGCAGTCAGGGCCAGGGGCCCCCGGGCGCAACTTTTTCCATTTTCCCTGGGAAAGAAAACTCAGCAGTCCAGGTTCCTGATGTCAGTTTGTAGGGCTCCCTTGGGTCTATCAGGGCAGCACAAGTTTGAGGTGGGGACAACTTCGGTGTGGGGTCCATCCTTCGATATAAGGATTCTTTTCAGTCAGGGCCAGGGGTCCCCGGGCACATCCTTTTTCCATTTTCCCTGGGAAAGAAAACTCAGCAGTCCAGGTTCCTGATGTCAGTTTGTAGGGCTCCCTTGGGTCTATCAGGGCAGCACAACTTTGAGGTGGGGACAACTTCGGTGTGGGGTCCATCCTTCGATATAAGGATATTTTGCAGTCAGGGCCAGGGGCCCCCGAGTACATTCTTTTTCCATTTTCCCTGGGAAAGAAAACTCAGCAGTCCAGGTTCCTGATGTCAGTTTGTAGGGCTCCCTTGGGTCTATCAGGGCAGCACAACTTTGAGGTGGGGACAACTTCGGTGTGGGGTCCATCCTTCGATATAAGGATTCTTTGCAGTCAGGGCCAGGGGCCCCCGGGCACATCCTTTTTCCATTTTCCCTGGGAAAGAAAACTCAGCAGTCCAGGTTCCTGATGTCAGTTTGTAGGGCTCCCTTGGGTCTATCAGGGCAGCACAAGTTTGAGGTAGGGACAACTTCGGTGTGGGGTCCATCCTTCGATATAAGGATTCTTTGCAGTCAGGACACAACCGTGGGCCAGGGGCCCCCGGGCACATACTTTTTCCATTTTCCCTGGGAAAGAAAACTTAGCAGTCCAGGTTCCTGATGTCAGTTTGTAGGGCTCCCTTGGGTCTATCAGGGCAGCACAAATTTGAGGTGGGGACAACTTCGGTGTGGGGTCCATCCTTCGATATAAGGATTCTTTGCAGTCAGGGCCAGGGGCCCCCGGGCACATCCTTTTTCCATTTTCCCTGGGAAAGAAAACTCAGCAGTCCAGGTTCCTGATGTCAGTTTGTAGGTCTCCCTTGGGTCTATCAGGGCAGCACAAGTTTGAGGTGGGGACAACTTCGGTGTGGGGTCCATCCTTCGATATAAGGATTTTTTGCAGTGAGGGCCCTGCCCAGGGCCAGGGGCCCCCGGGCACATCCTTTTTCCATTTTCCCTGGGAAAGAAAACTCAGCAGTCCAGGTTCCTGATGTCAGTTTGTAGGGCTCCCTTGGGTCTATCAGGGCAGCACAAGTTTGAGGTGGGGAGAACTTCGGTGTGGGGTCCATCCTTCGATATAAGGATTTTTTGCAGACAGGGCCAGGGGCCCCCGGGCACATCCTTTGGCCATTTTCCCTGGGAAAGAAAACTCAGCAGTCCAGGTCCCTGTTGTCAGTTTGTAGGGCTCCCTTGGGTGTATCAGGGCAGCACAAGTTTGAGGTGGGGACAACTTCGGTGTGGGGTCCATCCTTCGATATAAGGATTCTTTGCAGTCAGGGCCAGGGGCCCCTGGGCACATCCTTTTTCCATTTTCCCTGGGAAAGAAAACTCAGCAGTCCAGGTTCCTGATGTCAGTTTGTAGGGCTCCCTTGGGTCTATCAGGGCAGCACAAGTTTGAGGTGGGGACAACTTTGGTGTGGGGTCCATCCTTCGATATAAGGATTTTTTGCAGTCAGGGCAAGAGGCCCCCGGGCACATCCTTTTTCCATTTTCCCTGGGAAAGAAAACTCAGCAGTCCAGGTTCCTGATGTCAGTTTGTAGGGCTCCCTTGGGTCTATCAGGGCAGCACAAGTTTGAGGTGGGGACAACTTCGGTGTGGGGTCCATCCTTCGATATAAGGATTTTTTTGCAGTGAGGCCCCAGCCATGGGCCAGGGGCACCTGGGCACATCCTTTTTCCATTTTCCCTGGGAAAGAAAACTCAGCAGTCCAGGTTCCTGATGTCAGTTTGTAGGGCTCCCTTGGGTCTATCAGGGCAGCACAAGTTTGAGGTGGGGACTACTTCGGTGTGGGGTCCATCCTTCGATATAAGGATTTTTTGCAGTCAGGGCCAGGGGCGCCCGGGCACATCCTTTTTCCATTTTTATGGGAAAGAAAACTCAGCAGTCCAGGTTCCTGATGTCAGTTTGTAGGGCTCCCTTGGGTCTATCAGGGCAGCACAACTTTGAGGTGGGGACAACTTCGGTGTGGGGTCCATCCTTCGATATAAGGATTTTTTGCAGTCAGGGCCAGGGGCCCCCGGGCACATCCTTTGGCCATTTTCCCTGGGAAAGAAAACTCAGCAGTCCAGGTTCCTGATGTCAGTTTGTAGGGCTCCCTTGGGTGTATCAGGGCAGCACAACTTTGAGGTGGGGACAACTTCGGTGTGGGGTCCATCCTTCGATATAAGGATATTTTGCAGTCAGGGCCAGGGGCCCCCGGGCACATCCTTTTTCCATTTTCCCTGGGAAAGAAAACTCAGCAGTCCAGGTTCCTGATGTCAGTTTGTAGGGCTCCCTTGGGTCTATCAGGGCAGCACAAGTTTGAGGTGGGGACAACTTCGGTGTGGGGTCCATCCTTCGATATAAGGATTTTTTGCAGTCAGGGCCAGGGGCCCCCGGGCACATCCTTTGGCCATTTTCCCTGGGAAAGAAAACTCAGCAGTCCAGGTTCCTGATGTCAGTTTGTAGGGCTCTCTTGGGTCTATCAGGGCAGCACAAGTTTGAGGTGGGGACAACTTCGGTGTGGGGTCCATCCTTCGATATAAGGATTTTTTGCAGTGAGGCCCCTGCCCAGGGCCAGGGGCCCCCGGGCACATCCTTTTTCCATTTTCCCTGGGAAAGAAAACTCAGCAGTCCAGGCTGCTGATGTCAGTTTGTAGGGCTCCCTTGGGTCTATCAGGGCAGCACAAGTTTGAGGTGGGGAGAACTTCGGTGTGGGGTCCATCCTTCGATATAAGGATTTTTTGCAGACAGGGCCAGGGGCCCCCGGGCACATCCTTTGGCCATTTTCCCTGGGAAAGAAAACTGAGCAGTCCAGGTTCCTGATGTCAGTTTGTAGGGCTCCCTTGGATCTATCAGGGCAGCACAAGTTTGAGGTGGGGACAACTTCGGTGTGGGGTCCATCCTTCGATACAAGGATTTTTTGCAGTCAGGGCCAGGGGCCCCTGGGCACATCCTTTTTCCATTTTCCCTGGGAAAGAAAACTCAGCAGTCCAGGTTGCTGATGTCAGTTTGTAGGGCTCCCTTGGGTCTATCAGGGCAGCACAAGTTTGAGGTGGGGACAACTTCGGTGTGGGGTCCATCCTTCGATATAAGGATTCTTTGCAGTCAGGGCCAGGGGTCCCCGGGCACATCCTTTTTCCATTTTCCCTGGGAAAGAAAACTCAGCAGTCCAGGTTCCTGATGTCAGTTTGTAGGGCTCCCTTGGGTCTATCAGGGCAGCACAAGTTTGAGGTGGGGACAACTTCGGTGTGGGGTCCATCCTTCGATATAAGGATTTTTTGCAGTCAGGGCCAGGGGCCCCCGGGCACATCCTTTTTCCATTTTCCCTGGGAAAGAAAACTCAGCAGTCCAGGTTCCTGATGTCAGTTTGTAGGGCTCCCTTGGGTCTATCAGGGCAGCACAAGTTTGAGGTGGGGACAACTTCGGTGTGGGGTCCATCCTTCGATATAAGGATATTTTGCAGTCAGGGCCAGGGGCCCCCGAGCACATCCTTTTTCCATTTTCCCTGGGAAAGAAAACTCAGCAGTCCAGGTTCCTGATGTCAGTTTGTAGGGCTCTCTTGGGTCTATCAGGGCAGCACAAGTTTGAGGTGGGGACAACTTCGGTGTGGGGTCCATCCTTCGATATAAGGATTTTTTGAAGTGAGGGCCCTGCCCAGGGCCAGGGGCCCCCGGGCACATCCTTTTTCCATTTTCCCTGGGAAAGAAAACTCAGCAGTCCAGGTTGCTGATGTCAGTTTGTAGGGCTCCCTTGGGTCTATCAGGGCAGCACAAGTTTGAGGTGGGGAGAACTTCGGTGTGGGGTCCATCCTTCGATATAAGGATTTTTTGCAGACAGGGCCAGGGGGCCCCGGGCACATCCTTTGGCCATTTTCCCTGGGAAAGAAAACTCAGCAGTCCAGGTTCCTGATGTCAGTTTGTAGGGCTCCCTTGGGTTTATCAGGGCAGCACAAGTTTGAGGTGGGGACAACTTCGGTGTGGGGTCCATCCTTCGATATAAGGATATTTTGCAGTCAGGGCCAGGGGCCCCCGGGCGCAACCTTTTCCATTTTCCCTGGGAAAGAAAACTCAGCAGTCCAGGTTCCTGATGTCAGTTTGTAGGGCTCCCTTGGGTCTATCAGGGCAGCACAAGTTTGAGGTGGGGACAACTTCGGTGTGGGGTCCATCCTTCGATATAAGGATTCTTTGCAGTCAGGGCCAGGGGTCCCCGGGCACATCCTTATTCCATTTTCCCTGGGAAAGAAAACTCAGCAGTCCAGGTTCCTGATGTCAGTTTGTAGGGCTCCCTTGGGTCTATCAGGGCAGCACAACTTTGAGGTGGGGACAACTTCGGTGTGGGGTCCATCCTTCGATATAAGGATATTTTGCAGTCAGGGCCAGGGGCCCCCGAGTACATTCTTTTTCCATTTTCCCTGGGAAAGAAAACTCAGCAGTCCAGGTTCCTGATGTCAGTTTGTAGGGCTCCCTTGGGTCTATCAGGGCAGCACAACTTTGAGGTGGGGACAACTTCGGTGTGGGGTCCATCCTTCGATATAAGGATTCTTTGCAGTCAGGGCCAGGGGCCCCCGGGCACATCCTTTTTCCATTTTCCCTGGGAAAGAAAACTCAGCAGTCCAGGTTCCTGATGTCAGTTTGTAGGGCTCCCTTGGGTCTATCAGGGCAGCACAAGTTTGAGGTAGGGACAACTTCGGTGTGGGGTCCATCCTTCGATATAAGGATTCTTTGCAGTCAGGACACAACCGTGGGCAAGGGGCCCCCGGGCACATACTTTTTCCATTTTCCCTGGGAAAGAAAACTTAGCAGTCCAGGTTCCTGATGTCAGTTTGTAGGGCTCCCTTGGGTCTATCAGGGCAGCACAAGTTTGAGGTGGGGACAACTTCGGTGTGGGGTCCATCCTTCGATATAAGGATTTTTTTGCAGTGAGGCCCCAGCCATGGGCCAGGGGCACCTGGGCACATCCTTTTTCCATTTTCCCTGGGAAAGAAAACTCAGCAGTCCTGGTTCCTGATGTCAGTTTGTAGGGCTCTCTTGGGTTTATCAGGGCAGCACATGTTTGAGGTGGGGACAACTTCGGTGTGGGGTCCATCCTTCGATATAAGGATTTTTTGCAGTCAGGGCCAGGGGCCCCCGGGCACATCCTTTGGCCATTTTCCCTGGGAAAGAAAACTCAGCAGTCCAGGTTCCTGATGTCAGTTTGTAGGGCTCCCTTGGGTGTATCAGGGCAGCACAAGTTTGAGGTGGGGACAACTTCGGTGTGGGGTCCATCCTTCGATATAAGGATTTTTTGCAGTCAGGGCCAGGGGCCCCTGGGCACATCCTTTTTCCATTTTCCCTGGGAAAGAAAACTCAGCAGTCCAGGTTCCTGATGTCAGTTTGTAGGGCTCTCTTGGGTCTATCAGGGCAGCACAAGTTTGAGGTGGGGAGAACTTCGGTGTGGGGTCCATCCTTCGATATAAGGATTTTTTGCAGACAGGGCCAGGGGCCCCCGGGCACATCCTTTGGCCATTTTCCCTGGGAAAGAAAACTCAGCAGTCCAGGTTCCTGATGTCAGTTTGTAGGGCTCCCTTGGGTTTATCAGGGCAGCACAAATTTGAGGTGGGGACAACTTCGGTGTGGGGTCCATCCTTCGATATAAGGATATTTTGCAGTCAGGGCCAGGGGCCCCTGGGCACATCCTTTTTCCATTTTCCCTGGGAAAGAAAACTCAGCAGTCCAGGCTCCTGATGTCAGTTTGTAGGGCTGCCTTGGGTCTATCAGGGTAGCACAAGTTTGAGGTCGGGACAACTTCGGTGTGGGGTCCATCCTTCGATATAAGGATTTTTTGCAGTCAGGGCCAGGGGCCCCGGGCATATCCTTTGGCCATTTTCCCTGGGAAAGAAAACTCAGCAGTCCAGGTTCCTGATGTCAGTTTGTAGGGCTCCCTTGGGTGTATCAGGGCAGCACAAGTTTGAGGTGGGGACAACTTCGGTGTGGGGTCCATCCTTCGATATAAGGATTCTTTGCAGTCAGGGCCAGGGGCCCCCGGGCACATCCTTTTTCCATTTTCCCTGGGAAAGAAAACTCAGCAGTCCAGGTTCCTGATGTCAGTTTGTAGGTCTCCCTTGGGTCTATCAGGGCAGCACAAGTTTGAGGTGGGGACAACTTCGGTGTGGGGTCCATCCTTCGATATAAGGATTTTTTGCAGTCAGGGCCAGGGGCCCCCGGGCGCAACGTTTTTCCATTTTCCCTGGGAAAGAAAACTCAGCAGTCCAGGTTCCTGATGTCAGTTTGTAGGGCTCTCTTGGGTCTATCAGGGCAGCTCAAGTTTGAGGTGGGGACAACTTCGGTGTGGGGTCCATTCTTCGATATAAGGATTTTTTGCAGTGAGGGCCCTGCCCAGGGCCAGGTGCCCCCGGGCACATCCTTTTTCCATTTTCCCTGGGAAAGAAAACTCAGCAGTCCAGGTTCCTGATGTCAGTTTGTAGGGCTCCCTTGGGTCTATCAGGGCAGCACAAGTTTGAGGTGGGGACAACTTCGGTGTGGGGTCCATCCTTCGATATAAGGATTCTTTGCAGTCAGGGCCAGGGGCCCCTGGGCACATCCTTTTTCCATTTTCCCTGGGAAAGAAAACTCAGCAGTCCAGGTTCCTGATGTCAGTTTGTAGGGCTCCCTTGGGTCTATCAGGGCAGCACAAGTTTGAGGTGGGGAGAACTTCGGTGTGGGGTCCATCCTTCGATATAAGGATTTTTTGCAGTCAGGGCCAGGGGCCCCCGGGCACATCCTTTGGCCATTTTCCCTGGGAAAGAAAACTCAGCAGTCCAGGTTGCTGATGTCAGTTTGTAGGGCTCCCTTGGGTCTATCAGGGCAGCACAAGTTTGAGGTGGGGACAACTTCGGTGTGGGGTCCATCCTTCGATATAAGGATTTTTTGCAGTCAGGGCCAGGGGCCCCCGGGCACATCCTTTTTCCATTTTCCCTGGGAAAGAAAACTCAGCAGTCCAGGTTCCTGATGTCAGTTTGTAGTGCTCCCTTGGGTCTATCAGGGCAGCACAAGTTTGAGGTGGGGACAACTTCGGTGTGGGGTCCATCCTTCGATATAAGGATTTTTTGCAGTGAGGGCCCTGCCCAGGGCCAGGGGCCCCCGGGCACATCCTTTTTCCATTTTCCCTGGGAAAGAAAACTCAGCAGTCCAGGTTGCTGATGTCAGTTTGTAGGGCTCTCTTGGGTCTATCAGGGCAGCACAAGTTTGAGGTGGGGACAACTTCGGTGTGGGGTCCATCCTTCGATATAAGGATTTTTTGCAGTGAGGGCCCTGCCCAGGGCCAGGGGCCCCCGGGCACATCCTTTTTCCATTTTCCCTGGGAAAGAAAACTCAGCAGTCCAGGTTCCTGATGTCAGTTTGTAGGGCTCCCTTGGGTCTATCAGGGCAGCACAAGTTTGAGGTGGGGAGAACTTCGGTGTGGGGTCCATCCTTCGATATAAGGATTTTTTGCAGTCAGGGCCAGGGGCCCCCGGGCACATCCTTTGGCCATTTTCCCTGGGAAAGAAAACTCAGCAGTCCAGGTTGCTGATGTCAGTTTGTAGGGCTCCCTTGGGTCTATCAGGGCAGCACAAGTTTGAGGTGGGGACAACTTCGGTGTGGGGTCCATCCTTCGATATAAGTCTTTTTTGCAGTCAGGGCCAGGGGCCCCCGAGCACACCCTTTTTCCGTTATCCCTGGGAAAGAAAACTCAGCAGTCCAGGTTCCTGATGTCAGTTTGTAGGGCTCCCTTGGGTCTATCAGGGCAGCACAAGTTTGAGGTGGGGACAACTTCGGTGTGCGGTCCATCCTTCGATATAAGGATTCTTTGCAGTCAGGTCCAGGGGCCCCCGGGCACATCCTTTTTCCATTTTCCCTGGGAAAGAAAACTTAGCAGTCCAGGTTACTGATGTCAGTTTGTAGGGCTCCCTTGGGTGTATCAGGGCAGCACAAGTTTGAGGTGGGGACAACTTCGGTGTGGGGTCCATCCTTCGATATAAGGATTTTTTGCAGTCAGGGCCAGGGGCCCCTGGGAACATCCTTTTTCCATTTTCCCTGGGAAAGAAAACTCAGCAGTCCAGGTTCCTGATGTCAGTTTGTAGGGCTCCCTTGGGTCTATCAGGGCAGCACAAGTTTGAGGTAGGGACAACTTCGGTGTGGGGTCCATCCTTCGATATAAGGATTTTTTGCAGTGAGGGCCCTGCCCAGGGCCAGGGGCCCCTGGGCACATCCTTTTTCCATTTTCCCTGGGAAAGAAAACTCAGCAGTCCAGGTTCCTGATGTCAGTTTGTAGGGCTCTCTTGGGTCTATCAGGGCAGCACATGTTTGAGGTGGGGACAACTTCGGTGTGGGGTCCATCCTTCGATATAAGGATTTTTTGCAGTCAGGGCCAGGGGCCCCCGGGCACATCCTTTTTCCATTTTCCCTGGGAAAGAAAACTCAGCAGTCCAGGTTCCTGATGTCAGTTTGTAGGGCTCCCTTGAGTCTATCAGGGCAGCACAAGTTTGAGGTGGGGACAACTTCGGTGTGGGGTCCATCCTTCGATATAAGGATTTTTTGCAGTCAGGGCCAGGGGCCCCCGGGCACATCCTTTTTCCATTTTCCCTGGGAAAGAAAACTCAGCAGTCCAGGTTCCTGATGTCAGTTTGTAGGGCTCCCTTGGGTCTATCAGGGCAGCACAATTTTGAGGTGGGGAGAACTTCGGTGTGGGGTCCATCCTTCGATATAAGGATTTTTTGCACTCAGGGCCAGGGGCCCCCGGGCACATCCTTTGGCCATTTTCCCTGGGAAAGAAAACTCAGCAGTCCAGGTTCCTGATATCAGTTTGTAGGGCTCCCTTGGGTCTATCAGGGCAGCACAAGTTTGAGGTGGGGACAACTTCGGTGTGGGGTCCATCCTTCGATATAAGGATTCTTTGCAGTCAGGGCCAGGGGCCCCCGGGCACATCCTTTTTCCATTTTCCCTGGGAAAGAAAACTCAGCAGTCCAGGTTCCTGATGTCAGTTTGTAGGGCTCTCTTGGGTCTATCAGGGCAGCACAAGTTTGAGGTGGGGACAACTTCGGTGTGGGGTCCATCCTTCGATATAAGGATTTTTTGCAGTGAGGGCCCTGCCCAGGGCCAGGGGCCCCCGGGCACATCCTTTTTCCATTTTCCCTGGGAAAGAAAACTCAGCAGTCCAGGTTCCTGATGTCAGTTTGTAGGGCTCCCTTGGGTCTATCAGGGCAGCACAAGTTTGAGGTGGGGACAACTTCGGTGTGGGGTCCATCCTTCGATATAAGGATTTTTTGCAGTCAGGGCCAGGGGCCCCCGGGCACATCCTTTTTCCATTTTCCCTGGGAAAGAAAACTCAGCAGTCCAGGTTCCTGATGTCAGTTTGTAGGGCTCTCTTGGGTCTATCAGGGCAGCACAAGTTTGAGGTGGGGACAACTTCGGTGTGGGGTCCATCCTTCGATATAAGGATTTTTTGCAGTGAGGGCCCTGCCCAGGGCCAGGGGCCCCCGGGCACATCCTTTTTCCATTTTCCCTGGGAAAGAAAACTCAGCAGTCCAGGTTCCTGATGTCAGTTTGTAGGGCTCCCTTGGGTCTATCAGGGCAGCACAAGTTTGAGGTGGGGAGAACTTCGGTGTGGGGTCCATCCTTCGATATAAGTCTTTTTTGCAGTCAGGGCCAGGGGCCCCCGGGCACATCCTTTTTCCGTTATCCCTGGGAAAGAAAACTCAGCAGTCCAGGTTCCTGATGTCAGTTTGTAGGGCTCCCTTGGGTCTATCAGGGCAGCACAAGTTTGAGGTGGGGACAACTTCGGTGTGCGGTCCATCCTTCGATATAAGGATTCTTTGCAGTCAGGTCCAGGGGCCCCCGGGCACATCCTTTTTCCATTTTCCCTGGGAAAGAAAACTTAGCAGTCCAGGTTACTGATGTCAGTTTGTAGGGCTCCCTTGGGTGTATCAGGGCAGCACAAGTTTGAGGTGGGGACAACTTCGGTGTGGGGTCCATCCTTCGATATAAGGATTTTTTGCAGTCAGGGCCAGGGGCCCCTGGGAACATCCTTTTTCCATTTTCCCTGGGAAAGAAAACTCAGCAGTCCAGGTTCGTGATGTCAGTTTGTAGGGCTCCCTTGGGTCTATCAGGGCAGCACAAGTTTGAGGTGGGGACAACTTCGGTGTGGGGTCCATCCTTCGATATAAGGATTTTTTGCAGTGAGGGCCCTGCCCAGGGCCAGGGGCCCCCGGGCACATCCTTTTTCCATTTTCCCTGGGAAAGAAAACTCAGCAGTCCAGGTTCCTGATGTCAGTTTGTAGGGCTCCCTTGGGTCTATCAGGGCAGCACAAGTTTGAGGTGGGGACAACTTCGGTGTGGGGTCCATCCTTCGATATAAGGATTCTTTGCAGTCAGGGCCAGGGGCCCCCTGGCACATCCTTTTTCCATTTTCCCTGGGAAAGAAAACTCAGCAGTCCAGGTTCCTGATGTCAGTTTGTAGGGCTCCCTTGGGTGTATCAAGGCAGCACAATTTTGAGGTGGGGACAACTTCGGTGTGGTGTCCATCCTTCGATATAAGGTTTTTTTGCAGTCAGGACCAGGGGCCCCCGGGCACATCCTTTGGCCATTTTCCCTGGGAAAGAAAACTCAGCAGTCCAGGTTCCTGATGTCAGTTTGTAGGGCTCCCTTGGGTCTATCAGGGCAGCACAAGTTTGAGGTGGGGACAACTTCGGTGTGGGGTCCATCCTTCGATATAAGTCTTTTTTGCAGTCAGGGCCAGGGGCCCCCGAGCACACCCTTTTTCCATTATCCCTGGGAAAGAAAACTCAGCAGTCCAGGTTCCTGATGTCAGTTTGTAGGGCTCTCTTGGGTCTATCAGGGCAGCACAAGTTTGAGGTGGGGACAACTTCGGTGTGGGGTCCATCCTTCGATATAAGGATTTTTTGCAGTCAGGGCCAGGGGCCCCCGCGCACATCCTTTGGCCATTTTCCCTGGGAAAGAAAACTCAGCAGTCCAGGTTCCTGATGTCAGTTTGTAGTGCTCCCTTGGGTCTATTAGGGCAGCACTAGTTTGAGGTAGGGACAACTTCGGTGTGGGGTCCATCCTTCGATATAAGGATTCTTTGCAGTCAGGGCCAGGGGCCCCTGGGCACATCCTTTTTCCATTTTCCCTGGGAAAGAAAACTTAGCAGTCCAGGTTCCTGATGTCAGTTTGTAGGGCTCCCTTGGGTCTATCAGGGCAGCACAAGTTTGAGGTGGGGACAACTTCGGTGTGGGGTCCATCCTTCGATATAAGGATTTTTTGCAGTCAGGGCCCAGCCCAGGGCCAGGGGCCCCTGGGCACATCCTTTTTCCATTTTCCCTGGGAAAGAAAACTTAGCAGTCCAGGTTCCTGATGTCAGTTTGTAGGGCTCCCTTGGGTCTATCAGGGCAGCACAAGTTTGAGGTGGGGACAACTTCGGTGTGGGGTCCATCCTTCGATATAAGGATTTTTTGCAGTCAGGGCCAGGGGCCCCTGGGAACAACCTTTTTCCATTTTCCCTGGGAAAGAAAACTCAGCAGTCCAGGTTCCTGATGTCAGTTTGTAGGGCTCCCTTGGGTCTATCAGGGCAGCACAAGTTTGAGGTGGGGACAACTTCGGTGTGGGGTCCATCCTTCGATATAAGGATTTTTTTGCAGTGAGTCCCCAGCCATGGGCCAGGGGCACCTGGGCACATCCTTTTTCCATTTTCCCTGGGAAAGAAAACTCAGCAGTCCAGGTTGCTGATGTCAGTTTGTAGGGCTCTCTTGGGTCTATCAGGGCAGCACATGTTTGAGGTGGGGACAACTTCGGTGTGGGGTCCATCCTTCGATATAAGGATTTTTTGCAGTCAGGGCCAGGGGCCCCCGGGCACATCCTTTTTCCATTTTCCCTGGGAAAGAAAACTCAGCAGTCCAGGTTCCTGATGTCAGTTTGTAGGGCTCCCTTGGGTCTATCAGGGCAGCTCAAGTTTGAGGTGGGGACAACTTCGGTGTGGGGTCCATCCTTCGATATAAGGATTTTTTGCAGTCAGGGCCAGGGGCCCCCGGGCACATCCTTTTTCCATTTTCCCTGGGAAAGAAAACTCAGCAGTCCAGGTTCCTGATGTCAGTTTGTAGGGCTCCCTTGGGTCTATCAGGGCAGCACAAGTCTGAGGTGGGGACAACTTCGGTGTGGGGTCCATCCTTCGATATAAGGATTTTTTGCAGTGAGGCCCCAGCCCTGGGCCAGTGTCCCCTGGGCACATCCTTTTTCCATTTTCCCTGGGAAAGAAAACTCAGCAGTCCAGGTTGCTGATGTCAGTTTGTAGGGCTCTCTTGGGTCTATCAGGGCAGCACAAGTTTGAGGTGGGGACAACTTCGGTGTGGGGTCCATCCTTCGATATAAGGATTTTTTGCAGTGAGGGCCCTGCCCAGGGCCAGGGGCCCCCGGGCACATCCTTTTTCCATTTTCCCTGGGAAAGAAAACTCAGCAGTCCAGGTTCGTGATGTCAGTTTGTAGTGCTCCCTTGGGTCTATCAGGGCAGCACAAGTTTGAGGTAGGGACAACTTCGGTGTGGGGTCCATCCTTCGATATAAGGATTTTTTGCAGTCAGGGCCATGGGCCCCTGGGCACATCCTTTTTCCATTTTCCCTGGGAAAGAAAACTCAGCAGTCCAGGTTCCTGATGTCAGTTTGTAGGGCTCCCTTGGGTCTATCAGGGCAGCACAAGTTTGAGGTGGGGACAACTTCGGTGTGGGGTCCATCCTTCGATATAAGGATTTTTTGCAGTCAGGGCCAGGGGCCCCCGGGCACACCCCTTTTCCATTTTCCCTGGGAAAGAAAACTCAGCAGTCCAGGTTCCTGATGTCAGTTTGTAGGGGTCCCTTGGGTCTATCAGGGCAGCACAAGTTTGAGGTGGGGACAACTTCGGTGTGGGGTCCATCCTTCGATATAATGATTCTTTGCAGACAGGGCCAGGGGCCCCCGGGCACATCCTTTTTCCATTTTCCCTGGTAAAGAAAACTCAGCAGTCCAGGTTCCTGATGTCAGTTTGTAGGGCTCCCTTGGGTGTATCAGGGCAGCACAAGTTAGAGGTGGGGACAACTTCGGTGTGGGGTACATCCTTCGATATAAGGATTTTTTGCAGTCAGGGCCAGGGGCCCCCGGGCACATCCTTTTTCCATTTTCCCTGGGAAAGAAAACTCAGCAGTCCAGGTTCCTGATGTCAGTTTGTAGGGGTCCCTTGGGTCTATCAGGGCAGCACAAGTTTGAGGTGGGGACAACTTCGGTGTGGGGTCCATCCTTCGATATAAGGATTCTTTGCAGTCAGGGCCAGGGGCCCCTGGGCACACCCTTTTTCCATTTTCCCTGGGAAAGAAAACTCAGCAGTCCAGGTTGCTGATGTCAGTTTGTAGGGCTCCCTTGGGTCTATCAGGGCAGCACAAGTTTGAGGTGGGGACAACTTCGGTGTGGGGTCCATCCTTCGATATAAGGATTTTTTTGCAGTGCGGGCCCAGCCCTGGGCCAGGGGCCCCTGGGCACATCCTTTTTCCATTTTCCCTGGGAAAGAAAACTCAGCAGTCCAGGTTCCTGATGTCAGTTTGTAGGGCTCCCTTGGGTCTATCAGGGCAGCAGAAGTTTGAGGTGGGGACAACTTCGGTGTGGGGTCCATCCTTCGATATAAGGATTTTTTGCAGTCAGGGCCAGGGGTCCCCGGGCACATCCTTTTTCCATTTTCCCTGGGAAAGAAAACTCAGCAGTCCAGGTTCCTGATGTCAGTTTGTAGGGCTCCCTTGGGTCTATCAGGGCAGCACAAGTTTGAGGTGGGGACAACTTCGGTGTGGGGTCCATCCTTCGATAGAAGGATTTTTTGCAGTCAGGGCCAGGGGCCCCCGAGCACACCCTTTTTCCATTATCCCTGGGAAAGAAAACTCAGCAGTCCAGGTTCCTGATGTCAGTTTGTAGGGCTCCCTTGGGTCTATCAGGGCAGCACAAGTTTGAGGTGGGGACAACTTCGGTGTGGGGTCCATCCTTCGATATAAGGATTTTTTTGCAGTGAGGCCCCTGCCATGGGCCAGGGGCACCTGGGCACATCCTTTTTCCATTTTCCCTGGGAAAGAAAACTCAGCAGTCCAGGTTGCTGATGTCAGTTTGTAGGGCTCTCTTGGGTCTATCAGGGCAGCACAAGTTTGAGGTGGGGAGAACTTCGGTGTGGGGTCCATCCTTCGATATAAGGAGTTTTTCCAGTCAGGGCCAGGGGCCCCCGGGCACATCCTTTTTCCATTTTCCCTGGGAAAGAAAACTCAGCAGTCCAGGTTCCTGATGTCAGTTTGTAGGGCTCCCTTGGGTCTATCAGGGCAGCACAACTTTGAGGTGGGGACAACTTCGGTGTGGGGTCCATCCTTCGATATAAGGATTCTTTGGAGTCAGGGCCAGGGGCCCCCGGGCACATCCTTTTTCCATTTTCCCTGGGAAAGAAAACTCAGCAGTCCAGGTTCCTGATGTCAGTTTGTAGGGCTCCCTTGGGTGTATCAAGGCAGCACAATTTTGAGGTGGGGACAACTTCGGTGTGGGGTCCATCCTTCGATATATGGTTTTTTTGCAGTCAGGGCCAGGGGCCCCCGGGCATATCCTTTGGCCATTTTCCCTGGTAAAGAAAACTCAGCAGTCCAGGTTGCTGATGTCAGTTTGTAGGGCTCCCTTGGGTCTATCAGGGCAGCACATGTCTGAGGTGGGGACAACTTCGGTGTGGGGTCCATCCTTCGATATAAGGATTTTTTTGCAGTGAGGCCCCAGCCCTGGGCCAGTGTCCCCTGGGCACATCCTTTTTCCATTTTCCCTGGGAAAGAAAACTCAGCAGTCCAGGTTGCTGATGTCAGTTTGTAGGGCTCTCTTGGGTCTATCAGGGCAGCACAAGTTTGAGGTGGGGACAACTTCGGTGTGGGGTCCATCCTTCGATATAAGGATTTTTTGCAGTGAGTGCCCTGCCCAGGGCCAGGGGCCCCCGGGCACATCCTTTTTCCATTTTCCCTGGGAAAGAAAACTCAGCAGTCCAGGTTCCTGATGTCAGTTTGTAGGGCTCCCTTGGGTGTATCAGGGCAGCACAAGTTTGAGGTGGGGACAACTTTGGTGTGGGGTCCATCCTTCGATATAAGGATTTTTTTGCAGTGAGGCCCCAGCCCTGGGCCAGGGGCCCCTGGGCACATCCTTTTTCCATTTTCCCTGGGAAAGAAAACTCAGCAGTCCAGGTTCCTGATGTCAGTTTGTAGGGCTCCCTTGGGTCTATCAGGGCAGCACAAGTTTGAGGTGGGGACAACTTCGGTGTGGGGTCCATCCTTCGATATAAGGATTCTTTGCAGTCAGGGCCAGGGGCCCCCGGGCACATCCTTTGGCCATTTTCCCTGGGAAAGAAAACTCAGCAGTCCAGGTTGCTGATGTCAGTTTGTAGGGCTCTCTTGGGTCTATCAGGGCAGCACAAGTTTGAGGTGGGGACAACTTCGGTGTGGGGTCCATCCTTCGATATAGGATTCTTTGCAGTCAGGGCCAGGGGCCCGCGGGCACATCCTTTGGCCATTTTCCCTGGGAAAGAAAACTCAGCAGTCCAGGTTCCTGATGTCAGTTTGTAGGGCTCCCTTGGGTGTATCAGGGCAGCGCAAGTATGAGGTGGGGACAACTTCGGTGTGGGGTCCATCCTTCGATATAAGGATTCTTTGCAGTCAGGGCCAGGGGCCCCCGGGCACATCCTTTTTCCATTTTCCCTGGGAAAGAAAACTCAGCAGTCCAGGTTGCTGATGTCAGTTTGTAGGGCTCCCTTGGGTCTATCAGGGCAGCACAAGTTTGAGGTGGGGACAACTTCGGTGTGGGGTCCATCCTTCGATATAAGGATTTTTTTGCAGTGCGGGCCCAGCCCTGGGCCAGGGGCCCCTGGGCACATCCTTTTTCCATTTTCCCTGGGAAAGAAAACTCAGCAGTCCAGGTTCCTGATGTCAGTTTGTAGGGCTCCCTTGGGTCTATCAGGGCAGCACAAGTTTGAGGTGGGGACAACTTCGGTGTGGGGTCCATCCTTCGATATAAGGATTTTTTGCAGTCAGGGCCAGGGGTCCCCGGGCACATCCTTTTTCCATTTTCCCTGGGAAAGAAAACTCAGCAGTCCAGGTTCCTGATGTCAGTTTGTAGGGCTCCCTTGGGTCTATCAGGGCAGCACAAGTTTGAGGTGGGGACAACTTCGGTGTGGGGTCCATCCTTCGATAGAAGGATTTTTTGCAGTCAGGGCCAGGGGCCCCCGAGCACACCCTTTTTCCATTATCCCTGGGAAAGAAAACTCAGCAGTCCAGGTTCCTGATGTCAGTTTGTAGGGCTCCCTTGGGTCTATCAGGGCAGCACAAGTTTGAGGTGGGGACAACTTCGGTGTGGGGTCCATCCTTCGATATAAGGATTTTTTTGCAGTGAGGCCCCAGCCATGGGCCAGGGGCACCTGGGCACATCCTTTTTCCATTTTCCCTGGGAAAGAAAACTCAGCAGTCCAGGTTGCTGATGTCAGTTTGTAGGGCTCTCTTGGGTCTATCAGGGCAGCACAAGTTTGAGGTGGGGACAACTTCGGTGTGGGGTCCATCCTTCGATATAAGGAGTTTTTGCAGTCAGGGCCAGGGGCCCCCGGGCACATCCTTTTTCCATTTTCCCTGGGAAAGAAAACTCAGCAGTCCAGGTTCCTGATGTCAGTTTGTAGGGCTCCCTTGGGTCTATCAGGGCAGCACAACTTTGAGGTGGGGACAACTTCGGTGTGGGGTCCATCCTTCGATATAAGGATTCTTTGCAGTCAGGGCCAGGGGCCCCCGGGCACATCCTTTTTCCATTTTCCCTGGGAAAGAAAACTCAGCAGTCCAGGTTCCTGATGTCAGTTTGTAGGGCTCCCTTGGGTGTATCAAGGCAGCACAATTTTGAGGTGGGGACAACTTCGGTGTGGGGTCCATCCTTCGATATATGGTTTTTTTGCAGTCAGGGCCAGGGGCCCCCGGGCATATCCTTTGGCCATTTTCCCTGGTAAAGAAAACTCAGCAGTCCAGGTTGCTGATGTCAGTTTGTAGGGCTCCCTTGGGTCTATCAGGGCAGCACATGTCTGAGGTGGGGACAACTTCGGTGTGGGGTCCATCCTTCGATATAAGGATTTTTTTGCAGTGAGGCCCCAGCCCTGGGCCAGTGTCCCCTGGGCACATCCTTTTTCCATTTTCCCTGGGAAAGAAAACTCAGCAGTCCAGGTTGCTGATGTCAGTTTGTAGGGCTCTCTTGGGTCTATCAGGGCAGCACAAGTTTGAGGTGGGGACAACTTCGGTGTGGGGTCCATCCTTCGATATAAGGATTTTTTGCAGTGAGGGCCCTGCCCAGGGCCAGGGGCCCCCGGGCACATCCTTTTTCCATTTTCCCTGGGAAAGAAAACTCAGCAGTCCAGGTTCCTGATGTCAGTTTGTAGGGCTCCCTTGGGTGTATCAGGGCAGCACAAGTTTGAGGTGGGGACAACTTTGGTGTGGGGTCCATCCTTCGATATAAGGATTTTTTTGCAGTGAGGCCCCAGCCCTGGGCCAGGGGCCCCTGGGCACATCCTTTTTCCATTTTCCCTGGGAAAGAAAACTTAGCAGTCCAGGTTCCTGATGTCAGTTTGTAGGGCTCCCTTGGGTCTATCAGGGCAGCACAAGTTTGAGGTGGGGACAACTTCGGTGTGGGGTCCATCCTTCGATATAAGGATTCTTTGCAGTCAGGGCCAGGGGCCCCCGGGCACATCCTTTTTCCATTTTCCCTGGGAAAGAAAACTCAGCAGTCCAGGTTGCTGATGTCAGTTTGTAGGGCTCTCTTGGGTCTATCAGGGCAGCACAAGTTTGAGGTGGGGACAACTTCGGTGTGGGGTCCATCCTTCGATATAGGATTCTTTGCAGTCAGGGCCAGGGGCCCGCGGGCACATCCTTTGGCCATTTTCCCTGGGAAAGAAAACTCAGCAGTCCAGGTTCCTGATGTCAGTTTGTAGGGCTCCCTTGGGTGTATCAGGGCAGCGCAAGTATGAGGTGGGGATAACTTCGGTGTGGGGTCCATCCTTCGATATAAGGATTCTTTGCAGTCAGGGCCAGGGGCCCCCGGGCACATCCTTTTTCCATTTTCCCTGGGAAAGAAAACTCAGCAGTCCAGGTTGCTGATGTCAGTTTGTAGGTCTCCCGTGGGTCTATCAGGGCAGCACAAGTTTGAGGTGGGGACAACTTCGGTGTGGGGTCCATCCTTCGATATAAGGATTTTTTGCAGTGAGGGCCCTGCCCAGGGCCAGGGGCCCCCGGGCACATCCTTTTTCCATTTTCCCTGGGAAAGAAAACTCAGCAGTCCAGGTTCCTGATGTCAGTTTGTAGGGCTCCCTTGGGTGTATCAGGGCAGCACAAGTTTGAGGTGGGGACAACTTTGGTGTGGGGTCCATCCTTCGATATAAGGATTTTTTTGCAGTGAGGCCCCAGCCCTGGGCCTGGGGCCCCTGGGCACATCCTTATTCCATTTTCCCTGGGAAAGAAAACTCAGCAGTCCAGGTTCCTGATGTCAGTTTGTAGGGCTCCCTTGGGTCTATCAGGGCAGCACAAGTTTGAGGTGGGGACAACTTCGGTGTGGGGTCCATCCTTCGATATAAGGATTCTTTGCAGTCAGGGCCAGGGGCCCCCGGGCACATCCTTTTTCCATTTTCCCTGGGAAAGAAAACTCAGCAGTCCAGGTTGCTGATGTCAGTTTGTAGGGCTCTCTTGGGTCTATCAGGGCAGCACAAGTTTGAGGTGGGGACAACTTCGGTGTGGGGTCCATCCTTCGATATAGGATTCTTTGCAGTCAGGGCCAGGGGCCCGCGGGCACATCCTTTGGCCATTTTCCCTGGGAAAGAAAACTCAGCAGTCCAGGTTCCTGATGTCAGTTTGTAGGGCTCCCTTGGGTGTATCAGGGCAGCGCAAGTATGAGGTGGGGACAACTTCGGTGTGGGGTCCATCCTTCGATATAAGGATTCTTTGCAGTCAGGGCCAGGGGCCCCCGGGCACATCCTTTTTCCATTTTCCCTGGGAAAGAAAACTCAGCAGTCCAGGTTCCTGATGTCAGTTTGTAGGTCTCCCGTGGGTCTATCAGGGCAGCACAAGTTTGAGGTGGGGACAACTTCGGTGTGGGGTCCATCCTTCGATATAAGGATTTTTTGCAGTGAGGCCCCTGCCCAGGGCCAGGGGCCCCTTGGCACAACCTTTTTCCATTTTCCCTGGGAAAGAAAACTCAGCAGTCCAGGTTCCTGATGTCAGTTTGTAGGGCTCCCTTGGGTCTATCAGGGCAGCACAAGTTTGAGGTGGGGACAACTTCGGTGTGGGGTCCATCCTTCGATATAAGGATTTTTTGCAGTCAGGGCCAGGGGCCCCTGGGAACATCCTTTTTCCATTTTCCCTGGGAAAGAAAACTCAGCAGTCCAGGTTCCTGATGTCAGTTTGTAGGGCTCCCTTGGGTCTATCAGGGCAGCACAAGTTTGAGGTGGGGACAACTTCGGTGTGGGGTCCATCCTTCGATATAAGGATTTTTTTGCAGTGAGGCCCCAGCCATGGGCCAGGGGCACCTGGGCACATCCTTTTTCCATTTTCCCTGGGAAAGAAAACTCAGCAGTCCAGGTTCCTGATGTCAGTTTGTAGGGCTCCCTTGGGTCTATCAGGGCAGCACAAGTTTGAGGTGGGGACAACTTCGGTGTGGGGTCCATCCTTCGATATAAGGATTCTTTGCAGTCAGGGCCAGGGGCCCCTGGGCACATCCTTTTTCCATTTTCCCTGCGAAAGAAAACTCAGCAGTCCAGGTTCCTGATGTCAGTTTGTAGGGCTCCCTTGGGTCTATCAGGGCAGCACAAGTTTGAGGTGGGGACAACTTCGGTGTGGGGTCCATCCTTCGATATAAGGATTTTTTTGCAGTGAGGCCCCAGCCCTGGGCAGGGGCCCCTGGGCACATCCTTTTTCCATTTTCCCTGGGAAAGAAAACTCAGCAGTCCAGGCTCCTGATGTCAGTTTGTAGGGCTCCCTTGGGTCTATCAGGGCAGCACAAGTTTGAGGTGGGGACAACTTCGGTGTGGGGTCCATCCTTCGATATAAGGATTTTGTGCAGTCAGGGCCAGGGGCCCCTGGGCACATCCTTTTTCCATTTTCCCTGGGAAAGAAAACTCAGCAGTCCAGGTTGCTGATGTCAGTTTGTAGGGCTCCCTTGGGTCTATCAGGGCAGCACAAGTTTGAGGTGGGGACAACTTCGGTGTGGGGTCCATCCTTCGATATAAGGATTTTTTTGCAGTGCGGGCCCAGCCCTGGGCCAGGGGCCCCTGGGCACATCCTTTTTCCATTTTCCCTGGGAAAGAAAACTCAGCAGTCCAGGTTCCTGATGTCAGTTTGTAGGGCTCCCTTGGGTCTATCAGGGCAGCACAAGTTTGAGGTGGGGACAACTTCGGTGTGGGGTCCATCCTTCGATATAAGGATTTTTTGCAGTCAGGGCCAGGGGTCCCCGGGCACATCCTTTTTCCATTTTCCCTGGGAAAGAAAACTCAGCAGTCCAGGTTCCTGATGTCAGTTTGTAGGGCTCCCTTGGGTCTATCAGGGCAGCACAAGTTTGAGGTGGGGACAACTTCGGTGTGGGGTCCATCCTTCGATAGAAGGATTTTTTGCAGTCAGGGCCAGGGGCCCCCGAGCACACCCTTTTTCCATTATCCCTGGGAAAGAAAACTCAGCAGTCCAGGTTCCTGATGTCAGTTTGTAGGGCTCCCTTGGGTCTATCAGGGCAGCACAAGTTTGAGGTGGGGACAACTTCGGTGTGGGGTCCATCCTTCGATATAAGGATTTTTTTGCAGTGAGGCCCCAGCCATGGGCCAGGGGCACCTGGGCACATCCTTTTTCCATTTTCCCTGGGAAAGAAAACTCAGCAGTCCAGGTTGCTGATGTCAGTTTGTAGGGCTCTCTTGGGTCTATCAGGGCAGCACAAGTTTGAGGTGGGGACAACTTCGGTGTGGGGTCCATCCTTCGATATAAGGATTCTTTGCAGTCAGGGCCAGGGGCCCCCGGGCACATCCTTTTTCCATTTTCCCTGGGAAAGAAAACTCAGCAGTCCAGGTTGCTGATGTCAGTTTGTAGGGCTCTCTTGGGTCTATCAGGGCAGCACAAGTTTGAGGTGGGGACAACTTCGGTGTGGGGTCCATCCTTCGATATAGGATTCTTTGCAGTCAGGGCCAGGGGCCCGCGGGCACATCCTTTGGCCATTTTCCCTGGGAAAGAAAACTCAGCAGTCCAGGTTCCTGATGTCAGTTTGTAGGGCTCCCTTGGGTGTATCAGGGCAGCGCAAGTATGAGGTGGGGACAACTTCGGTGTGGGGTCCATCCTTCGATATAAGGATTCTTTGCAGTCAGGGCCAGGGGCCCCCGGGCACATCCTTTTTCCATTTTCCCTGGGAAAGAAAACTCAGCAGTCCAGGTTGCTGATGTCAGTTTGTAGGTCTCCCGTGGGTCTATCAGGGCAGCACAAGTTTGAGGTGGGGACAACTTCGGTGTGGGGTCCATCCTTCGATATAAGGATTTTTTGCAGTGAGGGCCCTGCCCAGGGCCAGGGGCCCCCGGGCACATCCTTTTTCCATTTTCCCTGGGAAAGAAAACTCAGCAGTCCAGGTTCCTGATGTCAGTTTGTAGGGCTCCCTTGGGTGTATCAGGGCAGCACAAGTTTGAGGTGGGGACAACTTTGGTGTGGGGTCCATCCTTCGATATAAGGATTTTTTTGCAGTGAGGCCCCAGCCCTGGGCCTGGGGCCCCTGGGCACATCCTTATTCCATTTTCCCTGGGAAAGAAAACTCAGCAGTCCAGGTTCCTGATGTCAGTTTGTAGGGCTCCCTTGGGTCTATCAGGGCAGCACAAGTTTGAGGTGGGGACAACTTCGGTGTGGGGTCCATCCTTCGATATAAGGATTCTTTGCAGTCAGGGCCAGGGGCCCCCGGGCACATCCTTTTTCCATTTTCCCTGGGAAAGAAAACTCAGCAGTCCAGGTTGCTGATGTCAGTTTGTAGGGCTCTCTTGGGTCTATCAGGGCAGCACAAGTTTGAGGTGGGGACAACTTCGGTGTGGGGTCCATCCTTCGATATAGGATTCTTTGCAGTCAGGGCCAGGGGCCCGCGGGCACATCCTTTGGCCATTTTCCCTGGGAAAGAAAACTCAGCAGTCCAGGTTCCTGATGTCAGTTTGTAGGGCTCCCTTGGGTGTATCAGGGCAGCGCAAGTATGAGGTGGGGACAACTTCGGTGTGGGGTCCATCCTTCGATATAAGGATTCTTTGCAGTCAGGGCCAGGGGCCCCCGGGCACATCCTTTTTCCATTTTCCCTGGGAAAGAAAACTCAGCAGTCCAGGTTCCTGATGTCAGTTTGTAGGTCTCCCGTGGGTCTATCAGGGCAGCACAAGTTTGAGGTGGGGACAACTTCGGTGTGGGGTCCATCCTTCGATATAAGGATTTTTTGCAGTGAGGCCCCTGCCCAGGGCCAGGGGCCCCTTGGCACAACCTTTTTCCATTTTCCCTGGGAAAGAAAACTCAGCAGTCCAGGTTCCTGATGTCAGTTTGTAGGGCTCCCTTGGGTCTATCAGGGCAGCACAAGTTTGAGGTGGGGACAACTTCGGTGTGGGGTCCATCCTTCGATATAAGGATTTTTTGCAGTCAGGGCCAGGGGCCCCTGGGAACATCCTTTTTCCATTTTCCCTGGGAAAGAAAACTCAGCAGTCCAGGTTCCTGATGTCAGTTTGTAGGGCTCCCTTGGGTCTATCAGGGCAGCACAAGTTTGAGGTGGGGACAACTTCGGTGTGGGGTCCATCCTTCGATATAAGGATTTTTTTGCAGTGAGGCCCCAGCCATGGGCCAGGGGCACCTGGGCACATCCTTTTTCCATTTTCCCTGGGAAAGAAAACTCAGCAGTCCAGGTTCCTGATGTCAGTTTGTAGGGCTCCCTTGGGTCTATCAGGGCAGCACAAGTTTGAGGTGGGGACAACTTCGGTGTGGGGTCCATCCTTCGATATAAGGATTCTTTGCAGTCAGGGCCAGGGGCCCCTGGGCACATCCTTTTTCCATTTTCCCTGGGAAAGAAAACTCAGCAGTCCAGGTTCCTGATGTCAGTTTGTAGGGCTCCCTTGGGTCTATCAGGGCAGCACAAGTTTGAGGTGGGGACAACTTCGGTGTGGGGTCCATCCTTCGATATAAGGATTTTTTTGCAGTGAGGCCCCAGCCCTGGGCAGGGGCCCCTGGGCACATCCTTTTTCCATTTTCCCTGGGAAAGAAAACTCAGCAGTCCAGGCTCCTGATGTCAGTTTGTAGGGCTCCCTTGGGTCTATCAGGGCAGCACAAGTTTGAGGTGGGGACAACTTCGGTGTGGGGTCCATCCTTCGATATAAGGATTTTGTGCAGTCAGGGCCAGGGGCCCCTGGGCACATCCTTTTTCCATTTTCCCTGGGAAAGAAAACTCAGCAGTCCAGGTTGCTGATGTCAGTTTGTAGGGCTCCCTTGGGTCTATCAGGGCAGCACAAGTTTGAGGTGGGGACAACTTCGGTGTGGGGTCCATCCTTCGATATAAGGATTTTTTTGCAGTGCGGGCCCAGCCCTGGGCCAGGGGCCCCTGGGCACATCCTTTTTCCATTTTCCCTGGGAAAGAAAACTCAGCAGTCCAGGTTCCTGATGTCAGTTTGTAGGGCTCCCTTGGGTCTATCAGGGCAGCACAAGTTTGAGGTGGGGACAACTTCGGTGTGGGGTCCATCCTTCGATATAAGGATTTTTTGCAGTCAGGGCCAGGGGTCCCCGGGCACATCCTTTTTCCATTTTCCCTGGGAAAGAAAACTCAGCAGTCCAGGTTCCTGATGTCAGTTTGTAGGGCTCCCTTGGGTCTATCAGGGCAGCACAAGTTTGAGGTGGGGACAACTTCGGTGTGGGGTCCATCCTTCGATAGAAGGATTTTTTGCAGTCAGGGCCAGGGGCCCCCGAGCACACCCTTTTTCCATTATCCCTGGGAAAGAAAACTCAGCAGTCCAGGTTCCTGATGTCAGTTTGTAGGGCTCCCTTGGGTCTATCAGGGCAGCACAAGTTTGAGGTGGGGACAACTTCGGTGTGGGGTCCATCCTTCGATATAAGGATTTTTTTGCAGTGAGGCCCCAGCCATGGGCCAGGGGCACCTGGGCACATCCTTTTTCCATTTTCCCTGGGAAAGAAAACTCAGCAGTCCAGGTTGCTGATGTCAGTTTGTAGGGCTCTCTTGGGTCTATCAGGGCAGCACAAGTTTGAGGTGGGGACAACTTCGGTGTGGGGTCCATCCTTCGATATAAGGATTCTTTGCAGTCAGGGCCAGGGGCCCCCGGGCACATCCTTTTTCCATTTTCCCTGGGAAAGAAAACTCAGCAGTCCAGGTTGCTGATGTCAGTTTGTAGGGCTCTCTTGGGTCTATCAGGGCAGCACAAGTTTGAGGTGGGGACAACTTCGGTGTGGGGTCCATCCTTCGATATAGGATTCTTTGCAGTCAGGGCCAGGGGCCCGCGGGCACATCCTTTGGCCATTTTCCCTGGGAAAGAAAACTCAGCAGTCCAGGTTCCTGATGTCAGTTTGTAGGGCTCCCTTGGGTGTATCAGGGCAGCGCAAGTATGAGGTGGGGACAACTTCGGTGTGGGGTCCATCCTTCGATATAAGGATTCTTTGCAGTCAGGGCCAGGGGCCCCCGGGCACATCCTTTTTCCATTTTCCCTGGGAAAGAAAACTCAGCAGTCCAGGTTGCTGATGTCAGTTTGTAGGTCTCCCGTGGGTCTATCAGGGCAGCACAAGTTTGAGGTGGGGACAACTTCGGTGTGGGGTCCATCCTTCGATATAAGGATTTTTTGCAGTGAGGGCCCTGCCCAGGGCCAGGGGCCCCCGGGCACATCCTTTTTCCATTTTCCCTGGGAAAGAAAACTCAGCAGTCCAGGTTCCTGATGTCAGTTTGTAGGGCTCCCTTGGGTGTATCAGGGCAGCACAAGTTTGAGGTGGGGACAACTTTGGTGTGGGGTCCATCCTTCGATATAAGGATTTTTTTGCAGTGAGGCCCCAGCCCTGGGCCTGGGGCCCCTGGGCACATCCTTATTCCATTTTCCCTGGGAAAGAAAACTCAGCAGTCCAGGTTCCTGATGTCAGTTTGTAGGGCTCCCTTGGGTCTATCAGGGCAGCACAAGTTTGAGGTGGGGACAACTTCGGTGTGGGGTCCATCCTTCGATATAAGGATTCTTTGCAGTCAGGGCCAGGGGCCCCCGGGCACATCCTTTTTCCATTTTCCCTGGGAAAGAAAACTCAGCAGTCCAGGTTGCTGATGTCAGTTTGTAGGGCTCTCTTGGGTCTATCAGGGCAGCACAAGTTTGAGGTGGGGACAACTTCGGTGTGGGGTCCATCCTTCGATATAGGATTCTTTGCAGTCAGGGCCAGGGGCCCGCGGGCACATCCTTTGGCCATTTTCCCTGGGAAAGAAAACTCAGCAGTCCAGGTTCCTGATGTCAGTTTGTAGGGCTCCCTTGGGTGTATCAGGGCAGCGCAAGTATGAGGTGGGGACAACTTCGGTGTGGGGTCCATCCTTCGATATAAGGATTCTTTGCAGTCAGGGCCAGGGGCCCCCGGGCACATCCTTTTTCCATTTTCCCTGGGAAAGAAAACTCAGCAGTCCAGGTTCCTGATGTCAGTTTGTAGGTCTCCCGTGGGTCTATCAGGGCAGCACAAGTTTGAGGTGGGGACAACTTCGGTGTGGGGTCCATCCTTCGATATAAGGATTTTTTGCAGTGAGGCCCCTGCCCAGGGCCAGGGGCCCCTTGGCACAACCTTTTTCCATTTTCCCTGGGAAAGAAAACTCAGCAGTCCAGGTTCCTGATGTCAGTTTGTAGGGCTCCCTTGGGTCTATCAGGGCAGCACAAGTTTGAGGTGGGGACAACTTCGGTGTGGGGTCCATCCTTCGATATAAGGATTTTTTGCAGTCAGGGCCAGGGGCCCCTGGGAACATCCTTTTTCCATTTTCCCTGGGAAAGAAAACTCAGCAGTCCAGGTTCCTGATGTCAGTTTGTAGGGCTCCCTTGGGTCTATCAGGGCAGCACAAGTTTGAGGTGGGGACAACTTCGGTGTGGGGTCCATCCTTCGATATAAGGATTTTTTTGCAGTGAGGCCCCAGCCATGGGCCAGGGGCACCTGGGCACATCCTTTTTCCATTTTCCCTGGGAAAGAAAACTCAGCAGTCCAGGTTCCTGATGTCAGTTTGTAGGGCTCCCTTGGGTCTATCAGGGCAGCACAAGTTTGAGGTGGGGACAACTTCGGTGTGGGGTCCATCCTTCGATATAAGGATTCTTTGCAGTCAGGGCCAGGGGCCCCTGGGCACATCCTTTTTCCATTTTCCCTGGGAAAGAAAACTCAGCAGTCCAGGTTCCTGATGTCAGTTTGTAGGGCTCCCTTGGGTCTATCAGGGCAGCACAAGTTTGAGGTGGGGACAACTTCGGTGTGGGGTCCATCCTTCGATATAAGGATTTTTTTGCAGTGAGGCCCCAGCCCTGGGCAGGGGCCCCTGGGCACATCCTTTTTCCATTTTCCCTGGGAAAGAAAACTCAGCAGTCCAGGCTCCTGATGTCAGTTTGTAGGGCTCCCTTGGGTCTATCAGGGCAGCACAAGTTTGAGGTGGGGACAACTTCGGTGTGGGGTCCATCCTTCGATATAAGGATTTTGTGCAGTCAGGGCCAGGGGCCCCTGGGCACATCCTTTTTCCATTTTCCCTGGGAAAGAAAACTCAGCAGTCCAGGTTCCTGATGTCAGTTTGTAGGGCTCCCTTGGTTCTATCAGAGCAGCACAAGTTTGAGGTGGGGACAACTTCGGTGTGGGGTCCATCCTTCGATATAAGGATTTTTTGCAGTCAGGGCCAGGGGCCCCCGGGCACATCCTTTCGCCATTGTCCCAGGGAAAGAAAACTCAGCAGTCCAGGCTCCTGATGTCATTTTGTAGGGCTGCCTTGGGTCTATCAGGGCACCACAAGTTTGAGGTGGGCCAACTTCGGTGTGGGGTCCATCCTTCGATATAAGGATTTTTTGCAGTCAGGGCCAGGGGCCCCTGGGCACATCCTTTTTCCATTTTCCCTGGGAAAGAAAACTCAGCAGTCCAGGTTCCTGATGTCAGTTTGTAGGGCTCCCTTGGGTCTATCAGGGCAGCACAAGTTTGAGGTGGGGACAACTTCGGTGTGGGGTCCATCCTTCGATATAAGGATTTTTTGCAGTGAGGCCCCAGCCCAGGGCCAGGGGCCCCCGGGCACACCCTTTGGCCATTTTCCCTGGGAAAGAAAACTCTGCAGTCCAGGTTCCTGATGTCAGTTTGTAGGGCTCCCTTGGGTGTATCAGGGCAGCACAAGTTTGAGGTGGGGACAACTTCGGTGTGGGGTCCATCCTTCGTTATAAGGATTTTTTGCAGTCAGGGCCAGGGGCCCCCGGGCACATCCTTTTTCCATTTTCCCTGGGAAAGAAAACTCAGCAGTCCAGGTTCCTGATGTCAGTTTGTAGGGCTCCCTTGGGTCTATCAGGGCAGCACAAGTTTGAGGTGGGGACAACATCGGTGTGGGGTCCATCCTTCGATATAAGGATTCTTTGCAGTCAGGGCCAGGGGCCCCCGGGCTCATCCTTTTTCCATTATCCCTGGGAAAGAAAACTCAGCAGTCCAGGTTCCTGATGTCAGTTTGTAGGGCTCCCTTGGGTCTATCAGGGCAGCACAAGTTTGAGGTGGGGAGAACTTCGGTGTGGGGTCCATCCTTCGATATAAGGATTTTTTTGCAGTGAGGCCCCAGCCATGGGCCAGGGGCACCTGGGCACATCCTTTTTCCATTTTCCCTGGGAAAGAAAACTCAGCAGTCCAGGTTCCTGATGTCAGTTTGTAGGGCTCCCTTGGGTCTATCAGGGCAGCACAACTTTGAGGTGGGGACAACTTCGGTGTGGAGTCCATCCTTCGATATAAGGATTTTTTGCAGTCAGGGCCAGGGGCCCCCGGGCACATCCTTTTTCCATTTTCCTGGGAAAGAAAACTCAGCAGTCCAGGTTCCTGATGTCAGTTTGTAGGGCTCCCTTGGGTCTATCAGGGCAGCACAAGTTTGAGGTGGGGACAACTTCGGTGTGGGGTCCATCCTTCGATATAAGGATTCTTTGCAGCCAGGGCCAGGGGTCCCCGGGAACATCCTTTTTCCATTTTCCCTGGGAAAGAAAACTCAGCAGTCCAGGTTGCTGATGTCAGTTTGTAGGGCTCCCTTGGGTCTATCAGGGCAGCACAAGTTTGAGGTGGGGACAACTTCGGTGTGGGGTCCATCCTTCGATATAAGGATTTTTTGCAGTGAGGGCCCTGCCCAGGGCCAGGGGCCCCCGGGCACATCCTTTTTCCATTTTCCCTGGGAAAGAAAACTCAGCAGTCCAGGTTGCTGATGTCAGTTTGTAGGGCTCCCTTGGGTCTATCAGGGCAGCACAAGTTAGAGGTGGGGAGAACTTCGGTGTGGGGTCCATCCTTCGATATAAGGATTTTTTGCAGACAGGGCCAGGGGCCCCCGGGCACATCCTTTGGCCATTTTCCCTGGGAAAGAAAACTGAGCAGTCCAGGTTCCTGATGTCAGTTTGTAGGGCTCCCTTGGGTTTATCAGGGCAGCACAAGTTTGAGGTGGGGACAACTTCGGTGTGGGGTCCATCCTTCGATATAAGGATATTTTGCAGTCAGGGCCAGGGGCCCCTGGGCACATCCTTTTTCCATTTTCCCTGGGAAAGAAAACTCAGCAGTCCAGGTTGCTGATGTCAGTTTGTAGGGCTCCCTTGGGTCTATCAGGGCAGCACAAGTTTGAGGTGGGCCAACTTCGGTGTGGGGTCCATCCTTCGATATAAGGATTTTTTGCAGTCAGGGCCAGGGGCCCCTGGGCACATCCTTTTTCCATTTTCCCTGGGAAAGAAAACTCAGCAGTCCAGGTTCCTGATGTCAGTTTGTAGGGCTCCCTTGGGTCTATCAGGGCAGCACAAGTTTGAGGTGGGGACAACATCGGTGTGGGGTCCATCCTTCGATATAAGGATTTTTTGCAGTCAGGGCCAGGGGCCCCTGGGAACATCCTTTTTCCATTTTCCCTGGGAAAGAAAACTCAGCAGTCCAGGTTCCTGATGTCAGTTTGTAGGGCTCCCTTGGGTCTATCAGGGCAGCACAAGTTTGAGGTGGGGACAACTTCGGTGTGGGGTCCATCCTTCGATATAAGGATTTTTTTGCAGTGAGGCCCCAGCCATGGGCCAGGGGCACCCGGGCACATCCTTTTTCCATTTTCCCTGGGAAAGAAAACTCAGCAGTCCAGGTTCCTGATGTCAGTTTGTAGGGCTCCCTTGGGTGTATCAGGGCAGCACAAGTTTGAGGTAGGGACAACTTCGGTGTGGGGTCCATCCTTCGATATAAGGATTCTTTGCAGTCAGGGCCAGGGGCCCCTGGGCACATCCTTTTTCCATTTTCCCTGGGAAAGAAAACTCAGCAGTCCAGGTTCCTGATGTCAGTTTGTAGGGCTCCCTTGGGTCTATCAGGGCAGCACAAGTTTGAGGTGGGGACAACTTCGGTGTGGGGTCCATCCTTCGATATAAGGATTTTTTTGCAGTGAGGCCCCAGCCCTGGGCAGGGGCCCCTGGGCACATCCTTTTTCCATTTTCCCTGGGAAAGAAAACTCAGCAGTCCAGGTTCCTGATGTCAGTTTGTAGGGCTCCCTTGGGTCTATCAGGGCAGCACAAGTTTGAGGTGGGGACAACTTCGGTGTGGGGTCCATCCTTCGATATAAGGATTTTGTGCAGTCAGGGCCAGGGGCCCCTGGGCACATCCTTTTTCCATTTTCCCTGGGAAAGAAAACTCAGCAGTCCAGGTTCCTGATGTCAGTTTGTAGGGCTCCCT